>NC_132997.1:27432287-28094287 GCF_048564905.1 Vicugna pacos | reverse complement strand
GATTGATATAATCAGCATCATTTTCCAATGCAGGATTCGGGATACTCAGCTTTGAAATATCGTTATTGGACAAAAGACATGATTTGAGAAATCTTTCAACAGTTGATGTCTTTGAATGGAATGAAGACAGGCTGGTAACGACAGGGATCTCAGCATCCCAGGCCGTGACAGAGCTGCTAAATTCCAGTGGAATTCAATCCCATGCACGTTACTGAGAGCTTACTGCGTGCCCAGCGCTGTGCTCAAGGAAGGAAACCTAAAAGACCCAGGTCCTGCAGTGGCCCAGCTGTGCTGAGGGCAGGACATGTGAAGGACTCAAGTCTCAACCTCCAAGCTCATTTAAAGTTCCAGGGTTCCAGGGATATAATTAGGTCAAAATTAAGTGTTTATCAAAGACAGGAGTAATCTGTTCATATTCGGTGAAGAGGGAAAAACCGAGGAGAGAAGGGGGCTGAAAATGCGGTAAGTGAGACTTCATGCACAGTCAGAGGTCTCAGCCTTGGGAGCCAGAGGGTTGCCCATTTTCTGAGCCTGGAGAGAAGGAGAAAGTGGGGATTTGAAAGGCAACTGAGTGACAGTGACAAATCAACTGCAGATCTGCAGGCCGCTGACATCATCCCACATCCCATCGTGCCTTCTTTTCAGAACCCTGGGAACTGGCAGCCATGCCCCAAATAACAGTACTGGTCAGAAGCCAGGCTAAACCTCGACCCCCTGTAGAAGCATGTCACACGCCATAGATAAGACAGTGCCTTCTGCCAATAGAGAAAACACGGCTAAGACATTGTAAGATAAAATATGCCAACAAATAACACAGGAGTTTCCAAGCACAATAGTAGATGTTCAAAATGCATTTACCATGGATGATGCAGTTGACTCTGTTTTGTCTCAAATAGAAAACAAGATTTTAAAAAATATGAAAATGAATATACGTATGTTTATGCAAGACTGGGACATTGTGCTGCACACCAGAAATTGACACATTGTAATTGACTGTACTTCAACTGAAAAAAAAAAAAAAGAGTGGTATTTGCAAGCTTATCTAAAAGGAAACTTTCCTACATATGTAGGAAGGATTTTAACATTGACCAGAAGGAGATCTGGCCTTTGCCCTCATCCCCTGGTGGATAATTTGAAAGCCCTTGGAATGTCCTACCCAGCGAGTGTCGTGGTTTCCCTGGGAGTTTTGGCTCTCACCAGAATGTCTAACAATGTGATTGATTGTGGGGGCTTTTGAGTCACGCAGTATCAGCTCAGACTCCAGAAGGTCTAGAGACTGAGGTCAGCCATGTGGACAGGTGACCATGGAGGCCCAGTGAAGATTCTGGACACCAAGGCTTGGTGAACTTCCTGTTTGGCAATATTCCCCGAGTGCTTTCACGCATCCCTGCTGGGAGGAGTTAACGCTGTCCGTGACTCCTTGGGGAGAGGACGGCTGGAAGACCTGAGCTGGGAGCCCTCCTGGACTCCACTTACGCATTTCTCCACTTATTTTAATCTACATCTTTTGGCTGTTATAATCTGTCACCATGACTATGGCAGCTTTCAATGAGTTCTATGAACCCATCTAGAGAATTATCAAATCTGAGGGTAGACTTTGGGGTGTCTCAAATCTGCAATTGGTGTTCAAATGGAAGGTGGTCTTGTAGACTGTGCTCCCTAACTTCTCACTACTTGAGATTAAACACAAGTCCACAGGTCATCAAGAAATTTCAATTAAAAAGCATAGAAAGTAGAGGAAAAGTATCTCAGCCTTCTGATCAGGGCTGAAAAGTTAAATTAGAATCTCTACTGGTGGGAGTAGGGGATGGTGAGAGTGAAATTAGATATAGCAAATCATCCTTTATGGGTCCCTGGAAATTCAGAGGCTGCTCAGATATTGGTTACTCCACATCCTTTTAGTCTTAAAAGCTGAGAACACATATATAAGGTCCTAGCAAAAGTCACTGAGTTTCCCAAGATCACACCCTTATTGACAGAGCTGCAGAATTTACTCCTTCATTTTGCTCATTCACATGGAAGAAAACAGATTACATTCTGTGAGAGCCTACCTGCCCTCACCCGCAAAGACGATTCAGAAGAATACTGTCTATGATTCACAATGAAGATGTTTCTGATATATAATTTAGATTTACAGAATGTTAAAATAGCAACAAAAATGCAACATGAGGGGAGCTGCAGATTCTGAAAGCAAAATGGCCAACATCATCCTTCACTCCTCACCATGATGCTGAGACGCACTATGTAGTAATCCTCCATTCTGTGGTGTGATACCTCTGTCTGCAGTGGAAGGTTGGTTGGAAACTCTTCTTTAGCTCTTTCTTTTTTCTGTACAGACCCTTTGTCTTCTTAAAATGGAAAGAGGCATACACAATGTAGTGTAGAAGGACCATGATGACTTGACTCATGAAGCATTTATTGGAGGCTTGGGACTCAGATTTCATATCAGGGTAAAGAACTCTCTTACAAATTAAAATGCGCTGATAATGTGATTAGCTGCTCCACCAGCTAGACTATGGAAGGCCCTGGTTGGGGACTCAAGTGTTAGTGGAGGACTGAATTAGATCGGTGGAGTCACTTAGCCATTAGGAGCGGGGGCTCTGCACTCAGACAGACCTGGGCTGAAAACCCAGCTTCCCCACCTCCGTCCAGGGTGTCCCAGGGTAGCCATCTGCCTCTGCTAACCTTAGCTTCCAAACCTGAAAGATGCACATGGTAACAGCACGTATGTCAGAGAGTTGTTGTGAACAAGATGCGCACGATGGACTTCACAAGTCTCCCATAAATGCTAGAAATTTTTATTTATTTTATGCCTTTTAAAAAAACAGCAGAAGCATTTCACTAAAAAAAAAAAAATCTGATCAAGGGAGCTTAAACAAGTGAAACAGATCGATGAAACCAAGGTGACAATCCTCACTCCCTAGAAAAGTAGGGAAATCTGATAAAGTTTTTATTGCCCATCCATCTCATCTGGATGAGGATAATAGTCCCCATGAACACTTCCCACTTGGTCAGTGTATTCGATGGGACAAGAAACCACCAGCTTTCACAGGAGATAAATGCAAAAATCTCAGTATCTGAAAACAATAGAAGTCTATTTCTCACTCCGACAAAGAGGGGCTGTTCTCCCCACAATCAGTTAGAGATACAAGATCCGTTCACTCTGTGACACAGCCACCCTAAAATGGAGCTTCCAGGTCACGAGGAGAAGCGAAGGGGGAGGACTTCGTTGGCAAAAAGCACTCCCTGTGTGTTTCCCCTTTACTCTCACAATACACCGGACTCACAACACTTCTGACAGCAGACATGTAGGTTTTCTGTACATCAAGCAATTGTGCAACACCAGCTGGGTGTCCTACAGTTCGGTTCAGTCCTGACCCAGATCCTACAGGCTATGAGTTCAGTGCCATAAGCCTGCCCCTACTTCAGATGCCAATAGCAATTAGCACGTCCCCAGGTTACCTACAACTTCTGTCCGACTTGGCTACAAATTGGAGGTTCTCGTGACCCTCCTCCTTGGATTTGGTCATTTGCTAGAATGACTCACAGAACTCAGCAAAGCACTTATATTAACTGGTTTATTAAAAAGGATATAATGGGGGAGTGGGTAGAACAGCTCAGTAGTAGAGCATGTGCTTAGCCTGCACGAGGTCCTGTGTTCAATTCCCAGTACCTCCATTTTAAAAAACAATAATTATGGTTACTGGGGGGGGTGATAAATTGGGAGTCTGAGATTTGCAGATACTAACTAATATACATAAAATAGATAAACAAGAAGTTCATACTGTAGAACACAGGGAACTATAGTCAATATCTTGTAGTAACTTATGGTGAAAAAGAATATGAAAACCAATATGTGTATGTTCATGTATGACTGAAGCTTTATGCTGTACACCAGACATTGACACAACATTGTAAACTGACTATACCTCAGTAAAATATATATATAAAATATAAAAAGATTTAAACATTTTTAAAAATAATAATAAAAATTAAAAGGATATAATAGAGTATATGAAGACATATAAGGTAAGGGCCAGAGGAATCCCAAGCCCAGGAGTTTCTGTCCCCGTGGAGCTGGGGGGCACCACCCTTCTTGCATGTAGATGTGTTCATTGGCCCAGAAGCTCTCAGAACCCAACACATTTTAATACAGGTTTTATCACAGATTCATGAGAGATCATTAATCAGTTTCAACCTCTCTTTCCTCCCAGGGGATATGAGCGTAGGGTGCAAGTTCTAAGTACGACTAGAATGGCTTGGTCCTTCTGGCGACCAGCCCTCATCGGGAGCCATCCAGGGACCTACCAAGAGTCACCCCATTAGAACAATAGACAATCCTGACACCCACGAAATTCCATAAGATTCAGGGGCTCTGTGTCAGGAATCAAGATCAAAGAGCAAAAAAGATGCTCCTAGTGTTCTCTTCACTTAGAAAATTACATGGATTTTTAGGGGTTCTGTGACTGGAACCAGGGACAGAGACGACAGACAGACAGACAGACAGATAGACAGACAGATATTCTATTATTTCACAGAGATGGAGGAGACATACCAGCTCTAAACATCCACGGCCGTGAAGTGACATACATCCTTTTTAGATCTGGTCATATGAACTCAACCAACCGCAAAGGAAAATGCAGGAGAGCACGTGGGTGTGGGCTGAGCACTGCATCTGCGCACCTGGACCTGCACTCACAGTCCTTCCGCACCGCTCCACCTGGAGCCCTTCCTACTGTTGTCAATGGGTGAGCCCCGACTTGTCCCTAAACTCCATTCAGGCCTTTGGTCCTCCAGCCCCTGCACTGCTTCTCATAGGAGACCCTGGGCGCTCTCCCCACCCCGGCCACGTTGGCTAGCGCCCGGCAGTCAGATCTTCCCTGTAGGGTCAGGGCTGCCTCCTCTCCCTGCAGCCCACCAGGTCTGAGGCAGGAGCAAGAAACATTCGCTCAGCAGAAGCAGCTGAGCCCCCCGTGTGTGCCTGGCACTGGTGTAGGAACAGATGTGACAACGTGAAAAAAAAAAAACCCGCCCTCAAGGAGGACACAGAAGAAACCAGCAGCCAGGTGGCCTGGGTAACTCCCAGTGTGGAAGAGAACATGAACTGGAAGGGAGACGTCTCTGAAGAAGGGACATTTGGGAGGAAGCCGAAGCTGCGCAAACATTTTGAGGACACTTGCCCCAGGCAGAGGCAATGCGGAAAGGCAGAGGGAGGAAAGGCCACAGAGGGAGCTCTAAAGGGCTCCCTGCCTCCCAGCAGCCCGCCTGTGATGGCGGTGAGACCAGGGACCAGGCACTGCCATCTGAGGCAGTTACTCTCCCAGACATCACTGACCAGCCCTGAATTTCCAACCCTGCCAGTGATCTCAGTGTAATTCACAATGGGTTTCAAAATATACTAAATCACTCTTCCCTGAACAGTTAAAAGCAGAAAGGAAAGAGCGGGAAGGAGGGCAGAATCAAATTCAGTATCTTGTAATAACCTGTATGAAAAAGAATATGAAAAAATATATATATATATATGTATATGGATGACTGAAACATCATGCTGTGCACCAGACATTGACACATTGTAATGGACTACGCTTCAATTTAAAAAAAAAAGAAAAAGACAAAAAGGAAGGAGGACAGTAGGAGGGGGATGTTTTTGTGAACATTTTTGAACTAGAGTTTTGAAAGAGCTATTCTTTTCTGGATGTTGATGCAACATGTAATGCAAATTAAAATGCATCTGACGCAGCTAAGCATAAGATTTGGGAACGTTACCACACTTTCATAGTTAGAATTGCTATAAAAAAAATGGAAAACCTTCTATATTGACACATGTGTAGCTTGATCAGAAACTTGAAGGTGGGTGGGAAAGATTTCCAATTCTTTGGGCTTTCCCTTCAGAAAGGACTTGGAATTTGAGAACTTTTTCCTTCTTTGTGTTTAAGACTCTTAATGCAGAGGAATAAATTATTTCAACACTTCTAACACTTTAGGATTTCCTTTCTCAAGAAATGCAATTTCTTAATAAATGGGAGTCTGGATTAGTGAGGCTCTCTAGAGGCTGGGGCTCACGGAATACCCTATTTGGGGGTAGTTCTAATCACTTGTGAAGTTTTCTCAGTTTACCTGTCACTCCACCCCCTGATTCTAGTCTCATCTTCTGGAGTCTGGAACTGCGTTGATCAGTCTACTCCCTTGGGTTTCCTCACAGCCTTTCAGCTATTTGGAAACGGTCATGTCGCATCAGTAAGTCATTCGTAACACCGGACGTGGCCTGAGGACCATCAAACCAAGCCTTTTGTTTCAGCGATGGGGAAACTGCCCCTCAGAAGCCGCATCCTGTTCAGATTCCTCTCTCCCGCAGCCTCATCCTCTGTTTGAAAATGACTGCTCTGGATGCCTCCTTTTACTGGTCACCTCCATGTTCTCTGGATTGTCACTGTCCCTGATTGTAAATCCCAGAATTGAACTGAGATGTGGCTTCACAGAAACTGGGTGGAAACTAATCTTCATATATAACAACTTAGACTTGATCCCGACACAGCTGCTCTGGGCAGGCGGTGCAGGTTAGTGTAAGTTTTTTTTTTTATCACAACACACTGTGATCTATTTAACGCCCCAATTATTTTTCACATGAATGGCCAAGATGCTTTTCTCATATTTAAACATTTAAACCCAAACTTGACATTCACCTGGCTGGCATCTTCCTCATGGACCTGAGCCCACCGTTCCAGGTTGCCGCACTGATGTGCTGAGTTTGACCTACATACCAGCTTCCCTATCAGTCCTGGATCCCATAAGTCCAGATGTAGCAAGCACATCTTCCACTTCCAGACACTGAGGAGCAAGAGCAGAGCATTCCACTCTCTCTATGACATCCGTCCAGTTTTTAATGTAATTGTTCAATCAACTCACCATGGACCTAATAGTGCTAGTACTCAAGCCATATATTTCCCTACTGCACGTGCAAGAGTTTATGAGAGTACAAAAATGGTCTCTGTGGGCTCCTCTAAGGTGTTCACTGAGCACCGGGATCCGAACAAGGAGTGGGGAGAGTTTGGCATGACCTGCACTAGTGGACGCCCAGCCATCTCTGTATCCTTCCTGTAATGGTCACAAATCGTATGTTCAACGGTCAACACCCAGAGTTCTCTGGGAAGCACTGCCAAGCACACCTACAGTTTCTTAGGATCTATTATATGTTCCTTTAAAAAAAATGCTTGTCTGGTTCTAATCTTTTTGATATTTCTACCATTCTCTATGGTTCCTTAAAAATCACCCACAAAAAGTGTTCCAAATTAAATCCAGGAAGATCTTCAGAAGGCCCAGTGGTAGATCATCTGAGTCTGGAGTCTGGGCAGTGAACGCATCTTGCTCTGCCTTAGGTGATGCTGGCGCCTAAGAGGACGAGGCCAAGGATGGTGCAGCCAAGAGAAATTCTAATGTCCGTTATAACACGTGAAAGCTTCTCCAAGTGCAGAAATGGACAAAACCGAGTACTGGAGCCTTCCCCACCCCAGTGCATGTGGCTGGTCCAGACGTTTCCAAACCTACCAGCTGGAGTCCTCAGGGACTGAACTTTCCTGTGGGACCCTGGGTCCCGCAAGGGCTCAGATGGCGCTCCCTGGACAGCAGGGCATCTCAAATTAGAATGCAAGTGATATCATGAGATGTATCAGATTCAGACTGTTCCATCCTCTCAAAACTTCAAGTTCTCTGTGACCCACTGGTCAAGGCAGGTATCCTCAGGTGTCACGTTGATAAATAGCTCCAAACATCTCTGGAGGGGCTCAGGGACCCTGGACATGAAAGGCGTGGCTAAGATGAGAAAGGGGAGAGTTTTTAAAGTCCTTCTTCAGTGGTTGGTTTGCATGAAATAAAAGCATTGGACCAAGCCCAAGCAGGACTGAAGATGTTCAGGTTAATCTGCTCCCTTTTGGCGTTAGATTTGGGGGTTTTGACAACAGTGGTCAACACATGACCAGAATTTTCTTAGAGGTTAGGGAACTAAGTTTGGGGGATGTGTAAAGGACTGAGATGCTGAAAAAAAGACTTAGTTCCTGAAGAGACTGATGGCTTGATATTTTTGAGAATCTGGAACCCCATTTTCAGCTTTCTGATTTGACACCGCCTTCAACCTGGTCCCCTCTGGGCACCTTAGCCAACCAAGAGTGCCAACTCAGCACCTTCTCACCGACAGGGGCTGAAGCCTGGACCTGGCTTCCCCGGAGAGACAGGTGTGGGTACTTGACTGGGGGAAGTATCTGAAAAGTGGCCAGTAGAATTTATTCTATTGACAATAATCCTTGCCTGATGGTATTCTGCATAAACCCAGGCAGCTCGTAAAGCACCCAGGACTGTGGTCTGAGACAGAATCCCATCGCCCACGGAGAAGATCTGAGGCCTAAAAGATGCTGACCCGATGTCCACTGAGCGCCTGCACGGCCCGCTGGTGCGCTCAGCAGGGGGCTGCTTTCTGTGTGTGTCTCGGCCCACAGAACACTGCCACCTTGTGTCCCCATCACTGTTTACCACTGTCTGCAGCCCCACAGGTGTCAACCAGAGCGTGAGGCTAGCACCGAGACCCAACTGCAGTGAGCAGCTGACCAGGTCCTAGCCCATCCCTCAGTCCTGCGAGAAGTAAGGGCACACCGGGGCCAGGGCAACGTGGGGAGGGGCCGGGGTTGTCCACTGAAGGCCCCAGGGAGGACGCAGCCACCGTGTTGTGATCCGTGTCCCGTCCCGCTCCCTGAATGAGCAGTGATGCGGGCACTGGTCAGGGTGAGCACAAGGCTGGGGGGAGGGCGGTACCTACACTCATATGACCCAGGGTTTGCGGTCCCCAGAGAACAGTACCCAACCTCTGAGGACCTTCAGGGCCACCTCCCTCTTGAAGGCTGGAGGAAGAGCACCTGAAGTTGCTCTCCTGCCGGCAGGCCAGACAACTGGGTATGCTGGGCGAAGCCTCCTTCTCCAGGGGTGCCGGCAGATACCAGCCAAATCATGGTTGGAAGCAAACCACACGGCTTTCCTCTCCCTGGCCCTGACCCCTGGGCCCTCTGCGCCCACTACAGTTAAATCATGGTGATCTTGGTTCCCAAACTCACCCAGGAGCCCATGAGAATACCTTCCCAGGTCTGTCCTTCTTAACCCAAGGGCCCAATAGGGCTCCGGTTTCCACTCAGAGCCCAGAAATCTGAGCCTTCAGATTTGACAAGTTCCTTTAAACAAACATGCCACCTCCCCCATCTCCCCTCCCACCTGCCACACAAGTTAGAGAAGTTGGAAGGAACAGGAGCCCCCAGCCTCAGGCCTTCTGGCTGAGTTCCCAGATGTAAACGTGAAGACTTGCCCTGGAGCAAGACTCAAGGCAGTGAGTGACCCCAAGTACCTCTTGTGAATGGTGTTCTGTATTCGGAGTGCTCCAGGCCTTTGCTGGCTCTGGGGTCAGCTCCAGGGCCCCTGGTGCCCAGGCGATGCCCGGGAAGTCTCAGGAATCCAACGTGGACAAGATGCTCGCCCTGGGTCCCACAGGTTTGGGTCTCTTCACTGGAACCTGAGCTTCTCAAGGGCTGGGTGCATGTCTGATG
This sequence comes from Vicugna pacos, assembly GCF_048564905.1. Taxonomy (NCBI): domain Eukaryota; kingdom Metazoa; phylum Chordata; class Mammalia; order Artiodactyla; family Camelidae; genus Vicugna; species Vicugna pacos. The sequence continues at coordinate 28,084,706 of NC_132997.1, read as the reverse complement.
ATTCTGGTACCAATTCCAACCAGCAGTGCTTTGGTGGGACAGTGGGACAGCTCTGGTGGGAAAACTGGCTGGGTGTCCTACAATTCAACTCAGTTCTTACACTGTCTACCTGAGATGATGTCAGATCCCACAGGTTAAGGGTTCAGCTACACAAGACTGGCCCTCACTTCAGACATCACTAACATGTTCGGGTTGTCGCCTGTGCTTCTGACCAACTGGTTATAATTTGGAGGTTCCACAGACCCCCTCCTCGGGTTTGACTAACTTGCTTCAGCATCTCACAGAAGTTAGAGAAACACTTTACTTACTAGATCACCAGTTTAGCAAAAAGGATATAAGTCAGGAACAGCCAGATGCAGGAGACAGAGGGCAAGGTGCAGGGAAAGGGTGTGGAGCTCCCATGCTCTCTCCAGACGTGTCACTCTTCCCCACCACCAGGAAGCTCTCCAAACCCCATCTTTTTGGGTTTTTATGGAGGCTTCATCACATGGAAGTGGTTGGTAAAGTCATTGGCCATTGGTGACTGAGTCAGTCTCCAGCCGGTCTCCTCCCAGGAAATCAAGGTGTTAGAGATGGGTCAGTCGGCTAGTTAACAGGATTCTACTGTCTTCCTGTGTCTTGTGTATTTGTGGCCTTTGTTGGCTTTTTAAGTCTTTTTTCACTTTACCCTTGAAGGCTTTTAAAATCTTATCATTTGTTATGTTCTCTCATTCTAAAGAAATAATTTATTTGGAACCAATTTTTTAAAAAAAAAATTTGAATTCCTTTTCTCGGAGAGGCCCTTCAAAACCATATAAGCATCAGGCCCCTAGGAGCTGGCCCTGGCACTGACTGTGGGCTAGCACTGGCAGACACTCTTCTGGGCCCCCAAGATATGGCAGGGAGCAAAACAGACAAGCCCCCTGCCCCGTGGGTTTGCCCAGGGCCCAGGACAGTGCCAGCACTCAGCAAAACTAATGAACATCACCTAACCCAACTGCACCCTGGAAGGAGTCAGCTCCTTAGGGAGGCCCAGGGCTGATCCCAACCACACCCAGGGGCCCTGGGACAGGTCTTCAGAACCAGCCCCTAACCCTTCAGGGTCATGGGTCCAGGCTGGCATCAGCTGCCCCTGCCTCTGTCGGGCACACAGGCTGAGAAAGTCTTCTGTCCAGGCACGAGCTGGTGGCCCATGGCCTGCACACCCCCTTGGCCTGTCCCCTGGCCTGAAATGTTTCCACATAGGTGACTTTTTGTATTTCTTGTTGTTCTTGTTGTTCTTCTTGTTTCTTGCTCAACGTCTATGCTCCAAGCCTCACCACTTAACATTGCGGTGTTCTTGAGGACGCATCTGCCGCCTCGTTTATTGTTCCCTTAAGATAAATTCCTGAAAGTAAAATCACAGAACAAGCAATGGTTGTGGCTTTGGGTTTTAATCTCCCAAATGGCTTTCAGGAAAGTTTCCGATTCCCCTGTCCCCAGCAGTGTTGGGGGGCCCACCTCACCCTTCTCCCCAGTACTTGGGCATTTGCTTCTTAAATAGAGCCAATTTGCTACAGAAACAGTGGCAACTCCTTTTAAGGAGTTTAAAGGGTCATGACTTTGATCTCAAATAGTGTTAAATATTTTTTTGTGTACTGGTTTATGCATTTATGTTCCTTGTGTTTCTATATATTATTTATTTTTTATGGAGGTACTGGGGATTGAACCCAGGACCTTGTACGCACTAAGTATGTGCTCAACCACTGAGCTATACCCCTTCTCCCGTCTTAAATTAGTTGTTTATACACGTCCTTCTCCTGTTTTTCTATTGGGTTTTTCTTAAGGTCAGTGTTCCGTTGTCTTCGGCGGGACTGCATGAACCATTGCCCAAATCCGGGCCCGTAGTCTCCCCATCCGTTGTCTGAACATGAATTTGGTGGCTGTGTTCCATCAGTCCTACCGCCTGCATCCCAGACATACGGTGGACTCTGTCTTCGTTGAATAGACGTATTCAGGGCACCAACTAGGGCGTGAAGGGTAGCGTGAGAACTGACCTGCGAGGAGATGAGCACTTAAGCCGGCAACCATCTCTTAGCGCAAGCGCAGAGCTGGCTCACCCGGGGCCCTTCCCTGCCAGGCCGGCAGCTGCGCATGCGTCCTCCAGCGCCCAGGCCTAAAGGCTCCTGTGCCAAGGGGGCTCCTGCGTGGGGGCGTGGGGGCGTGGGGGCGTGGGGGCGTGGGGGGGTGGGGGGGTGGGGGGGGCGGGAAGCCAACCCTCCCTGGGCAGGACATAGAAAACCTTTCCCAGTCTGGCGCCTGCCGGCCTTTCCAGCCTCCCCTCCCGAGCCCATGCAACGCGAGCTGCGTCCAGGTCCCTGCGTGCAGACACCTTCCCGCCTTGGTGTGTTTCCCTAGCAAACTCCGGCTCGGTCGCCAGGGCTCGCTGCACGCATCGCGGCTTCCAGAAGCCTCCCTGCCGCCCCCACCCTCACCGGGCTCATCTCCGCGGCTCCAGGGGCCCGTCCCTGCCACCGCGCTGTGCCCTCTCTGACGTCAGGAGCCGCCGCTTCCCTCCGCACTGCCCCTCGCCCGGAGCGAGGCCGGGTGCGTTCCGCGGGGAGGAAGTCCGGGAGAGGCAGGCGGCTCCGGGCCTCCGCAGAGCTGGCGCTGCGGAACGAGCTTCCAGCTTCCGAGGGGCAGCTCCTCCCGCACAGGAGGGACGCCATCCTTGCTGTCAGAGGTGGTGGGAATATTAGGGTCGTTGTTTCATCTCTTTTAAAATGGAAGTGGAAGTCATCCGCAGTTCCACACTGAGCAGGAAGACGACCTTCGTGGAAGATAAAGCCATTGGTTAAGGGTGAGACTTCTCACTTGACAAGAGAAATGAATGTATGAAGCCAAGGTGGTGTAATTACAGCCTAATTACGCTCTCTCTTTAGGGTTTCAGCTACCACCAGGTGTGAGTGTCAAGGGGACCACACCATCTGCTCATGTAATTAGATCTGTCCGTGATTTGTCCCCTACGACTTTCAGGCATAGAAGCCAGTGCACCGCCTGCTGGGGGCTGGGGCAGGAGCAGCGTCTGCTGTGCTAAACACCATTTGTCGGCCCTGCTGGATGGTGGATCTACCGGGAGACTCTGCGATCCTTCACCGGGAGCCTGGGTGCTGCCCGAAGGCAGCATCTCGAGTTAGCAGCCAGGGTCCTGCCTGCCGGCTCTGCACAGTTCACCAGCCTCATGGCCTCATCAGTGGCTTGGGTGATTCCTCTGTGCCACGTGCTGGAGGCGCAAGTGATGTTCCAGGAAACAAAAGTCGGGTGAGGGGCCCTCGGCACCCTGCCCCAATCCAGTGCTCTCCTGGGTGATTTTTCTTTTGGACGTCAGTTCCCTCAAGGGCTTCATTATGCCAAGATCTGAAGCGCTACTTATCAAAGCCATTCCACAAGGACCATCTCCTACTTCCAGGAGTCGGCAAGCTAAAACCCCAGGGACGCAAAGGAAGGAGGCTGTGCACACAGCAGCAGCACAAGCCCATGGGCCGTGGAGACCTCAGCTCTCCCCACGGGCTGTAAGTCTTCCTGTTCCTGGAGCAGCTGCTCACCAAAGTCTGTCTGCATGAGCGTCATCTGGGACTTTATTCAACTGCAGGTGTCACATCTTCCCCTCAATTCTGACTGATTGGAGCCCACACACCTCAGGGGACTCCGATGCAGACAGCCTGAGGGCCACACTGGGTTGAGCAGATTGAACTGGGAGTTAGAGGGTCAGGCTTAAACCGTGGTCCACAGACTGGCAGCATTGCCTCACCTGGAGCATGTTACAAGGTACAATCTCAGAGCCCCAGATCTACTGAATTAGAACCTGCATTTCAATAGGTGATACTATGCACCCCCAAAATTTGAGACACACCGACCCAACTGTGGGGGAGGGGAAATTGAGAAAAAGGCAAAGCGGGGTCCTACAAGATTCATAAGGAAACACAAGTCACCCTGGGGAAAGTTGGAGATGTTTGAAGGTACAGTGTGTTCTCTCCCAGGGTGTGACTTCTCAGGCAGGGAGGCAGGCTGTACTCCATCTGCCATGGATAGGGAGGTGTTACATGATCAACATGGGTGAGCAGGGGATGGTGTTCTCTCTGGAATGCTGGACACATCTTCAAGTATGAACACACTCAAAGACCAAAGTCCAGGGCTCTGAAATGGGTGACGTTCTCAAGGAGCACAAAAAGGAAACTGCAGGCTGATTTTGCTGTTTGTTCCAAATTCACTTGTTTATTTGTGATAGAACACAGATGTCCACTGGGACCCCCTTACACCATAGGTCTAAGTTTGGCTGAGACCCACCTCCAACCCCACTGTCAATCTTGGGGCCCATCCTGACATCCTTGACCCCCACCCCCACCCCACCACCCCACCTCCGATTCCTACCATTAGCGCACACAGTGTATGCCGGCCCCCTGGCAAAACTGAGCCTCTGCAGCTGCCCGACCAGAAATTCACTCATCTGGAGCATTTGGTGAATTTCTAAATAAAGTGTATTTTATTGAAGATTAGGGCCAGTACAGAGGGGCTTTTTTCCCCCTCACTGGCCCTTTTCCCATCTGTGGGTCAAGCAGCTTATGGTTATGTGCTTCCAAATAAATACCTGTGCTTCTCCTCGGAGAACTTTCTATAAGTAACAGCTCCTCCACCTGTGGCAGTGGAGTGGCCAGTTCCTGTTAAGGCTGAAGTTCAGACAGGATGAACCAAAACTGATCTCACTTATTTCTTAGACTGAAATGAAGATGCACTAACCAAGCCTAACTCCTCCTTGGCAAGTCCCTCCTCCCACCTTAAACACTAGATTTCTGATGGGGAATCTGGGCTAGAAGAAGAAACTCAGTGGGACCCCAGCTGAGGCTGTTCTGTGGTCTTAAGGATACACCTCATGGTAGCCAAATGGACCTCTGGCCCTAGTGCCTTCCTGGGCTCAGTCTATTGTGACCAGGGGCCATTTTTGTAGACATAGTTATGTCACTGGTAGTCACATCCAAAATGCACTAAACTAGGACCTTTGTGTTGAGGAGGAAGTCCTGGGAGTACACTTCACCCCTCCCCGATCTGTGCCCTAGAAGAGTGAGCATGGAGGCTGGAAAGGGAGGTGACCCTCCCCGGCCCCAGCCTCCCTGTGATGGCGAGCACAGAGCAGGTGCAGGCGTGCGCCAGGGATGTGGAAGGCTGTGGCAGACAAGGCTTAGGGGACTAGGAATTCTCGATTCGTGTTTGCCCTCCTATGAAATAATATGATGTGTCCTTTCTTTGCAGGGAAACTCTGAGAGGGTTTCTTTTTTTTTTTTTGGCAAATAAATTCGAGGAAAATCGCTTGATGGAGAAGCAATTAGGCCTTCCACTTAGGGTGACTTGCAAGGAAATAGGCCACCCACAGTCTGTATCCAATTATAACGCTCCATTTTCTTCACCACATAAAGACAGGTCCCCCACGCGTGCAATGGATGACGTCATAACTTCCGGGAAGCATCTTTCTTTTTCAGGCTCGAATATTTGCTTTTTCTTGTCCAGTTAGATTCTCCGTGGGAAGGTCTGAAATGCACCAGAGGCACACACACCGGGAACAGCAGAGCATGTGAAAAACAGAGCTGCGTCACAAGCAGCACTTTCTCTGCCTCCTTGTGGAACAGAACAGACACAGCCCTTCCCCCAACATCCATCAACATCCATGCCCCAGTCCTCGCCCCCACCCCGTGCATTAAAGGATGGTTCAGAAACAGGTGTTGACAGCCCTGAACGACCCCTGCCATGTGCCAAGCAATTGGGATGTTGAATCAGATGAATCCGGATCAAAGGGACGTTTATTTGATGATCAGTTCCCTGATCTAATAGGGCGGGAAGAGGGCGGTTCATTTTACATCCTTTGGCTCGAGGTGCTCCCTTAGCCTTTTTCTATCCCGACCTGTCCCGCTATCCCGTCTGTACCTCTGGTTTCCTCACGCACCAGACGAGAGAACTCTGGCCACCCCGGTGGCCCGAGTGCCCCGAGAGCTCAAAGGAGTGTCCGTGGTTCCTGCGCTGGGGACGGTGGAGAGGCTGCGGGAACCACCTGGCGGGCACCCCGCGGGAGGCCCGGGAAGCCGCCAGGAAGGGCCCGGGAGGGAGCGGCGGGCTGCGCGCAGGAGGCGGAGCACAGGACAGCGGCTGCTCCCGTCGCCGCCCAGCCGGCTGCCCGGTCCCCGCAGGTCCCGGCGGGCCCGCGCCTCGGCCGGGCGGGGGCCCCCACGGGACGCGATCGAAGGCTGGAGGCTGCGTGACCAGGGCAAGGGCTCAGGGGAGACGCCAGGAGCACCTCTGATTCAGCCTCCCCAGGTGCGCCAGGGCCCAGCTAATCCCCGGCTCCACAACCCGACCCCGTAAATTCAGCCCTTCCCTCCGTCTCAGGAAAGGTGGAAAGCTCACTGACCAGCAAGCAGGAGTGACATTAGTAAAGGGATCATTTTAACTCTGTATACACCCACTCAATCGCTTACCACCAGACGGTTTACTCTTAGGACGACAAATTACACGCAACCCGCCTGCTGAGGACGCGCTGACCTGGTCTGAGGGCAGGGACGTTCCGCCCCATTCCCCGGCACCCAGGGATGGATGGGTTAGAAAGGCAGGCAGGCGAGTGCTGGAGGGGTGGACAGTGGGCTGGGCAGCCAAGGTGGACGAGAGAGTGGGGAGGCAGGAGTGGAGCAGGAAGAGCCTTTCCCCAGGGCTGCCCGCAGCTCTTCTCGCCGGGACTGAGGGTCCACGTGGGGAGTGTCCGCACTCAGGTCCTCGCACTGGAGGCGAACAGCAGGCACGCGGCAGGTGCTCTGCTGGCAAACCCCTGCCGCTGGGAAAAGGCTTCAATTACGGTGGAATGCAGGCATGATGCCTTGAGACCATGGGCGTGGGGAGGGGCCCCCACAAACGCCGTCGCCGTGACTTGATACAGAGATACACCGACAAGATGGCAATCCTTCAGAGAGGAGAGGACTCCTGTACAGCCTCCTCCGGGGAAGGCAGCCTCCCGGGTTCAGGAGCCCCGAGGGATGTCACACAGCAGTGACGCACACAGCCCTGGATTTGCAGTGCAGAGGTGCTTTCAAATAGGCTATGGCTGGTCCAGGGATCCGGCTACACAACTCTGGATCACCTTCCAAACACATGGATCCACTCCAAATGGCCCTAGGGGATGGAGACTTGGTTTGAAGGTCACCAGAGTCCTCCAGGACCTTGCCCACCTGCAACCCCAGGGCTAGACACTCCTTTAAGGAGATGAAGCTGAGCACTGTCAGTTGCATGGAGTACACAAATGAGGCAGACCCTGGTGATCCTATGCTTCCAGTGAGGCTGTTCCTGTCCCTTGCGCCTGGGCAGACAGGGCCTTGATGCCAGGTTTATGGGGCAGGAGAGTGCTGGCACTGGGATGGAACGGTGGCAAAACAAACACTGGGGCTCTGGGCCCCTTAAATGCTCCGCGTGGTTCTACAAAAAGCAACATGTATGCTTTTCAAAACTGTGAAATCAAATTCATTCATTTGATCTGTCAAGGCAAGGTTCAGAGGCAAAAAGTATTCCAAAACAAACAAACAAAAGATTTTTATTTGCAAAAAGGCAAGGGAGTCCTTCAATAAGACTAGCTCACCCAAGGAAAGATCTAATACATAGCTAACGTGACAAAAATCCCCAAGATCACCATGTTGACATCTCTCTCTACATGATGGAAAAAGACCGGCTCCTCATACCCAGACGTCGTGTTAAAGTCTCAGACATTCACCCAAAAGCCCGGGACGAGGGGGTTCCTGCTGGGAGTCCAGGCTTACAGGCAATGCTCAAGATTGTGTTCTTTAGAGACTGAAACCAGGCAGCATGACTGTCTGCTTTTTATTTTGTATGAAGGTACAAAGTGCTTTCCCCTCCCTGACAGTGGAAAACGATCTGCACCCACAGTGATCGTGGGGACTGGGCCAACTGCCAGTCTCCAGGGCTGAATCATTTGTTTACATTCTGATCCGTTCCTCTGCTTATTACAGTATCATCCAGGACACTCAAAGACGTAATCAGAATCAGTATCACTCCAAAGAGGACACTTTTTCCTTCTGCTCAGATCAGGAAGTCACCAGCGCCGTGAGGAAGAGTGGCTTAAACAAAAATGACACGTGTCGTTTCACAGGGAAGAAGAGAGGAGATCAAGTCGTGCCAGCGCTGCTCGATTCTGCCTCTTTCAGCTTTTTTCTTTTCTCTGAACACGCGCTGAGACACATGAATCATTACATCTGTTGATTCTGATGAGGCAGAATATCTTGAGACATCACTATTCTCGGTACTTCCTCTCCACCCTGTGACTCTCACCATTAAAGAGGCCGCATTCTGTTGTCTCAGGAGAGGCAAGTATCCTTGGCTTTGATGAATAACCTAGGGTCTTGAAGCCCTCACCGGAAATACAAAAATCCCCAAAGTCAAGGCTTTTATCTACAAGCACCTGACTCTCTGAGTAAGAATAATAAGAGTGCTGGTGTCTCATAAAGGACTCAGAGTGAAAGGACCCAACACACACACGCACAGGTGGGCTTGTGCGCAGACACGCATGCGTATTTGTACCCGCCCATCCCCCTCAAACACACACAGGAAGAGCTCATGTTTAACCAATTCATTCGCCTCTCCAAGAGGAGAGAGGAGCTTTCTGGGCTGGAGACTTGGGCCTGTTTTGCCAAGAAGACCCACCTTTGATTCAAGCTCCCGCCCTTCTCCCGGAACCTCTGAGAAGGCCCTGGCCTCTCCTAGTCCTTCACTGAACAAGTGGTTATTGAACTTTGCAAAATGGAGGCCCTTGGCTTAAAGACTTAAACATAAGACAAGACACGATAAACCTCCTAGAAGAAAACATAGGCAAAACATTTTCTGACAGAAATCTTAGCAAGGTTCTCCTGGGGCAGTCTACCCAGGCAATAGAAATAAAAGCAACAATAAACACATGGGACCTAATTAAACCTATAAGCTTTTGCACAGCAAAGGGAACCATAAGCAAAACAAAAAGACAACTTACGGAATGGGAGGAAATATTTGCAAAAGATGAGACTGACAAGGGCTTAATTTCCAGAATATGTAAACAACTCATAAAACTTAATAAGAAAAAAACAAACAACCCAATCTAAAAATGGGCAGAAGACATAAACAAGCAATTCTCCAGTGAAGACATAGGATGGCCAATAGGCACATGAAAAGATGCTCAATATCACTAATTATCAGAGAAATGCAGATCAATATACAAGGTATCACTTCACACCAACCAGAATGGCCATCATTCAAAAGTCCAAAGGATAAATGATGGAGAGGGTATGGAGAACAGGAAACCCACCTACGATGTTGGTGGGAATGTAGTTTGGTGCAGAGACTATGGAAAACAGTATGGAAAACTAAAAATAGACTTATCCTGTGATCCAGCAGTCCCACTCCTGGGCATACATCCAGAGGGAACCTAAATTTAAAAAGATACATGCGCCCCAACCTTTACAATAGACAAAACATTGAAACAACCTAAATGTGCATCAATAGATGACTGGATAAAGAAGCTGTGGTATATTTATAAATGGAATACTACTCCAGCATTAAAAAAGAATAAAATACTGCCATTTTTAGCAACATGGATGGACCTGGAGATCATCATTCAAATGAAGTAAGCCAGAAAGAGAAAGAAAAATACCATATGATATCATTTATATGTGGAATCTAAAAAAAGACACCAATGAACTTGTTTACAAGACAGAAACAAACTCACAGACATAGAAAACAAACTTACGGTTACTGGGGTGGGGGAGGAGATGAGAAGGGATCGATTGGGAGTTTGAGATTTGCAGATACTAAGTACTACCTGTGAAATAGATAAACAACAAGTGCCTACTGTAGAGCACAGGGAACTGTATTCAGTACCTTGTAGCAGCCTGTAATGACAAAGAATATGAAAAGGAATATATGTCTGCATACGGATGACTGAAACATCATGCTGTGCACCAGAAACTGACACACTGTAAACTGACTATGCTTCAATTTTAAGTGTTTTAATACAATTAAAAAAAACATTTTTAATAAAAAATTTTTAAAAAGTTAAAATGAGATCATTAGGGTGAGCTCTAATCCAATATTGCTGGTGTCCTTATAAAAAGGGGAAACAGATCTGTGCGGAGGATGCCACGTGAAGAAGACCGCCATCTGCAAGCCGAGGAGAGAGTCTACCTCACAGGACTGTGAGGGAACAACTCTACGGACGCCCTGATCTTGAACCTCCAGCCTCCTGAACCATGAGACACTCGATGGTGTTGTTTAAGCCCACCCCAGCCCCCAGCGCGCCCATCTGTGGTCCCGTGTTGTGGCAGCCCGGGGCAGACTAATTCAGGGACCAACCTGAGCCCCTCAGCCCTTCATCTCACGACACACGGCACGCGCAGATGTCCCCAGAGCCCCCGAAAGCCGTCCTCGTACTGTCCCTGCTTCCCCTAAGGACTCCGCCTGCCCTGCGCGCCCTGCCCGCAGGCGACCCGGCTCCAGCGGCGCGCGGGGCAGGCAGGACGCGAGGCCGGGTGGCTTTTGGATTGCTGGCCTTCTGCTCCAGCTGTTCTTTCGAGGGGTGTCTGTTGGGGTGCCTGCCCCGCCCCGAGCCGGTCACCCGCTTCTGCGGGACGTTTCCTCTCTTTCCCCTCCCCCATCGGGCCCCCGACCTCCCATCGGCCAGGTTACTGCTGGGGCGCCCCTTCACCTGGCTGTCGCTTACAAGACCAGGGACAGAGCCTTGACTCAAGCTAGGCCAACCCGATTTTCTTACTCCTAGCATTGCCAGTTAGAGCTGAGAGGGAGTCGGAGCTGCTGCCTAAGGCTAGCTGAGACGTTTAGATTTGGAGCTGACGGGATCTATTCTCTAAAGCAGGCTAGACAAGCAGAGAAAACCATCCCACAAAGGCAAGAGCAAAGCAGACATTCAGGGAGGAGGGTGGCGAGCAGCGGGGGCGGTCCCTGGGCCCTTGGGCCCTTGCTCGGTCCCTCCCTGAGGCCCAGCTGCATCTCCCACGCCAGACACTGGCTCCCCTTCTTGGCTTGGCTGAAGCTGGTCGGGCTGCAGTCCCCGTGGTGACAGCCACATCTCTAACATACCTCCTTCTCTTAATGTAGCCAAATATCTCTAAACATGAATTTTGTACCTGAAAACAACCTTCATGATCCAAAATCGTGTATCCATTTCTTAGATCAGGTACAAGAATGCTAATTTCCTCTTGGGTGGAATAAAAATAGTATGAGCTATGTGTATGTTCTTTGTGTTAATGAGACTGGGGTCCCAGTTCCAGCTCTGCTGCTTACCTGCTGGGCGATGTTGGGCAAGTTTCTTGTCTCTCTCAGCCTTGGTCTCCTCATCCATCACACTCAGGTGGTGACAGCATCACGTGGACAGGTTGCTGTGAGAAACTCACTTCACAAACGGTGTGGCAGTGTGTACCCATCCACAGTCTCAGCACCGGTCTTTGTTCAGGTGACAGAGTGTGACGCCATTTGTTTAACTACTTACATATATTTGCACTGGAAAAAAAATAATCCAGATCTAAAGATGGCAAAATTAGCTCTTTGGGTGAGATGAACGTTTTTATCTTTTTGTCTCTATTTTCTCATTTTTGAACCAAAACTGCATTTTACTTATATCAAAGGAATTGAGGGAAAATACCTTCCTCAGTGAAGGGCCAGAAATCTTTTTGTTAGAGACGTTTTGGGAAGAGTGCCATACTGTAACCTTTGAAGTTGGATGTAAACTTAAGGATCGTTTGACTTAAACATTTCTCCTTATGAAAAGACTGAAACGCTAATTGTATACATATTTTGTGAATATAGATCTGCAACGTTGAAATGCATCAAAAAATCAGAAGGTGGGGGAGGGTATGGCTCAGTGGTAGAGCACTTGCTTAACATGCATGAGGTCCTGGGTTCAATCCCCGGGACTTCCACTAAAATAAACAAACAAACAAACAAACCTAATTACCTCTCTCTCTAAAAATAGCAGAAATAAATAAAATAAAAAATAAATTTTAAAACATCAGCTGAATTGGAGGGTAGGTCAAGGGATGGACAGGTGGGTGGATCAGTGACAAAGCAGGTATAGTAATGTTAGTGGTGGGGGACTCTAGGTGGCAGGTGGATGGGTGTTCGTGTATAATTTGTTTTTAATTTTTTATTATTTTAATTAATTAATTTTTATTTTTATTTAATTTTTTAATTTTTTCATAATTCTCGAACATTCTTTATGCTTGAGGTTTTTCATAATAAAATATTGGGGAAATTCACAAATACATAGAGATTCTGATAGCCCAAGTGGTGCAGAAGTAGATGGAAGGAAAAGTACAAGTTCCCTTGGCGTCTAACCTCCGTTCTGCCTTCCCTCCCCACAGGCAACCTCTGTAAATGTGTAGCGTAACCCCTTAAACATCATCCCTTCACTTTTTTAGAACAGATCAGTCCCCAAGCCCCAGAGACATTCCAGTTCTTGCCAAGACCTCACTGCAAGTTAGGAGGCTCCTGTCCCTGGGTCTGAGTTCCCATCGCTATTCTCCCTGTCACCCTGGGCTTTGCCGGCTGCCTGCTGTCCCTTCACCCAATGGCAAAGGTGTCACAGAGCCACCCAAGCTCGTAAAGCAATCTCAGCCCTGCTCAACCAAAGACTCTTGACGGAAGCAAATTTATCATCCCAGTGACAAGAGTTTTTCTCGCCAGCATGAAATTCAAAACTAGACTCCAGCCACAGATGTGTGATGTGTGCGCCCGCGCTAACTGATAATGTTCAAATACCCGCAAAGCCACTGCAACTTCTCGAAATGAGGAGGCGCAAAAAATGATCGCAAGAGATTAACATACCCAGAAACTGGAGTGTAAAGAGTTCTTACAAACTAATAAGAGAAGCGGATTTTTTAAAAAAATGTTTTCCCTTTTTTGTTCTTAAGCAGGGGTAGGCAATTTCAGGTTTATTTATTTGTCTATTTTTTTAAACAGAGGTACTGGGGATTGAACCCAGAACCTTGTGCATGCTAGGCATGCACTCCACCACTGAGCTATACCCTCCTCCCAAGAGAAGTGGATTTAATGATCACCAGAGGATGCGGCAGCCCATCACAAGAGGCAAAGTTTACCCAGTAAGCTTATTCCACACACGTCCCACAAAAAATAAAGTTCTGTTCACTAGTGAACAAAGAAAAGCATTGAAGTCAACAACCAATGCCCTTTTCCACCCATCAAATTTCTAAGGGAAAAAATGACGATGCCAGTGTGGGGAGGGCCCGATGCCAGTGTGGGGAGGGCCCACCCAGCCCCCTGCTGTCTCCACGCATCTCCTTCTCTCCTTCCCTTCACTTTTTTATTCATTTCTTCGTTTTTTTTTTCCTGCAGCTGGGAATTAGCAGCCTACCGACCTCATTTTCTTCCAGTCATAGAAGTCACTTACTTGGCTCCACAGCCAAAGGGAATTCGTCCATGTTTGGGGCAATGCCAGCTGCACATTAGGCCAGTATGGAGAGTTACACGCTAAGGGAGTTAATTCTACAGGAATTAGCACAAGCATTACATCCCAGTAGAGATCTGGTCTAGAAAATAGGTCAGCTGGAGACACCACATCCTTTTAGCAAAAGTGCAACCTTCCCACTCTCTTGATGCTCTCAAAGCAAAAATGCTCTCTTCCTCCCAAAAAAGGAGTTGGTAAGAAAATAGCACGAACGCTACAGGTGCAGCAGCCTCCCTCATCCCCCGTTTCCCCTCCAGGCGGCACTTTATTGCTGAGTCATGGGTGGGAACATCTGTCCAAACATTTGGGAGACCTGAGAGGGCAGACCAGCAGGGGAAGAACACACTCTGTTGCAGGCCTGTCTGCAGCTGAGACCGGTATGTCCAACTTAAACACACATACACACACACGTGCACAATTAGGGCATTAGTAGAGAGATCTTAACATTTCAGAGTTTGCCAAAGCAAACATAATTTCATTCACTTATTCATTCACTATTGGGCATCTACTAAGTTCTAGACACTAGAAATACGCCAGTGAAAAAGACACACACGGCCCCTACCCAGAGCTCGCATTCTAACGAAGGAAACACAAACACAGGGAACTCTGTTCAGTACCTTGTAATAACCTACAATGAAAAAGAATATATAGATATATGTAGAACTGAATCGCTTTGCTGTACACTTGAGACTAACACAACATTGTAAACGTGCTTCAATACAAAAGAAAAGAAAAAAGGGGGGAAAAAGAAAATACAATAAACATGATTGTTCTAGGAAGGCTTCTGTAGTAAAATGTCTCCTATTTTCTGTATTCTGGTGCTTTGACATCTGGACAACACCTGGAGCGACTGCTCTTCCCAGGACTAGCCAATTCCTAGAGAGAAAATTACCTCGCCTTTTCAGATGCAAACCAGCCTCCCCAGAGCCCACCCCCCTGACTCAGGATCACTGTTACCTGCTCTAATCCACAGCCCGACAGCTAGGGACACCCCCACACCTAGAGTCCACTGAATGATCCAAACTAGCACATCTGGAGGTGGGGAGGGTAACAGCTCAGTGGTAGAGCACATGCTTAGTATGCATGAGGTCCTGGGTTCAGTCCCCACTCCCTCCATCAAATTTAAAAAAACAAAAGAAGAAGAAGAAGAATGCAGACTAGCACATTTGGAGCCTGCTTGCCCTGTCTCGCCCTCTCCTTCCCACGGAAACCTTAATAAAGACCCATGCCTACATTTTCCCCTTGCTTCCTCTGCCTCCTGACAAAATTGGTACTTCCCCCAGTGGCTCTGCATAGCTTGGCCTGCCTCCTGTTTCTTGGAAACTTTTGTATAAAAACTTCTTTCTTCGTGATAGTCAGTTCCATGTCTGAGTGTCTTATCCCATCTGATTAAAGCAGGTCCTGGGTCCCCTCTGCCACGTGGAGCTTTACCTGCTCTCTTAAGAGTGAAGGAGCCAACATGTCCGGAGGTGGGGAGGCTGGACCGTGGGCAGTGGGGACAACATGAGCAAAGAAAGGCCTTAAGATGGGAGAGATACTGGCTTATCTGAGGGCCTGGAAGAGACATTTGGGGCCAGAACATGGCCAGCATGCAGTGCGTCCTCCATGAGCACATTCTGTACTGAGATCTGGGAAGCCTGTGGTACCCGGAACTCCTTCTTGGAGTCCTTAAGGTGAGGAGCTGTGGTACAAAGCCATACAGAATATCCTCATGGTCTCCAGGCACCCCCGAGAGGTCCTCCCACAACCACAGTGAGAGGGGTGGGTCTGTGCCCCTAGACAGGACATTGCCTGAGTTAGCACCACAAACTACCCGACAGGCGAAAATGCTTTTAGAACTGCCATAGAAAGGATTTAACAGGATATTTTACCAGTTAGCACGGCATTAAATAAATAAAGCAGAAAGACTCTTTCAAATATTAAACACCCATGCCCATTTGCCATCAGTTTTCTCATTAAAAAAAAAAATCTGTTGCCTGAGGATTTGGCAATTGAGCCATCTTTGAGGACTGAGCAGTGGTTGGTGTATAGTGCCAGGCACTGTCCTGGGCAATTTTTTTCATTTTTACTTTTTAAAAATGTATAATATAAATCCAGCAAAGTATCAGATCCTAAGTGTACAGCTCAAGGAATTTTCACATACTGAGTGCACTTGTATATTCCACATCCTGATTAAGAAACAGCGTTACCAGTGACCCAGAAGCTCCTCAGAATCTTCCTTCGGCCACTATACCCAGCCTGCATCATCACTATCCTAAGTTTTCTTACTGAAGTGAACTTGACAAGGGGAAGGCTACTGCTCAAGTGGTAGAGCACGTGCTTAGCATGCGTGAGGTCCTGGGTTCAATCCCCAGTACCTCCTCTACAAATAAATAAAACCTAATTACCTCCTCCCTCACCAAAATTAAATAATACAGTAAGTAAATAAAATATTTTAAAAAAGAAATCGATATAATATTAATGATTTTAAAACAAACAATTCGATGGCTTTTAGTGCATTCACAGTGTTGTGCAACCACCATCTCTACTTAGTTCCAAGCCATCACTTTATAGTAAAACCACATACCCAGTAAGCAGCTATTCCCTGTGACCCCTCTACCCTCAGTTCCTGGTGACTACTTATCTGCTTTCTGTTTCTACAGATTTAACCATGCTGGATATTTCACATAAGTTGGAATCATACAATATGTGACCTTCTGTGCCTGGCCTCTTTCATTTAGTATAAGATTTTCCAGATTCATCCACATTACAGGATGTATCAGTGCTTCATTCTTTTTCATGGCTAAATAATAGCCCACTGTATGGATAGACTACATTCTATTTATACATTCATATGTCGACAGGTTAGGGTCACTTTTTGGCTATTATGAAAGAGTGTTGCTATGAATATTCATGTACCAGTATTTGAGTACCTGCTTTCCAATCTTTTGGGTATATACAGGGGAGTGTAATTTCTAAGCCATATGGTAATTCTATATTTAACTTTTTGAGGAACTGCAAAAATGTCTTCCAAAGTGGCTATACCACTTAACATTCCCACCAGCCATGTATGAGCATTTTGATTTCTCCATATACTTGTTAATAGTTTTTCTGGTCTCTTTTCACATCTTACTGGAGATGAAGTTGCATCTCATTGCAGTTCTTATTTGTATTTCCAGGATGACTAGTGATGTGGAGCATCATGCACTTATTAGCCATTTTATCTTTTTTCCTGGGGAATAGTCTATTTAAATCCTTTGCCTATTTTTAATTACTTTTTTTTTTCATTTTAATTGCAGTATAGTCAGTTACACTGCATCAGTTTCTGGTATACAGCAGAATGTCTCAGACACGCATATACATACATACATTCATTTGCATATTCCTTTTCATTAAAGGTTATTATAAGATATTGAATATAGTTCCCTCTACTATACCAAAGAAATTTATTTTTTATCTATTTTTAAACATAGTGGTTAACATTTGCAAATCTCAAACACTCAAATTTATTCCTTTCCACCCCTTTTCCCCCGGTAACCACAAGATTGTTTACTATGTCTGCGAGTCTGTTTCTGTTTTGTAGATGAGTTCATTAGTGTCCTCTTTTTCTCTTTTTATGTTATTTATTTTTTATTGTTGAATTTCAGGAATCATTTACCCATTCTGGATGCAAACCTCCTATCAGCTATATGACTGGAAAATATTTTCTTCCATTTTGTGGGTTGTCTTTTCATCTTTTGAAAATTTTTTTTATTTTGGGGAGGGAGGTAATCATTTTATTTCTTCATTTCTTTAAATAGAGGTACAAGGGATTGAACTCGAGAACCTCACACATGCTAAGCACATGCTCTACTACTGAGCTATATACACTCTCCCCCCTTTCCATCTTCTTGATGGTGTCCTTTGAAGCACAACATTTTTAGTGTTGAAGTTCCAGTTCAAGATGATGACATAGGAGGATCCTGAACTCAGCTCCTCCCATGGGCACATAATCTATAGCTACATGCAGAACAATTGCCTCTGGGGAAAAAAAAAAAAACCAAACCAGTCTGAATATCTCCTACACCTTGAGCAAATGAGAAAAAGCCCACATCTAAGTAGGTAGGAGGAAATGAGATATCACCTCACATCAGAATGTCAAAATGGGCATCATTAAAAATTCTACAAATGATAAATGTTGGAGAGGGTGTGGAGAAAAGGGAACCATCCTACACTGTTGGTGGGAACGTAATTTGGTGCAACCACTATGGAAAACAGCAGGGAGATTCCTTAAGAAACTGAAAAAAAAATGTACCCTATGATCCAGCAATCCCACTTCTGGACAAATATCTGAAGGAAACTCTAATTCAAATAGAACCGTACTAAATAGTTCATAGCAGCACTATTTACAATAGCCGAGACATGGAAGCAAACTAAATGTCCATCAACAGATGACTGGATAAAGAAGTTGTGGTATATATATAGACAATAGAACACCACTCAGCCATAAAAAAGAATAAAATAATGCCATTTGCAGCAACATGGATGGACCTGGAGATTGGTATACTAAATGCAGGAAGCCAGAAAGAAAAAGAAAAATACCACATGATATCACTTGTATGTGGACTCTAGAAAAAGGACACGAATGAATTTATTTATGATAAAAAGACAGACTCGCAGGCACAGAAAACAACCTTATTATGGGGAGAGATAAACTGAGAGTTTGGGATTTGCAGGTACAAATTACTGTATATAAAACAGATAAACAGCAGGTCCTACTGTAAAGCACAGGGAACCATAATACCTTGTAGTGACCTGTAATAAAAAAGTGTGTGTGTGTGTGTGTGTGTGTGTGTGTGTGTGTGTGTGTGTGTATAACTGAATCACTATGCAGTATACCAGAGACCAACACAACATGGTAATTTGACTACACTTTAATTAAAAAAAAAAGTGTGTAGGGAGAGGCTGAGACTCAGTCTCACCGTAAACCCCACCCCCAACATGGTGACCCACAAACTCACATCCCCGAGTTTCTCCCTGAGGAGGGAAAGATCTGAACCCCACACCTGGGCCCCTCTAGTTTTGAGACTTGCACCTGAGAGATGAGCCCCCCAAACATCCAGATTTGAAAACCAACTGGGCTTGTGCCCACGAGACCCACATGGCTGTAGTGACCTAAGAAACAGTCCTTCCAGGGCTTCCCCCACACTTTCTGTGAAAGAGGCCAATAGATTTATCTTAAAGCATCAGCCTGAGGGGCAGACTTCTGATTCAGCTCACATCCAGGGACTTGGAGGCTGGCAGGGGCCACCTTGGCGCTCTCTTTGCCTCGCTTCAGGTTGCCAGTACCTCCCAGAGGGGAGCTTGTACCCTCATTTGACACCCAACTTTTTCAGCTGCCATCCAGGGGACAACTCTCGATTGCCTGGCTCTGCTGACCAGTGAGGCTGATGCTTGTGGGTCCCACAGGACTATAACAAATGGAGAAGGGGTTTTAAACAGCCAGCACCCAAAGCACAGCAGAGGTAAATGGACTGAGGGCCCAGCCACTCTGTGAAGGAGGCAGGTCTACCAGGTCATCTTCAGAGCTGCAGCCTGAGGGGCAGACTCTTTATTAACACATATCTAAGGATCGACTAATTCTTTCCAGAGACCTGGAGGGCAGGCACTGACTTCACACTCTCCTCTGCCACACTCCAGAGTGCACGTATCCCCCAGAGAGGAGCTGTCCACATCCGGTGCCCCAGTTTTCACATCTGGCTTCCTGGTTTGTACATGCAGTGCCCTGGTTTTTGTGGCTGCTGCCCAGGGGGTGCCCCTGTGTCCCTTGGCTTTAGTGGCCAGCGGGGCTTGCATTTGTAGGTCCCATGGGACTGGAACAAACAGAGAGACAGTTCTTGGCCAGCTGCCCCCTGGGGCACAGCACAGACACAGCAGACTAAAACTCACCCTGTCTTTCTGCAAAGGGGGCCTATTAGCTTATCTTCACGACTCTGTTCTGAAGGGTAGGCTTCTAATTAAATGTGTATCTAGAGGATGATTGCAATCCTCTCTAGAGACCAGGGAGGCCGGTTGGTGCTCTCTTCACACTCTCCCTCTGCCCCGCCCAAGGTCATTAGTGTCTCCAAGAGCGAAGATTGTGTACACATCTGGTTTTTGTGTCTGCTGCCCAGAAGACACATTCCTTGATAGCCTGGCTCTGGTAGCCAGTGGGGTTGTATTCACAGGGTTCAACAAGATAGAAGCAAACAAAGAAACAGTTCTTAACTGGCTACTACCCAGGCCTCAGCGAAGTGGGAGTAGACAAAAATGCCCATCTCCCAGGCTTCCCTGTGAAGGAAGTACATTTACATACTTTAGAAGCTGCTGTCAGGATCTGGCTTCCAATCAGCCTGCATCTAGGTGCTAAGATCCTCCCTTTTGGGACACTGATGGGTTTTGACACACTCTCACCTCCTGGGAGCTACTAAGACTAAAGTAGACTGTCTGGACAATCACAAAAGCTTGAGAGACAACCAAGAGCTAGGACAGGGTTGAGCAACAAGGTTCATCTCCTACATGAAGCCACTCCTTCAAGACTGGGAGAGGTGGCCATTTTATCCCATGCATAGAAACCAATACAGAGAGTCAAGGGAAATGAAAAAATAAGGAATATTTTCCAAATGGAAAAAAAAAAAACTCACAAGATAAAACCTCAGAAAAAGACCTTAATGATATGGAAATAAGTGATTTACCTGATAAGAGTTCAAAATAATGGTCATAAAGATGCTAATCATCCTTAGGAAAAGAATGAATGAACAAAGTGAGAATTTCAACAGAGGTGGAAAATTTAAGATAGTACCAAAAGAAATCACAGAGCTAAAGAATACAATAACTGTACTGAAAAATACACTAGAGAGGTTCAACAGCAGGCTATATAAAGCAGAAGAAAGAATCGGTGAACTCTAATACAGGGAAGTTGCAACTCACTTAATCAGAGCAGCAGAAAGAAAAAAGAATGAAGAAGGATGAAGATGGTATAAGGGACTTATGGGAGTGGAACCATATATTCAAAGGGATGAAAGAAAAAAATTGCAACCAAGAATACTCTACCCAACAAAGTTGTCCTTCAGAATTGCAGGAGAGAGAAAGAGTTTTCTACACAAGGAAAAGCTAAAGGAGGTCATCACCATTAAACCTGCCTTACAAGAAATGTGAACAGGACTTCTTTAAGCTGAAACAAAAGGGCACTAATCAGTAACAGGAAAACATATAAAAGTATAAATCTCACCAGTAAGATTCATAATAATCTAATGCTGTAAACATGGTGGGTTAGTCACTTATAAAGCTTGTATAAAGGTTAAAAGATAAAAATAGTGAGTAATAATAATAATAACTACAACTACAATGACTTGTTAATGGATATACAAGATAAAAAGATGTAAATTGTGACACCAAAAGCATAAAACATGGTGGGGAAGTAAAAGTGTAGATTTTAAGAATACACTTAAACTTAAGTTATTATCAACTTAAACCATTACAGTTGTTTTATGGAAGCCTCATAGTAACCTCAAAGCAAAGCCCTACAGTAGACAGACAAAAGTTAAAGAGAAAGGAATAGAAGCATACTGTTACAGAAAATTATTAAATCACAAAAGAAGAGAGCAAGAGAAGAAGGGATCCAAGGACTTAGAAAATAGCCAGAAAACAATGAACAAAATGGAAACAAGTTCATATATATCAATAATGACTTTAAATGTTAATGGACTAAATTCTCCAATCAAAAGACACAGAGTGGCTGAATGGAAAAAAAAATTGATATGCTGCCTGCAAGAGACTCACTTCAGATATAAGGACACACACAGACTGCAAGTGAAAAGATGGGAAAATAAATTCCATGGAAAAAGAAACCAAAAGAAAGCTGGGGTAGCTGTACTTTTATCAGACAGAATAGAGTTTAAGAAAAAGACTGTAATAAGAAACAAAGGAGGGGGTTATATAGTTGTAAAGGAGTCAATCCAACAAGAGGATATAACACTTGTAAATATTTATGCACCCAGCATAGAAGCACCTAAATATATAAGGCAAATATTAACAGCCCTAAGGGAGAACTAGACAGCAATACAATAGTAGAGGACTTTAAAATTCCACTTTCAACAATGAATAGATCATCACAGAAAATCAATATGGAAACATTGGCCTTAAACATAGTAGACCAGATAGACTTATCAGACATTTACAGAATACTCCATCCAAAAGCAACAGAATGCACATTCTTCTCAGTCACACGTGGAATGGTCTCCATGATAAATTATCATAAAACAAGTCTTTATAAATTTAAGGAAGTTAAAATCATATCAAGAATCTTTTTAGACTACAGTGATATAAAACTACAGTAATGATATAAAACTGTGTGTAATTATGATCACAATTTAAAAAACTAAAAAATCCACAAATATATGGAGATTAAACAGCACAATATTGAACAATGAATGCATCAAAGAAGAAATAAAAAAAGAAATAAAAATTTCTCAAGACAAATGAAAATGGAAATATAACACACCAAAATGTATGGGATGCAGCAAAAGCAGTTCTAAGAAGAAAGTTCATAGCAATAGATGTCTGCATCAAGAAACAAGAAAAATCTCAAACAAGCAACCTAGTTTTACAACTCAAGGAACTAGGAAAAGAAGACCAAATGAAGCCCAAAGTTAGTAGGAGGAAGGAAATAACAAAGATTAGAGTGGAAATAAAGACTGAAAAGACAATAGAAAAGATCAATGACACTAAGAGCTGGGTTTTTTTTTTAAGATAAACAAAATTGACAAAACTTCAGCTAGATTCATCAAGAAAAAAGAGATGACTCAAATAAAATCAGAAAGAAAAGAAGAGACATTACAACTGATACCACAGAAATACAAAAGATCATAAGGAACTACTATACACCAAAAAATTAGACAACTTAGAAGAAATGGATAAATTCTTAAAAAGATTGAATCAGTAATCAAAAACCTCCCCAAACCCAAAAGTCTTGGACAGATGGCTTCACTGGTGAATTCTGCCAAACATTCGAAGAAGAATTTATAGCAATCCTTCTCAAACTCTTCCAGAAAAACTAGAAGAGGAAGGAATTCTGCCAAACTTATTTTGTGAGGCTAGCTTTAACCCTGCTACCAAAACCAAACAAGGATATTACAAGAAAAGAAAACCACAGGCAAATATCCCTGATGAACATAAATGTAAAAATCTTCAACAAAATATTAACAAACCGAATTCAACAATACATTAAAAGGTCTATAAACCATAAATAGGTAGGACTTATTCCTAGGATGCAAGGATGGTTCAACATCCAAAAATCAATGTGATATACCACATTAGCAAAATGAAGGATAAAATCACATGATCATCTCCATAGATGCAGAAAAAGTACTTGACAAAGTTTAGTATCTATGATTTAAAAAAACTTTCAACAAAGTGGTTATAGAAGGAATGTACCTCAACATAATAAAAGCTATATATGACATACCCACAACTAACATCATACTTAACAGTGAAAAGCTGAAAGCTTTTCCTCTAAGATCAGGAACAAGACAATGATGCCCACTCTTGCCAGTTTTATTCAGCATAGTATTGGAAGTCCTGGCCATAGCAATTAGACAGGAAAAAAATAAAAATCATCTGAATCAGAGAGAAAGAAGTAAAACTGTCAATATTTGCTGATGACATGACATTATATATAGAAACCCTAAAGACTTCCTCAAAAAATTGTAGCTCTAAAAAATGAATTCAGTAAAGTTCCAGGATACAAAATCACTATACAAAAATTTGTTGCATTTTTATATACATGAAATAATAAGCTCCCAGCACAGAGCTCCATAAATCCTAAGTGATGAGAGCACTAAGATCATCTCTTGTTCTATTATTTCTCTTTGACTTCTTCCCTGACACAGGGCTCCAAACCCACTGCAAATCCCTAAGTGGTAAGAGCACTAGGAGCATCATTCATTCCACTGAGATGACTCTGGATGTCTGGATGGGTGCTCGTCACCAGAAAAACTGAGCAATGACTAGAAGCTTGCAAATGTCAGCCTTACCCCTCAATTTCCAGAGAAGGGAGAAAGTCTAGAAACAGAGTCAATAATTAACCATGTCTGTGAGGAAGCTTCCATAAAATCCTAACAGTACAGGATTTGGAAAGCTTTCTGGTTGGCAAAACACCCACAATTGGAGCGTGATGCACCCTAAATTCAGGGACAGAAACTCCTGCACTTTGAACACTTAATATCCACAATACATAAAGAACTCACACAACTCAATAGTAAAAAAAAAAAAATCAATTTAAAAATGAGCAGAAGATCTGAATGGACATTCTTCCAAAGAAGATATATGGATGAGCAACAGGTACATGAAAAGATGCTCAACATCACTATTCACCAGAAAACTGCAAATCAAAACCACAGTGAGATATCTTATACCTGTTAGTATGGCTATTATCAAAAAGAAAGAAGTAACAAGTGTTGGCAAGGATGTGGAGAAAAGGAACTCCTGTGTACTGTTGGTGGGAATGTAAGTTGGTGCAGCCCCTACGGAAAACAGTATGGAGGTTCCTCAAAAAAATTACAAATAGAACTGCCATATGATCCAGCAACTTCTCTTTGGGATATTCATCCAAAAGAAAACAAAAAGAATAACTCAGAAAGATATATGTGCCCCCACGTTCATTGCAGCCTTCTTTACAGTAGGCATTGAATCAGCCTTGGTGTCCATCAATGGATAAATGGATAAAGAAATATATATATTTGTAATGTATATATAATGGTACATTATTCATAAGAAAGAAGGAAATCTTGCCATTTATGACAACATAGATGAACTGTTGAAGGCATTATGCTAAACGAAATAAGTCAGATAAAGATAAATACCATATGATCTCACTTATACGTGGAATCTAAAAAAACAAAACCAAAAACAAACTCACAGATACAGAATACAGATTAGTGGTTGTCAGAGGAAGTGTGGGGAGGTGGGTGAAATGGATGAAAGTGGTCAAAAGCTAAAAACTTCCAGTTATGAAATAAGTGAGTCCTGGGCATGCAATGTACAGTGTGGTGACTATAGTTAATAACACTTTATTGTATATTTGTTAGGAGAGCAGATTTTAAAAGTTCTCATTACAAGAAAAAAAACTGTAAATGTGTGGTGATGAATGTTAACAAGACTTTTGTGGTGATCACTTTGTAATATATATAATATTGAATCCGTCTGTGGTACACAGGAAATGAATATAATATGTCAACTGTATCTCAATTAAAAATAAAAAGAAGATTTGACACAACATTGTAAAATGACTATAACTCAATAAAAAAATGTTAAAAAAATAATTTAAACATTTTTTTAAAAATAAAAAGAAGACATAGAACTTGGAAAAAAGGGTTTTAATTTTGAGAAAGACTAATTTACCTATTTCTCTTGTGGCTTGTGCCTTCCTTTGGTGTATAGTTTCTTAGATGTAAGAAATAAGATACAAGAAACTATCACCTATTCCAAGGGCACAAAGATTTACTGTTATATTTCTTCTAAGATCTTTATAATTTAAAATTTTGCATTTAGATTTACGATTGATTCTGAGCTAATTTTGTGTTGGTGTAAGGTAGGGGTCCAACTTCATTCTTTTGCATGTGGCTCTCCAAAAGTCTTGGCACTTTTGTTGAAAATCAATGGACCATCAATCAATCAAGAAGTCCACTCGGCACAAGCTACTCCGAGTAGAATTATAGTCCCCAGGGTGAGACATGGGACACGTCTGACAAATTCCTGCCTTAAAGAGATGCTGGGAGGGCCTCTAAAATGCTGGGCACCTGAGAACCTTACAAACATCATTTCACGTCATCCTCAGGGCACGCTCCCGAAGGCAAATACTGTTATCCTCTCCTACAGAGGAGGAAACTGAGGCACAGAGATGTTAAGGGTTTGGGCAAAGCCATTCAGCTGGTCAGAGGGGAGCCAGGAATTGAGCCCAGCAGTTTGGCTCCCGGGTCTGAGCTCCCAACCACCACACTAGGTATAGAGCCTAACACTGTCCCTGCCGTATCTTTTTTTTTTTTCATTTGAAGTACAGGAGTTACAATGTGTCAATTTCTGGTGTACAGCAGGATGTCCCAGCTGTGCATACACATACATATATTTGTCTTCACATTTTTTTCATTAAAGGTTATTACAAGATATTGAACATAGTTCCCTGTGCTGTACAGAAGAAACTTTTCCCCTGCCATGTCTTGAGTTCTCAAAAAGACAAAAAAGCTCCCATTGGTTGTAAAATGAGAATAGATTTAAGATGACACATATGCACGTGCTGCTTTATGGGCTCCAACGAGCTGATCCGCCGAGCCGTCGTGAAAGGCGGCGCGTAGGACCTGGGCTCTGCGGGTTTCCTCGCGGCCACGTCTGTGATGTGACGGAGGACGTCCATTTGTGGAAGTTTCTGTTGGCGGAGAAGCCTTACCCGGAAGAACAGATTTCTGGTTCAATCTTAAATCAGCAACAAGGCTGAGAGAGTAAAGTAGGTTTGCTGCTGTTGAGGCTTCCTCAGTCCCATGGAGGGTTTAGTCCATCTATTTCTGGAGAGGTTTAGCGCACAGGAACCCACACCCTCACAGGCGTGTGCGCACGGAATGCACGGTCCTGCGTGCCCAGCTCCGGGAAGCTGCCTTGCCCTCGAGACACTTTGCTATTTAGAAGGGAAAAGCAACACGTGGAAATAAACCTTCAGGCGGCAGAGGATCTGTCTGCAGGATATTGCTGCCATCCTGATATTCAGGAACTGAAGATGCTCTAAAATAGCACAGGCGGGTAATTGCTGCCTTCGAAAGAGAAGGCAGCAAGAACTCCAAAGAATGCAAAGCAAGTTTGCTTCCACCCAAGTCAGGTGGATGCAGACAATAAATCTGCACCCAACATAAACATCAGTGTGAATTACTCTGGGGCAGCATGCTGGGAGTACGGACCCTAAAGAAAACACCCGCCTTTGTGACATGATCTCCGCGGCTTCTGCACAATGTTCGGTCCGTGCCAAGAGGAAAGCCAGCCCTAGAGAGGGTCATGTTCATAAGACACCTGGATTGGTTTCCCATCGCTGCTGTACAAATTACCCCAAACTTAGCGGTTTCGACAATACAAAACCTACCGTTTGACATCAGTGGCGGTCAGAAGTCTGAAGCGGGTCTCAAATCAAGATGTCAACAGGGCAGTGCCTTGGGGCATGCGCCCTCCCCTCCTGCCTGGACGTCCCTCCTTGAAGTTGCCCTGAAAGCACTCGGAAGAGAGTGGCAGGCAGGTGGCCTTGGACCTGGCCCTTCCTCTTAATGAAGTGTGACGGGCCCTCCCAGTAACATCTGCAGTTCCCCTCGCCCCAGCTGAGGCCAGGCAGATGTCAGAGCATCAGTCCTCACAATGTTCTCACAAATGATCGTCTTGGTTTAGTGACAAGGTAGTGGAGGCCTGGAGGGGTGATGTGAATCTCCTAAGGCCACACATCTGGGGAGTGACCTCTAGGATTCATGACCATCAGACTCAGAGTCTGCTCCCAAAGGCCTCCAGGAAGCCGGGTCGTGACTGGCGGGACCACAGAGGTGTCATGGGCCAGGACCCCTGCTCCCGAGGTGGTTTCTTGTGCATCTTACTTTCTTTAGGGCAGGGGAGATGTCTCCTCTTCCTTTGCTGTCTTCCCTAGTGGCCAGCGGAGTGCTACGTACACAGTAAGTGCCCAGTAAGTGTCTGTCACCTTGCCTTACCTACCTCTGATATAAATCCCGCGTCTCTCCCGAGAGCACACAGTTCCCTGTGGGGTCAGCACTCATGAAGCCCTAGCCTGGCGCATCCTCGGCAGGGCCCCACCTGTAAAAGGTCCAAAGCAGAAGGCAGAGTTAGGATACCTTCCTCTGTTTCACAACAGTCTTGTCTCTTAAGACTCTTGGTGCTTTGAGCCAAGATTCCTTTCCCTTTAATACAGAAGCTTCTGGAACCCATGCGCTGCACACGTCCTTCAGATGTGCCTTCTGTCCTGATTCCAAGAGGGAGACCTCAAGCCCAGGTGGTACAGCCCTTTTGTGCCCACAGAGGAGGGGGCTGGTGACAAGCAGGTGCGGCTGGCGGCCAGTCACCACCGACCTCCCCAAAGGTGAAGGCGGAGCTCAGCCAGGACGGCAAAGCCGGCCACCTTCAGACTGACGGGGGCCAGGAATCCAGCATCGCCTAGACTGGCCTCTCCTGCAGGAGCCAAGACCAGGTTTCTCACGGTCCTGCGGCCAAGGCAGCGCCTCGTGTGTCCTTCTCCGTGGCTCAAACAGCCCAGCCTGCTGGGACTTACGGAGGCTTCATCATGTAGGCGTGATCGATCATTAACTCTGTTTATGGATGATGGGGCAGGGAGGGGGCCTGAAAATTCCAAGTTTCTAATCCTGGCTTGTTCTTGCTGGTGACCAGCCCACATCCAGGAGCCATTCGGAAGCCCACCCAGAAATCACCTCATTAGAACAAAAGACGCTCCTATCACCCAGGAAATCCCTAGGGTGTCAGGAGTGTCCGGAACAGAGGTCAAAGCCCACTATTATAACAAGACATGCCCCTCGTGCTCTTATCATTTGCAAAATTCCAAGGGTTTTAGGAGCTCTGTGCCAGGAACCCGGGGCAGAGACCAATACATACATTTTCTATTACCTTACACAACCCGAAAGAGCTTCTGTTGCCAACTCCAGAACGATTTGAGCAACAGAATAAATAAGACAGCATTGGATTATGACCCAAGGTGTAACAAGGCATACGTGAACCCACACTGATGTAAATGATGATTGAAGAAGTAAATAAACGGGCGAGAAGAGGCAGCTTCTCCTCACAAAGGATTCCAAACACCACATGGACATGCTTCGCACTCCAGGGGGGTGCTTAGTCCCCACTCCTTTAAGCTCTGAGCCCAGACTCTGAAGAATATTGCAGGGAAAGTGAATATAGTAACTCAGAGTGGAGAAACCTGACAGAGACCCCCTCAGCCACGAGATGAAGGTTAAGGTCACCAGGGGTGCCACGGGGGGCGCATGTGCCCCCCTATGTGATGCGAGGCGAAGGGCACTTTGCCTCTTTAGTATTCTTTCTGAAAACCCATAACCCCAATCTGATCATGAGAAAAACACCGGAGAAACACAGATTGAGGGACCTTCTCCCAACTGCCTGACTGGTACTCCTCCAAACGTCAAGATCGGGAGGGGACAGCTCAGTGGCAGAGGCGTGCTTAGCGTGCACGAGATCCTAGGTTCAATCCCCAATGCTTCTATTTTTTAAAAAAGTAAATAAAGTTAATTACTTCCTCCCCCTAAAAAAAGTTAAAAAAAGTTATTTTTTAATTTAAAGAAAATTTTTAAAAAGAAAAAAAAGCTGTCAAGGTCACAAAAAACAAGACTAAGAAACTGTCACAGACCAGAGACGATAAACATGAAACTAAATGCAACGTGGGGTCCATGGGATCCTGGAACAGGAGGACGCCAACGAGAAAACAGGCGAAACCCAAATTCAGCCTGGAGTGTAGTTCGTAGAAACGCACCCAGGCTGGTTCCTCAGAGTGACAGCTGTCCCAGGTGATGGAAGGTGGGACAGTGGGGGAACTGGGGGGGCCGATGGATGGGAGTCTATGTATTCCCCTGGCAACTCTTCTGCAAATCCAAAATTTTTCCGAAATAAATTTACTTTTGAAAAATCTCTGAGATTTTAAATAACAGCTCCTTCACGCAGTCACCAAACACATATATTGCAGTTGCTCCATTCAAGACACTATTCTAAGCATCGCACGAACATCAATTCGTCCCTCTGACACTGTTGTGGCCACGTCTGGTCCCAGCCGGCCGGAGAGAGGACAAAGGACAGCCCCTACACTAAAAGGTCAGAGACCTGGGCACCACAAGCCAGGGAGGACAGTTTCTCTGGGGTGGGGGGATGTGGGGGAAATCTGCCAGCACTGACCACAGGCCAAGGGGGCATTCAGGAGCCCAGTGTGTCCGGAGCTGGGAACAGAAGGGCAGGCAGGACTCCAGAGACGGGGCAGAGGGCCCCTGGAGGTGACTTGCTGCCCTTTGTTTTACAGATGCTAAAGATAAGACCAGGGTTGGTGGGGAGGACCGACTCACAAGGGACTGTCCCCGGGAGCGAGGGAGAAGAGCCGAGATGCCCAGCCCGTCGCTCCCTGGGGGCTGTGCCCCCATCTGTGTCTCCCTGACGGGAGGTGGGATCTCTGTCCCCAGGAGGTGGGGCCACCCAGGGCTGTGAAAGCGCAAATGAGGTTGGCAGCCAGGCTGCCTGCTTTGGGGGATGCTTGCTGTGAAAAAGTCTGGAGCCCTCACCCTGTGCCGCCCCGGATGGAGGGGGTCTCACCAAGGGGTCAGGTTAGGGGTCAGGGTGGGATACCCTGGGCATGGCACAGCTGCTCCTGTGGCTCCTGCTTCAGGCCTCTGGGGACCAGGTCCTCACCTGCGTGTTCCTGCCAAGCTCAGGAGCGATGGGGGTGCGCAGAGCTCATGGAGAACTCTGTGCAGGCTTCCAAGAGCAAGGCAAGCTGCACTGAGTCAGCTTCTGAAGATGCAACTTAAAGACGTCGCTGGGAGCTGCTGTCCTGCGTCAGGACTGCTTTTAAATGTTTGCTCGTTGATTGGGTAAAATCTGAATTTCCCCTTGGACACTGCAGCTCTTGTCAGCCTTTGTTTATACGTAATTCATTCTTTGCAGCTATTGAAGCCGAAGAAGCCTGGAAATAAAGTTTGAAACAAAGTTTAAAGAAGTACTTTGTAAATAACCATCATCATCATCATCGTCATCATCATCATCATCATCATCATCATCATCTGGCCCGGCCTTGGCTCTGAGCCCCGGAGAGGCAGAGGGCAGGCTTGCTCACCTGGATGAAGGCAGTGGGTGAGGGGGCCACGTCCTGAAAGTGCCGGTCAGTCCTGGGCACCTCAGCGGCAACGCTGCACAGCTTTTCCCCTTCGACAGTCATTGTCAAATAGTGTGTGAGCAGGGGCAGGACCAGAAGAATGTGCATCCTCCCCTCCCTGAAGCTCGGCCACCCAGGGCCCTGCCTGGAAGCCAGGGGGCTCTGTTCCCTGGACAGGGCCCCTCACCCTCGCCTCCAGGGCAGCGTGGTCCCAGTTTCCAAAACTGACTCCCCCGTAGAGCTGTGGCATTACCGCCCCAGTAAAGAAGCCTATGTGTTACCAGGAAGAGGAAGCAGTGAAGCCCCCGTCAGCCGTGAACTTGGTTAATTCATGGAATAGAAACCAGCCACTGGGTGGGGGGCTGGGGGGGCAGCCGAGCAAGGTGGGCTCAGGGACAGTCAGGGGACAGCAAGAAAAGGCACCTTCATCCAAGGCCTGGAGGAGGTGGGGGGCCTGCCCTCCCGGCCAGGCTGGAGGACCCCCAACAGAGTTCAAGTTCAGGGACAAATTCCCTTCACAGACTGGACTGGGCCCCTCCCTCTGAGGCTCCCCCTCGGCTGCAGGAGTCCCGGGACCTAATAATACACACAAATCAGAGCGCGGGCTGCAGGCCCTGGCCATGCAAGGAGAAGGGGAAAGCTGACGCCAGCCCGGCCTGTCCCCACCGGCCTTGCCCTAAAGCAGCAGGGCGCCCGGCCTTGGAGCGAGGCCGCCCCCCTCGCTGTGCCAGCGGCACCCTATATCGAGAGAATGAGCGCGCTGGGGGGAATGGCAGGCATGCGGCCCAGCTGTCACTGTGAGCCCGGCCCAGGAAGGCCACTCTCTCCGCACACCCCCCTTTCTGCCCCAGGCTGCGGTCCAGACCCAGCTCCTGGGGCTCACAGCCTAGATGGTACCCGTGAAATGAAAAACCAGGTGCATAGAGCCATGGGAGGCCACTTAGAAGAGAGAAAAGCGAAAACCTGCTACGGGAGGTGGTGGCTTTTGAGCTGACTGCCTGGGGGGGACCTGGGCCGGCCGTGACCCCTTGGCCTTTCGCCCAGGAAGGAGCCTGAGCCCCGTGTTTCCAGGCTGGCCCGCCGTCGGCACCGCCACACCCGGCCCCGGGCAGCCCCTCCAGAGAAATGACATGCTAGGCATGCAGGCTTCTTAGCGCAGCAGCAGCCTGAGACATCGCATGCACGTTTCAGCCTTGTTTTTCAAACCTCCAAAATAGGAAAACCAGCTTTTTTCCAGGAGCCGGCTACTCCTCAGGGGAAGGAAGGCCGTCTGGCCCCAGCTCAGTGGGCAGAGACTCACTGCTGGGCCAGCAGCTCCCAGCGAGCCAGCCCTGGGGGAGGAACGACGCGGCTCTGGGGTCCCCTTGGGGGTGGGCGAGGCGAGACCCAGGCCAGGCCCTGCGGACCCTGGGAGAGTGTCCCAGCAGTCTCAGGCCAGGCCGCCTCGCCCTGGGGCCGCACCTGGCTGGCTGCCGGGGGCCGTGGAAGGAGCCCGCAGGCTTCCAGGAGCTGGGCCGCTGGAAAGCAAGGAAGGCAGGAGGGGCGGGGCACAGTGCCGAGCCAGGGGCCCCAGGCACTGAGAGGCCCCCGGGAGGATGGGGCTAGGCTCCAGCTACAGTGCTCGGAGAGTCGGGGGCCGGGTGGGGGGGCAGGGCGGAGAGGATGCCTGTGCTCTGAGCCTGGCTGGCCCCATGCGCGTCCCTGGCAGGGTCTGGGTGCCCTTTTTCGTCCCTCAGGGCCCACCGCAGCCGCTCTTGGCTTTAAAGTTTGGGTTTCAAGCCGTGCTTGCTTGCCCAAGGAGGAAGGGGAAAAACCATGACGGCCACTGGTCCGTGTCCCTCTGTTTCCTTCTAGGGTCAGGCGGAGCGTGTGAAGGCGAGGACAGCTGCCTGCCCCGGAGTCCCCAGGAACGCGAGGCTGTGCCAGTGGCCAGGCGCCTGCTCCCGCGGGCGTGACCCTCGGGGCGCTCAGAGCTGCTCGGGGTCAGGGTCAGCCTGTCCAGGCGCAGCCTCCATGCGCGCGGGCAGGCCCGGGCACGGCCACTGAGCTCCTGCTCTGAACATCGGAGGAGAGACGCATGCTTCCCCTCTGCCAGGCCCAGGAGCCGGGGGAGGACGGCAGGACCGGCGTCCGCCCCCAGGCACAGTGGCTCTAGTGTCCACCCCTCGGCATGGTGACTAGGGTTGCTGCTCCCAGCCCACCCAGGTCCTCCCAGCAGGAGAAAACCTCACCCCCTCTTCTGAGGGCCTGTAAGTCACCAGGATTGACACAGCGATAGTCTGTGATTTGATGCAAACAAGTCAATTTCAGGAGCCGGGTCTCAAACAGCAGCTCTGATTCAGATGCACCAAATACCCAAGTGGTTGCAAGTGCGGAACCTCAGAGGAGCAAGTCACCTGGGGTATGAGCCAAGATGTTTTCTTTTCCTAGGTGTGGGCTCAGCCCCAGAGGGGCCCAAAGACACATGGCCTTTGATCCCTGCCCATGATCAGAAAGGCCTGCGTACCCCTCACAGACCAAGGAAAGAGCGACTGTAACTCTCCAGGAGGCACTGGGGAGGGGGGCGGGGCAGAGCTCTTCTCAACATACAGCAAGAGGAAGAACTGAGCCTACAGGCCCCGTCTCAGCACAGCTAGTGTCTGCTCGGGTGGCTGAAACCCTCCACCCCTGCAGGGCTGGACCCCTCTCCCCTCTCGCTGAAGGAGGAGGGGAAAAGACAGACAGTTTGCAGAAGGCGAGGTGTCTGGGCTCGCGGGGAGGCAGCTCCGCCACCTGACCCCCGTCCCAGGCTCCTGAACTGGTTTCCGATCATCTGTTACCCGCCCCCTCCGTGGTAGCAGCAGCCTTCCCGCTGTCTGCTGGGGGCTCACTATGCCGGGTGTCACACTGAAGTGCCTATTAGCACAGCTTCCAGCCCCTCCTGCAGCTGCCGCCGCTTGGTGCCAAAGCCAGGCTGTTGTTCTGGTTGAGTTTACTCTTGTTCGGGGGCTGGCAACGCTTCACACCCTGTGCAGCAGCCACTTAAAGTTCCTGCTTATGAAAAAGGCGAAAATCTCCTCATAAGAGAGAGGGATCGCTTCATAATTCCTGCTTAGACCACGACATCATTCCCCTGGTCCTCATTCTGCCGCCAGATTCCCCTCCACCACTGGGACGCTTATTTAACTCACCAGATATGAGCAGGCGCTGATATAAAAATAGAGGCAGGCGGTGGGAGCTGGCACCTGACTCACCGTGTGGCAGGCGGCAGGGCTGGGCAGACAGCTGCGGCCTTCTCCTCTCCCCCTCCCCCATCCCTCCCCTCCCCCTCTTCTATCCCTCCCCTCCCTCCCCCTCCCCCTTCTATCCCTTCCCCTCCTCCCCTCCATCCTTCCCCTCTCCCTCCTCATCCTTCCTCCTCCCCTTCCTTCCCCCTACCCCTCTTCTATCCCTCTCCCTCCTCCCCTCCACCCCTCCCCCTTATCCCCCATCCCTCCCCCTCCCCCTCCTCTGCCCCCACCAGTCCCCTCAGAGCAGACACTGGATAAAGCAGTGCTATTTGAGGCAAGTTTCTTCAAGGCTCATTTATCATTTACGATTTCCCTGCTTCAGGGCCTGATCTGGGAGGAAAACAGCACAAACTCTCATTCCCCTGTGGTCGTTAAGGACTTTCTGCAGAGAGCATTCTAGCTCCCTGCCAGCTCATGGCGGGAACGGGCTGAGAGGAGGCGAAAAGGCTGCAGCCCACGTCTGGCTCCCACTGCAGGGCCCAGGCTGCGCCCCTCCCAGAGCCAGGACTGCTTTGCACCCCCCTCCGCCTGGGACCGCCGGTCTGCCTGTCCCCACACCAGCCACAGCTCACAAGCTCTGGGCGCCCTTGTTTCAGGGACCATCTGAAGGTGAGTCAGAGACCCGAGTCCTCCCTCTTGCCCCAGCAATGCTGGTTCTCGCTCTCTCTGCTTAAAACAGTCCCATGGCTTTCCATCACTCTTAGAATCAAGGGAAAATGTAGGCTCAGCTGTGAAGGGTCTTCAGGCTGGTCTGCCTCCCCCTGCATCTTCACTCGACACCGCCCTACCCCACCCTCACTCCCCCAGTCCCACCCACCTCTCTGCAGGGTGTGAACCTCCAGCCCACCTGGCCTGGCAGGAGCGGCTCCCTCCCCACTTCACCTGCTCACTCAATGCGCTTGCTCACGGAACTCCTCTCCTGACCCTTGGCTTCCTCTATATCGCCGTCACACCCCACGCCTCTCCTGTAACGCATGCTAAGCGTACAGACTAACATTGATTCACATGGTTATTGGATGAATTCTGTCTCCCGCCCTGCATTGTAGGCTCCCTGAGGCTGAGACCTGGACTCTCTGGTTCACCTTTTGTTTTAGCAAATTGTTGGACGGCTGCAGGGTGTGCCAATGAGCAGGGCAAGAGTGGAGTGACAGAGCCCCAGATGCTTTTGGAAACTGAGCTAGAGAAGAACCCAGACTAGATTTTGGATGTCTTGACCCCTCCACCTGAGGGAAGGACAGCCCCACACCTGTGTCCTTGGATAAACAGGAAGATGGGTGAAGAAAAAGGACACTTGCCTGGCTGTGAACCATGACCTTATGTTCTGCTGTGGCCAGGAACAAATCTGTTTTCCTCACTGTGTCTGGATTGCCCTTTTGGGAAAAAATGACCACCCAGTGCAGGGCTGGGACAGGGGTGTAGCAAGTGAGGTGCCCAGGGAGGAGAGACTTGAGGAAGTGCCCACCGTGGACGGCCACCCTGTCCCTGCAGACCCCCGTGCTTCTCCCACGTCAGCGAGAGACTCCCTGTAATTTCAGAGGTGCTGAGATCCCCAGCTTTCAAATTCCAGGCCTCCATTTCCAGCGCTGCGTAGGAAGAAATAAATTCACAGTTCCTCCCAAGGGATGCAGGTCCTGCCTGGGCATCCCTGGTGATGCTAGCATGCCTGCCGGCTGTGGCCCCTGCACCCAGCCCTAGAGGCCTGAAATAAACATCAGAGGAAAACCTGGGTTCCAGAGAACCTTCCAGAGACAGATGCGAGGGGCACTAGGCACCCTTTGTAAGCATTTATTGGAGAAGTTTAATTGCAGTCGAATTATTCCACTCACTAGTGCCTCTCAGTGCCTGCAATAAAAAGGCTAATCATTAACTATGTGCTGATGAATGAACATGGCCGGGGGGGAGGGACAGGGGCGGAATTGTAAGCACTCTGCCTTAGGAAGAGCAGAGTGTAAATGGAGCCTTTTCAGAACTTGGACGTGGAGGAATATCGATGGTACTTGAGTGTCCCCTTCTCCTCATTCTTCCTCTCGTCCTGCCTCCTGCGGGGCTTCAGAACAGCCTCTCCTCCCTCTCCCCGGGGACCCCACCAGGAGGAGTGGGGAGGGCAGGATCACAGGCTGTCAGAGGGACAGGGACCGCCTGGAGCCAGGCTTCTGCCTCCTGTTAGAGATGGGAACCCACCATCATCCTCAGAGCCAGAGCTGTCCACCGGGTTCACTCAGGACGCCTCTGAGTCTCAGGGAGGAGAAATGAAAGGAGCAGATTTAGTCCTCTCAGCAGGTGCCTCCTTGGATGCAGCGGTCCTCTGCCTGCCTGCCCAGCCAGAAGCCCTAAGCTCTGTCTGCCTCAGGAGCCCCGCCTCCCGCCCCTGTCACTGGCGTGGGTGTGAATGGATCTGTCTCCCCGGCTGGAAATACCACTCAGGTTCCTGGGGTCTTTTCTTCTCTGTTTTTTTTTTTCATTTTTCACTTAAATATTTTTAATATTAACATAACATATTTCCTAAGAAACGTTGAAAAATTTTGCCATATAAGAAAGGCAGAAAAAAATTACCTGTCATCCCCCCTAAGAAACCCTCGTGGTGATTTATCACTTTGACCTACTTGCTTCGTCTCTTTTGCCCTTTATTTTTTCTCCCCCTGGTTCAGCAGATCCCTGCTGACACGTGGCACATTAGCGCGGAGCTGAAGGGCTCCAGGCAGCTCTGCCGCCCAGCTGGTGCCCGCTAATCCTGGGGAATTTTCAGACCCAGTGCATATTTCAGCCCAGGGAAAACATAACAGCTTTAAAATAAGGCAATAGAATTTGGGGCAAAATTCTTTAAGCCTGTGTGTGAGATTTGAGCTGTTTTTCAGGGATGGCTAAAGCCAGACCTGAGCAGTGAGAGAGGCTGTGTTCTATTTTTAGGGAATACGAACAGGCTGAGGTCTTGGAACAACACTCCCTTTGGAAACAACTAAAAAGCCAGATAAAGTACTTTGAACATCTTACAAGCACTGAAGGGTTGACAAGATGGTAACGAATTACTAGGCCAAAGTCTAAAGGGAGCCAGCCGCGCAGTGATCTAGAAACAGCTGAGAGCGTTCGCTTATCTCAGTCACCTTGTGCATGGGCGATAACGGCTTTGCAAAGCGGGGTGTTTCTGTCATGGGGCTGGGACCCTGAAGGGTTCCACCACGGGGTGAGTCCTGCCCCACATGGACACTCAAGGATCTGCAAGGCCAGTTGCCTTGGCACTGAGCATGTGGCCGTGGCGTGGGGTGCAGGTTCCTGGGAAATTGTAAGCACAAGCTGAGTTCTCACACGTATTTGCAGCCCACATTCTTACCACCTGGGGGGACCAAGAGACTTCAGGCTGTGAGCTTAATTTAACATCGTCTCAGATGAGTTGCATCCTAGGACACCCCTGGCAGAAGCAAATGCAGGTCCTTTCTGGAGAGAGTCACCTTTATTCTGGGTTTCTAAGTGTCCCACAAATAGATTCATATTATTCCACAATTCTGCTTGCTCTGTTAAAGGAGTAAGACACAAGATAACGAATATCCACAAGAAGCAGAGAACTATAAAAATATGACCCAATTCATCTGAAAGGTAATAAAATAATTTCTAAAATTTTCTGAAAATTAAAAATTCAATAACAGAAATTCAGAACTGAACAAAAGGGTTTAGCAGTAGGTTAAGTAAGTTACAGGGAGAATTAGTAAATTGGAAGACCAGCTAGAGGAAATTACCCCCCGGTGCCATTCAGATAAACCCTCTAAAATGAAAAATACAAAAACAAAACAAAAACCTTCTTAAAGGCAGAGGATATAGGAAGTTCTGACATTCTACTCTTTGCTTGAACTTTTTTCTTTTGGTTAAAATGTACGTACAATGAAATGCACAAATCTTAATTGTACAGTCACTGAACCTGACCTGTGTAACCCAATCCTTTACCAAAATGTAGAACATTTGCAAAATAGAGAAAATATAGAACTCCAGAAAGTTCCCTCATGCCATTTCTCAGTCTCCACTCCCACTCCCAGAGACAATGATTGTTCTTTTTCTATACCATAGACTAGTTTTGCCTATTCTAGGAAATCGTATGCAAGAAGTCTTACAGTCTATATGCTTTTGTGCAATTTCCATTCACACAGGACATTTTTGAGATCCATTTATGTTGTGATGTTCATCTGCAGTTTGTCCCTCCTTATTGAGGAATGGTATTCCAACAAACAGGTGTACACAATTTGTTTATCCATTTTTCTATTGATGGACGCCGCAGCGGTTTCTAGTTTTCACTGCTATGAATGAAGGTGCTATTAGCATTCTTATATAAGTCCTTTTGTGATTATGTCTTTTAATCTTAGTGGGCAAATTCCTAGGAATAACCTTATCAGGTATTAGAGCAGGTGTATATTTCATTTTATAAGCAATTGCCAGATGTTTTCCAAAGTGGTTGCCCCATTTTACATTCCCACTCAGGGTATGAAAGTTCCAGTTGCCACATACTTGCCAATATTTGGTGTCAATCCTTTTCATTATAGCCGTAATAGTGGCGATGTAGTAGCATCTGACTGATCTCTTGTTTTGCATCTCTTTGATCATTAAAAACATTGAGCACTTTTTCATGTGCTTATCTTTTTTCTTCAACTGTGATTTTAAAAAACCCCACATAACATTAAATTTAGCATTTTATTTTTTTAATTTTTTTTAATTGAGGTACTGAGGATTCAACCCAGAACCTCATGCATGCACATACTCTACCACTGAGCTACACCCACCTCCCCCAAATTTAGCATTTTAAACATCTGTAAGTGTACAGTTCTGAGGTGTTAAGTATATTCACATGCTTGTGCGAGCATCACCACCATCCATCCACAGAAACTTCTCATCTCCCCAAACTGAAATTCTGTTCCCATTAAACACTAACTCCCCATTTCCTCCTCCTCCCCCAGCCCCTGGCAACCACCAGCCGACTTTCCATCTCCATGAATTTGACTCCTCTAGGTACCTCCCATAAGGGGGATCATATCATATTTGTCCTTTCGTGACTGGCTTATTTCACTTAATGTAATGTCCTCAGGTTCATCCATGTGGTACCATATGTCAGAATCTCCTTCCTTTTTAAGGGTGAACAATATTCCATTGTATGTATATACCACATTTTTGTTTATCTATTCCTCCATGAATGGACATTTGCGCTGTTTCCACCTTCTGTCTATTGTGAATAATTCTGCTGTGAACATGGATGTGCAAATACATCTTTGAGTCCTGTTTTTATTTCTTTGGGGTATATACTCAGAAGTAGAATTACTGGATCACATGGTAATTTTATTTTTAATTTTGGGGGGAATTGCCATAACATTTTTCAGACTGGCTATACCATTTTAAGTTATCACCAGCAATGCACAGGGGTTCCAGTTTCTCTATTTTCTTGCCAATACTTGTTATTCTGTTCTACTTGTTTGTTTGTTTTTGTCAATAACCATTGTAATGAGTGTGACTATATGCTTATTTTATTGGTCATTTATATATTCTTTATGAAGTGTCTGTTTAATAAAAATCTGCCCATTTTATTGCATTTTTGTCTGTTTTTATTGAATTTTAGAGGCTTTTTAAGATAGTTTGGATACCAACCCTTTGTCAGATATATGTGTGGCAAATGTTTTCTCCCAGTATGTGGCTTGACTATTCATTTTCTTAATTGTGTTCTTTGATGAGCAATTACTTTAAATTTGCTGAAGCCCAATTCATCAATTGTTCAGAATGGAAAGAGAGAAAACATGGGATTGCAGGCAACTTGAAAAAACAATGGCTGATAATTTCCCAAACCTGCTGAAAGATACCAATCCACATATTCAAAAAGCTTGTAAACTCCAAACAAGATAAGTAAAAAGAAACTTACAATTAAGTGCAACATAAAGAAGCTGCAGAATATCAAAGACAAAGGGAAATATTGTTTTAGAAAAGCTGAAAAGTGGGGAGAAGGAAATGCAGATGGCTTCAAAGAAGGAATAGGCTGACTTTGACTTCTCAACAGCAACAGTGGCACACAGAAAGTGGAGAAATGTCATCTTCAATATGCCAAAAGAAACACCTGCCAACCAGGAATTCTGTGTTAGAAAAAAATGTCTTTCACGAATGAGGGAAAAATAAAGACATACATAAGCAAACAAAAACGGAAAGATTTTGCAACCAACAGGTCATCAGGAAAGGAAATCCTAAAGGCTGTGCTTCAGGCAGAAGGGAAATGACCCCACTTGGAAAGGACCCACAGGAAAGAAAAAGTGAGCATAGAAAACTGTTATTATACAAGAAAATCTAAACTTTATAAAACAATTATAGTATCTTGAGGAGTTTAAAACCATGACAGTACAACAAATAATAATATCTAGGGGTTTATAAAGATAGAATGAAAATGTGTGACAAGTTGGGAGGAAGGTAAATGGATGAGTCAGCAGTCCGCAAAGGGTCTTGTGTTGTCCAAGGAGGATAAAAGTATTGATTAATTTTAGACTTTGATTGGGCCGGACTAATAGCACAAGATAAAAAAAAAAGATTTAAACCCAAATATGCCAGTAATGGGGGAGGGTACAGCTCAAGTGGTGGAGCACATGCTTAGCGAGCACTAGGTCCTGTGTTCAATCCCCAGTGCCTCCTCTAAAAACAAATAAACCTAATTACCTCCCCCAAATGCCAAAATAAAATAGTTAAATAATACAATTTTTAAAAACACACCAAAAATAAATAAATCTTCACTTAAAAAATATATGCCAGTAATTATATTAAATATAAATGGACCAAGTGTCTTAATTAAAAGATAAAATTTTCAGGCTGGAAAAACTATTTAGCCTTATACTGTTTACAAGAAATATGTGTGTGTGTGTGTGTGTGTATAATATAAGGATACATCAAAATTGAAAATAAAAAAATAGAGTCAAGAGTTACAAGTTCACCACTGTCTTTGCTCTGTCACTCTTCCTAGTTTACAAATTTAGGCAAATCACTCAGTCTTGAAGCCTCATTTTTATCACTTATAAAGGCAGAATAGTAATCCCTGTGCTGGCTACCTTTTTAGATAAAATGAGCTAATGTACATGACAGTTCTTCACATAGCATAAGACACAGTATTAACATATGAGATGCATGGTCTATTAAAATGCATTGTTGGGGGTGCATTTTCGGTGCTACACTGGGTAGAACTGTTGCCCCTGTTATGGACTCACTTGTTCCACCATCACTCCAAATTCATATGTTGAAGCCTTAATCCCCAGCACCTCAGAATATGACTGTATTTGGAGACAAGGTCTTCGAAGAAATCACTAGGTTAAGAAGTCTCTGGGTGGGGCCTAATCCCATGTGACTGGTGTTCCAGAAGGAGGAAATTTGGACACAGACATGGAGACAGGGAAGATGAAGGGAAAAAACAGGGGGAAGACAGCCGTCTACAAGCCAGGGAGGGAGCCCTCAAAAGAATCCAGCCCACCCTGTCTTGATTTGGGGTTTAAAGCCTCCAGAACTGTGGGGGGAAAATTGCTGTTGTTTTAAGCCACCCAATGTGTGGTAATTTATTACAGGAGCCTAATACAGGCCCCATGAAGGAAATTGAGATAGATGGGGTGGACAAGGATCCCACCCTTGGCACATGAGACTGCTATTCTTGAGGCCAGCTCCAGGGACCAGAATTCTCTGCCTAGTGACAAGTTTTAGGAAACCCCAGCGACTGTCTTGCAAAAGGCAACCCTGATTCTACAGACCCCTATGAGAACCGCCAACATCATCTGTGCACATTTCACAATCTTTCTTTCGCTCACTCACCATCCCCAGAACCTCTTCAAGATCAGGAGAAGCCATTTAGAAGCTGAGAAGCAGGGGCAGGGTCACTCAGAAGGCTGAGGGCACCTTCTTCAAGTGACAGGGCCAGCCTTGGTGAGGCATCCCCTGTTCCTCCTTCAAGTCAGCTAACCTCCAGCTGCCTTTACTGGCCGTGCCACTTTTGGAAGTTGCAGCCATAACCTGCTGGGGAGAGTGGCTCTGGCTGTGGTGACCAGGATGCAGGTGGACCAAGACACTGGAACCCACCGTGCTGAGCACCATCAAAGCCGACCCTCTTGGCCTCTCTCTGAGAGCTGCGTCAGCTTGTGGGAACTCCTCAAAAGGACTGTGACATCAACAGAGCTGAAGGGGGTGACTCTAAAGGACAGTGCAGAGCAGAGAGGAAATGGAAGTGACAGAAATGGGGCAAAAAGGAAAGGGAGGAAGGGAGGCAGGTAGACTGGCCACACAGGCTCCCACAGGGGCAGGGCTGGTCTGTGGCCTCACCCCTTTTCCGCCTCCAGTCTTGGGGCTGATACGCTGCCGGGTGACAGCAGGGCTGCTCTGTGTCCTCAAGGCTGGGGAAGGCGATGAGGGATGTATTTCCCTGTAAGGACCCATATCTGGGACCGTCAAGCCTTGTCAGAAAACAATACTGTGCAGGAGGGAAGCCAGCCCCATAGTGGTGAATGCAAAGCTACCAGGATGTCCACAGTGTCCAACAGTTCATGGTCCAGGGTGGACCCTGCCTCCTTCCCAGCCAGCAGCTCCCACAGGCTTTGTGGTGATCAGAGCCAAGACATAAGGTCCTGTTTATGGTGGAGTCGTGACAGCAAACTCCCGAGGATGGGACCACAACTTAGCCATCTCTGTACCCCTTACACATAGTAGATGGGCAATAAAATATTCCATTGACCCTTCATGGGTTCTGCTGCATCTGGGGTGACAGGTCAGGGGACTAATGCAGCCAGGAGGTACCCTGATATTCCTTGGTCAAATTCTAACTCCCAGGGGTTTATATCATAGAGCCTAGGGTATACCCCAACCCCAGATCATAGGGAAAATTTTTTGTTGTTTTCAATTCTCTCACAGCTCCAAAAATGGATTCTCTGAGATGGCTTTTCAATGGGAAATCAGCCGTAACATTATTCCCTCTCGTGCCAAGTGCACTGCTGCCACACAGGGCTTTTTTGCTTCTTACTATTGTACACACACTTAGAGCTGCTGGAAACAGATATCTCTCTCCTCACTCAGCACAAATACATGTATGTGTTCTCCCTGCCCCCCATATATATACACACATACACACACACTTTAAATACATATACTTTAAATATATATTTAAAACTCATTCTTTACTATACCACACCAAAAAATATACTTCCAAGCCTACTATGAGTAACACACTTGACCAAATACCTATAATCACAAGCTAATAGAAAGAAACCTAACAGAAAGAAAGGTAAAGAGCACTAATGAAATGTGTGATGCTTGTCTTTTTAGAGAAGTATCAGAAAGAAAAGGTAATTTTTAGGTTTGGCACATTTCCAGTGAAACCACACAATTTATCATTTTTGCACATGTTTTCAGTAGAAGAGCCATGTCAAAGATGGTGCAGAAGGAAATGCTACCAGATTACATCAAAAACTTCCGTTGGTTCTAAAATATCATAAGTCATTGGATGATTAAGATCACAGCAGACATGGGTCATTTCCTCCTTACATACTTACTTAAATCCTGATTAAGTGATCTTGGGTTTTGGTTAGAAAAGGATTAACATGCCAGTAAGCTGACTCATGTAATTTTGATTTTTTTTCCCCTGGCTGCTGGCTACAT
This sequence comes from Vicugna pacos, assembly GCF_048564905.1. Classification (NCBI taxonomy): domain Eukaryota; kingdom Metazoa; phylum Chordata; class Mammalia; order Artiodactyla; family Camelidae; genus Vicugna; species Vicugna pacos. The sequence continues at coordinate 28,041,382 of NC_132997.1, read as the reverse complement.
GAATTATTCAGGCTGTGTGTGTGTGTTGTTTGCTCTGAAATGCTTGTGTAAATTTATTATTATCAATAAAAGCAGGATTCCCCTGAAAGACTAGAATTTAGCCCACTTTTAACCTTAATCCACCATAGGTGGATAAATACATGGCTTTCAGTGGACACAGTATCATATACTTGTTTTATTAAAATTTTAAGTTCTACTGAATGATTGATTCTCTTGATATCTGGGTTGGGCAGTATTCCTATACTGGAGGCTTCGGTGATTTCAGAAGCTTCTCAATAGGTCATAAAAAGAGGGAGTAAACATATGAAAATGTGGCATATAACATAGTTATATTGGTAACCCTACTTAAAAACTTATTTCCAAATGAGTCTATTACCTTCTTTGAGTCAGAATCTATTTCATCTAAGGACCACGTTTCCTGGGAGTCTTGACTGGAGAGAAACATGAGACTACTTTAAAATACGTTAAGAGAGATACAGTGCTCTCTTACAGAAATTCGAACTGTTACTATGTTTTGTGCTTTTAAAACACTGCGGGGTGGAATAGGGCTGTTTCTTCGCCCCTGCTTACGCCCGGTGCCGGTCTCGGCTCCCTCCCCAGCAGGCATTTCCTGGCCGGCCCGCCCTCAGCCCCGTTCCCGCCTTGCATGCGCTGTCTTTCCTCTGCAGTGTTCATTTGGTTCTTCCTCGCCCTCCTCCCACCTCTGGGAGCCGCTCTCCTTCCCAGTCCCCCACCTGGAAAAGCGGCTTCTTTATACCACCGTCACCCGGCACCAAGCATAGTACATCCCAATCGGGAAGGGAAGTGGTTATCTTCGCTTACAAAGGAAAACTGGCTCCTTAAATGCAGAACACAGCGCTTTCAATCAGACCCCGAGGTTCGGTGGGGACCTCTGATTCGGGAAGGACACGCCCGCCGTAGGTGGAGCGGGAAGGCGCTCCGCGGGGCGGCCCTCGGGCCCCAGCACCACGGCCAGCGCCCGCCGCCGCTGACTCAGACTCCGCCCCGGACTCCGGCGCGCGGCCGCCCCTGCGCCTGCTGCCGACCCGAGCGCTGCGCAGGGCGGGGACACCCCCGAGGGTCAGGCCGGGCCACGGCGGGCCTGCCAGTTTGGGGAATGGACCCCATCCAGAGGGGAAAGCCGTGGGTATGGGAAGACTTAACTCATGGTCTTGCAAGGAGTGCACTCATATTGCGAAAAGTGACGTAGGAAGATGGGGTCCCTTTTCCTCCCCTGATCCCCGCCGCTCCCCGCTCCCCCCCCCCGCAATTAAAGACAACAAACAACTTTTTGCAGCATAACAGAATGGCTGAGTTTAATGCTTCAAGTTTTCCATTTCCTTCCACAGGGCTTTGCTTTAAAAATAACAAAATGAGGTAAATAAGTTAATGTATGTACACGTTATAAACATTGTGTCGGTTTGCGGCGGCAGCAACGCAAGTGGTTGGTGAGGAGTTGCTGCGCGGTGGCTCGAGGTCAGCCACCTGCACCTTGAGCAGATTTGTCGTCCTGAGGAGAAGTCGCAGCTGTTGGAGTGGGGTCTAGAAGCATTTGCGGTGGACGATGGAGGGGCCGGCCTCGTCGTACTCCTGCTTGGTGATCCACATCTGCTGGAAGGTGGACAGCGAGGCCAGGATGGAGCCGCCGATCCACACGGAGTACTTGCGCTCAGGCGGGGCGATGATCTGTAAGACAGCGCGTCAGGTGGGGGAAGCCGCGACCCTGGGCCCACTTGCGGGCGGGGGGCGCGGGCCTCTGCCCACCTTGATCTTCATGGTGCTGGGGGCCAGTGCGGTGATCTCCTTCTGCATGCGGTCAGCGATCCCGGGGTACATGGTGGTGCCCCCCGACATGACGTTGTTGGCGTACAGATCCTTCCGGATGTCGATGTCGCACTTCATGATGCTGTTGTAGGTGGTCTCATGGATGCCCGCCGACTCCATGCCTGGGGGCGGGGGAGGAGCGTGAGAGGGCGGACGCGAGGCCCCAGGGAGCGGGAGTGGGTGCGGAGGGGGCGGGCGAGCCGGGCTAACCGATGAAGGAGGGCTGGAAGAGCGTCTCCGGGCAGCGGAAGCGCTCGTTGCCGATGGTGATGACCTGTCCATCAGGCAGCTCGTAGCTCTTCTCCAGGGAGGAGGAGGAGGCGGCCGTCGCCATCTCGTTCTCGAAGTCCAGGGCCACATAGCACAGCTTCTCCTTGATGTCGCGCACAATCTCACGCTCAGCTGTGGGAGGCCGGGACGGGAGAGGACCCCTCAGCGCAGGGCCCGGGGGCCGCCCGCCCGCCGGGAGAGCCCGGGGCGCCGCGCACCTGTGGTCACGAAGGAGTAGCCACGCTCAGTGAGGATCTTCATCAGGTAGTCGGTGAGATCGCGGCCGGCCAGGTCCAGACGCATGATGGCGTGCGGCAGCGCGTAGCCCTCATAGATGGGCACGTTGTGGGTGACACCATCGCCGGAGTCGAGCACGATGCCTGCGCGTGGGGCAGAGCCGGAGGCGGGGCAGGGGGTGAGCCGGGCCTCGCGGACCGCAGGGGACGGATGCCTAGGCGGCGGCAGGGGAGGCAGGCCAGGAGCTTGGGGAGGTGGGCGGGGGCGCGCCGGGCGGGCGGGGGATCCGCAGCGGCCCGGGCTGTGGGGCCCCGGGACACTCACCGGTGGTACGGCCGGAGGCGTAGAGGGACAGCACCGCCTGGATGGCCACGTACATGGCGGGCACGTTGAAGGTCTCAAACATGATCTGGGTCATCTTCTCGCGGTTGGCCTTGGGGTTGAGGGGGGCCTCGGTGAGCAGGGTCGGATGCTCCTCGGGGGCCACACGCAGCTCGTTGTAGAAGGTGTGGTGCCAGATCTTCTCCATGTCGTCCCAGTTGGTGATGATGCCGTGCTCAATGGGGTACTTCAGGGTCAGGATACCTCTCTTGCTCTGCGCCTCGTCGCCCACGTAGGAATCTTTCTGACCCATACCCACCATGACACCCTGCGGAGCGGAGACACAACGCACACGTTACCGCGGCTCAGAGCGGCGCGGGGCTGGGCTGCGCTGGCTCCCCGGCCCAACACTCTCTGCCGAGTGGCAGCCTGACCTGGTGGCGAGGGCGGCCCACAATGGACGGGAACACGGCCCTAGGAGCGTCATCGCCGGCGAAGCCGGCTTTCACCAGGCCGGAGCCATTGTCGCACACGAGGGCGGTGGTCTCGTCTTCGTCACACATGGTGTCTGGTTTCTGCAAGGACGGGAAGGCCGTGCAGACACATGGCATGTCAGGCAGGAGGCCCCGCCGGCCCGAGCGCCTTCCCTCCCCCGGGATCTACGGACTCCCCCTCCCCAAGCCCTTTGCGCATCCAGCCAAGGGAGCAATCTAAGCCACTGGCCCGAACTTCGTTCGGGGCTTGGGGCTGTGGTGCGCTGGGGAGAGAACACAATGAGAATTTGTCCTCCAATGAGCCCAGACACATTGTCCCTGCGAGTTCTCTGCCTTCACTGCAGGCCACCTGCTGCAAGCGTCAGGCGCTAGCGCCTGCCCTCGCTGCGCTTCGGTGGCCTCACGTAGGAGGTTAAGGCTCACGAATCCTGCTCCTTGGGACTGTGAGGATGGGAGAGGCGGCCCGTGGGAAGGGCTTTGGCACTCCATCCAGGAAGGAATGGCCTATTTCGGACCCCCACGAATTCCAGACACAACCAGGGGCCCTTTCGCCTGATGGAGAGCCCATAAAGTAGTGGCCCTTCCTTTCCTTTGGCTCTTTTGGGAGGGAATAGCCCTTAGGACGGCTAAAGCAAAAGCTTTCATCTACCTTGGCACATACTAAGCGTCAGGTGGAGCAGCCCAAAGGGGCTGGGAGTAAATTTGGAAACTTTTTTTGTTGTTGTTTCTGTCTCCTCTTTAAAGGCTTAAGATAGAGTGTGACGACTGGGATCTACCGGAGCTGTCCGGGCTCCCCTCGGTGGGGCCCTGTCCCCCTGTCCCCATCCCACTCCCGCCCTACCTGGGCGGGTGGCTACACCTGCTGCTCTCCGGCTGGGCCCTGGTCGCTGCGGGAGGGAAGCGAGGCTTCTCTGGGCGCTGTCCGCTGTGGTGGCCGCGGGTCCCCCCGCTCAGGTTTTATATAGCCCGCAGGCGCTCCCCCCGCGCCGCCCCGCAGGAATGTCGCTCCCCTTCTCGAGCCATATTTGGGTGTTGGGCACTAGAGCCCCCTCCCCGCTGGCCAGTTCGCGGCCTGGGCCCCCGCCCTGGTCCCCTGCGCTGACCAAAGAAGGAGCGGCCTGGCCCCAGCCCAGGTAACGCGGGCCGGGCCGTATATGGAGTGTCTCCCCGGCCGGGCGGCCCCGCCCGACCCGGCCCAGTGGCCCCGCGGCCGGGCTGGCGTGGGGAGAGGGTCACCGCGAGCTGGCGGTGCGCGTGCGCGCCTGCGCCCCCGGGGCCGCACCTGTCCGCGGCCGCCCCGCCCGCGTCTGCCCCGCGCGCACCCGGCCTCCGGAAGGCGCTCCCACGTCTCACCCCTTCTCTGAGTCCTTTACTCAGACCCCCAAACCCTCAAGTGCGGCTACAGGGAGAAGGGAAAAGGTCCAAATGGTGGGCCCCAGAGGACAGGAGGGGCGCTCACGCCCGGCCTCCCGGGCAGGGAAGGGAGGCGACCCCTCCCCTAGCTCCCCAGCGAACCTCATTTCTCCCTCCCAGCCCCGAGCTCCCCGAATCCAGAGGGCTGACCCCGCCGGTCCCCCCCCCCCCCCCCCCGCCACGAGAGGGCCGCCGGCGGCGGGAGGGCGCGCAGCTGTCGCGGGGCAGACAACTGGCGGCGGGAGGCGAGGGCGGAGCGGCGGGGAGGAGGCGCGGGGCTCCCGGGGACAGGCCGAGGCGACGGCTCTGGCAGCGCCGGGCACAAAGCCAGGCACCCGGAGCTGTCCGCATGGGGACGCACAGTGCGCTCGGGGGATCGTGAAGGGCGTGAATTTCGGGGGGTGACCGGCCGGCTCCGGGGCGCGGGGGCCGAGGTGAGCGCCCTAGCCCCCACATCCTTGGTGGGGCTAAGTGTGCCTCTGCGGGGGCTGCAAGGTAAGGGGCACACCCTAGGACAGGGAGGTGGGGACGGGTGAGGTGATTTGACTAGATGAAGCCGCGTTAGTCTTTCCTCCCGACGAAGCGGACAGGAGGTCGCACTGTAGGATGGGTAGCATTTTTCCTTCTGCAAGGGCTGAACAGACTCATCTTTATATTTAGAGGATGATGCCCAGCCAAGGCCAGGCTGCTTCCCAGTCCACCTTGGAGAGTCACCGGCCGCCGGCACCGCTGAAGCGGTTCTATTTATACCGCTGATATATGGGCCATGCCTTTCTAATTTTCTAGAAGGGCTGCAACTACTTATGGTAAGGTGGAGCGGGGGGTCAAAAGAGGTTATCCAGTTGGTGCCTCTTGACTTTTTTTTTTACCCCTCGGGACAGGAAGAGTCCTAACCTTGCTGTGGAAGACACAAGGAGAAAATTTTCTGTGATGAACTCAGTGACATGCTTGAAAGGGGTACATCAGTGATGTGGTGAGAGCCAGAATCGAACCACTCATTTTTCTGATGTGCTTAAGTGTTCCCAAAATAATTCCCATTCACATTTGGTGGGGGGACTCAGCAACCCGGACAGGTGCGGGTCCTCTGAGGAAGGATATAAAAGTATATGAAATGAGGGGAGGGTACAGCTCAGTGGCAGTGTGCCTAACAGGCACAAGTCCTGAGTCCAACCCCCGGTCCCTCCACTTAAACAAACAAACCTAACCCCCCCCCCCCAAAAAAAAAACAAAAGAAAAAAGGATATGGAACCCTCTTCCGAAGAGCCCACATCAACACCACCCTTCCTAAAATTCATAAGTCAATTACAAAATAAGGAGTTCGGTTAACACAGGGCCTGTGTGGTGAGTGTAAAGCTACTGTGGTTTCATGCTCAGCGTTTTCAGTTAGAGAATGAGAGAATAACTGACAAGACTACTACATTTCATTTTCAAGGCCTTGTGTCCTTCTGTGTCAGTGGGGAGTGAGACACTAGGGAAAAATAACCTGGCAAGCGCACAATATGTACAAGGGGAGCAGCCTGCATCTGGGTCTTGAAGGCAGGACACAGGATGCTGTCATTTCCTGAGCACTTATGCATTTACTGACATTTTAGAGAATGAGGTTATCACTGTTTTCCAAAACTCTTGCTCAGGGCCACTCTTCTCTCTCCTACAGCAAGCTTTTCTAAGCTGAGCCTATTAGATTCAAACATATGTTAAAAACTATGACTAAAACACTTGCAGGCTGGCAGAGACCTGCTGGTACAGGTGGGCCCCGCCTGGGAGCGCCGGGCTGCTCTCTGCCCTGGTCTGGTTGGTTTAAATAGGCCCTGATGGGTCGCCGGGGGCGCCTCCCAGTCCCTCTCTGGTCCTGTTGAGCTCTCATTGGCTTGGGAGCAGACCTCAGGAGCAGGTGGGAAGCCGTGTCCATACATGTACGCCGAGTAAGCGGGCCACTGCCTGCATGGCCTTTTGAGAACTACCAGAGCAAAGGCCAGCCTTGTACGGTATGCGCGGCAGACAGCTCCTGCTTCTAAGTTTTCAGGTGCGGCCTCAGCTCCGGATACTCTCACAGGGCCTTCCTTCACCTACAAGCCAGCCATCGGGCTCACACCCACCCCCTCCAGCCTTGCCCCCTCTTGTTCCTCGCATATCTGTGTACCCCAGTCTTGCAGGCTAAGCCTTCTCTGCCTGTTTAGACGTGAATTTGGAAAACACCTTCTATGCTTTTGTGTTGTTCCCATTAATCCTGTAATGTCTTGGGGTAGATGAGCTAAGTACTATTCATTCCAGCTTTAAGAGTAAGAAAACCAAGACTCGATGAGGCAGGCAGCACGTCCCAGGCCCCCCAGCAACTGGGGGACACACAGGGGCTTGGGGGACCCTTCGTGGCCCTGGGGAGGGGTGAGGACTGCTTTCTATCTCCCTTTAATCTTCCCCAACACTTGGTACGTTCTGGAACATAACAGATCCTCGAAGGATCTTTTCCAAAAAACGGCCAAAGACATCTTAAATGAAGTCATGACTTCACTCGCCACTGTCACCGTCGTCTCAAAAAGAACAGTGAGGGGGGCTGAGTGGCAACAGAGTCAGAAACACACCAGTGACCAGGTGGGTAAATGAGAAAACGAAACTCACTTTCCTCACAAGCCACACATCTGAAAACGTCCAGTGGCACACGGCGGTCAGGCAGAGGGCTTCGCTCTCCTCCCCCTGGGGCTCACTCAGCTCTGGGCCTCTCTAAGGGCCTAATGATGCCACCAGAGCCGCTCCCTCTCCTCCCGCCACCTCCGTACACCCGGTACAATGAACTAGTGACAAGCGTGCGCCTGGGAGGAGAGCGCACCTGGAGCGCCTGCCCCTCCGCCTGGCCACGGGACCCTGGGCGGCTCACCTCCTGAGACGCCGCCTTCTCCGCTGAGGACACCACGGACGCTGTACGACTGACTCGAAGGCTGAAACTAGGCAGGTGTGTCTTACACACTCAGTAAGAGGTACAGAAGAAATACAGAGTGTTTGGAGGAGGTGGGAGGGATGAGGGGGTGGGAGAGGTGAGCAAAGGACACGAGAAATCATTAGCCCTGTTCACTGAGCACCTACCAACGTCATCGCTAACTGAACAGGAAGAGCGATGCAATTTTACACGTGTCTGGAACACACACAGATTTTTGTACAAAGATTTATTCCAGTATTATTTAAAATGATAAAAAAAACACAACACAACCCAAAAATATTAACCCAAGTGTTTTAAGATTGTTAAGAAGAGAGAGAGAGGCAGAGAGAAAGAGAGATAGACAGACACCTGTTAAATAAATGATATAGCCATTTGGGAAGGTGTCATGCAGTCATTAAAATCTTTTATCGTGAAGAATACTGAAGACACGCCTTCTCTGGGGGAAATTTGGTCCTTTGGGGGTTAAAAAACCCTTAGATATTACGATGATCTGTGGCCTCCAGAGGCTGTGGTAAATCGAGATATGCAGTATTTATCTGTGGTATTAAACTTCCATGGTGGCATGAAGGGAGCAGAGTGATTTTTTTTTAAGCTGTCTAGAAAGTCTCCTTAGGAGTGATAATGAAAAAGGTCCGGAAATAGTGGATTAAAGATACACAGACGTACTCACAATATCTCACATCAAAGTAAGTAGGTTACAAAATGTACCAGTATGCACAGTCTGAAACATTCTAGGATGTGTTTCAAAATGGTAACTGAAATTATTTCTGGCTAATGGATTACAAGGGTTTATTTTCTTTTATATACTTTTAAAAAAATTAGTTTTCACACTTCCTACAGTATTTTTAAAATTTTGGAATTACACAAGATTATATATTTAAAAATGTACTTTGGAATCTAATGAGTGGGTTTTATATAGAAATATATAAGGCTGTTTTCTCTAGAGGCATTCCTTGAGTAAAATGCCCAGGAACAGGGAGGCGGGGCTCCACTAGTATTTCTGTCGTGATCAGCCTCAAAACACGCAAGCGTGCGGGAAGCGAGGCGGACGGCACCCCGGAGGGGCTCCCCTTCGGCTCAAGCCACCTCGTAGGAGGGCCGTGCCGCACACGAGTTCGCACAGACCGGACGCTTGGCGGGTGATGCTTTAAGAAACCCGTAACTCAGACCCCAAAGCGAGAAAAGCAGCAAACCCAAGGTTTAAGGTTTTCTTTAAAAACAAAATCTCTGAAACAGAGGGTGCCAGCTGCCCTCTCCTCACCAAGGATTTCAGCAAGCCTCTCGCTGTGTTTCCCAAGTTCTGTCTCAATCCTTGACACTTCTCACAAACTCCTGAAACACACCAGATCACAAAGCCCGCCCCTCAAGGTCAAAACCACCGCCTTGCTGTTCGATTTAATGACTGACGCGAGCTGGGGCTTCCCAGCAGCATTCAGACAGGAGTGAAGAAAACCTTTTCCACGTCAGTGAAGTTTCTCTTTCCTTAGAAAACATGCTCGCCTTTATAGCACCTTTTTAACACATTATCAACGACTCAATTTATATAAAAATCAGCAATTCTTTGATAGACTATGTTGTGGAGCAAAATTTCAAACTTCAGAAGAAAAATATTATTCAAAATCTTAGGCCTTAATTTCACAATTACTGTTAAACTACTTTTTGAAAAACCCAACCCTTTCGGTACCATGGCTACCACCTCTGAGGGACAGAGGCAGGACAGAGGGCCTTTTTCTCCCTCAAAATGAGACAATGCTGTTATGGTGTGAGAGCAGCTGTTTTACATCCACGTGCTCTGTGGCCAGGGTTGTCATGGGACTGGCCTTGGTCGCACCAGGGGTAACCGCGTTTGTGGCAGCAAGTGACGGTGGCAGGATCCTGTGTCCCCAGAGCGCACTGTCCTCTGCAGGATCTCACAGATGAGACCTGTATGTCTCTGTAAAACCAAAGCCTCATCTTCTACCAAGAATCCAACAATTTCGTACCCCATCTGACAAGTTCCTCTTCCTAACTTCTCTCAGTGCCCTTCAGTGTATTCCTAACCGGGACCCTGACGCTGTCCTGACAGCACACGCTGCAGACATGGGAAGACCAGGCTGCCCCTTTCCTTCCTTCGGACAGTGATGCAGACAGCTCCAAACCTCTCAGCAGCAGGACGTGAAGCCTGAGGGGAGAAGGCATGATGGCTGTACTTCGTGAAGCCAGGAACCGGACTCTCTTCACCGTATTTAACTTCTGACCTTTTCAGCTGTCAGAGCAAGCTGTTTAGTGAGCATTCAACTGGGCCAAAGTCTGAACATGCCAGCAACCCCGCCTTTATTTAAAGCCGGATAAAAACTGAGGACGACATAGGTCCGGACACAGAAGCATTGAGAACCACTGGTTTTCAATTAAATCAGCTGCTTTATTAAAAAAAAAAAACCTACAATGGTTTCTAGCATTACACACACCTTAGATTAGCTAGACAGACTGTGGCAAGGTGGGAATTCAGTGTCAACCATCTGGAGAATCCATGAAGCTGACTGAGTCCCCACACTGAACACTGAAAGATTGTAACCTATTGTGTGGTAACTTATAGACAGGTTAGAAAGCCACATTAATATGTTTTATTCACCAAAATACTTTAATATTCGATTATTTACATAGAAAAGTTTTGACATTTTCCCCAACAGACTAACCAGTTATCAAGCTCACAGTGAATCAGGCTGCTCTGCCTTTCCATTCCGCAAGTTCGCAAAATTTGACACTTACCTCACTAGGCATTTCCCACTAGCCCTAACCAGGATACCAAATATTCCATGGACTCTCCGATGCATAATATCCAGAGACGCAGCAACTCCACAGACAATTCAGTGCGATCTTGTCATTTTTAGAGTTACAGAAGCTGAAGCCTAGCAGTAAGCTGTACAGACGAGTGGCCAGAGCCAGGACAAGAGCTCCAGGGCCCCGGACGGAGCGAGATAAAAAAGGAAGGGTAGCAAGTATGCAGACAACTGATAAATTTCAGATGGAAAAAGGGAGAAAAAAAAATCATGTGACTGAAAACCAAAACTATCGTCACATAACTATTTTGTAGTAGCTTCCAAATAAAGTGTAAGAAACCCTCAGTAATGCAAGTTATAAAACTGTACAAACTTCCAGACGTTTCAGGTCTAAAATGTTTTGTAAGGAGACATGCTTATACAAATTTTCGGGAACAATGACCACTTTTAGAAAAAGTTACATTTGCCCTTGGACATAATATTCATAAGTGGCTTTCAACACAAACTCAAAGTAAGGGCTGGACTTTAAGCTCCCCAGCTGGTCTGCCTGTAGCAGGTCCTTCACCTCTGGCAGGTATTCGCTGAGCTGAATGCCTACAAACACAAACACAGAAAGGTATTTTTTATTTTGACATAACTGAAGTGAATTACAGATGACTGATGATAAAAACACCTGTGCTTCTATTTAAATTATAATGTCACTCTGCTGTTGGGAAATGCTCTGTTCTAAATTCCTCCCACCTGTCAGACACACTTGCAGGTCTGACAATATGACATTCTTCACTTTGAAGAGGTTGCCTGAGTGTTTTTCTGTCTAGTGGTCAAAACAGTCAATCTGCTTAAAGTCTTTAATAAGATCTGAAATATTTTCATTTTTCTCCACAGCTTAAGTCATTCCTTCAGTGCAGAACTGAAATCATAACTTGAAAACAAGTATTTCAGACAATTACATATTCACCTATTTGGGAAATAACTTAGTAGGCATACTGTCATGGAAGCTGGCTACGGGGACCTCCAAATGTGTTACAGTTTAACTCTAATTACATAGCTGGAAGCAGCATGTCTTCAGTCTCCACTGAGCTGGAAAGCCAACGAGCATCTGTGTGGTTACAGAACAGTATGTACAATCTCATTTGATAAATAAAACTGGAGGAAAAATTTTAAATTAATATGGCAACATTTTATAATTTGTTACTTTACTATAAGGTTCTCAAAATCAAATTATGGCAACATTTTATAATTTATTACTTTACTGTAAGGTTCTCAAAATCAAATACTGTTTTATTTTTTTCAATACCTTCAAAGTGCCCAGCACCATTTTTGGTACTTAACTGTTCTATAATAAAAATCTGGGTTAATAAATGTTATGAGCCTAAGTCTGCAATATTTGTTACAATTAACATACTTTCAGTAAAGACTTTTTCTCTGTAAAACAGTATTACACTTGTGCAAATACCACATTAATTTCCTAAAGATCAATTCTCTAAAAGAAACAAAACAAAACAAATCATTTTATTTGTCTCCTATTTTCACAGGGCATGCCTCCTATTTAGAACTAATGTTTGATGGTTTATTGCTTCTTCTTAGAGCAGGGGTGGTAACTCGAGTGCCTGCAAAGGTCTGGCAGGTCCCCCGAGAAAGGCGGCCTACGGGTTTAGGTAAACAGAACCAGCGCCTCATTCAAATTGGACAGTGCTCATTAGCTCTGGCTGACAGCTGCCGGGTTTGTATTTTAGTCTCGTGTGGGTGAATCTTTTGATTTTCTGAGAAGTCAGAAAATAAGACTTTTATAAAGAACAAGGTCCTACATTATGGCAAAGGGAACTAAAGCCAGTATCTTGTAATAAACTATAATGAAAAAGAATGTGTGTGTGTGTGTGTGTAAAACTGAATGACTATGCTGTACACCAGAAACACATCATAAATCAGCTGTACCTCAAAAAAAAAAGTTTTAAAAAGGAAAAAGAAAAAAGAAAAGAAGACTTTTGTTAAGAACTCTTCTCAACTATTAAATGCCAGCAACTAATTAGAAAAAAGTTTAAACTCTATGAGATGACATGTGCTTTTTTTCCCTGTATGTATAATGTAATTCAGTAACGTGCAAAAACTGAAAAGCTCCAGGTGGGTAAGTTAAATATTTCGGCAGGCTAAATCCATTCCACAGGCTGGAGTAATTGCTGGGCTGTCCAAGTCTATGAAATACAACGTGAGGCTCTCTATTATCTTCCTTCGGAATCTGTCCTTTAAAAACATTTACTATTGTACATGAAAGCCATATATTATTAAAAGCTTCCAAAAATAAATGTCTTTGGCTTGTTCTTATATATAAAATATTATTATACATACTGTAATATATCATATTACTATACATAACTTTAATAATAGTTTCCACTTGTTTTTGTCCTTTGGTCAAAATTTAATAATTCTTTTTGTAAGATTACAGCTTTCTATTTCTGTTTTCTATCTATGATTTATGATCTAAAAATAGCCAAAGCTGCAAAGCCACCTTTAAACAGCACCAAACACCTGATCAGCCACAGTTCAGCTCAGGAGCACTTTCACAAGAACTCACTTCATGGAAAGCATCAGATCTGGGTCCAAACGTTTTCTAATAACCTAGCAGGCGTAACCGGAGAATCTCTCCAACTACAGAGAAACTGACCATATCCAGTTATTTCTTCAATTCCAAATATAAAAAAGAGAAAGCCTCGTAGATATATCATAACTCCTTCTGAATTTCAAGCATTTCAAGCAAAAGATATTTTCTTAGCTACATCCCTTCCTCCATTATTTAATTTTTATTTATTTTTTGACAATGAAAAGGCCTTTGTGTTATTTGTTCATCTCTGAAAATAAAAGCACTCCACTAAACCTGCTGACAGTGTGAGGTAATCAAGTATGCATTCTTCATAAATAAAAAACCAGGTCAATTCTGAGGAAGTTCCAAGTTACAGAATTGCATTTACATTTGATCAGTTACAAAAGGAGACAGAAAATCTGAGAAGTAATGCTAGGAGGTCAAGGCAGAAAGGCTCCATCTAAAGTGACAGCTTCTGGCGCAGAAACACTGAGAGGGTCTGCATCCCTTTCGCCTCACAACGTTGGTCGGTGCGGTTAGTTCCAGTCCCGCTCAGAGGTCCCCCCTCGTTTCACTCAGTTAAGTCAGTGACCCTCAAATGGAGGACTGCAGGGTGGAATCTGGTACAGAAGACCTGGGGCTGTGAATCTGTAAAATAATTCTAGGCATTAAGAGAACAAATGTTTACTAAGTGACTGCTACGTGCCAGGCGCTGGGTTGGGCATGTTTTATGCAGATTAAATGATGTATCTTGCAGATACATTACAGAAAATTTCCAAATGTGTGTCAATGTCAGCATTATGAATAAATTTCACATCCATCTAGAAAGGCTGCTGAATTTATACGTTTTTTGTCATTATGTGTTTTTTTCCAGTTGTTATTAAAGAGATTGTCCTTATATTTGAAAAGATTGATAAAAACTAAGTTAGCTTATTTTGCACACTGCCTGGATTTAGCATCATATATTCTGATTTAATAACTCTACAATATGAGTCACAGTTGTCTTTATGTATAAAATGTACAAAACCTCTCATCTCTAGTCTATCATTCTTCATGTATTAAGCTCCAATAATATGAAAGGAAGTCAAAGTTAAGTATCCTCTAATTCACCCTTTACTTTCATAGCATACATTTAGCCATAAGTTTCTTTACCTGTTTGCATCTTGATCAGCAAATGGAATTTTGCTCACTGTCTTAGGTATAAAACATATGAAACATATTCCCTTCTTGTTTCCTTTTATTTTGTTCTTAAAACTAACCTTAGAGTGTTAACGTCCAAAATGGATTGGTAAAAACACTTTGTAATTTGTTCTTAAGCACAGTATGGTCAAGTTTAGCACACGATATATCAAAAAAAAAAGTTTATATCTCATTTCAAGTTTTCAAATCTTCACAAGAGTTTCATAAGTTTCAAATCTTCACAAATTGAAAAATGAAAGGAAATGATTACTTCTCTCAGTACAGATTTTTGGAGTCGTGCCAACATTTGTAACCGTTCCTCGTCCATCCTGAATTAGCATGGAGACTTTGCTCACTACAGTCACCCAGGACCCTAGTGGACGGGACACCACCATGATAAAAGCTCCCTGGGTTGGAGAGGGAAGAAAAAGCCCTTCCTTTATTTTACACAAATCTCTCTAACTGCCACATCGTTTAACCCTAAGCCCCCTGGCATTTGACACCCGGGCAAATCCCCATTATTCTGAGACTCTAAAACTGAGGAGTGATACTGTAATTTCCAATATTAACAAACCACTTACCATCCTTTAAAAGCTTCTGTAAGATTTTCACAAATATACTGTCTTTCGATACCTCAATTGGATCATCTTTACCATCTGAACTGGACCAGCTAGAAAACAAAATCACTGTGAGGATAAAATGAAATCATGGACACAATCTGAAATAAACAACTGGTTTGCTAATGTGGCTAATGTGGATTTGTTTGATGTTTGGTGGGAAGGGGGAAGAATCTTGAGTTTTGTAATACTGTTGCAAATTATTTAAATAAAGGAGCTTTAAATGTTGGGCACATCCAGTCTTATATCAGATATAAGATGCTACACTCAGGTAGCTCTTCACCCGATATAACCAGCATGTATGGGATGTCAAAACCAAGAAGTGAGGTATCTTTCCCAAGAAAATTCTGTAAGTAAGTTAACAAACCTAGTAAAGAGCCTAAAGTATGATTTTCCAGAGCACAGGCAGTAGCTAGAATATGTTACATTCTATTTTTCATAAAAGTAAAATGGCAACTAGTGTCTGGTGTAACATTTAGAAGTTTTCTTTATCTAGTTGAGATTATGTACTATTGAAATACACACACACAGAAACACTGCTTTGCAGGAATAAATGGATATATCCTACATGGAACTCTGAAGTTTTTAAACAAGAAGCCAAAACAAGGAATTACAGTCTAGTGACCTAACACATGTTTTATGACCGGGAAGGTGAATCAAACAGGCAGAGTGAGATGCTTCAGAGGATGACTTCCAAGACCAGATTTCACAACAACTTTAACTGTTTGGGAGTGACCAGAGGAGGAAATACTTTAGTAAAAATAGTTTCTACTGTAATTTCTCAACATTATAGGAAAAGAAAAACTGTGAGTAGAGAAGGCCTTTAGCACTCAAGTCTTGCTCTCTTTAAAACTATCTTCCCAGGAAAGTCCATCCCTACCACTGATTATTCGCAGTCTTTCTTTGCCACTGAATCTGACAGCATCATTTCAGTGGACAGAAATCCTCCCCTGCAGGGAGGTTACAGTGAAAAAGAGGAAGCAACAACTTTGAAGAGGGTAGTGATTCTCAAATGATAACCACTTTTTATTTAAAAAGAAATCTAGCCTCAAAAGTCTTGCTTGGCAGAAGTGGCCTAAGTTTTGCAAAAATAAGGAACATTTTACTTTCATGCAGACTGACAGTCTACATTTTAAGATCAAAAGTAAAGACTTATTATACCAGTGGTCCTAAATCCTTAAGCAATTCCTTGATTACTGAATAAAAATTAGGATTACCAGTGCAACCAATAACATTCTCATAACATACGTGACAATACAATTAGGTTACAAAACCATTTGATGCAGGATATCATAGTCTTCCTAAAGAGCCCTTTCCAAGACTGCATCTTCGATTCATGCTATGAGAACTTACTTATCTCTCTGAAGAGCTTTGCAAAGGATTTCCAGTTTTAGGTCATTTATATTTACATCTTCCTCCTTCACAGCAAAACAAAACAAAATCCTCATTAAATTCTGATTTTAAAAAATACATGTTTTAATTTGAGTTATGTCAATTCCTAATTCTGCCTAAGATGTTAATACTATTCATAAGAGTAAGACTATTAACAACGTTGTGCAAATTTATTTCTGATTATTCTAAGATGATCTGATTTTATCAGGAAGCTTCAGAGACTCAAGATTTGAAACAAAGTAACATAAAAGCCAACACGTTATGTTTTTATAATCCACCAAACTGCTTTCAATTGCAGGCTGACTACTTGCCCTACAGAATTATCATTATAATCTTTTTTTTTTTTAGAAGGCTGAGAAATAGTTTCTCTTAGGGCGAGTACTATGAAGAATAAATCAACAGAGCGACATATCAGTCTGAAGAACTAACTATTGAGTCATTACTCAATAAACAAAAGAGAAAAAAATGTCAGGACTTTGAAAAGCAGCATTTTTTACTTGTGCAGGGAAAAAGGCACCCGGAAATGTGTGAGAATTATCAGGAAGTGAGATCTCCTTGCAGCTTTTGTAAAGAGCTGTAGGTATTCCCAGAGTATGGGCAGCTGAACCAGAGAGTCTTTTATAACACATTTTCAAACTGTATTCGGTTCTATAGAAAACCATACACAAATTGTGTTACCTGCCTGCAATCAAGTGATTTTACTTACCTCACCAATATACTCCAGCAAGTCCAAAGCTTTCTTAAAATCATATTCATTAGCTCTTCTGTTTTCTTCACAGATGTATAGCTGTGGCAAGTTAAAATAAGGTCGAGGATCATTTCAAGTAATCAAATAACCAAGACTAGAGAGATTTACAGAGAAGTCATTATGTCTTTCAAGTAAGTGGTAGATATTTTTATAGTAAAGAACAGTGTCACATTTGGAAATTACACTGTCTACCTCACAATAAACTGTCATTTAAAACGTGCCTATGTTCACTCAGTAATTCATTTGTATAACTCTGTGTATATACTTCTTAAACGTCAGTAAATTTATATTCTTAAGTTCAAGATAACACACATTTCAGTGTTCTTTTGAGCATACTATGCAATAAACTGCTGCCCTTGCATTTTTAAGCTGGATATAATGCTTTTGAAATGTTGCCCTGAAAGGCAATTAAAAAATTGAGACCTATGATGAAGCCTGCAGTTGGTCTATAGTTTAATTAAAAGGTAAGAAAACAGACACCAATATGTTACCGACAGTTACCAGTGGTTGGCTAGCTCATAGCTGACTATATAATCATAAATTTCTAGTAGTTTTATAATCAGAAAAATGTTTACCTTATTAAAAATATCAATTTGAATTTTCCTATTTTTTCCCAAAAACTATTTATAGCATAACAAATTTCATTTGTAAACACTGTACATAATCCTTTAACATCAAAAACACTACTCAAACCATTTCAGAAAAAAAAAACGCTATCTGCATGTCCTTGTTTTATAACACTTAACAATACTTTATTTCATTGTTTCTGAACATCCTTTTTTCTCCACAGCATTAACATCCCTGAAACTGGAATGTGGTATTAAAATTGATGGTGTACCAGTAAAACTGGCACCATTTCTTTTTCTTACCAGTAGTGGTGAGTCTTACAAGCCTCTTAGATTTTTTAATTAAATATCCTAAATCAGGAGAGGCTGCTGTGAGATTATAGGAAATCTGTCACAAACAATGGCTAAAATACTGAAGTTTAATTGTTTGCTTCCTTTTTTCTTTTTTAATTTTTACTGTTTTATTTATTTTTTGTTTGCTTTCTCATTAATACAGTTGGAGTAAATTCAAGCTGATCCTATGACATCACCCTTGCATTTGAAATGCTTTCTTGAAAGGAAAAGAGAGAAACAGAGTTAAGGCTACAAGTACGCATAACAACAAAATCATCTTATCTGGGCTGCAGATAAACGAGTTTGAATTTAAAAAAGAACACTCTTATTTCCATACACACATGCACGTGTATAACTGAATCACCATAATCTAGCTATGTCCTTAGGAATCTGCAGAGGAAAATGGTGAGGATGGCACTTACAGGCTCTGTAAACCCAGTTCTTAAGATCATTTTCTTTTAGAAGAACTTGAAATATGTCTCACAGTACGTATCCGTCCTACGTATGTAAAGCACAAGTAGGTTCCTCGAGTCACGGGGATAAGCACCGTCAGGAGCAGGCGGGGACTTACGGGGAGGCAGCGGCTGATCCACTGCTCTCTGCTACCCGGCATCCTGCCCCCAAGCGGCTTCTAACAACCCATTCTAGGGGAAAGTCATCGGAGAAGAGGAAATGGAAAGATGACTACTCTAGGAGCTGTACCACGTGGCCCAAGAAGCACTGTGGCTGCTTTGAGACCGGGAAACGGCGCAAGGATCTGAAGAGCACGTACGCTGATGAGCTCCGGCGCGCTGAGCACGGGCATGGCGCTCAGGCTCAGCTGCTTCTCCGCCAGCAGCTGCTCAGGCAGCGTCTCCTGGTGCAGCAGGAAGCGCTCCTGCTCGGCCATTTCTAGAAGGCAACATGGGGGAGAGGGAGACTTTCACTTTTGCTCTGTCATAAAACAAATCAGAATTTAAAAAGGAACTCTCTCTGTATATACAGACGTATATGCGTGTGTGTAACTGAATCAGAGACCAGCACAACGTTGTACATCAAGGAGACTTCAATCAAAAGACAAATAAATAAAAAGGAACTCTAAAGGTAATCTCATCACTATTCAATGATCTCAGAATGTTATTAATTCTCATCTTTATTCCTAATTATATTAAAAACATGCACAGTTTGATCCAAGTCACATGAATTATCACAGCAACCAGAAATATTTAGGAAGGCAGGGAAGAGCTTAAAAAAACACACCTCGTGATTGAAGCAATTGTAGAGCAGATGGTGATTTCATGAGGATTCACAAATTGCCCAAACCTGAGCGGTCTCTCAGTCCCATTTTAAGGTTTCTCAGTAAAGTACTTCTTTTTGCTTTACCAGAGTTTTTCTAGTTTAATTTCATTTACTAAGGGCAATGATCTATTTAAAAGCCACCATGAATACATTCCAGGAAAAACGAAACCCAGACCATCGTGCACCAAACCGATTACTAGCAATGATGGTCTCCATCGGATGAGGTGACAGGGGCTCCTGAGCTGCATGAACGATCCAGGCTGCAGGTCATTACCTGGCTTTGCCTATGAGAGTGAGGTGAGTTGCAGGGGAAGAGGGCTGAGAACTACCATGCAGCTTCAAAAACACAGTATTCACAGAAAAACGGAGTGACCACAGCACAGATACGCTCATTCAAATACTAGCATCATTTCACTTGATCCCAATCTTGTAAAAATTAAATAAAATCTTTCTGTGCAATTTCCATACCTCGGAAAACAGACTGGGAGGATACACAAAAAAGTAATAGTAGTTATCTCTGGGGCAGTGGGATTATAGACAACTTATTTTTTTGTTGTATTTTTTCTATACTTCACACATTTCCATAAGGAATTATTTATATATCCAATAGAAAGTTACTTTTTAAAAACCTACTCCCTTCAATTATTTACACTATAATAATAGTCTGTAGGAAATTACTGAGACCTGAAAATACTCCCATTGTGTTAAGAAAGCAAAGGCTAAGAAGTGATCAAATGCAAAATGATGATCTGAAGTAGGGGAATCCAGAAATAATAAACCTTATGTTAAAATATTTTGATTAACGTGATCTATCTTTGGTGGCCAAGTTAAAATATGGCTCCCCTTTCAGATCACCAGGCAGCCTTGCAGAATATATACACACTTCTCTAGAACAACAGGTACTATTAGTGTTCAAAAATAAAGGACTGAAGGAAGAGACTTCCTAAACAGTGGAAAATAATTTTAATAATAAGTGTTAAATGCTAATCCCATGCTTTCAGTACTTAATATGTATAAGACAAGGCTGGACTCTGTGGCTAAGCCTTACAGCCAAATGTCCATATTTACACACACTTCACCTCTGACCACATGGCCGAGGTTCCCCTCTCATTTTTATTTTGGAAAATTCCAAACCCACAAAAAGTTGTGCAGAATACAATGTGCAGCACTGTATACTGGTCACCTACTGTTAATATCTGTCACTTCTGCTCTATCTGCCTACTCCCCCCTAAACCATACAAAAGTTGCTGACATCATGACACTTCACTTCTAAATGCTTCATCCTGTATCTCCTAAGAAGAACATTTAACCAAAATATCATTAATGGGCCCAAAGAACTTAACATCAAATGGTAAAATTTCCCCAGCCATCCTCAAAATGTTTGTGATAGTTGTTTTGGTTATTTGGGGGATGGTTGAGGAGCCTATCAGTAAATTCACACTGCAGTTCACTGTCAAGGCTCTTGGGCTCCTTTAATCTAACACAGCTCCCGTCTTTTTTGTTTGCTTTTCACGTTGCTAAATTCTGAAGAGACTGGGCTGATTACATGTATTGTAAAATGCCCCATATCAGGATATATCTAATTGTTCCGTTGTAATTAGATTCAAGTTGAACGTCTTTGGCAGGAATACAACACAAGTGGTTATTATGTATCTGGCACATGACATCGCTCCAGGAAGTATGTAACGTGAGTTTATCTCACTGTTGGCGATGGGATCTGCTAGATCTGTGTAATGATATCCTCTTCCCCAGCCTGTAAGCTCAATGGCTTTAGCGCCCTTTGATGACCAGTTATTCATGATTGCAAAATGCTGACTTCCCAAATCAGTCACTCTTTCTACAGTTATTAGCTGGGGTTCTTCTTTTGTAAAGAAACATTTCACTGACCCCTTCCCTTTTGGGTATCACTATGGATTTATGGATTTTTCTTTTTGAACCTGTGAAATAAAATCCTCCAATATCATTCTTTTTGGTGTTCAAATTATTCCTAAATTTGGACAGTGGAAACAGTTGTGCAGTTTGACATCTCGACATTAACCTTGCTTTCTGACCCAACAAGACTCCACAAGATAATTTCTTCGGTAAGCCCTCATTTCCTCTTGCTAAGAGATGGTAGCTTGAAACCAAAATACAGGATTAGGTATACTTATGCTACCAGAGTGTCACTGCTTTTAGGTCTTTCCAGGGGACAGAGCCAAGAAACACATTTTTTAAACAATCATGATTCCATCTGATATCTTTAGTTCACATGCAATACTACACGGCTCTTCCTCATCATCTTTCTATATTTGTATCTCTTTTCTCCTTGGTTCTCAAAAGTAACAATATAGTCTATCATTTTCCCAATCTACAATATACACAAAATAGTTTCACTATTACGATATCAGAAAGTTTTGAATCCTAAAATCAACAGTTTCAGAATTACCACCACCTACAGCAAACCCACCGAATGAACGTCAAGATTTCTTTGCAGCTCTTCTTGTTCTTAGCATATGAGTCACTAAGGGTGTAATCAGAGTACTCTGTTCAAATCATTTGAATTTATTCTTTACGAATTCTTATTTAAAGCACAGATTACTTTACTATAAAAAGAGAACCCTAATTATACAACTGAGTAATTGTTTAAGAACACCAAATAGAAAGCACCCCTCTTAAAGGAGAGATGCTCCTGTTTCTAACAGATTCCGTGACGGATAATGGGAACGCATGCTGAGAGTGCACTGATAGCACAGCTGATTTGTATGCCTTCTTGTTCAGATACTTTTTTTTAAAAATCATTATCGAGTTTAATATTTGTTTACATTTTAAGTACTATTTATATACAGTGACATACACAAGTATTAAGCATTTCTTTCTGTGAGTTTAGATAAAAGTGGACACTAGTTTAACAGACCCCTGTCAAATTACAGGGCATCAAAATGATGACAGAAAATTCCCTAAGGCACATCACAGCAAATACCATCTTTCACCTTCAATTTTTTCTTGCAGTATATCTTCTGAAAAGTCTGAAGCTAAAGCAGCCAATTTACTCAAGCCAAGAAGGGTTTTTTTCTTTGCAAAGTAACAAGTTTCCATATTTGCCAAACCCAGAAGTGTTGCGTGAGCCTACAATAAACAAAATACGAAAACTGGGGTAAGATCCTGGGTACTGATTCAAACTGAAATAAAAGTTAAGTACAACCCAAACTTACACCAATGAAAGATCAATTCATCATTAGCAAAAAACTGAACAGTACCATACTTTGTAAGTAATTACACAATAAAATATCAGCCACCCACAGTAACTACTGGGAAAAGATATGTATAAAACATTTGCTCTATAACAAACACGAGCACTTCAACATCCTGTCCAGGACAAGCTTTAATTCATGTACTGTTTTCACTGGCAATTTGAACATTTTTATTATGAAAAAAAGGCCAACTGTTATTTACACATTAAAGTTTTTGTGCTTTATTTTAGTGTAATAACAGTCAAAATACAATAGCCTCCATTTTTTTTTAAAAAACTGAGATATAACAAGTAATGGCAATAACATCATAAATAAAAAGCATGTTTATCAAAAGTATTTACCCTATGATCCAGCAATCCCACTCCTGGGCATATATCTGGAGGAAACTCTAATTCAAAAAGACATATGTACCCCAATGTTCATAGCAGCACTATTTACAACAGCCATGATAGGGAAACAACCTAGATGTCCATCGACAGATGACTGGATAAAGAAGATATGGGTGTGTGTGTGTGTGTACATATGTATGTGTGTATATACATATATGTATGTATATATACACATAAACAATGGAATACTACTCATCCATAAAAAAAGAATGAAATGCCATTTACAGCAATATGGACGGACCTGGAGATCATCATACTAAGTGAAGTAGGCCAGAAAGAGAAAAATACCATGATATCACTTACATACGGAATTTTTAAAAAAGAACACAAATGAATTTATTTACAAAACAGAGACAGACTCACAGACATAGAAAACAAACTTATGGTTACTAGTGAGGAGAGAGGGTCGGCAAGGATAAATTGGGAGTTCAGGATTTGCAGATACCAACTACTATATATAAAACAGATAAACAACAAAGTCCTACTGTACAGCACAGGCAACTATATTCAATACCTTGTAACAGCCTAATGAAAAAAATACGGAAAGGAATATACACACACACGTGTAACTGAATCACTATACTGTACGCTAGAAATTAACACATTATAAATCGACTCTACTTCAATAAAAAAAAATAGCCTAAATCTGTTCCACATAACTGAAATTCTTCTTACCTTTTCTAATTCTTGGCTGTTAATTTCATGTAACCAGCTGAGATGCTCATGAGCTTGCAAAAAATTTGCCAACTGTCCATGCTGAGAAATGGGCTGAGACAACAATTTGCCTCGCTTTCCTTTCTCCAGGTACCAACGGAAGAGAAAGTCTGAAAAATTCTACAAAGAACACAGCCAAGAATCCAATAATACTCAGTAATAGTTTAAAAAATACATTTCTGATAATAAAGTACTAAATTTCTTGCAAAGATCTTAGACTCCAGAAAAGAAATCCTATTTTAAGCACTAACTCCCTGTGTTGTACGGTCCTCAAATCACCTAATTCAATCACCTTATTTGACAAACAAGGATATTTAGATTCAGAAAAGGGATCTTGCTCAAGGTTCAAGCGCACGCAGAATCTAGCATTGTCCAATATGGAGTCACTGGTCACATGTAGCTGTTCACACTTAATTTAAAATCTAAAATTCAGTCCCTCAGGCACACCAGCCACGTTTCAAGCACTCAATGATCATCCGCACGTGGCCAGAGGCTCTTGTTTGGGAGAGCACATATGCACAAGATTTCCACTATCACAGAAAGTTCTACTGGACAGTACTGAGACTCTGTCATTCAAGAATGAGAGATCTCAGGGCAAGAACTGTGTGCCAGGTGGCTACGTGGGCTGGCATGATAAATCGGAATCTAGAGAGGACACAAACATCCAGCCAGTTTTCCCCACAGTTTGCTGGATGCTGGGGTGGCGTGAGAGGCTGGGCTGGAAAGGAAGACAGAAGTGTCCTGCAGTCTGGTACTTCAGAGGTATTCCCACTAATGGGAGATTCTGCCAGGAACACATCAGTCCCGCAAGATTTCTGAAACCAGGAATGAAATGAATGTAACAGAAGTTGCAACCAAGCCCTGGCCCACCTCTGCTCTTGATGAGCTGAGTTAGCTGCCTCTCATCTGCCTCCAAGGAGGAATAAGAGCATTGATTTCCATCTTTACGGTTCTACTAAATATATTAGAGAAAAAATTTTAAATGCAAAAGTGGGTGGAAAAATATATAGAGAACAAGAATCCTCAAAAAGAGTAAAAATGCCTAGCACAAAGTATTTAGTTTAGCGCTACTGTGAAATACTAGATAAGCCAAGTCCAACAATCAGGGACTGATCAAATCAGGTAGGTTGTAGCCAGTCCATGAAACAGCAAAACACCATGAAAAACGCACTTGTGTGATATTTAATGACACGGACAAACGCCTGTGATGTATTAAGTGAAATAAGCAGTCAACAAAACATGTTCATCTATAATAATGTAGAGTAAAAAGACAAGAATGTAAACCAAATGTTTAAAAGGGTTCTTTTGGGGTGATGGAATTATGAATGATTTTTTTAATCTTCTTTTTTGTTTACAGTGGTTTCCTGATTTTATGCAATGTTACTTTTATAGTAAGAAAAAAAATCAGCTTTTACATAAAGATCAACTGATTGAATAAAACTGGCTTTAAGGAACAACTATAAATTCACCTAGTGTCATAATGGATACTTTTTAAAAAATTAATAAGCATTAAAAAAAAAAAGAAGCATGTCAAACAAGGAAAACATGAATCTCGGGTGCATCAAAATCTGAGCTCTCTGAAAGTAGCATCCTGTGCTCCCAAGATCATCATTCAAACTTGAGAACTCTTGACCCACATTTATGTATTACTTTTCTATCATATATTACTTTTAATTATATCTGAAAATACATGAATAGAAACGAAAAGCCTTAATATGTTTTTCACAAATCAAAGAATCTTTCAGTAATGTTTATATTAAGTTTATATAAAGACTTCTCTGTCAACTTACAAAGAAACATAGTGTACAAATTAGGATCGCGTTAACTGCAAAAGCTCCAAGCAAGATTTGAAATGGTAAAGGACTTACTGCCTACATCCCAATGCTCGTTACCTGATCAGCAAACTGGGTCATGTAGCGCTGGAGTCTGGTCTGGTTGTCAGTCTGCTCACACAACTGTACTAAGATGTCAAAGTCACAGTATTTTTCTGCTAACGACGCAGCCCATGAATACTGGCCTAGTGTGACTGTAGAGATAAGAGCAGACGGGAAAAAAATGCTGTTGGTGAAAATTTAATATGCAATAAAAAATATTACTCAAAATTTTACCTTTATTCATATTGTACCCTAAAAATAATTAATGGAAACCTTTCCAGTTTACTGGCATTTAGCTTCATAACCTACATAAACTCATTACAGATGCAAATGCGGCCCCTTGTCCATCACTGCCTACCTCAGATGCTATTTCCTTTCCATCACGTACCAGCAAGACAAGCTACTTGTCTTAATCCTGGCTGTGAGAGTCACATGCCCTTTGCGGGACAGCCACGCAGTCAATCTAACGGCCCTTATCTGCTCTACTTTGCAGTCCAGTTACTCCTTGTGAAGGTCCTGATAAGCCCTTTGAGCGCAGTCTCCACATGTTGTTTATTTATTCACTTTTAAATCATCTTTAGCATCGTCTAGGACACTTGTACCTGGTAAGTGATGACAACGAGGCTGAATGAATGAACACAGAAAGCTGTGTTCATTGTGGTCTTAAAGCAGACCAGAGCTCTGCTTTAAGTCCTGAGCTACAGCGGGTTAGTGACATTACACTGAGTGACATACTGCGTGAATGATCTAGCTCCTTTATCCATTCCGCGAGTTCAAAGAACCACAGCCCTTGCTAAATACCACGAACTTACGAAGTGGAGACAAGAGGTCCGATCTTTTCTGTAGGTATTCCACTTCCAGACTGGTGTATCTTTCTTGATCACTGGATTTGTCCACAGACCGCAGCTGGCAAATATAGCCATCCAGGAAGCAATCTATCAGTGCCACCAGCTGCTCTGTCAGAACGTTTCGGAGGTTGCTGTCTGCCTGGGGATAAACCACTTTCAGGACAACGCCATGCTGGCGCACGATTGCAGTTCGGATGCCAGCAGGGCCACTCGTCGCTGTGAAATCATGTAATATGGTAAATAAGGGTTCCATAATGGCTACAGGAAAAACCAACTGCCTAAAAATCTTATCACTGCACTGTTGTTGGAAAAAGAAATCAAGTAGGGGTTCAGTAGATACTTCTCCACGTCCTGTGCAAAGGATGCATCTTCTCTATGGAGACGTCCCCGGCAAAGAAAGGGAAACATAATTCTTTCTGTTTCTAAATTCCTTTAATGCTACTCCACGTCATTTCTTGTATTCAGTCAACATAAAATACAGTCAATACCCCCAGAGCCTGCTTCTGTGACTAACTGTATGTACTAAAACCTACTTGATGCATAGGTACCGGTTAAAAAAATAAATTATAGAGAGATCTACAAAGTATTCCAAGGGAATAACATGAATTTCACAAGAACTGCTCATTCGGGAGGTGGCACTTGAGTTATTTTTGACTTCACTTACAAATCTGCATTAGGGGAATAAGACGGCTTCCAAAAATAATAGATGATTAGAAATATATTTTGAACAACTGCTAACAAATCAGTATGTTTGGGCTCAGTGCTTGCAATCTCACCTGTCCAGGGAACATACTCAGGTTCTTGGTCTAATGGTTCTCTTCTGTACAAGGAGCTTCTATTTTGTCGATAGTGAGTAGCAGCTTGCAGCATGTCCTGGGAAAAAAGGAAATATGTTATCACATGCAGAAAGTGGTGAATCCCGGGATTTCTAAGATAATTTGAAACATCGAAGTCTATTATTACAAAAAACCACTCGGCACAGGCCTGTAGGGTTACTTTCGGGTTCTTTCTGCATGTGAGCTTTGTTTGACTCCGTCATTTACCTTCAACCGTAGGAAACTACAGTAACCAGAAGTACAAAAACCGTCACTATAAAGCCCATTAGCGAAAATCAAATAAAACACTTTAATCAATAATATGCAAGCAGTGAGCTTCTGAGCAATAAAAAGTAGAGCGTTATTTAGACAGTTACACTAACATTAATACATTTGCAATGATATAAATATCCTTCCCCAAATAAAACGTTTATTCTACCAAACAGAATTCAGGATTACAGAAATCGTTAACATGCACAAGGCAAACACTCAAAATGTTTAGCTGATTGATAACATGACTGACATTTTCCTAACGCTGTGGAATTAACAAATGGTCAAACCATTACCAATTACTGGTGATACAAGGTAGCAATATGGACACTACTGTATCCTATGTCCACAGTCTGGCCTTTGACTTGCTGAAATCTTCGCCGTATTTTTGTACCTTGAGAATACTGTTCACGTTGATCACCACCTCAGCCCATTCAACCGATTCCAATGATACGTCCTTTAAGACTTGCTCCTCGTGCTCCAGTAAACACTCACAGATGGTATCTACCTGGGACACCTAAGGGAGCAGAGAGACGACAACCACTGTGTAACAAATCATGGGGATGGGTGACAGTTACAACTCCCTAGACTCAACTCAGTGGGCTTTTCTCAGGAAGTCATTCTCTGCTCCTGAGTCAGAGGAATAGTTGGTGGTGAAAATAAATTTAACAATCAAAAAATGTTAGAATCTCCTAACTTTTAAAAGGGAAAGACTCCAAATAACTAAGCCTGATACACAAGCAATTCTGGATTGTTAGCTGGTAGATTTTTTATTTAAATATCAAGTGACTGAAATATTTGTTTATTATTGTTATTAGTGTTCAATGTCCCCTTCAAATAGTACTAGGTTACAAACGGTGTCCCATCACAACGTAAGACCTCAAAGGAATGAATTAAACTAATGAACTAGTGTATTAAAATAATACCCAAACTAATAAACTTGCTCATTTCTTTCTTTGAGGAACCCCTCTTCTTCACACATAGCAGAAATGTCCAGAGAACAGCAGTCGCTACATACAAGCTCAACTAAACACGTAACTTCTAACTGCTGCTTTTGGTTTTTTGTCATTAACACGATGGTAACTGTGCAAAAATGTTAAGCACTGAAATATTTGTTTCCAGTTTCAGCCCACAGTTAAGCCTTTCCCCTTTATTTCTCAAGTGGATATTGACTTAGTATTCAGAGTCTGCATAGCACTGGGCCCTCAAAGATGAGAAGAAAGAGAAATCAGATTTGCTGCCCTCAAGGAGCTTACAAACTAGAAGAAGGAATAGGACGTACACACATGCACAATGTAGCCAAACAAAATCCTTCTGTCTCGCAAAACTGGTTCTTCCTTTTGTATTTCTGATGCCAATCAAAGGCATCCTAACAGCCCTAGCAAGAAACCTCTGGCACATTTAATGTGGAAGAATTGTTTATGCTGGTAATGGGAAAAGATAACGAAGCATATTTTGCTATTTTGAAAGGCAGAAAAAATAAAAGCAAATAAAATGCCAAAACACTTGCTACACACCCTTACCATGTGAGCTATGTGTTCAGTGGTTTCAAACACTGCTCATAAGCTGACCCAGCACAGATCAAGGCCTGTTCCTGAAGCAGTTCACTCGCTTTACAGAGCTCCAGGAGGGGCGCGGCTCCACCCAAGACTGGAGGCAAGGTGGGGGGGCGGTGTCTGTCAAGGGCTGCCAGATCACATCTCCCTCCACAGCCCACCAATGAGAGGCTAATTTGGGTTAACCAGCTCTTCTCGTAAAATGCTAATGCCTGTCGGTAACATAATTTGCTACTCTCCAGTGGATGGACAGGTAAAAAATATGTGTGTATATATACATATATATTGATATATATTTTCTCATTATACTCACGCATTCCCTCTTCAGCTCTCTCTTTTTATTATGGTTACGCCATGTGGCAGGGCCTTTAGAACGAGACTCAAAGGAAGCTTAAGATCAGTAAATGTAATGAGAAATTACGATAAATGGTGATGTAAACAGCTTTTTTTATTGTACATATATATTTTTTATGGAAACATAGTCAGTTTACAATGCTGTGTCAATTTCTGGTGTGCAGCACAATGTTTCAGTCATCCACGAACATACACATATTCGTTTTCATATACACAAGTCTTAAAGATTACCATTTTCCATATGAAGCATTCTTCTGAGGAACCAATCACGTTTTCAGTTTCTTTTCCTATCATATTCCTGAGGCACTACTCACGAATTATGTATCCAACTGATAATGTCCAGACCCTTCCTTTTTTTTCAGTTATTAGAAAACGTACATAAACTTAATTAACTAGTATGGTTTGCACTTTGAGCCAAATGCAGAAAAAGGAACCAGGCTCTTGCTCAATTCAATTTGTCATTGACAATTTAAAAAAAAAATTAAAAAAAAATTTTTTATCATGTAAGGTTATGTATAAAAAAAGACAAAAAAAGACAACAATTACAACAGTTCGGTTAGATCATGAAATTTGAGGTGAACTTCCTTGTTTTCATTCAGATTTCAGGCATATTTCCTACATTAAAAAACAAAATGAAGCGAAAAAGTGCTTTGCCTTACATTCCCTAGAAAAAACCTCAAATGTATAAAAATGAGGCCTTCTTCAAACTGCATATATTTATGGAGTCAACAGAACTGGAAACAGTTCCTGTCTTAAATATTCTCAGGTTACAGTACATCAAATATGAAGGAAGAGAGTCTCTTGGCGGAGGCTATCCGATGCTAGCTGACAGCCAGACTGCAGGAGGAAGGAAATAAAACTAGAGGCACCAAACAGAAGTTTCCCAAACGCCAAAAACAATTCCAAATTTCACGAAGCCAGGAGAAGAGCTAGCACTGTCCCTAAACCGCAACAGTGCCACGGAGGGAGGACAGTCCTAGTTAAGGACTACGAACTCTGGAAGCAACCTGCCAGTATGTCCGAAATAGAGCGCTTAACACCGGCTCAGAGCCAGAGTCCGTCAGCTCACCTCGGACAATCAGCCTCTGAGTCTTACCAGCATCAGCACCTGCAAAGGGAGGCAGGAAGGTCTGCCCTGCCATTTCCCGAGGTAAGGAGGCATCGCACAGGCACAAGAGCTGTGTACTATTACTAGTGGCCAGCTGCCACCAGCGGGCCAGCACCTTAACTTTTCTCCCCTCCCAAGTTTACTGCAGGTTTTTCGTTTTCTCTGAAAATAAATCTGACTTTAAAGGTGAGGTGTAGAGCAGGATTCCAGCTGAGGAGAGTTTGGTGAAGGGACTGTTTACAAAGATGTGAGCAGGAGTATGGGGACCAATGAGGGATGCTGCAGCCTCCGGGGTCACTAGCCCCCAGCCACAAGGGGAGCCACAATTAAGTCCAGGCCTGAAGAGGTACCAGGAGGGAGCGGTTACTGGAAAAGTGGAGAGGGCAGTCAGAGAGAAGCCAAGGTCCCTGACAGAGGGCACAACAAACTGGTGGAAGTAGGCACCAAACTGACCTCATAGTGCCTCCCCTTTGTCAAACCCAGCAGGAAGCCAGAGATCCAGGGAGCTCACTGCAAGGCTGTCCTCCCAGGACAGAGTCAAGAGTGGTGTGGAGCACATCCTGGGGATAATGTGGTGGCCTGGTGACGCTCTAACTCGCTGGCCTGCAGGCTTCCCCAGGAAAGGCTGTGCCTTTTTGCAGCTGCTGCTCCTGTTAGCCTGGTCCTGCTCACCTGCTTGAGTCCTTTTCTGACCTTGAGGATCAAACACTCCATTACTTGCCCAAAGTGGTTCTTTTTACACGTGATGATGTGCGTGCACACACCCCCCGCCCCACACCTCCCTTTCTCCCTGAAATCAGTGAGCAGCTTGAGAGCCAGCCCTGCAGGGCCATCACAGGACCCTCTGTTGTGCTGGCACTCATAGTGGTCCTGCAGGGCCCCGCGCCACACGTACGTTGCTTTTCTTGTGCAGTCAGTACTATAAACTTTCTGTTTTGAGTTCACTTTGTAGCATATTAGATAATGTTGTGTTTGTACTTTGTTGGGTAGAGTAAAAGGATTGTGTTGACTAAATCTAGGATTACAGTGAAAAAACAAACCCGAAAATCCCCCAAAATACCAGCGGTGTGGAGAAACAAAAGGAAACACCCAGAACGCCACAGGGAGGCTTTCTAGCCTCCCCTGCCCTCATTCACAGGGAAAGTAACAGACGAGTCACACTTTCACCCAGAAAACAAGGAGTCTGATTTAAGATTTCAGTGAAGTCTTTCATCCTCAATCCCTTCCTCCTTGGGGCCTGTTCAATAAACGGCACAGCTCCACAGAGCCACGTCTCAGGGCAGGAAGAGGACTCATCTTACCTCTCTGAAAAAGACGTCTGCGGGGGTCAGGTTGGACGGGACCTCACAGTCCCTCTTGTTTAAGGCAATCAGTATCGCCGTGTTCACCAGCTCAGACAGCCGTGAGTGGTGGTTCTTGAGCACGATCGCGGCTGACAACTTCTCGGCGTGCTCGCAGAGCAACAGTCGCGTTGCCATCGGCATCCCTCTCACTGGGAAAGTGCCGAGACGTCCAAATAAGCCAACCTTGCGAAAAGACAAACACACGTTCTTGGAAAACACCTCCAGCAACATACGGGAGAGTGCAGTTACGTTTTCACCCGAAGCACACTGGGTACAGAGCCACCGGCCCTCACTCTACCCAGGACAGACCTCCCCTGTCTCTCTTTCGGGCCGTTTCTAAACACACATACGCAAATATGCGCGCGTGCATGTTCACATGCACGCGTGCGCACACACACACACAATTCACCCAGGGTCACTGACAGCTTCTAGAAAGAACAGAAGTTCCTGTTCTGAGATTAGGGTCTTCCCAGAGATTCAGCTACTGTGGTCCCTATTTTATTTCTCAAATTATTGTTTATGGCTCTCAAAATTGTAAAATTGTTCTTTTCTATCACAACAATCAACTCCCCTAGATTCCAGACCTTTGGGAACTAGAAACTCAGCAGTCTCCGTCCTCAAGGACTGATTTCTAGAACCCTAAAGCCACAGGGAGGGTGGGAGAGTCTCTGGTCCTCTGATTTGCCTGATGCCCATTTCTGGTGTGTTGCTAGGTTCTAGAAGTTTCCCTAAGCCTTTTCACTTGATAAAACATTACAATAACCTGAACTAGGAAGAAGTCAATAGACAAGCATAAATAATGAGTATTCTTCCACATTTTAAGTATAATTCATTAATAAGTGACCTGATTTTTATATATTAAGGTTTATTTTAAATATAGAAAAGGACACAGAAAACAAAAATGAACAGTAATTCAAATCCCCAGAGAATTCCTACTGATATGAGTAAAAAATGCACATAGTTAGAAAGGTAATAGTAGAGGGTTTTGTGACAGTCCCCAGGCCCCAGCCCGTTACTCTCCCTACTACAGCTGCAGCTAAGTTTCCTTCGTATCTTTATGTTGCTATGGTATTTATGTGCTAGGAGATACCTTTTTTTAAAACACAAAGGAGTCATACTATCTATATTGTTCTGCTCCTTGTTTTGATAGCATCTTATTTTTTCACCACGCATTTAGATATTCCTCTAATTAGGTTTTAAATGACCATGGAATATTTCCCTGAATCAGTCTCTCTTAATTTATTCAACCTGTTCACCTGGTTATTTAAAAATAAGAGCTGCATAGGCTTCCATGATTTGAATTCGCTTCCTGGACCCCTCGCAAACACTGTCGAGTGTAGTTTTACGTGAGGACCGCCTGCTTGGTGGCACTGCCGTGAAGCGGTAATGACATTACGATCACTCTAGACACACAATGAAGAGGACCACGTGCATGCCCTGCTTCCGCCTCTCTATGCTACGGGTGAGGACACGGGCCTTCCTTGAGACTAGGAAACCAGAGGCAAAGACGCTGCCCTGAGGCACTGATGTTACTTCTGGCCCGCTTCAGAACGAAGCCATGGCCTTGCTGGCGCTGAGCTGGGCTTGAGGAGGAGAGCCTTCTATGCAGAACTGTTTCCTTAGATGCCAGGAACTAGTTTAACACTTTCCCTGATTATTAATGCAACTTATTCAATGAAATCAGCTGTAAATATTAAAGGAAGTAGGAAGGCACAGGAAGAGAGGAGATTTTCAGGTCTAGCTAGACATTACCCTGCAGTGGACACTGCTGCCAACAGCTGGGTGACTCCATGCGGGTCCCTGAGGCCCAGGGAGGCTGTGCTGAGACATGCTGTGACTGCTCAAGCTCCGAGACCCTCTATCCTCCAATAAATCAGCATCTCCTCCCTGGGGCAGACCGGGCCCACGAACACCCCCCGTCCCAGCATGCACACCCGTCTGCGACGTGGCTTTGCCACTCCTCCCCCAGGAGGCAGAATCTATTTCTCCATTCCTTTCATCTGGGCTGGCCTTGTGACTTGCTTTGACCAATGTCACTTTGGTGGAAGTGACATTATGGGATGTCTGAGGTGAGACCTTAAAAAGCCTACAGCTTCTAAGTTTGCTCCCTTGGAGGGCTGCCCTGAGACCACAGGAAGCCAGCCCAGACTAACAGAGGATGAGAGACTAACAGGAGAACCAAGAGGCCCAGTGGACAGCCAGCACCGACTGCCAGCCAGACGAGAGAAGCTGGGCACCTTCCAGCTCAGCCCACCCTAAGTGCAGTTCAAGGCGTGGTCCCAGGTAAAATCGGCAAAGAACCGCCCACACAGTTGTTTTAACCCACAACGTTTTGGGGTGGTTTGTTAACAGGTAACTGATACACTTGACTGATTACACAGTTACATCAGGAGAAAATGCTGTGTTTTTCCCCTGTTAATCTGCAGCCTCCTTAAAACACTAAAAAAGGACAGACTCAGTGAACGAATGAAGTTCTCCTACCAAGACAACAGGAATAGACGGGAGGCAAGTCGTGCATTACAATGGAAGCAGAACTCAGGACTGGAAACAATCAAGATATTTCTGGAATCACCTAGAACTACCCTATCCAATAAGGCAGCCACTATTCAACAAAATGGTGACGTAAGCTAATTAAATTTAAATTTAAAAAAAAATTCAGTTCCTCAGCTGCACCAGCACATCTCGAGGGCTCTGCAGCAACACGGGCCCAGGGGCTGCCATTCCAGGTGGCACAGACACAGAACCTCCCCACCGCCACAGAAAGTCCCGTGAGGCAGCGCCGGCCAGAATCTGTGCAACACAAAGGTGCTACTGAGTTTGGAAAAAATACGCAAAAACGAAATTAAATTAATTCACTTGAATTACGCCTGGGAGCCAACAACTGATCGACAAGGCAAGGATGGGTGATTTTGTGTACCAATTCTGTCGAGCAGCAGAAACATTTTCTAATTTTAGGCTTAATATAAATGGGGATTTCCCCACCCCTTAATGAAAAAGAACACTTTAAGTGAGTATCTGATCCTAATGGCACCTCAAAATTAAAAACCCACAAACAAAACCCTGTCATCACCTTCAGACTCTTCACTGTCCTGCTTAAATAATACAAAATCAGCTCATGAAAATCCAAGTTTTACATAGAAGCACACCAGGAATCCAAATGAAAAGCAGGGCGTCATAGCATGTAACAAGAAAAGTTAAAACAATATTTCTGCTGAAATATACTATTTTCTTCTTTTTATCTTATTGTCAATGCAGCTTTGATTCTTACAGTGACAGGCCTTCACACAGGCCTGGAATTACTTACCTTAAGTCAGCAAAGAAAATGGACAACACTAGTCAGGTCCCACGCAACAAAACACCTCAGAGTAAGAGAGAAAGGACCTCCCACTGGCCTGGAGAGAGAGAAAAAAGGCAGAGCAAAGCCAAGTGTCCTGACCAGCCCTGTTCACAGCGACTGGGATGCTTACTTGGTGAATAAAGTCCATAAGGAAAGAGTGCGCTTTCATCTTGTCTTCCAGCTGGTGAAGAATAATCAGTGACGTATTGCTGAACCCGGGGGCTTCTGTTGAAACAGTAACAAAATGTAAACATAGTAACATACTGGCTTTACAATAATTATTGCTATTAAGACAAAAAGTTAAGAAAAATCTATACAAAAGGGAAGTACCAACCTTTCAATGCAGTTATTAATAATGTTACCCAAGAGTTTAAAAATTTAGAGGAAAATTTGGGGGATTCCATACAATTCATATCCCATTTACTCAAAACACAAATGTGGTGTTATCACCTTAATCATTTTCATCATTCTAAGCTTGACAGCTCAAAAGAATCAGTCAAAGAAAGAAGGTAAGCACTGATGATTTCTTCCTGAATTTCTAACGAGGCTTACTTGCCAGGTAGGAAATCAGGGACAGAGACGAATGTTGGAGACAGTTCCCTGGTATGTGGTACGTGGGAGTCCCCAGGGCGCCCGGACGCTGCTGCGTGGACGGGTAAGAGGAAAAGTCACCCAGGGCAGGCGGGAAAACATAATGTGCCTGCTTCTACGTGCTGAGACGTGATTGCTGCTGCTCTTACAGAAATGTATAATTTCTATTAGCCAAATACAGTAATTATGTAAAAATCAGCATTTAATATGGGTCTAATAAGTGCCAAATGCCTACCTATGCCACCAATTTCCCTGCAGAGGTAAAATGCTGAGAAAGCTCAGCAGGGCTGATGAATCTGCTTCAGAGAGAACAAGCAGGGTTTGTTCCAAATTTCCCCCAGTTTCTATTCTGCTGTGTAGATCTGTTCTGAGCCCTTTAAAAAAATCTAGTACAAGGAAAGTTACAACCTTTAAAAAGTACTGGATTAATACAAAATTGTTCCAGAAAACAAAAAATATGCACTGAGAAATGCCTTAATAAAAGAATCAGAACATTCTTCTCAAGACAGCTCACTCCATAATACTAAACTTATTATTTTTTCCGAGGGGGAGGGGAAGAGGTAATCACATTTATTTATTTACTTACTTTTTAGAGGAGGGACTGGGCATTGAACCCAGGACCTCTTGCGTGCTAAGCTCGCGCTCTACCACTTGAGCTACACCCTCCCTGTAATTCCATAAAATTAAAATGAGGATGTCCCTACCCTCGGGGACAGACTCAGCCCATCGTGGGTCAGAAGCTGGGTAGTCGTCCACCAGGTCCACGCTGATCTGCGTAACAGCTCTGTCTAGTTCACAGTCAGAATCCGAATCAGAGTGAGAAGAAAACAGCTCATCAACTATCAACTGCGCATGACCTAAGTCTTTTCTGAAATCAAATGGGAAAACAAAAGTATTAGAAGTAAAAATATTAAACTCACCATGAAGAAGTTGACTGTGAAATTAAAGTGCCATATATTAGCCCCAAGTTGATCATTTTTAGTAACATTTATTTAAACGGGAGAGGACCATTATGCATTCAGTAATTCAACAAATCTATGCTGAATACTTACAATATGCAGGCACTGGAGACAGAACAATAAACAAAAAATCAGAAGACAGTCCCAAGACTTCACAAAGCATACAGTGGCCTGAGGGGTCAGGCAACTGAACAAGCAGTTACTCACACACTATGACAGGAGAATAAAAGGGCCACAGAGCACACAGAAGGGAAACCAAAGCCATCGGGGGGCAGGGAACACTTCCTGGAGGAAGAGGTGTGGGGAGGACGGGAAGGGGCACACAGTGGCACAGAGAGCACCTGTCACACCTGTAAGCAAGGATGCCCACATCTCAGGAGAGAACTGAATCCCTGAGGGGAGGAAACACCCAGGGAGGAGAGGAAAGAAAGGGTCCAGGGCAGACTGCTTAGAAACGCCACCAGCTAAAGGGGAGAGTATAAGAAGTCTGGTCAGCCATGTGATGAAGTTTGAACTTAATCCTAAGGATGGTGGAAAGACACCGAGAAGGAAATGTCATGATTTGTTCTATTTTTAATGCTCCTTCTAAGAATGCTACAAAGATCGGGGATCAGACAGGAGGGAGAAAAATCCAGTTAGGAAGTGACTGCAGAAATCCAGGCACGTGGGGGTGGCGGCAGTCTCCATTAGCAATAGCTGCAGTGGAGGAGACAAGACAAGTCTGAGAAAGATCCACGAGGGAAGTTTTGGCAATTGACTGGATCTAATATAGAGGGATGACTCCCACGTTTCTGCTCTGAACAAATGAATATGGACTGTAGGACCTGTCACGGGAACGGAGGTAGAAAAGAAAGAAAAGCCTTGGAGAAGACAGGCACAGTTTCGGACAGGTTAAAACCGAGGGGCTCCTGGAATGTACAACTGCTTTCGAAAGTTCTTCATTTGTATATAACGGCCCAGAGTATGGAAGGGCTGTGTTTCTTCAACAAATGAAGCCAAGGAAGGAGAAAAGACTGTGCAGGGGGCGGAGAGAGAAAAACATGGCAGACAAGAGCAAATGTAGACAGCTTCTCCAGCAGTTTAGCTATAAACAGAACAAACAGAAGGGGTGCTAGCTCAAAAGGGGTCACAAAGTCAAAGACTGGTATTTTTTTTAAATGGCACATTAAGTGCGATTAATGGCTGATGAGAAGAAGCCAGCTCAAGAAAGGCCAGAGACAAAGGAGAGGAGTAACTGAGAGTACAGTCTCCAAGGAAACGGGAGACAGCGGCACTCAGAACAAAGACAGAGAGACTGGTCTCAGGAGGAGGAGCACTTCTTCCTGCTCTGCAGGGAGGGAAAGGGGAAAAGGAGCTGGGACGCGGGCAAGTCTGTAGGTGGGCAGCACAGGGACCTGTCATCCGATGGCTTCTGTTATCTCTGTGAAACAGGCTGAGTGATCTGCTCAGTGCAGGAGAGGAAGAGAGAAATGGGAGGGTGGAGGAGCCGAGAGGCGGGCTGACACGGTCTCCTCAGAACAGGAGACAGGGCTGACCAGAGAGACACAGAAAACCTGCCGGA
Organism: Vicugna pacos; assembly: GCF_048564905.1. NCBI lineage: Eukaryota > Metazoa > Chordata > Mammalia > Artiodactyla > Camelidae > Vicugna > Vicugna pacos. Next base: position 28,003,492 of record NC_132997.1, on the reverse strand, counting down.
AAGTGTTAAAGACCAAGGCGAAGCTGGAATCTTCGCTGCGCTACCAGTTGTGGGAATACAAAGTGGACTACGGCAAGATCAGTCAATAATGAATCATTTCAATCAAAAGAACACGTTTCTTAAAACTCTCATGAACAGTGAATTTCGTATTTATACTGAGTTATGTAAAATGAATATAAAAATACAGAAATTAATTTCCAAGAAACCATGCTATAAAAATGGTAACATTACCTTAGCCAAAAACTAAACGGGTAACACTTTAGAGGGCTATCTACCAATACTGACCCCTAGGGAGCATCCGGCAATGCCTGAAAGTGATTCTGGTTGTCACAGACTGGGGGCAAGGATGCTACTGGCATCAAATGGGACGAGGCCAGAGATGCTGCTAGACACTCTATAAACCACAGGACGGCGCCACCGCGGAGAACTAGCTGGCCTCAAATGTCAACAGTGGTAAGGCTGAGAAATGCTGCTTTAAAGGTACCACAGTTCCATTTGTGAAGAGTCTAATTCTTTAAGACTGCTGGTTGACAGGCCCCCAGAAATGATTACTTGTTAACCTCATGGTCCTTCACCCATGCTACAGGGGGTAAGGAGAAGGCAGAGCCATGTTAGAGGCCCAGCGACACTGCTCCTAAGAGATTACTACACTCGGCATTAAGGTCGGGGATCCCTTCATAACCTTCCCCAGTAAAATGTTTAGAAACGACCACGCTGGGCTGAGTAATGTTTCCTCAAATTCCATGTCCACCCAGAACCTCAGGATGCGACTTCACCTGGAAACAGGTTTTTAAGGATATGATCAGTTAAGTTATGAGGGGGAGCTACACTGGATTAGGGTGGGCCTTAAATCCACTGACTGGCATCGTCATCAGAAGGACATGTGAAGACAGACAGACAGGTGGCAATGGAGACATCCGGACTGATGCATATCCAAGCTAAGGAATGCCAGTGAGTGCCAGCGACCCCAGCAGCTAGGAGGCAGGCAAGCAAGGATCCTCCCCGAGAGCCTTCGGAGGGAGCGTGGCCCTGCTGGCACCTTGATTCCAGACATTCGGCCTCCAGAGCTGTGACAGAACACCTCTCTACTGTTTTAAGCCACCCAGCCTGTGGTAATTTGTTACAGCAGCCCAGGAAACTGACACAATGACTCCCACTATCACTTAAACCTTTGAGGTACCACAAATCTGACAGAATTGTTCATCAAAGGATAAACTTATACAAGACACAATCACGGTATTAATCTGAATCTCGGCAGCCAGGCTGAACACCAGGCAACAGATTTAAAGGCTACTATTTAAAAACAGAAATGAAACACTTATCAAACGGTGCCCTCTCCTGGACAAGCAGCTAAGCTCAGTGGATGCTCACAGAGCTTTCAAACGGCAAAGCACCGCAGAGCCTGCTGCCTTTTCCGTGAGAGCGCGCTGCTCCGCATCAGACACACTGTGCGTGGAATTGCAGGCTCGTGAGCTGAGAACTGGGGGAAACGGAGGCAGTAAAGTCTGAATATTTCTTCAAAACGAAGATCTGCTAGATAAACTCATGAGTCTTCACGCTCTCCAACTGCCAGCCCCCTCAACACTTCACGGAGGAAAACCCCGAATTCCAGAAGTGGTGAGCAAGTCTAAAGTCTCACACAGTTAATAGGGGCAGAGCAAAGGGCTGGATCACAGTCTTCCTGAGTGTTCATTCAAATACAAATTTACTGCACTTTTTAAGGAAGGTACCAGATACATAATATGCTGAATATATGTGTAGGACAAACTGAAATGACTGAATTTGCCTTAAAACCAGAAGTAACAGGTCCGCAAGTGTGACAGACTGAGTACAATTCTCCCCCCCACCCCATACACACTCTCCCCGGGAGCACCCATCCCCGGGGGCTCACCCCTGTGCCTCGCTCTGGCCAGCGGGACATGAGCAAACGCGACCCCAGCAGAGGCCTGAAGAGCACTTGTGCAGCGAGGCTTACTGTCTTGTCACCTCTGGAACCCCGAGATTTGCGGAAAGGGGCAGGGCGGCCTGCTAGATGAAGGGAGCCCCCTGAAGCAGATGGAAGCCCCAGTACGGGAGCAAGTCTAGCCAGAGAGCCGGCAGCTGACCACAGGCAACGAGGGAGCCCAGTGGGAACAGGGAAAGCCATCACCCAGACCCAACCCCAGAGAGCCAGCCTGCAGATCCAGGAGCTACACGGAATAAGCCACTAAGTTCTTTGGTGACTTCTATGCATCAAAACTCAACTAACAGGCTAAGTCTAATTCCTTTAAAACGCCGATGATAACACTTTGTATGCAACTTAACTGCCTTCACGTTATACAGAAAAGAGGCTTGCAAGCTATGCTCATGATTGCCATTTACAATGGGACCCTGTTTCCGTTAAGTGGAGAGGGTATGTTACAGTACCTTGTGACCCGAGCCTAGCTGGACCCCACCTGTGGCCACCAAGTTCAGAACAAGTTGGTTGAAGTGCCAAAGCTCAGGAAAACACTTCCTCCTGGGTGGCCCCCCCCTCCGGCTTGCTCCCACTGGCCAACACGGAGGAGCATACGTCAGTAAAACGTGCCCTAGGACATCAAGTAAGCCGTAATTTAAAAAATCTGTTATACCTGCAGTACTGCAGAAAAGCAGCTTTTAGCAACTTTGTCTTGTCTTCCTGGGCAATGGTTTCGTTCTTTGCAGAGGCCTCAGAAACCACGCTCTGTGAAATAACAAACTATAATTTAGAGGCGAAGGTGTAAGAAAACTTCCAATTATTGGACTTTTAAAAACTGGGCTCACCCACAGTGGCAACAACACAGACACACACGCTGTTTGCCGTATTCCACACCAGCAGTCTATGCATTTAAGACGTTTATTAAAACAAGATAAAACACCCCAGAGGACAAATGAAGCACCACAGAAAACACACATATAATTCAGGGATTATATCGTGAGCACAATCATTTGGGGATTTTATCCCAACCAACACAACCTTTTTATAGGTTTGCTCTTACGCAACTTATCAGAACGTATATTTCTAAGCGTAACGATTGACTTCAAGCTTAAAGAAAAATTTAAAACTTGAAAGAAATGGAGTACTGTCAGATAGCTCCAGAATATACAGCGGTATTACAAAAACCACATGATTACAAAAGAATAAAAGTAAAAAAAGTCACTTTCTCTTGAAACTGTACCAAACCATTTTAGAATTGCAGTCCATGTATTTCACATACTATTCAAATAAAAAATTACCCCCAAACAGTATTAATTTTTAGTCTCCTATAAAAGAATGATAGAAATCTTATGGGTCAGAGGCTTTTGGGTTTCAAGAGGACAGAAAAAAAAATTGATGATTTTTATCCAACTTTCCCCTCAAAACTTGTTCCAGAACAACCAGAAAAAGCAACACAACCACCCAAACACCTGCGGTTGTTCCAACTACAACACCAAGATGGAAACCAGGAGTGACGAGCGACAGAGCAGGGAGCACACCAGGCAAACCTGTGTGGTGCAGGGACAGGTTCTGATGAGGATCCGAGGACGATGAGAGGGGAAGTTCCAGGATGGGAGTCGGTGTAGGGTTTCTAGAGGTCTGACTGTGGGGAAGGCTATACTGAAAAGCATTTACAGAGCTGCTGGAGCGGGTGGGAAGACTAAGCCAGGTATCAAAGTAGCAAAAGCAAAATCAGTCCATCACACACTCCAAGAATCACACGAAGCTGTGCACTAAGGGAAACATAATCAGCGCACCACTTGACTCTGGACTGTAAGCAATCTTCACATGGTCATTATAAAGGGAAAAATTTATACTGGATGATAAAGGCAGAGAAAGGAGCGTAAGAGACCCCAGTCCTCATCTTCTTTAACAGGAAATCAAAAAATGTTTAAAACTGGTGAATTAGAGGTAACAACATATACATATTACTTAGAAATATGAAGGAAAATACCAAAAGAAACAACTAAAGGACTTACACGTAATTGCTTCTGTTTTCGTTTTGTTTTGTTTTGTTTTTGCGGAGGGGGGAATTAGGTCTATTTATTTACTTTTTAATGGAGGGACTGGGGATTGAACCCAGGACCGCATGCATGCTAAGCACACGCTCTGCCACTGAGCTACACCCTCCCCCAAAAGCAACTGCTTCTGAACAAGAGGACAAAGGAGATGAGGGAGATAAAAGAACTGATGCCTTCACTGCAACTCTCAGAACTGTCTGACTTTTAAACATTTGCGGCAAATACTCCGATAAAAATGTTTAAATCTTATGGAACCACGTTACCTCATTGCTTCGTCCAGCAACTGAAGATGCTAGGGAATCTTCAAGGTCTTCAGCTAACATGGACACATTTTCTCTTGAAGTAATAGACACCAATCCACTGTTTCTAGAAAAAAGGATAGGAACGCCACCACAGGATCCGGCTCCTAAAATACTATCTCCTAAGAGAAAGGAAAACGCACAAATACACGTAACAAAAAAGGACTTTTCAAAATCCACCTCCTTAAGCAGAAAATCCCCGATACCCCTTTACCGTATTACCCCTACTATGAACTCAGCTTCGTGATCCCAGATCAGAGGTCTAGAGCTCGTCACTGTTTCAAGTAGCAGGCTGTACCCTTCAGCTTTAGGACAACAAAACTAGTCTTTGCAAGAGCAGTTGAGTATCGTGAACCAAAAATGAACATTTTTCATTCTGCAAAACTCAGAATAACAGCTTTTCAATCTGACGGAGTCCTCTTACTCAATTCTAGCTTCACGTACGGTGTAAGCCAGTGGGGAAGGAAAAAAGCTTAAGCTTGCTCGGTGCCTTAATAGCATCCTACCCACACAGTCAAGGCTCTTGTGCTGGGACTAGAAAATCTAGGTTCCATCCTATTGCCTCACCTGGATTTTGCCCTTTGCCCAACCCTTAAAATAATATCCTGATGAGGCTGCCTGCCCCATCTCCCCTGCCCCCCAGCCCCCATGCAGCAGTCCAGCACCTGGGGTGCTTCTTACCCAGGGATCTGGACAATCTTGCTTCAAGAACATCAGCTCAGAACAAGCCACTCTTACTAAGAATAATCAATCACTTCTCTTAGCATCGGTTCTTTCCCTCTTGGAAAATCATCACTATTTTTTGCTCATAAATGTAACAGCTTGGGAGCTCTATCTCCCTTCCAGTTTTTCAGCAGAGTTGTGACTTCAGTTACCGTATGTGTGATATTCGGTGTTGCGGTAACCCTTGCAGGTAGGTATCATGCTCGAAGCACCACTTACGGACAGAGAACAAAAACCGCTAGGAATGACTAATGAGTTCACTAATCCTGGTTTCTAAAACTGGTGCCATACCTTGTGAATTAAAGACGATTTTCTCCCGAGGAAGAGAAAACTTTCCAGTTCCAGTGGAGCACACATAGACAGCACTTTCAGTATACAGATAGGCAGTCTGGTTTGAAAAGTTTGGGACCAGCAACCGACACATAATCAAGTCTTCAGACTAAAAATTAATTTTAAGATTACAATCAATGAGAATTGAAACAGAAATACTTCTTTGTATGATTTTATAATGCACACTTTTATATAATACTGTCTCATAAAAACAAAAAAATAATTTACTGATTGTCCTTGTGAAAACCTAAACATGAGATGATTTATAAAACATGACAGAATAAGCTTATAAACATCAATTATAGAAATCATTTGCTGTGTTGCAAATAATTAGCAAATTTTGAAAACACTTCCATGGTCACAAGATTTTAACTAAAAGCCTATAACAAATGTGAGAAAGAAAATAAAATAATTAATTTGTGATTTAATTTAGAATTGGCAAATACTTTATAAATGATTCCTGATAAACATTTAGTTTCTACTTTATTGTCCAGATATCAAGCACAAGAAAACTGAGTTAATCTGTTCATACATGAAATGAGAAACAGAGACAGAAATAAGACCTAATTAAATGACAAAATCAGCAAAAGCTAAAAGGATAGACTGCTCGTTATTAAAAAGAATTTTACCAACACAACATTAAAAGTGGACTCCCATGAGGTTTTAATTCTTACACTGTTTTCTTTATACCATTTCATGTTGCCTGAAAAATTTTAGAACTAACCATGTTCTTCTTGTATAATCACAAATAAAAGACCAAATTACAAGATTTCCTTACAGCATTCAGCTACATGAGTTGTGTTAAGAGTAAGCGTTTAACAGAATTAGGTACTGTACAAGGTTAAATGAAATCACTTAACAGCAGTTAAGGCCTTTCCTCATAAACATCATAGTTATTAAAAATGTTTAATTGCTACTAGGAAGCTTAAAATTAGATCTTTTAATTGTTTACAGGAACTTTGCTGAGTAGATAATGTGGCTGCCTACACAGGTAATCCTCTAAGCAAAATGGGGATTTTTCTCTAATAAACAGGGCTCAGAACCAAAGCCCAATTCCCATCAAGTGTCTTCCTTATTTTTCACTGTGCAGTTCATCATCAATATTTCCTTCCTACTCAATGATAGAGAAAGAAAAATGCCCTTTACAGAGTTATTGCAGTAGGAGAAACCAGCTCTCACTGCTGTCACTCTCAGCTCTCTTCAGCTAAGGCTGAGCAAACGAAGGAGGCTGAGATGACAAACAGAACACAACACCTAAAAACTAGCTATTAGAAGTAAGTTTCCAAGCCCCGCAGATGAGTCTCGCAAAGAACCTGATCCTGCGATGGTCAGAGGAAAAGACTCAGTAAGTTACTGTCAGTTTGTAATTTAACTTGGCGACAGGAATCTTACCTGAAAAGGTGGATTATACTGAGTGACTTCTACGGTGACTGCGTCTGACACTTGGTGGCCATTGTTTTCTACTGTTACCAGAGAGTAGTAGATGAGACACGGGCTGTCTGCGGGGTGCCACGCTGCTGCCAAAATCAGCAGCCCGTCACTAACCAGTAAAAAAGACACGATGCCTCTTTAGAAAACAGCTTGGCCATTTCTTTTAGAGTTAAACACGCACTTTACCATATGACCTAGCAATCCCACTCCCAGATATTTACCCAAGAAAAAGAAAAACTTGTGTGCCCATGAACACCCGTGTGTGAACATTTACAGTGGCTTTACTCACAATCGCCTGAACTGGAAACAGGAATCTTTCAGCTGCTGAACAGATAAACAAACCCTGGTAAACCTATACAACAGGCCACTACTCAGCAGTAAAAAGGAAGAAGCCACTGAGTGAATGTCAAATGCATCACGTTAAGTGAGAGAAGCCAGACTCATGGGATAAGTTAGCTTCATCAGACTAACCTGGGGGTGGGGGGCGGGGTGTAAAGTATAGCTCAGTGGTAGAGCACATGCTTAGCATGCACAAGGGCCTGGGTTCAATCCCCAGTACCTCCTCCAAAAATAAATAAACCTAATTGCCACCCCCCTCAAACAAAAATAAATAAAGCTTACTTTTGTCCAGAGGAAAAACGTTTTGTTTTTAATCTTAACAACCAGTTCTAGAACTGCTGCTGTTTATGCGAAAACAAACCCTTCTCCACCTTCAAGTCTGTATGCTCCTCTTAAGTCTATCAAAGTTGCTGCCCCCAACATAGAATTAAATGGTGCCTAATTTCAACCCCTCCAAAACATTCAGCAGCTTTCATTCAAGTCTCAGACATATTAACAGGGTGGCAAAGCTAAAAACAATAAACTCTACTGATAATTAAAAATAGTAAACCAAGCTAGTGACTAAACGACCCGCCACTTCAAATCAAGCAGTCCCAACGTGGCTCTCACTTTCCTTCACTGTTCTCTTCCCCCAGCTCCCCAACCGGAATTCCTGAGAACTCAAGGACACGGGCCCAAGCCTGGATCACACGGGCAGTGACCTAAAGCGCTAACAGATGGCACGTAAGAAGGAACCGAGCGAGGTCAGTCACACCTATAAGGCTCTGTGTTGAAATTACTCTGAAGACTGAATCACTGTGTGACAAGAGGTGCCCACTGAGTAGTGAAGACACAGCTGGAAGATAGGGTTCCTTACGGAGTGATGCTTGGACCAGCTTCATTTGACACCCTTATAAAAAAATATTTATGTTTAAAAAAAACCTAGGTTTAGCAATTCCTAAGCATGTTTCTCTTCTCTGTTCTCAACCCATATCTCCATTCTGAAAACTGAATGTGGAAAAAATGTCCATGCCACATGCCCACAGTGTCCCGGCAGCAGCTCTAAATTCATGAAAGTCTGATTAAAGGTAAATGAAAACAAGATAAACTGTACTTAGTTAAACTGTTTTTGGAAATTAAAATATATACTATTATTTTTACCTCTTTGATAGTTTTTATAAGGTTTTCAGAAACTGTAAGGGAAGATCCTGATAATCTCAACAGCCCAAGAGAAAAATTACACAGCAGAACTGCAGTGTCCTTCCCAGAAAAACACAGAACTTGTTCTACTAAATTACTCTAGAGCACATAAAAATCATCCTTGACTTCGGATAAGTTGTGTTTGAAAGAGTTACAAATAATGCATTTGTACTCATTATGAATCCTGTCATAGAAGCCATGTTACAAATGGTTTCTAAGTTCCTTATGACCTTTGGTATCAAAGCTAAATAATATGGGATAAGTTAGCTTCATCAGACTAACCTGGGATCCTTTTAAAAACTTATTTATTTATTTATTATTGTATTGTTTAATTTTTTTTAATTTTGGCAGGGAGGAAGTAATAAGGTTTATTCATTTTTAGGGGAGGTCCTGGGGACCTCGTGCACACTAAACATGAGCTCTGCCACTGAGCTCTACCCTCCCCCCAACCTGGGAACCTTAAGTGCCACTTAAGAGCGCTGTCTCTAGGAGGAAATTCTATGTACAAGCCATGACTGAGTTCTACCTTGTGCTGCCAAGACAAAGCCTCACTCCACCCTCTGTATAGTCAATACAGCCACAAACACAGGTTTACTAAAGCTCTGTCAGCAGCAGAAAAAGCACTGGCGAAGAGAGCCTGGGATCTCCACTGAGATGAGGGAGATGACGGCACGGGGCCCCCACAGCAGCAGGGAAGGCATCTGTTAGCAGTGAGGGAAGAGCGGCTCCAGCTGTGACAGCAGGAGAGAGGAAGCCCTAACTGGGCAGAAACTAACGTGATACACAGCCGAAGGCTGGGAACTGCCTATATTTCTCAAATGAATTAGCATCACTGGATAACACAAAACCACTTGGTAAGGTGTACTAGTCTGAGATTAGCATAAGAAGAACAGATAGCAAGTTTGCTCATCGCTGTATAATAAACATCAATTTATTTTTCCAAACAACTACCCTTATTCTTTATGACAAATTAATTGCTTACCAGTTCTGCTTCAAATCCAAGTACCGAATGTTGACCCCTTCTTTAATAGCTTCATAGTTACTTTCAGATCCCTGCATGAAAACATCAATGACGTAAGCGCCTTGAGCACAGGAATCATTTCTTTCCACCTTTATATCCCAGCACCTTCTGAAGTGCATCATCCCCAGCAGCTCAGCTACTGAATGAATAATCTATGCCTCTGAAACACTAACTAAAGCAGTGAGTTCCAAAATTTCCAATTACTGAACACTCCATTTCTGCTTGTCTGATGGCTAAAGCTTTCTGTTTGCATATTACATTCACATGTGCTCTACACAAAGCAACTAAAGGAGCTAGCAACCTTATATAGCCATGAGCGCCAGCTGCAGAGATGAGTGGCACCGCTCCTTACCCAGATGGCATCAGTGACGTTCTCCTTCAGGATTCTGTTTACATCCCAACTATGTGCCTGTTTTTCTGAAGAATCATCTAATTCCCATTTACTGATGCTTGAACTTGTCAGGCTATAAAAGCTGGATCTTTCTCTATCCCAGAGGACACCTGAAAGCTGTATGAAGAGGAGAAAAAAGCTTACAGGTTATTAAATTCTAATGTTAATGAACTATGTTTCTGAAGTTCAAAATTCATGTTTATTTTACAACTATTTGATTGGTAATCCTAGCAGCCATCTTCATTTAGGATTCAAGGGAAGGAGTGACCCTGAAACAGACCTTGAAAGTCAGGAGGATTTCAAAAGGCAGAAATATAAGGGCAGAGGGTCCACAAAGAGCAGAGCTGGGAGGTGGGGAGGTCATAAGGTGTTCAGAGAACAAGCAGCAGTCCTGCTTTACTGGAACTGAGATTATAACAAGAAAAGAAGCAAACGTAAGATTCAAATGAAAAATGAGGGACACAGAGTATAGAATGTGAGTTTAGAAACCTATTAAGCCAGAGAAATATTCTCACTGGCTTTCGAACACATGGGCTGTGTTACAGGAAAAGGAATCTGGCAGGGATGTGTGTACTTATACATGGGCACATTTTTTCGTCTTTTAAGTACAACTTGCTTCTGAAGTACAGATGTGTTTAAGTTGGGTATACATGACTGTATCAAGTTCAAACCCTAACTGTCTCCATTTCTCCTGTCCCCATGACTCTGGCCACTAATGGGATAGGAGGGGCCAAAAGTGAGTAAAGTCAACAGGCATTAAACGTTTAGGGGAAATTTACCAAGCGTGTAGATTAGGGCGTAACAATGGAAGCAGAAAGATGGGGATGGCAGTGAGACAAGATGACAGAAGGCAAATCTACAGTACCTGGTAAATAATTTGCTACAGAAGAAGGAGACACCAAAAAAAAAAAAATCAGGGTTTTATGCCTGGGTCTCTGAAAAACAGGGGCAGTGCCAATAGTAACAGACAGGTCAAAAGAGAAACAAGTTTTGTAGTTTAACGTGTGGTCAGTAGGAGAGGAGAGAGTATGAGCCATTCATTTCAGACATGGTAAGTTTTAGGTTCAAGGAACCATTTAAGGAAGCAGAGAGCAACCTCAAACTGGAGGGAAATGGCACAGTAAAGAAAAGGACACGCTTTTGATTCAAACAGGCCTGGGCGGGAATGTGCCGCTGAGGAGTTCTGTGACCTTAGGCAGTTTAAGCAGCCTCACTGAGGCCATCTCTTCCCCTACGAATTGGAGAGAAAGCTCTCTACATTACAGGCCATCTAATAATTCCATGAGGTAACAAACACGGGGCACCCAGCAGAGAGCAGAAGCTCCACATGTGCTCCGGACACGGAGGCAGAAGCCCAGCCAGGACAGATCCGAGCCACCCACTCAGACAGCTGGAGTCGTGGGAGTGGAGGACACGCTTCTGGTTAAGTCCAGAAAGCAAAATCAGTCCTTCACCACACTCATCACTTACATCGCAGTTTTAATTCAAAACATGTACTCATAAGATCATCTGTGTGATTTAAGAATATTCATGTTACAGGGTATGCCAGAGGGTTAGTATGAACTCATTTATCATCACAATCTAAACGCTTCACTGAAAAGATCAAAGGTTTCATGTCATGTACACTGCCATTCACACAGAGGCAGTAACAGCTTCACAGGGAACTTCCAACCTGATTTCACTAAGAAAGAAGCGTGTGAACCAGTCATTTTATCCACTTACCATGAGATCACTACTAGGAGATAGAATTCCCAGAAGAGAAGAAACCTTCCGTCCAATTCCTGAAAGCATGCCTTGCCCCTGAGGCAGGACATGCTGATGAATTTTTCCTAAACTTTCAGGTATCAGCCTAATCAGCTGGCCTCCTGATGAGGACAAAATAAAACTTCCTCCCTGTGAACAAATGTTGTGAAATTAGTTTAGTTAAGCATGTAAGAATAAGAAAAGAAAATTAACACAAACTGTTTTGATACAGAGGGACATCATTTGTACCTTAAAACAAATCTAAGAGAATAAAAAAAGAACTGTTATCATTATTAAAACACTTTACTTATGAATATATTGACTTAATATTACTAATTCTACATAGAAAAACTTTGTTGCAGTTTTTTTTAATTACATTTTTTTTTAAGTTCTGATGTTCAAGTTGTAGGTTCACCATATTGCAGGATCAACAAATCAAGTATCAGATTTTAGATCTTTGGTAAATCTGCAGGGTATGTACTGGCAAACCATTCCGCATAGTGTCTGAGTTTGTAAAGTCACTCTCACAAGATGGTTCTGAAAGAAATGCACACCACTGGCTCCTTGCACCACAGATATTTCAGAGTCCCAGGAGAAGGGCTTCGCTCTGTGTGTTTGAATCCTAGATCCTTCCATTCTCTTACTTTTTTTCATCCCCCTCAGCCTGTATGTTCTGTTCAAAATCCTGAATTTTTAGTCATTCAAATCCCACTTTCAAGCCAAATCATAGCTTTCTAATATAAAAGAATCAACTATAACCCATCGTGTACCTGCACTGCTGTTAGGAAGCTGTAAGTCTTATCACCTCCCAAATCTAGCGAAGTCTCTGTGTAGGTATCTTCACTGGCAAGGCTCGGCCAGTAGCGGATGGATCCTTCTCTGGTGGCAATCATGACGGCAACAGCCTGGAAACAGGACCACGATGGTCAACAATCACAAGAAAAGAAGGACCCCAAAACGGGGAGTCTGATGATGCTGATATAAAGAGACCAGGGCAATTTACTATTGATTAACAGAAATCAGAAATAAAAAGTCCTTCCTCTCATATGCAAAAAAAATACCATATAGCAAAATTGACCTTTTCCCCCTATTGTTGTACAGTTCTATGAATTTTAACACACGCACAGACTCACGTAACTACTGCCACAGTAAGGGTACAGAACAGCCCCAACAACACCCAAAACTCCCTTGTGCTTTCCCTTTATAGTCAACCACTATTTCTATCATTATGGTTCTGTCTTTCCAAAAATGCCAAACAAATGAAATCATATAAAATATAACCTTCTGACACTGGCTTATCCCACTTAACATAATGTCTTTGAAATTCATCCAGGCTACTGCATATACCAGTAGCTCACATCTGTTCACTGCTGAGTAATATTCCATTCTGTGGATGACCCAGTTTGTGTATTCACTTGTTAAAGGGTATCTGGACTGGTTCCACCATTGGCTGTCAAAGCTGCTATGACATTAGTGTGTTGGTTTTTGTGCAAACATAAGCCTTCATTTCTCTAAATAGCCAGGAATGGAATTGTTGGGTCACATGGCAAGTGTATTTTAATTTTATAAGGAAGAGAACATCAAGTAGTGTCCCATCCTGCATTCTCATCAGCACTGTATGGGGTTCCAGTTGCTGCACATCCTTGTCAGCACTTGGTAGTGTCAGTATTTTTCATGTTAGCCACTGTGATGGGCGTGTAGTGGGACCTCACTTGTTTTAATTTGCATTTCCCTCATGGCTAATGATGCGAACATCTCTTCATGTGCTTGTTTGACATCCTTATATCCTCTTTGGTAAAGTGTCTGTTCCAGTCCTATGACCTATTTTTAAATTGGGTGGTTTGTTTTAATAAGCTCTGAGAGTTCTTTTCATGCTCTGGATACAAGCCCTTTGCTGGATGCATGACTTACAATATTTTCTACCCGTCTGTAGTTCTCTCTTCATTTTGTTATCACTGTCTTTGGCAGAGCCAAATTTTAAATTACGATGAAGTCCAATATGAATCATGCTTTTGGTGATTTCTAAGGACTCGTAACCTAACCCCAGGTCACGACGATTTTTTTCCTGTTTTCTTCTATAAACTTTTTAGTTTTACATTTTACATTTAGCTCTATGATCCATTTTGGGTTAATCGTTATATAACATACGAGGTTTAGAAGAATTTTTTTCTTTTTGCATAAGGATGGCCAATGATTTCAATACCATTTACTGAAAAGAGCATCCTTGCTCCACTGAACTGCGTCTGCACCTCTGTCAAAGACACAGGGCCATCTCCGTGTGGGTCTATATCTGTCCTCTCTACTCCGTTTGCCCTGTGTGTCCATCTCTTTGCCATTACTACTGTCTTGATTCCTGCAGCTTTATAGTTATATCTCAGAATCAGGTTGGATGATTCCTCCAACTTTAGAACTCCCTTATTTAAAAAAAAAAATGTATTTCAGTTAAGCATGTAAGTCACCTACCTGAGTGGAAAGTGTTTCACCTGAGGTAGCAGAGTAAGAGAGAGCCACCAAGTCAGCACTCCAGTGGGAATCACTAGGCGGCAGCTGAAGTTCTTTGCAAACAGATAACTATAGAACAGAGCCAAACAAAACAATCTTTCATAGCAAATCTATTTTTTCTTTTTAGTTTTTTATTTTATTTTTTCTTTTCAAATCCAATTTTTTGAATATGCATCTGACTTCACTATTTCCTTTCTCTGCATACTTTAGATTCTAATTCATTCTTGGAAATACCATTCTACAGATATTCTTTCTTCTCACATCTTTTTGATCAGGCTTACATCATCATTTTCAGTGAATTCAAAACAAAATATTTTGGGGGAGGGTGTGTAGCACAGCGGTAGAGTGCATGCCTAGCATGCACGAGGTCCTGGGTTCAATCCCCAGCACCTCCATTAAAGAAAATAATAAACAAATAAATAAACACATAAAAACCTGATTACCTCCCTCCACCACCAAAAAAAAAAAAAAAAACTGAAAAAAATTTTTAGGAGATACAGAATCAGGAAAACAACAGCTAAACGAGACCTTAAATATCAACTAGCCCATCTCTTCCTGGACCAAAAAAGCCCACTGGCTGAAAGAAGTGTGTTGGCTTCCAAAGGAATCTTCCCAGTTTAATCCTGATCTGTTTACTTGACATTTAAAGTCAGCTTCACTGCAGAGTAAGTGTACCAAGCTGCCTAGAAAACATTTCTTAGACTCAGTCACACATCAGGCCTCCTCTGCTAACTCCGGATGCCCCCGCAGGACTCCTCCCTCACCTGTGCTCCTGACCACAGACACTGCTCTCTCTGCGGCAACAGTGCAGAGGCCAGCAGACACGAAGGATTTAGGTAAGCAGGAGCCCAAATCCCAGTGGAACAGGCAGTGCAAGAGACAATGCCTGATCTGGAGCACACACGAAAAGAGGATGCCGAGGGTATGTAGACACACAAATGACAAGCCCTAGGTGAGAAGCTGACAACTGAAAGTTAAACTAGCACTTGTAAAATTGATATCATTTTTTTCCTATTTTATTAAGCATCATCCAAGAGATTCAGTGACACAACATTATAAACTGACTACACTTCAATTAAAAAAAATAAGACCAAAAAAACAATTCACACAGTGAAATACCATGCAACTATGTAGAATGTTGCTGTAGAAATATTTAATGCATGGAAAAAGTTCACAATATATACAGTGAGAAAAACAGGATATAAAATAATATATCAGATATGATCCCAATTAAAAAAAAAAGATTCAGTGAAAGACATTCCTATTTTCTTAGAAATAAACTCAGCTCATTTAGTCTTAGACTTCATTAAGCAGACTGATTAGCATGCATTCATTAAAGATGTCAATATCTCTAATTTTATCAAATGTAAATAAAATGGATCTTGTTTAAAATTATTATAAAGGGAGAAACTTTTTTTCCCAACACACAAATGTGTATGCAGGCTCAGTATTTCATCTTACTATAAACATGCAAATCCATAATGCTTCAGTAGATTCAAATTACTGTCCTCTATCCACTCTAAAAATTTAGGGTGAAAATTAACAGCCAATTAGGAATCTTCTATCTCCTTCCAGCTCTCTAAAGAACCATTACCTTCGTAATAGGTGACAGAGCAATCTTCCAAATAATGAGTTTCTCTTTGCAGACCAGACAGGCCCATCCACCTTCGTCTATGTGAACAGTCAGCTGATCATCAACTAAAGAAAACAAGCGAGGCACAGGTAAGAAAAACTGTTAAAATTCCTCATACTAAAATCTTCTTTATTGCCAGATTCCTCACCAAAAAAAAAGTAATCACCAGACATGCAAGAGATTAATTCACAATGAAAAATACTCTTGAATAGTTCAACAGTTACTAATATCCAAAGCAAGAGATTTATTTAACTTTGATAACCACTTATAGAAATATATCTAACACAAAGAGTAGATTTTGAGCCTAGGTTTAATATTTCTTACTTTTGTTGTAAACAGGTATCTTACTTTTTATAACATTTAGTAACATTTGTAATTTTATCTTGATAAAGCAACACAAATAATAAACCCTCTCATTAAATAAAGAAAATATTTCAAGGAAAAAATCATGTTCCTTTAAAAGAACAAGCTTTTCAAATAAGAGCCCTTTGAAAGTATGATAAATTACTTCATTATATGGCAACATAAAGGGTAACATTCCGCACAAAATGATAAAACTAAGTAAGTATACAGCAGTCCCTCCTCATCTGTGGTACACTTTTCATGGTTTCAGTTACCCATAGTCAACTGTGGTCCAAAATGTTAAATGGAAAATTCCAGAAGTAAACAATTCATAAGTCTGTGATGAAACCTTGCACTGCCCTGCTGCATTCTGATGGGGAGGGTATCCACACCATGCCCAGCCCCTCCCATTAGTCACTGGGTAGCAGTCTAGGTGATGAGATTCACTGGCACAGTATCACAGTGCTTGTGTTCAAGTAATGCTCACTTTACTTAAAAATGGCCATAAAGCACAGAGAAGTGATGCTGGCAATTTGGATATTCTCCTAGTGTGTAGATTTTATAAATTTATAAATATTCTCTTATTGAGCAGATTTTATAAGTTTAATTTATAAAAATTAAACTTTCCACGAGTACGTGCAGGAAAAATCACAGTATACACAGGGTTTGGTGCGAACCGTGGTTTTGGGTATCCCCTAGGGGTCTTGGAAGAGATCCCCATGGATAAAAGAAGACTACTCTATGGTTGTTGTACGTGTTGGTGGTAAACCTGCATAAATGTGTTAACAGTCCTAAAATTTAACTAACTTGAGCTTTGCTCTTCGCTTAAGGGTAGGCTAGAGGGGCAAAATGAAAGGCACTGACAATGTACAAGCTAAAACATCAAACCCACACATAGGCTAAATGCGGGCTTTCTGCTGAACTGGATTATCTGCTCAGTATTTTCTTTTCCTGAAAGCACTACAGCTGCTCCAAATCCTCTACTGGTGAATCCTTGAGGACCCCAGCTCGACTCCACGTGGGGAACAATTCTCAAGTTTACACACTTCTTCAGTTTACACATCCTGATTTCTAGATGCTCTCTCCTGACGCTGTGTACTATTTGTTGCTAACATGATCTGGTGGCATGAACCAGGAGTATGTCAAAAGGTTCAAATGCAATCTAAGCTGAAATTGTTAGAGGATAATAAAATACAATATGTATGTAAAGCAGGAACAATGGATGACAGAGGTTAGTGGAAGTTTAGGTGTCTGGAAACAACTATACCTGAAGCTCCTAGACTTATAGGCAAGATGTGCTAGTTCAGACTGATGAGAAATATTCCTTCTTGTAGAATGCAGCACTTTAAACTTTTCTGACTGTCATTCATAGTAATGAAAGACATTTTATGTCATGATGCATTCACATGCAATTTAAATAAAACAAACACAATGAGAAGCACTTTGATATTTTACAACCTATTTTATTTCATTTTTTAAAAATGCTGTTCATGAACCACTAAACTGACTTCAATCACTGTCTGCAGTTTGAAAAACACTGTTCCAGAAGATCACAGGCTGCACTGAACTCTGTTTTCTAGTCACCCCAACTAATCCTTAACATCAACTTTCTGAAGCCTGTGTTGACTGCACCTCCCAAGCTTCCACTCTAATTCTCTGCCAAGAGAATCTTCTAATGGCACACCAAACCGATAACATATATTCATGCATAGAGCCTCTGGGACACTACAGAGGATCCAGAAATGGAGGTAAGACTTGACTTTACTGTATTATTAAACCAAATAATGTGAGGCAATAGTTTTTTGGATTTTTTTAAAAAGCTAAACATAATAAACTCCATCAACTTTTGAAACTGGACCGAGTTTTGCATATACAGTATTTACAACCACAAACGCGTATATGAATTGTGCTAAAATGAATTCATTCTGCTTCTCAAATGTATCATATTTCACAATTAATTACAGTGAAAACCAAATAGGCTACCTATTTCTACCCCATTTACGTGAGGATATACCAGAGAAAGCACAAATTTCAATCTCGATGCCAGACCTAGGCTCCGTTTTTAATTGCTAATAGAGGCAAAGGGAAAATGACACCCACCTTCAGTCAATGTTAGGGCTTCCATGATTTTAACAGGGAGAGAAGAGCCAAACGTTTTCACATCATAGTTCACAGACTCAGTTATGGAGTGGTGTGGGAAGATCCGTGTAGGTGTTCCTCTAAAGAAATGAGATCATGTTATCTCGCCTGGAACTTAAAATTTTCCATTATCCATTATAATTTTTATGTATATATTTTCACAATAAAGAAAAGTTCTTTGATAAACAAGAAGAAAGACAAAGTATAACAGTGAAAAAAAAAACTCCGCCTCTTGTACATTGGGTAATTAAATTTATTTTTCATTAAAAAAAGACTGATAGGATTCAGGAAAACTTGGCTTCAGACTCTTATGCTCTAGTAATTAGACGCATGATCTGTTCACTTAGGCTCTTTACAACTCTCCCTCCTTAGCTGTGAAATAAGAAGACTGGAACAGATCAGTGTTCTTCAAATTATGGGTCATTTTGAGGGTCTCAATCAACATTTTGGAAAAATAAAACAGAATATAGTCTATCATACATACACTGTGGTCAGAAAAGTTTTATAAGCATTGGGTTAGATTATCTCTAAGCTCTCATCAGATGTAGAATTATAAGAATCTACTAGATCTACACAATCAAAAAAGAAATTAAATAGAATTATGAGTACGTGCTATTACCTGGTCTTCAATAACAGATATAGCAGTAGAAATTACGTTTCCTTCTCACTTTCCTCTTAACATTCAGAGAAACAATGTAAATTTATTAGTATAAAAATTATCCTATCTTTTAAATGAGATGCACATACAGAGTGGATGAGAGCACTGTTTCCTGACAGTATTGTAACAAAGGTTTTTCTTTAAATTATCGAAAAGTAAGAAGAAAACAAGTTTTTAAAGTATGCCTTTTATCCACTGACTTTTCTCAAAACGAGTAGAAAACAATGACAAGACCACCATTTGAAGAACACGTTACAAAATGCAGAAGCCAAGGATAGTGTATTTCTTAAAAAATCATTTCTCCTTTAAAGTATTGCTAACTTCTATATACACCTTAATTATAAGTTCAAAACCCAACATTACCATTTTCTTGCAGAAGAGAATTCATTTTTCCTTTGTGTGTACATATCAGTATTCTTTAATTGAAGCAGACTCAGTTCACAATGTTTGTGTCATTGTGTTGTGGTGCACAGCATAATACGTCAGTCATACATGAACATACATTTTGTTTTCATATTCTTTTTCAGCATAAGTTACTACAAGATACTGAATATAGTTCCTTGTGGAGAATTCATTTTTGATAGAGGAATTCAAAGGAAACCACTCAAGAAACATGTTAGCTCCTTCTAATATCTAGATTAATTATGAAAGAGTAGACGACAAGCATGGTTTCCCGAATGATGTAGACTGGTTGGGCCACGCTTTTATTTGTAACAAAACTACTATCCTTATCTCACTCATTATAGAAAGACTTTTCCCTATTAATTTAGCTCCAAAGTTAACTTCCGTAGCTAAAATCTCTTTCCTTATCAATCAGCAGGTATTAATGGCAGAATGGCAGTTAGTATGTTAGGTATACGTGACTTTGCAGGGTTTGAGGTCCTCTTTCCCATCATCACTTTACAACTGCATCAAGGCATTTCACGTTGACTCCTTTGGCAGGCTTCTGTCAGGTATCCTCGCCATTTCATAGATGAAGAGTCATGAGTGACCTACTCAAGATCACAGGGGTACTAAGAGTGAGGCAGGTAACCACTAATCCAAACCCAATTTGTTCTTCAGCTCTACACAAAGGTAATCTCATGAAAAGTGGAACGCGAAGATTCAGCTAATCAGAGAGGATGAAATAACAACACGCAAGGGTGGCGGAGGTCTATTTCACTAACACTCCGTAATTCTCGGCGCCGTCCCGGGTTCCGGCGGGTTCCGGAGGCCCGTGACCCAACCTGGGACGAGCACTTACCGCGAGCTCAGCGAGCTACGACGGCCGACCGGCGAGAAGAGCGCCGGGGAGCTCACTACAGACCCCAGGGCCAGGCCCTTCCTGCTTGTCGATCGGGGCGTGGAGCCAGGCCCGACTCCGCCCAGAGGCCCCCTTCGGGCTCCGGGTCCCGGGGTCCGCGGAGAAGAGACGGCCGGGAACATGACGCAAGGGAGAGAAGAAAAGGAACGCACGCTCCAACTCCGGGATGCAGCGCGGCCGGCGCGCGTCGCTTGAACACCCAAGGGGCGGGAAGATGCGCGGTGATGACGTCAAAGTGCAGCGCCGAGCCGTGGGGCGTGGTCGGAGCGGTAGGCTACCGGGAAGTAGTGGCGCTTTGTGATTACGTCAAAGTGTAGCGCCGGGCCGTGGGGCGTGGTCGGGCGGCAGCGTAAAGGGGGAGGGTGCGGTGTGATGACGTCAAAGCGCGGCGCCTGGCCGTGGGGCGTGGTCGAGACGCTGGTCCCTGGAGGGGCCCAGAGGCCTGTGGCAGGTGGACCCCAGACTGAAGCGGCAGGAGTCCGGAGTTCCCAGGAAAGTGAAACCAGAAAACCCACGTCCCCATCTCCAATCCGGCTGGCGGGACTGGCCCTCCAGTAGCTTGAACGCAAAGCCTGTGTACGCTGCTCTTCCCAGAGCCTCTGGGGAAATGAAAAGTTTTCGTTCCCTGGTCCAAGCTGAGGAGGGAGAAAAACTAAAGCTGACAGCGGTTTTCACACTCAGTGTTATATATATCATTGTCTAGATATTTTCCCACTCAACTCTGCACAGCCTCATCCATGCAAGTGATGCCACAAGTCCGTATCTTTAACTCAGATCCTGCTCAAAACCCACAGGCTTCTGACAGCTCCGTAGTGGTTGCTTTCACCCGATGTCCTGCAGACTCTTAACGATTCACTCGTTAAAAGCTGAACTCATGTTTTCCTTTAGGACACCTGCCCCATTTGGTAAAACTGACAATGGTAAAACTGGCCAATTGCCCAAGGCAAAAAGAAGAGCTCTTTCCTAGAGTCATTCTACACACTTAACGTCCGCTGTAGCGTCCTGGTACATTGTTCTCCTGAGTATTTCTAGTAGAAACTACATTTGCACTGTCTCTACACTGATTCAGGTGCTCACCTTTTCCCTTCGCCACCCCCCCCCCCACAACTTTTAGCCTCTTTTCTTTGGTCTCCTTGCCTCTATCTAGTCTTACAACACCGCCAACATCCTGAATTAAGGCAAACCAGAAGCTGCTCTTGGGCTTCTAAATGCTCTGGTAGGCGACCGTTGCCCATATGTAATTTGCTAAGCTCCCACAGAAGGTCTTGACGATTTAACTCTGGCTGCCTTTTCTGTCCTTCCTCTACTTGCAACACTTCTCACTTGAACTTGACATTCCAAGAATGAAAAACCCACATCCCTTTCCAGTGCCCTTGCACTTACTTCTTTTGCCTGGACTGCCGTCCCTCCCACATTGCCCGCAAGCATCTGCCTCTTACATCAAATCTTCCTTCAGTGCTGCCCTCTCAGTGAAGCCCTCCACAGGGAGGTATCCCTTTATCCTTTGCCCCCTGTGCCCCTACCAGTGGGCTATTTATAATATTTTTATTCTGCATGATAGTTGTTTACATAATTGTCTCTCACATAGCTCCTTTTGAAGGTCTTAACAGCTGTTACCTTTGTGCACACCGTAACAGGTGCATAGACTTTCATTAAATATTTGTTGAAATAAAGAATCCTTAAGTAAACACTGTCATGTGCATATGTGGGAGACCACAATATGGCTGTCAGTTGTTGGTGTTTACCCAGGAAAGCCATTCTTTTGTGCACATTAGCAGCATCTGGGCAGTCAGCTCATCAAAGTCACACAGGGAAGCCGCTTTGCTCCTTCCCCTTGGGTTTATAACCCAAAGTTGCACCTCATCTTTGAGTCATAGCTTTTATAGCCCAGTGCATTTCCCCCTTGTCTCATTCTTACCCAGGGAACGGGGTATGAGAGTAGCTGTGTCTAAGAAGGTATTTGTGGAGTAAAAATCTGTTCTTGGGCTTTGATGGACTGGTTAGTAGTTTGCCCACCATCCAGTTATAAAAGTTGCTATTTGCAGGAGCTGGAGCAACTCGCCAGCACCTTTGTGTTCAAAGGAACTTCCCTTTAGTCTGACTATTGAGTATGAATACTGAAGGCTGGTGAATACACAACACGATGAGTCACTCATTCATTCTGGACTTATTGAGTCCCTACCATGTGCCAGGCTATGTGCTAAGTGCTAAGGTTTATTAACTGTAAATAAATCAGACATGGGCCCTGCCCTCTTGGAGATCACAGGCCAATGAGAAAGACAGGTACTGAACAAATGAACACAAATTTACGTACACAACTTCAAATGTAGTATGAATGTGTACTATGGAAGAAAAGAGCAGAGTGTCTGACAGAGAATGACTGGAGTACCTAATTTTGGGGAAGATTGATGAAGGTCTCTGAGAGGAAAGAACATCTTCACCAAGACATGTAGTCAGCCAGGCTAAGAATAGGAGGAAGAGCGCTTGAAGCAGATCCTCAGGCAAAGGTCCTGAAGCAGCAAAGAGCTTGGTTCATTCCAAGGACTTTAAACAAGCCAACTAACCTCAAGTGACTAAAAGAAGGGGAAACGGGGGAAATAAGGCCCATGATGGCTTTGTCAGACTATCAAACAAGATCCAGAGGGAACAGCACCCTCCAGCTGGGTAAAGAGAGTTTAATAAAGGACTGCCAGAGATTGCATAGAGCCCTGAGACTTCTAACAACAGATGGGCCAAGAAAGGAAGGCGTCACCAGAACCTGTGATAAAGGGCCACCTGCCAGAGTTGTGGCCTTGGGTCAGGAGATGCAGCCAACTCATGGCTACCCAGAAGGGGACTGGGGCTGTAAGTATGGTGACCTCACTCTTCTCCTGCCCTCCAGCCATCTGCGGAGGCCAGAGTGTGAGGGAAGAGGACAAGAGTACAGTCCCTGGCAGCCCACCTCCTGGAGTGTATGATGGAGGCAAGCGGAAGAGAAGATATGGACGACAAACGCCCTGGGGCAGCGTAAGTGCCTCTTTATCCACCCCCTCCCCCCCAGGGTTCCACCTTTTCCTGGTGGCTACCATTTCCTTATCGACCTTTTTACCTTATTTTATCCAGTGTGGCCATTTACACTAGAAATCCAGAAGAAAGGGTAGTGTAGGGCAGTAGCTCTCAAGTCTAAGCAAAGCATCCATTTGTTCTTATCTCGTGGCAATGGAACTCTGTGAGTTAACTCTAAATTTCAGTGCAATTTAAACATCCTTCAAGCAGTGAGGAACGCTTGAAGTGTTTTCACTGGTTCTGGGATCCGCAAACTTTTTCTATCAAGGGCCAGAGAGGAAGACTCTCTGGCTTGCAGGCCATAGTCTCTCTTGCTCTGAGTGTGGCTCTGTTCCAATGAAATTCTACTTATGGGCACTGAAATTTGAATTTCATATAACTTTCATGTGGTAAAAAAAATTTTTAAACCATTTAAAACTATAAAAACCATCCTTGGCTTGTAGGCCATACAAAACAGGTAGCAGGTCACAGCTGGTGTGCCTCTGTGCTGGCTTCGGGAGGGAGGCCCAGTCAGCACCTAGCACAGGATCTAACAAAATAGAAGATGCTCAGTGAATGTTTACTGAACGAGTTGAGTGGTGATTACCAGCTAAACTTCACGATGCCTGATATAAAAACATGTAGAAAAACATCCCCAAATGAACATTTACTGTGTAGTTTCCACATACCTTTTTCATAAATATACTTAATGTTTTGTAACAGTTACATTCATTGTCACTTATTTCTAACAGCTTTGGCATTTTC
Organism: Vicugna pacos; assembly: GCF_048564905.1. NCBI lineage: Eukaryota > Metazoa > Chordata > Mammalia > Artiodactyla > Camelidae > Vicugna > Vicugna pacos. The sequence goes on along the minus strand of NC_132997.1, from coordinate 27,979,674 downwards.
CTGGAATAAAGTGGTTTCCCAAAATGGAGCCCTACTTTGTAAAACAGCATGTTCAAGGGTATGGCCTGTAATGGGTTACCTTGAGATTACTTCCTGGGAACCAGTCAGGTCCAAGGTCAGAGACCTTGCACACAGAGGAGCCTGGAGAGTAGACAGCAAAAACCACGAAGCTCATTAACGTGACATTTTATCTTCACATGTAGGCTTTCAGGTGATTTAAATTTTCTTTTTGCTTCTTCTTGTCTGCTTCTAAATTGCTTACATAAACATACATGTCCTTCACTGGCTCTCCATGCACACAGGATGAAAACTAAAGGGTTCCCTCATGGCACTGATGGCCCAAGACCCAGCCCTGCCTGTCTCTCTCTCCTTGTGCACAGCATCAGTGTGAGCTACCTGGCAACTCGCTCCTGCTTCTTTCCTCGTGTGGGAGTGGGGATAATAGGTATTTGTTTATTTATCTGTTTGATTTATTTATTTTTAATGGAGGTGCTGGGGATTGAACCCAGGACCCTGTGCATGCTAAGCATGTGCTCTACCACTGAGCTCTACCCTCCGCCTGTCCCAGGTATTTCTTTAAATTACAGGGTTGTCAAAGGATCAAATGTGGTAACATGTGCAAACACGCTGGAAACAAAAAAAGGGGCACCAAACAGTGTTAGTTACAACACCTCTGACATCTAGCTAATTTCTTGTGATTAATTTTTATACCCCCGACTTCTACATTAGAAGCTTCCGGAGGGCAGATACTGCGCCTTACTCACCTGCCATCGGCTCCACAGCACAGTCCCTTGTCCATCGTGGTGACAGCAACTGTACTGTACTGAAGCAACTGAACAGAATGTTTATAAGTAACAAGCAAATGAGGACATTAAAAATCTTAGATCAGGAGGAAAGGAATGGAGCTTGCAATTACTACTCACTTTTCTGTATTTGTAATGTTAGTTTTTTCTTTATTCCTGAATCTTCATAGCTAAATTCTAATAAGAAGCTGAATGTAAGTGACAGACACAGATCAAGTTCACTATAAATTTTAATTCATGATATAAAATGTTACTTTAAGGACATAGCTGAACATATTGTTTTAGAAAATAAAATATAACAATCAAATTCAATTTTGTAAATACTTCTATGGCACAGAGATTTCCCTCAGACCCAACCTTGTAATTGTGTTTTACCTGCTTTCTGAGAACTACACCATAATAGTAAACCATGAAAAATATACGTAAAGCTTGTTAAAATGATTGTCACAGATGTCTGGTTTACTGATTCAAAGAACGCTGAGTTTATTCACCCACTGAATTCACTTTAGTCATTAACAGATTCCCTTATGTAGAATGAAATGTAATATTCCATGCTGACCATGAAATAGTGGTTTCTTCTTCCAGCATAATCAGGAAACTAACGAACACTTAGTCTATGAGAAAACATTCATTTTAATTATATCAACATAGTTATTACTTCTTAGGTTCTGGCATTATTAATGTAGAAAAAGTACTTTTTCTTGAGGCAACAGCAAATTAATAGCACTGATATGAAATACGGCAAATGCAAAGGCTGTCAGCATTACTTTAGGAATTTTGAGACATTTAGGTGAATAAAAATACACCCATATATAAAAGAAAAATGGTTAATTACTTCCTCTTTTCAGAAGAGTGACAAGTTCTTAAGGTTTCTTGATACTCTGTAGAATGGCAAGAACTAAACTTTCTTCAAATGTTTTAAGGTTGAAAATTACAGTTATATTAATAATTTCAGATATTAGCCTCACTGAGTGAAATTTCAAAACTATTTAAATAACTGATAAAACAGCTATAAAATTTGGCTAGGAATTATAAGCTTTTAAAAGATAATTTTCAAGGTACAGGCCTCCAGACAACATAAATGTAAAAGTCATTTTTACATCTTTCTTGACATCTGCCAGTTCATGCCTCAGTTCCCAAAGTATTCATAGAAATAAATATGTGAACAATGAAAACAGAAGTTTTCATATTCAAAGGACGGGGCTTCTTCCCTTTTTAAAACTCATCAGGCTCTCATGTGCCAAAGATGTTGAAAACTACACACATCCAAACACAGTATCATCCCAGAGGAACACATGTTCCTAAGCTTTCACACCTTTGGAGACAGAAGAGATGAGGAGTTTAATGTTCCCTTCTCGCCGTGTGATGTTAGCTATTTCTGTATATATATTAGGTTTCCTCTATGAGACTACCAGGTTAAACTAAAGGGTTACATTTTCACCTTCTATTCTGCTACCTGGTAAAATGAGACCCGAAGTAGAACACTAAGAGATTACACAGTGCCTGGTAAACTGGCCTACAATAATTAGGCTCTTTATTTATAATTCCCTCTTAAAAGTTGTCATCTGACAGTAGGTTCAATTTAAAACAGCAGATGAAAGAAAATGAGGTGCCATGCTATATTAATTAAAATATTCCAAGATAAAAATATAAAACCTGAAAATAACTTCAGTGCTATAGACATTTAGAAAGTTATAGTTACTAAAACTCTGAATAAAAAGGTCTTGAGAACAAGGACATCTCAAAACAATATTTTATGAACTTTGGGAAAAATAGGCAGATTTCAAATAACTTGAAGTATGATTTAAAGATTTCATACAGTCTGAATTTCTTCTTTTTTCCTGTAATGCTGGTTTGCTTTAAAGTCTCTCATATTCAGTGTACCAGTAATTGCTGCTTTATGCTGAAATAAAACTTTGTTTGTTCATTAGTTTTCTGTATATCCCATCTGGTTTTGAGAGCAGCTCTTCATGCTTCCCGTATTCGGTAATTTTCCCTTGGTCAAGAACTGCCACCATGTTAGCATTCTTAATGGTGGATAGACGATGGGCAATGATTAACACTGTTCTTCCTTCCATTAGTCGATCGAGAGCTTGCTGTACCAGGTACTCATTTTCAGCATCCAGTGCACTGAAACCGGACAACCCACAGGAAAGTGAAGATGTCAGTGCCACGCACACTGTTAATTCATGTACTTCCTGTTACATGTACAGTGGCCCTTCACGAGCAGTGAATTTTCACTATGATCAACACTGCAACTTCCTGGGTCAACTATATATATTTTATATTATAAAGTTACTATTAAAAAAAAAAGAAGCTCTGGACCCTTGATTTCCATAGAACTAGTAATTTGGCAGCATTGCCCACTAAAGTGGTCAGAGATTCATCACAAGTGTTTCAACTGGAACTAGAGCCCTCATCTCATGACTCAGCTGGTCCGCTGCCTCCCAGCTGGCGTTATTGAGTCAGACTCTGTCCCTTTAAAGTCTGAGACATTTCTCAGCTGTTTCACTTGAAAGTAATAAGTTTGTGGTACAGGAAGAATTTGGTTTAATACAATTGCACATTAAGATATCCTCACCTGGTTGCTTCATCCAGGAGAAGAATTTTGGGATTCTGAAGGAAAAACATTAAAAAGAAAACGTAACTTTATTAGAAAAACACAAACTCTTAGGAATAAAAGAAAGTACTGATAAAAGATGCAACACGGATGAGCTTTGAAAACATTATGCTGAGCGCAAAGAGCAAGACACAGTATGTCACAGAATGTATGAGTCCATTTGTATGAAATGTCCAGAATAGGCACATCTGTGAAGCAGAAAGTAGACTAGTGGTTACCTGGGGCTGGGGTCCATGGAGAGAGAAGGCAGTGGGGGTGTGTGAGACTGCTGAAGGGTAGAGGGGTCTCCTTTGGGGGTGATGAAAATGTTCTAAAATTGGTTGTGGTGATGGATGCCCAACTCTGAATACACTAACACTGAGCTGTAATTTAAATGGGTGAATTTATAGCATGTGCCTATATCACATTAAGCTACTACAAAAAAAGAACACAAACTCTTAAGTGAGATAAGCTCATAAACAGAAGAGTTAGAGATGATTTGAAACCATGACCACAGTCATCACTGAGCTGGACAGTCCTTCTAATGCAGTTTTGCCCTGCTGGTCAGTCAGTGTGAGGTGGGGACCTAAGGTTACTTAGAGTCTAGATTGTCAAGGTTGTGCTCAGTCTAGTTAGGAGTAGGACACAACACTGAGGAAAAATAAGAGCAAGCCAAGGTATGTAACACGTTAAATTCCAGCTCTGCCTAGGAACCTACCCACAAGACATGAAAACACACGCAAACAAAGACGTGTGCACATAGTCGTGCTGTTCACAACAGCCCTAAACTGGAGACAACCCAAATGCTCATCACCCAGTGAACGGACGAACTGTGGTCCATCCACACAAAGGAATGTAACTCAGCGACAGAAAGGAATAAAGTGCCGATGCTATCCGAGTACAGGAGGCTAGCTGCAGAGGACCACATCCTGCCTGACTCCTTGTATCTGACATGTCCAGAAAAGGCAAATCTAGACAGACAGAAAGCAGAGTGCTCGGAAAGGTTGGGGGAAGGCTGCAAATGGGTATAAGGGATCTTTTCAGGGTGACAGAAATGTTCTAAAATTGGACTGTGTGATGGCTGCACAACTGCAAATTTACTAAAAGTCACTGAAAAGTACATTTAAAACTGGTGAATTTTATATGTAAATTAGGTTTAAAAAAGCCATTTAAAAAATCACCTATAAATCTGAGCAGAGCAATTATATAACAAAGGGAAGGCTGTTATTTCTTGGAAAAACAAAACAAAACAAAACAACATCCATGACTCTCAGCGTTCCCCTCTCCTCTCAGGAGTCTTGCGTTTAAGTATTTCAAGTCTGTACTGTTGAGTTTAGCAGGTAATTGTTGATCATATAAGAGGCTATACTTGCATTGTTTTGTTATTTTGATATAATCACTTTCACCAGTTAGACCATATGCTTCTTTTTAAAAATCTTTCTAATTGATTATCTTTTTATTTTTTGACTTATTTTGGGGAAAGGAGATAATTAGGTTTCTATTTATTTCAGTATTTATTTTTAATGGAGGGACTGGGGATCGAACCCAGGACCTCGTGCATGCTAAGCACACGCTCTACCCCTGAGCTATACCTCCCACACCGTACACTTCTTCATGGAAGATCCATGTGTTAAACTCCTCTCCGTCTGGCAACGCTCGCACAGTACTGTGCTCCTAATGCTCATGATGTACTTGTTACATTTGGACAAGTACTTGGTGGCACACCCAACCCCCCTTTCACCAGAACTGCCAACCACATGCCTGCCCTCCCCACCAAAAGAAAGGAAGAAGAAGAAAAATAGCATATTACAAATTACAAGGTCCCTAATTAAAAGCAACACGAAAAAACCCCAGCCAAGGGGCTTCAGGCTTACCTTAAGCAGAGCACGGGCAATTGCAATCCGCTGTTTCTGCCCACCTGAAAATGACCATTTTATTTTTTTTAATTGAAAGCCTTAACAAAAATTCCTGGTAACAGGCTTTTCTGATAAGCTGTGTGGCAATCTGAAGGTAGCTTCTCCCAGTCAGTCATAGCTGAGACAGATGGGAGAGCGGAAACCTATGTTTTAAATACCCTGTTTCCTCACCAGTCTAAAGGCTAGCAATGACAAGTTGCCATCAGAGCGAACGCTGTGGCATCCTTCTGCACCAGGCATGTTCTAAAGACGCTACATGTATTATCTCATTCAGTCTCAAAAACAAGCCCATCAAGCACGTCCTACCTACAGCAACTCCCTTTTTACAGATGAAGAACTGGCACAAAGCACCTGCCCGGTCGGTCAGCGGCAGAGCCAAGGCCTCAGCTGCGCAGGGGGCTGTGCTTTCAACCACACAAGTACCGCCCCCGCAGCAGAACACCCCAGGGACAGGGGAGCGGGGCACTCAAGGTATTTAGAGGTTTCTGAAGGGCACGTGAGCTGCATGGGCGCAAAGCACATCAGTGAGACGGGCTCTGTCAGCCTGCTGTTCTGCCTCAGCGCGCTGCTCGGTTCTTTCCCCCTCACCTTATTCTCTTCCTTTCCCTGCCCTGCCAACAGCTGGCACATGGAGCAATGAGTGAGAGAGAGAGAGAATGTTTAGGTGTGTGTGTTTGTATGAAGCTGGAGGCAACAAATGGAGTCAGCCTCTCTAATGCCCCCTTTTCTAAAACTCAAATTCTACTAAACCAAGGGAGCAGACTTGGGGGGGTCGGTGAGTGGGGGAAACATAAAAGGTCAGACAGCTGCTGACTTCCCTTCCTCATCTCTCTTTCACACCACCCTCTCTCCTTCCTCCCAGGGGACACTAAGTTACCACCAGTAAAGCCTCAGAGAGCAGTACTCAGAACTCACCCCTCCCAACTTCATTTTAGAAAACTCAATTCCATTTTTGGTGACGAAAACATTCCTTTCTGGTTGATTTTATTGGCTGAACATACTTGTTAATAGTAATTGGTACACACAATTTCACTTAAAAGAAGTTAATCATTTAGACTGAAATGTGTGGTGCTGCTAAAAGCCGCCCGCAGACAGGCAAGCCCACGCTCCCGACGAGGGCAGGAAGAAGAGCACGGTCTTCCCGAAGCCCTCTGCCTGGGGGGCTCAGCGCTCCGTGTGGGTCGGCAGAGCCGCTGGCGAGGGCGGCGGCCAGCTCTGCGGAATCCCCGGTGCCACGCAGCACACCGCCCATCTACCGCCGGCTGGCCTTTCTCCCGCCCAGAGAGTGACGGTGCACCGAAACCCTCGGGTACTTTCACTGCGGAACAGAGCTGGGGGGTTCCGGTAGCGGAAGGGACCTGCAGAAGCCGCTCCAAGGGAGAAGGTGATGTGCTTGCGGGCCGGCGTGCAGGTGGCTCCCAACCCCACACGCCCCTGCCCGATCATTTCACCATGAGCAGCCGAAACTGGTGTCCTGCCCGAGGACATGTTTCAGAGATGGAGCAGCACTTCACGCGTGCACAACAATATGTAATTCTACTCCTGGAACTTCCCGATTATCAAAAACATTTTTTATCTACTGCCTATAGTTTGAAGAAATCACACACCATTAACTGAAAACATTTGTGTTAAATTTTCTGTCGTTTAAGTTCAAGTAAAAAGAGTTGGAAAGCACTGTTGCTCCAATCCAGCCTGGCAGCCTCTGCACTGACACGGTGTCCACCCTCTGCTTAGACACTTGCAGTGACAGAGGGCTCACATTGTGAAAGGAAGCACATTACAATATTTGTAATAAAAAACAATCTGTGTTAAACCAAAATTTTATTTGCCTATTATTGGTCCCCCTTCTGCACTCTAAAGCAACAGAACCATTTCTCCTTCCCTCCGGGAAACATGGCCCCAGGACGAGATCTGACCTGCTGGGTGAGCCCTGACGTCACAGGGAGCAGAGACAGCGGCGCACGCCTGTGAGCCCCTCGTCCGCCAGGATGGGGAACTGAGGACTGCACGTGGGCCAGTCTGACCCAGGGCCTGTCTGTGCACAGCCTCAAGCTAAGAATGGTTTTTACATTTTAAAAAGATTGTTTAAAAAAGAAACAAAGACTGTGTGACAGAGATCACATGTGGCCCATAAAACTTGAAATATTTAAAAAAAAACAAAATCCTAACATATTTATTCTCTGGCCCTTTATAGAAGAAGTTTGCCGGCTCTGGGTCCAAGACAGAACCTGCAAAGTGGGGAGTAATGGGCTCCTTCGTTGCACTTCTGCTCCTGACTCGGGCTCTGCCTCCCTTAGCAAGTCATGTTGCCACCTGGTATCTGTCTCATTTTCTACAATTTTCAAGGATCTCGAGTTGCAAAACACACCTTTCCTCAGATGAGAAAAAGCGGCTGTGGCTGAGTACTACTCAGTGGGACACCCAGTGAGAATCTGGAAATACCTTTGGGGTAGAAAGTGGAGGAAACCGGGTTGCTGTCCACAAACAAGAGAGATTTTAGAAAGTGAAAAAGATGAATTTCATCAATTCTAAGGGCAAAAGCCTAATTAGAAAATTATACTGTGGTACGAAATGTCTGGAGTTTTTGGAGCAGAGTTTTGCTACAAAGCAGTAATAACAAAAAGGTACCTGAAAGGAGCACGCCCTTTTCTCCAACCACGGTGTTGAATCCTTGAGGGAAGTTTCGGATGAAAGCAGCTGCGTTGGCTACGCGGGCCACTTTCTCCACCTGCTCGGCAGTCACCAGGGAAGGGTCGTCGGCACCATAAGCGATGTTCTCCGCAATTGAGCAGGAAAACAAAATTGGTTCCTACGAATTGGAAATACAATGTATTTATTGCAAATTTCAACTGTCTAGGAAACACAGGGGAGCTTAGTAAGCACTTACATCTGAGAAACGATTAAACCGCTCCCAAAGAGTGTATACTGTTTTCCTGGTTCTACTTCCTCACGCTCCATAAATTCACCCACTGGATGATTTAAAAATTCATGTATTACCATGAGCAGGACTGACTATATCATCTAAAGTTTCCCCACACTGCAGGAAATGGGATTCCCCTACCATCCATATGACTGGTACGCAGTAGGCCCTCCACAAATGCAAGTTCTCCTTCAGGAGGAAGACTGAGCTGGTCTGCATTTCCCAGCTGCCTGCCTTCCACTAAGGGAAAAATCCATCTGTATCTACTACTTTTTGAAACATAAACAAAGCAGACAGGAATGGGGCATTTGGACAGAACTATTCTTTTTTTTAATTTGTTTTCTCTCTCTCTTTCTTTTTTTGCGGTAGGAAGTAATCGAGTTTATTTACTTGTTTTTTTTAATGGAGGTACTGGGGATTGAACCCAGGAACTTATGCGTGCTAGGCATGCACTCTACCACTGAACTATATCCTCCCCACTTTAATTCTTATTTTTTATTGAAATGTAGTCGATTTACAATGTTAGTTTCATGTATACAGCAAAGTGATTCAGTTATACACATACATGCATTTTTTTTTCAGATTTTCTTCCATTACAGCTCATTACAAGAAAATGAATTTAGTTCCCTGTGATATACACTAGGTCCTTGTTGTTTATCTATTTTATATACAGTAATGTGTGTCTATTAATCCCAAACTCCTAATCTATCCCTCCCCCCTCACCCAGTAACCACAGTTTGTTTTCTGTGTCCATGAGTCTATTTCTGGTTTGCAAATAAAATTTGCATTTTTTTTGGATTCCACATGTGAGAGACATCATATGATATTTATCTTTGTCTGACTTACTTCACTTAATATGATAATCTTTAGGTCCATCCATGTTGCTACAAATGGCATTATTTCATTCTTTTTTATGAAAAGGTAATATTTCATTGTATATAGAGACCACATCTTCTTTATCCAGTCATCTGTCGACGGACATTTAGGTCGCTTCCATGTCTTGGCTATTGTATATAGTGCTGCTATGAACACTGGGGTGCATGTGTCTTTTCAAATTATAGTTATCTTTGGATATATGCCCAGAAGTGGGGGGTTACTGGATCATATGGTAAGTCTATGTTTAGTTTTTTAAGGAGATAACAGTGGCTGCACCAATTTACATTCCCACCAGCAGTGCAGGAGGGTTCCCTTTTCTCCACACCCTCGCCAGCATTTATTATTTGTAGACTTTTTAATGACGGCCATTCTGACTGGTGTGAGGTGGTACCGCACTGTAGTTTTGATTTGCACTTCTCTAATAATGAGCAATACTGAGCATCTGTTCATGTGCCTGTTGGCCATCTGGATGTCTTCTTCGGAGAAATGCCTATTTAGGTCTTCTGCCCATTTTTTGACTGGGTTGCTTGCTTCTGTTGGTATTAAGCCGTATGAACCATTTGTATATTTTGGAAATTAGTCCCTTGTCAGTCACATCATTTGCAAATATTTTCTCCCATTCTGTAGGTTGTGTTTTCATTTTGTTTATGGTATCCTTAGCTGTGCAAAAGCTTTTAAGTTCAATTAGGTCCCCTTTGTTTATTTTTGCTTTTATTTCCATTACTCCAGGAGCTAGTTCAAAAAAAAAATTGCTGTGACTTACTCAAAGAGTGTTCTGCCCATGGTTTCCTTTAGGAGTTTTACAGTAGGTTTATTCCTAGATATTTTATTCTTTTTGATGCGATGGTAAGTGGGATTATTTCCCTAATTTCTTTTTATATTTTTATATTTTATATTTTATATAGCATATAGAAATGCAACTGATTTCTGTATATTAATTTTGTACCCTGCAACTTTACTGAATTCATTGATGAGCTCTAGTGTTTTTCTGGTAGTGTTGTTAGGATTCCACATGTGAGAGACATCATGTCATCCGCAAACAGTGCCAGTTTTACTTCTTTTCCAATTCGGATTCCTTTTATTTCTTTTTCTTCTTTGACTACTGTGGCTAGGACTTCCAAAACTATGTTGAATAAAGGTGGCAAGAGTGGGCATCCTTATCTTGTTCCTGAACTTAGAGGAAATGCTCCCAGCTTTTCCCCGCTGACTGTGATGTTAGCCGTGAGCTTGTCACACACGGCCTTTATTACGTTGAGGTATGTTCTGTCTGTACCCACTTCCTGGAGAGTTTTTATAACTGGATGTTGAATTTTATCACAAGCTTCTTCTGCAACTATTGAGATGATCATGTGGTTTTTATTCTTCATTTCGTCGATGTGGGGCATCACACTGGTTTGCAGACACTGAGAAACCCCTGCATCCCTGGATTCACCCCACTTGCTCAGGGCATACGACCCTTTTAACGTGTTGTTGGAGTCAATTTGCTAGTATTTTGTTGAAGATTTTTGCATCGATATTCATAAGTGGTATTAGTCTGTAATTTTCTTTTTTTGCAATATCTTTGTCTGGTTTTGGTATCAGGGTGATGGTGGCCTCACAGAATGAGTTCAGAAGTGTTCCTTCCTCTGCACTTTTTGGGAACAGTTTCAGAAGGATAGGTGTTAACTCTTCACTAAATGTTTGGTAGAATTCCTCTGTGAAACCATCTGGTCCTGACTTTTGCTTGTTGGGAGTTTTTCAATGACTGACTCAGTATCAGTGCTGGTAACTGGTCTGTTCATATGTCTGTTTCTTCCTGGCTCAGTCTTGGCAAATCGCACCTTGCTAAGAAATTGTCCATTTCTTCTAGGTTGTCCTTTTTGTTGACATAGAGTTGCCACAGTAGCCTCGTATGAGCCCTTCCATTCCTATGGTGTCAGCTGTAGCTTCTTTTTCATTTCTGATTTTATTAATTGGGGCCGTCTCCCTTTTTTCTTGATGAGTCTGGCTACCGGTTTATCAATGATGTTTATCTTTTCAAAGAACCAGCTTTTTGTTTCACTGATCTTTTCTATCGTTTTTTTTTTTGTCTCTATTTCACTTATTTCTGCTCTAATCTTTATGGTTTCTTTCCTTCTAACAAGGAAAGTTTTATTTGTTCTTCTTTCTCTAACTGCTTGAGATGTAAGGTTAGGTTGTTCACTAGATATTTTTCTTGTTTCCTGAGGTAGGCCTGTATTGCTATCAACTTCCCTCTGAGAACTGCCTTTGCTGCGTCCCAGAGGTTTTGGACTGCCATGTTTCTGTCTTCATTTGTCTCTAAGTATTTTTTTATTTCCGCTTTGATTTCCTCAGCAATCCGTTGGCTGCCGAGTAGCACACTGGTAAGCCTCCACGTTAGTGGTTTTTTGCGATATTTTTCTTGTAGCTGATTTCTAATCTCACAGCATTGTGGTCAGGAAAGATGTGACATGGTTTCAATTTTCTTAAATTTATGAGGCTCACTTTGTAGGCCAACATGTGCTCTATCGTGGAGGATGTTCCACGTGCACCTGAGAAGTCTGTGTGTTCTGCTGCTTTCGGATGGAATGCTCTGGAAATATCAACGAAGTCCATCTAGTCTAATGTGTCATCTAGGGCCTGTATTTCCTTACTGATTTTTTTGTCTGGATAATCTGTCCACTGACGTAAGTGGGGTGTTCAGGTCCCCACTGTGATTGTGCTACTGTCGAGTCCTCCTTTTATGTCTGTTAACAGTTGCCTTATACACTGAGCTGCTCCTATGTTGGGTGCACATATATTTACAACTGCTATACCCTCTTCTTGTTGGATTGACCCCTTGATCATTATGTAGTGAACAAAACCATTCTGTGGAATAGTCCTGAAAAGCAGATACATTTCCAGTTTCTTTTCTCCATCCCTAATGAAGATACTGCATTGCTGTGATCCTTAAACTACCAAGCCAGCCCCGTCACTGCCCCACCTGCCCCTCACACAGCGGAGTGGGGCTGACGATAAGGTCTGAGGGGGTGCTCGTTAGAGGGAGAGGCCCGGAACTGGGGGAAAGCTTGGGTTTGTCTGCTGTGCACATGGCCTGGTAATAAAAATACAAATAGCTGCGTCAAATTTCCCTGCACCAAGTGATCCTGTGAAAACAGTCTCATCAAAAAGACTTTATTACATTAACACTCTTGAAATCTGCAACCTCTCTGCAAGGGGACCCTGGCTCTTGCCATAGTCTTTGCTTGCTTATCTCTGAAACCCTTTATGTAAAATAGCAGACTGGCTAGTAATGAAAATGGGAATTGGGGAAGAGTCAGTAGAAGCTAAAAGGTTGTGTCATTTTCCCCCCTAGTTTCCTAGACTATCTGCATTACAGTGATGTCAGTCCCTAGCTACTGATGAAATGCCAGTGCTTCAAGTGGTTAGTGACTAAGGTCTTCAGGAAACAGCACTATTTACAACTCTAAACAACTTGCCTGCGAGATTACATTAGTACATCTGGAAAACTTCTCTTTTGAGAGGTTCAAGACCAAGGAAAAAACAAATGACAAAAACAGTTTTAAAAGAAAATGTAATAAAAATGGAACCCCCTCCTCTTACCTGACTCACAGTCCCAATCTTGGATCTCAGCCAGACTGGATTTAGCTGACGAATATCACGGCCATCAAGACTGATAGTTCCTTGCAGAGAGGAAAGGAAAGAGTCACTGAGTGTCCTGGGGTCAATGAAGGACGTAAACACAGAAAGGATCTGGTGGGAAAATGTCAGACTTAGTTTTTTAAAGATTAAAAGTACACTCAGAATCTCCAAACAGAAGCTAAAACCAACATATTCTAGGGAACTTCGGAGCCAAAAGGGAACTTCTGGGTCTCCCATGCCTCCTGTCTCCCTGCAGTGGTTACATGGCTAGCCCACCTAGTTCATCCATCCAGCTCACCTTCCTGCATGAACATAGCTGGAGGGGACTCTGTTATCTGCAACTAACAATCTGACTGACATCGTGGCAGAGCTTTCAAATAATCAGATGCATCTCTGTGACTTTAGCCAACAGAATTAACTGTACACCTTGAGGGAACTCAATCGTGCTTCATGATAGTGATGGCAGCGGCCAACATAATCCAAAACGGGAGCTGGCGCGGAGAGACATTGACCCCACGGCACTGCCGTGGGCGCCTGTGCTCAGCGGCTCATGAGGCGCCTGCTCGGAGCCCTTCTCCCAGTAAGGGCCTCCCGTCAGAAGGGGACACTAGCATGGACGATCAGGAGGTGGAATTCAGGAAGTCACTCTGGACTCGCAGATATGCAACATGCCTGACAGGCTTTCTGTATGAGCTGTCATAGCCTGAAAAGTGAAACCTTTGTTTAAGAGATTCCTTTCCTGAGAACAAACCCCCTGGCATTCAGAACTCTCACACTACCAGGTTTCTGCATAATCTGACCCTCCCCCAGGGCGCAGGAGAAGCAGGGCTCCGGAGAGCCCCCCCGCCCCGGTCCTACAACGAGGTGAGCCACTCACCAGAATCGGGGTCATACAGCCTCAGGAGGAGGGAAATCGCTGTTGATTTGCCAGAGCCACTTGGGCCAACCAGCGCTGTGACTGACCCTGACGGGATGGAAAGGCTGAAATCCTGGAATATGGGCACTTCTGGCCGAGCTGGGTAGGCGAAATGCACATTCTTGAACTCCAAAGCACCCTGGAAGCTTTTCTCATTTAAAACGACCCCCTCTGAAACATAAAATAGAATCCTAATTACTCAGTGCAGAGATCACACTCAGAAGCTGAACTCGGCTCTCCCACCTAACTGGCCACAGGTGGCGGCCCGGCGCAGCTGGTCCTGGAGCACGAGCTCCCACTGGGCCCGCCAGGAAGAAGCCTCCGTCTAACGCTCACCTGGCCTGCTCCGCACCGCCAGGCACAAGGCACTACACGTCTGCATCCTGTTTGATTCCCTCAGCCTTGAGAAGTACAAGTCACTGTCCCAATTTTACTGACAGGACACTGAGGCTCAGAGACAAGCACCTGCCCACGGTCTCCAACCAGCTGCCCTCTCCCTGTGCCGCTGCCTCTGCAGTCCCCCTGGCCTAGGGTTTCTCTCACCTCCTCTAAATAAAGGTCTTGAGAGGATGACGATGCACAGGTGGTGCTGCACAACAGCCATGGAGCTCGAAGGGGTCAGAGGCCGATTCTGTCCTGGTCCTACCTTGCTACTGACTTGGGAGAGGCTGCTCAATCTCTCACAATTGGGCTTCTCTCTTCCAGCCAATCCTACAGGAGAGTCCTGGCTATTCCCTTACTGGCCGAGGCTACCCAACAATGTCCCAGGCATCAGTGAGTGGTTGGGACTGGTTACTGCTCACAGCCATCCTCCTGTGCCCTCGCTAGCTGGCCCAGGCCACACGGCTCTCCTAAGTACTAGCTTCCAGGGAAGCAGCTGATGAAAGAGAGGGTTCTAGCCGATTGGTACCAGCATCCTCCACCCCACCTCCAAAAGCCAAGCAATTTAGAGGCTTTTGTACGTGTAATTCCTCTTCCTTTCCTTCTGTCCTCCACACAAACATCAACATCACTAAGGAAGACAGATCTGGTGGACTGGCCCAGGACCTTCCTCTGTGCGCCCAAGCTGCCCTCACTTCTATCCTGCTGTTTGTCGTAACAAATTACCTGCAAGGAGGTAAACAGTGGCTGCACACTGTGTGGGCAGTCCCTTGGCTTCCAGGGACACCCTCGGGCCCCAGAGCAGCACCCCAGCAACCGTCTTTCCTCACTGCCCACCCCTCTGAGCACTCTGTCCCTGTCATGTGGAAGGGACGTCTTGGTCATGCTCATCGTTCACAGGTAGTGCAGGAAGCTGATCTGTCTAAAACCACATCTGTTTAATCCTAGCGAAGAAAAACAAACCCATTTCAGACCCACCATTGAAAGGAAGCGCAGGTTCTCGCTCCAGCAGCTCCCAGAGGCGTCCCCCGGCACCCAGTCCTTTCATCAGCTCTGAATAGAAAGAGCTCAGACCTGAGAATGAGAAGCAAAGCCACACACATCCATCACCTGTACCAGGAAACGGCCATCTGCTACTCCCATTCCTCTGGGAACAGTGAAAATAACTTGCTTTTAATATAAAATCTGTTACTTTCAAAAAAGGATTTGCAGCAGCCACCTGCGAATCCATCAGAATTCCCTCTGCCTTATCCCCTTGTCTTCCTTCAGCTTTTCCTCCTCCAATTTCACTATTTCTAATAAGGATTTAATGTTTGATCAGGGAATTTACAACTACATACAGTCATACTAATCAGCCACTGAATTAAAATCATAGTGTTACACAGAAAGTCTACCTAGTCAAAAACAGAGCAATATAAATAAAATACAACACTTATCCCGTACTCAAAATGGATATAGTGAAGCCCCATGTTCATTTTAAAGACATCTACAAAATCAAACCCTCCTTTCAAACACTCAGCAAACACAACCTTCACTAGGCTGAAACTGAGAAGAAACTTGGTGATGTTAAATAGTCCAACAGTCCCTTTTTAAACACCTTTGAATTATGACTTAATGACTTAAACATCAAGTACCTTGGCGCATGTCAACTGCCAGAATATATACTTGTAACACTTTCCCTCAGTAAGAATGCTGGAAAAAAAATGGAATTTAAATACTCTAAGGTATGTGAATATTTGTGCAAGATGTGGATAAGGGGAGACCACTACATACAAAGAATTCTTAAACCTCAAAGGCTCCACACAAAAACTACTAGAGCTGATAAAAGAAATCAGCAGGGTAGCAGGAGATTCAGCAAGATTAACAGTCAGAAATCAGTGGCTTTACACTAACAATGAAATACCAGAAAAGGAAAGTAAGGAACAATCCCTTTTAAAATCACATCAAAAAAATAATTCTTAAAACTCAACAACAAAACAACCAATTAAAAAATGGACAGACATCTCATAAAAGATACACGGATGGCAAATAATTATATAAAACGATGCTACACATCATATTACTGAAGAAAAGTAAATTACAACAATGAGCTACCACCACAAACCTATCAGAAGAGCTAAAATCCAAAACTCTGACATCAAATGCTGGTGACGATGTAGAACAATGGGAACTCTCTCTCATGGCTGATAGGAATGCAAAATGGTAAAGCCATTTTGAAAGAAGGTTTGGCAGTTTCTTACAACACTAAACATGCTCTCACCATACAATGTAGCAATCATGCTCCTTTGTGTTTACCCAGAGGAGTTGAAAAAGTAGGTGCACCCAAAAACCTGCACATGAATGTTCAAAGCAGCTTTATTCATAATTGCCAAAATCTGGTAGCAACCAAGACATTCTTTGAATGGATAAGTAAACTGCAGTACATCCAGACAATGGAATATAATTCAGCATTAAAAAGAAATGAGCTATCAAGCCATGAAAAGACATGGAGGAACCGTCAATGCATATTACTACATGAAAGAAGCTAATCTGAAAAAGCTACATACTATATGTTTCCAACAACAGGACATCTAGAAAAGGCAAAGCTATGGAGACAACAAAAAGTCAGTGGCTGCCAGGGGTTGAGGGGAGAGAGGGTTGAACAGAGCACAGAGGTTTTTTAGGGCAGTGAAACTACTCTGTCATACTACAGTGGTGGATGCATGTCATTATTCATTTGTCCAGACCCACAGAATGTACAATACCAAGAGCAAACCCTAAGGTAAACTCTGACTTTGGGTGATAATGTCAGTGTGTGTTTGTTAATTACAACAAGTGCACTGCTCTGGCAGGGGATATTGACCATGAGGGAAGTTGTACTTATGAAGGGGCAAGAGGTGTACAGGAGCTCTCTGATATTTCTGCTCAATTTTGTTGTGAACCTATAACTGCTCTTTAAAAAAGTCTATTAATAGAAAGGAAAAAGGAAGGAAGGAGGAAAGAAGGAAGGGAGGGAGGGAGTGGAAGAGGGAGGGGGGAAGAAACTGAAGACAAAGGAAGGAATCAGAAGTAGTTTAAAACAGTTAAGGAGTTCAGACTCTGGCAAACAAAAACAAAAACAAAATGGCCCTAGATAAACAAACGTGGTCTATTCATACAGTAGAATATTATTCAACAATAAAAAGGAATGAAGTACCAATCCATACTACAATGTGGGTGAACTCTGAAAACACGCTAAGTGGAAGAAGCCAAACATAGAAGGCCACAGATTATATAATTCTATTTATATGAAATATCTGGAATAAGGAAATACATAGAGAAAAAAAACAAACTGCGGTTGCTGGGGCTGGGGTATAGAGTTAGACTGCTAAGTGAGCAGGGGTGTTCTCTGAGGTGATGAAAATACCTTGGAACTAAACAGAGGTAGTGGTTGCACAACATTGTGAATGTACCACACAGCACTGAGTTGTAAATTTTAAAAAGATTAATTTTATGTTTTGTGAATTTCACTTCACTAAAAAAAAAAAAGTAAGAAAAAAGAAAGTGGAGTTCAATAGAAGACGTAAGAGCATTCTCTGGTATAAAACAAGCACGTTTTTCTTCAAACAGCACTTCTGACCCTCTCTCAACAGAGAACATAGAATCTAGTTTTTTTCTTCAGTAGAATCTGCTCTAAGCAGAAACCAACATTTCTGCTTATTTATTTTAAAATTCTTACTTATTTAATAAATAAAATGGGATTTCTTGCTTGCAGATTCATTACAGAATTACTCTAAGCAGTAAACGTCACAAAAACTTTTTTAAATTGAGTTATAGTCAGTTTACAATGTTCTGTCAATTTCTGGTGTACAGCACAATTTTTCTTTTCAGTCACACATGAATATATGTACATTCATTTTCATATTCTTTTTCACCATGAGCTACTACAAAATATTGAATATAGTTCCCTGTGCTGTACAGTATAAACTTGTTTATCTGTTTTATATATACCAGTCAGTTTCTACAAATCTCGAACTCCCAGTCTATCCCTTCCCACCTGCCTCCCCACGGCAGCCACAAGTTTGTGCTCTATGTCTGTGAGTCTGCTTCTGTTTTACATTTAAGTTCATTTGTCTTCTTTTTCTTTTCTTTTTTTTTTTTTTTTTAGATACCACATATGAGTGATATCATATGGTATTTTTCTTTTTCTTTCTGGCTTACTTCACTTAAAATGCCATCGTCCAGGGCCATCCACACGAAAACTTTTAAAATCCAACTCAGCTTGCTGGATTAAATTCCCATAGCCTTAGGTATCTGTCTGGGTTGTGCATGTGGGGAGACTGGTGGTAACAGTTCCCCACAGATCCACCCACACATTTATTCTCCCCTCCGTCACCAGATGGCAGGCACTGTACCAAGGAGCTGACCAGAGCTGTGGGAGGGCCTGTGGCTCGGAAAGCCAAGTTCCCCAGAAGTCTCAAAACACAGACAAAGCCTCGGGGGCACTTTCTGAAACCAGGGGAGATAACTGACTCCCAGTACACTGGAACTGTGTTTCCAGCTATTCTGGTGCAAGACACAGTTATGAACTTGTCGGGACAAAAGGCAGGGCAGTAGAACACCCCAAAACAGAGGTAGCTTTTGTCAGGCTAAGCAGTATGGGAAAAAGGTGTTAGAAGAGGGACCAGGAGAAACAGAGTCAAATGTGGCAGACCACGGAAGATTAGGGAGGCCAGGGAGGAAAGCTGACTGTGGTCAAGTGTGGCATGTGCACAGAAAGGCCACAGAGAGGGAAAGCGAGGGCGGGAGGGCATAGCTCACGTGGTAGAGCACATGTGCAGCTGACATGAGGTCCTGGGTTCAATTCCTAGTACCTCCTCTAAGAATAAATGAATAATAAACAAACTTAGTCACCTCCTCCTACCAAAAACAAGACACAAAACAAACAGAAAAAAGAGAGAGGGCTGCCCTGAGGTGGGACAGAAGGCTTAAAGGAACCCAACCACGCGGGTGTGGGACCCTGCAGCCCAACAGGCTCAGCCCAGGGTCCAGAGAGAGAAGAGCAGCACCCTCATGGCTCTGTCCTCCTGAACCTGCTTCTTCCAAGTCACTCAGCACCTGGAAACATCTTAATCAGGCTTTTCTTCAAGACCAGCCAACAGAACTAAAATGCTGTTTTAGGAGTCTCCGGAAATCTCAGTCCAGACAACACCCTCACTTACCTGCAGGTCTAAGGAAACGCCTCTACCTATAACCAGCAGACACAAAACCCGGAAAATTAAAATTCCCAGCTGAGGCGACGCTGTGCAACACCTGAGCTCCACTGACCAGACTGCAAGCTGTTTATCTAACCTTTCATCTCGGTTTTCAAAGAGAGGAAGGAAAACAAAAAGCAGGAAAGCACCTGCCCCCGGCGGCTGGGGCTCAGGAAAGCTACAGAAAGGAAAACCTCGCAGACGCCGCGCAGCTTCACCTCCGGGGATCTTGCTTCCCTTCACTCAGACATGGACAGTGAAAGCTGAAATCTCAGAAATTCTCGACAAGAGCAAGCAACTGTTTCACACACTTCATAACTTACATATTCTGATTCTTTGCTAGTTTTGAACATGGATGATATAGTACAAAAGGAATTTCACTCCCCAGTGATTTTCTCACCTTGGGACTATCCCTGCCGCAGGACCGTGGGTGTCCCGCACACACCTGTTCAGCACCATCCTCCCCCTCCCACCGTTCATTCTGTGATGAAAGGGAGCACGCTGCCTTAACAAGCAGGCTGGACAACGGCTCCAGTGTGACTGTGAGCTCCAGGCGGCCTGCAAAACCCCCAAACTTTCCAACCCAGGGAGGACCACACCCCTTTATTTATCTTTATTCTTTCTTTCAAAGTCATGTTGAAAAAACATTCTAGGAAATGCTTTTGCAGTTGGAGTTAGTTGATGCGAAGTGGAGTAATGGGAAAGTTATGTTTTTATTTCAGAAAACTATAACCTGATTTTTCATGTGTAATTCCCCAAGCCGATTTAAATTACATACCTCCAACGCTTAATCCAACCCAGAAAGCATACATTAGGAAGGAAGAGAGTTCACCCACGGTCATGTGGGCACTGCCCATCAGCAGGCCTCCTTTGTACAGGACAGAAAGCACGATCAGGTTCCCGGAGAGCCCGGTCTGTCGGGGGAAGAAAACACAGAAGTCAGATGAGAACTGAAGACCCCAACATAAAAAGCAATCACGTGGTCTGTGAGTCTCTTTTTGCATTTAACCATCAAGCAAGGTTTTTCTAAAATATTAAGTTTTAATCTGAATTTTAAAATATTTTTGAAATACCACAATATTAAAGGAAATAGTCTTAACATCAAAATCTAGAAGCTAAGTCACCCATCAGATTCCGATTTTACTAAACCTACTCAATTTGTAAATGAAAAAAATGAAATTTAAGATTCCTTCCCTCACTGGAGGAAATAAATACCTTCTACTGTGGTGGGCTGGGCAGAGTGCCCTGAGACGCTGGAGCCCTGAGTCACACTGACCTGTCCTGACTCTCGTTAGATACGTGGTCTCTGGGAAGCGCTGCCTCCTCTGGGCTTCCTTATCTGTTAAGTCACAGCCATCATTGAATCACCTCTAAAGCTCTTTCCAATTTGAACATACGAAGTTGCCAACACGGTGATTTTCTAGTTCAGTGTCCTACTTGAGTTCACTGTGATCAATATGATCAATTTTTTGATAGTTCTCTCTTGAAATACACTGATGTTATTTCGGTTAATTCTCAGTGGGTCTCAAACTGCCTGCATCAGAATGCGCTGGAGCTAAAACACAGACTGCTTGTCCCACCTCTAGAGTTTCCAATTCCGCAGGTCCGGAGTAGAGCTGAGACCGCGCACATCCGACCAGTTCCCCGGTAAAGCTGACGTGGCTGGTCTGGACCATGCGCTGAAGTCACTGCCTGATCCCACGCTGTTCTGGTCTCACCACCCACCCCCTGCCTCCTCTCTAACTGCATTTACTTATTTTCCTCCTCCTTAACAAAAATATTTTAAGGAAGGTAATTCTCAGTCTTGAGGTAGAAGTACTCTCTATGCATGGCAAGAGTCCGGATCATAACATCTACCCGACTCGCTCCTTCCAAGCTGATCGACTTACTGCTCCGAAGAAGCCAGCGCGAGCAAACGCCTCTTTCCTTGCTAACTGCATCACGTGGTCCACGTTGCTGGTGTATTTCTCTATTTCAGTGATTTCTTTCCCAAAAGCTCGAACAGTCCTTATATTTCCGATACGTTCCTCAGCTAGCTAGGAGAATAATACATACATTTCAGGGGAGGGAGGTCACATGTCATGATTTCTGGAGGCAAAATT
Source organism: Vicugna pacos (assembly GCF_048564905.1). NCBI lineage: Eukaryota > Metazoa > Chordata > Mammalia > Artiodactyla > Camelidae > Vicugna > Vicugna pacos. The sequence continues at coordinate 27,958,327 of NC_132997.1, read as the reverse complement.
CAAATGTTTCATCTTTAAGATGCTATCAATAGAAAGCTGCTCATGATACATGACTAAGTCAAAACAGATTACAAAGCAGAGTATATGAACAATCCTATTTTTGGAAAAAATATTTATATGCACACATCATATATAGGTAGACAGAAAGATAAATGGGAGGGAAGGTAGATACAGAAATATATTTTTATGTGGTGAAAAAGATGAAAATGGATAGAAGCCAAAGAAGGATTCTGCATGTTATTTTTTTTCATTACATTCCCAAATTTCTAGTTTAATAAACATGCATGGCTTTTGTAACATGAAAATATGTTATTTTTAATTTAAAAAATATATGTATTGGGTAGCACCACAAAACTACCTTCATTAGTTAATGAAGGACAGAGTATCATCCAGAAGCAATTTTCCGGGTGCGATTAGCTTTCTCATCCTACAAGAAACAGTGGTGGTAAGAAGCCCACAGTGTGCGGTCAAGTGGGATCCACGCTGAGGTACAGGTAGTAACCTAGCCTAGAAGGCACAGTATTTTACGTTTCTGGGATCAGGGGGGCCCAAGATAAGGAAAAGTAAGTACTTTTTTTGAACAGCTCGAGCACATTCCTTAGGGCCTGCCCGCCAGGACCTTGGCTCCAAGTTCACTCTAGCGGACGCCACGCCGGAGAGGGGCCTCTACCTGAGTGGCTTGTGCCAGGGAGTCCTGAGTCACTTTGGTCAGCTTGCGTAGATACCGCCCATAAATCACAGCAAGGATGGATATCGGAGGCACCACACTCAAAACGAAAGTGGCCAGATTAGGTGAGACGAAAAACTGTCAAAAACAAAAGCCACAGGTATTTTGTTACACAGTGTAGCAAGACATTCTCATCGCCTACTGTAAGTGCGTGTGTGTTTAAATTAATAGGCAAGCTGAAATTAAGGAGCTGTCTCAAAATCATACATCCTATTTTGGTGGAACTTTTCGGACGTCTTCAATCTTCATGTGAAACGCCGTGAATACTCAGCGTGCCACACAGGAGTAGCATGACAGGGCGCTGCTGAAGAGAGGGTGGGGCTATCTTACCCTCCAATATCGGACCATTACTGGGGCAGCGCTGTGCCACTGCTTGGGAACTAGAGCGTGTTGTTCAACAACAGAGAAGCAAGAGGCAGGACGGGAGCGAAGGAAGGTGGCCTCTTCAGCTCCACACTGGCCAGAAAATACCAGGAATTCTGTATTCAAGTCTGGATCATGGGCACTGAACAATGTGTCTCAACTGAAAGGACTAAGAAGGCAGTGAGACCAAAATACCCTACACATCCCATGACAAAGACTTGAAAGAGAACTTGGTAGGGGGTGTAACAAACAAGTGGAAGAAGGGTTGGAGCCATTTCCACGCCTCAGAGGACTGAAATCTCAGCTGGGCAGATCTGGACTCAGCACGAGGAGCTTGCTGACAACTGGAGTTGCTCAAAGAGGAGGTAACACAGTGGGCTTTTCCCATCGTCAGCCCTGAAATCGGGTGGTTGTGTTTTAAATAGTACTAGCATCTCTTCAATAAATTGTTAAAACAGTATAATCAGTACCAGGCTCTCCTAAAAGCTGAGAAAAAGCTGCAGACTGAAATGCACAGTAATGGATGGATGAGGCAATCATTTATTTACTCACTTATTCAGCAACTTGTTACTGAACGCCTACATGCAGCAAACACTATTCTAGGCACCTGGGAGAAAGCTGAACCGCATGGGGTTTCATCCAAGGGGAGAGGAGAGGTGGGAGTTAGACAGTGGACAGGTGAAAGAGAGAAAGAGAATCACCTGAGTGTAATATGGTCTTGCAAGAGCAAGTGTACAGAGCCCCTGAAGCAGCAATGAGCATGGCACCTTCAATTTATGGAAGGATCCACATAAGCGGACAAGCCACGCGGCCCAGCAGGCAAAGGGTGATGGTGGGCAGGACACGTGCAGGGGCACTGAGGCCGTCAGGCAGGCCTGAACACAACACAGCTCAAGCAAACCCCCTGCACGGGTGTCCTCTGTGGTGGGTCAGGAACATCCACTGATGTTCCCCAGGCCCTGGCAGGTGGTCTCAGAACAACCCGCCTCCCGGTGCTCCGGTTCCATGCTTAGAGAGAACCTGAAGAGTAATGCAGGGTCCTGCCACCAGAAAGGAGGGCTGGAATATCAGGAACACACGTCTTAAGGTGAAGAGGAAGATCCCATAATGCAAATCACTAAACTGGCAACATAGTATAAACACTAGGTTCTTGGGAGCGGGGTTACCATAATACAGGTCCAGGGAGATTGTAAGAAACAAAGAACACGTCTGTCCCTCCAGAGCTGAAGACCAGGACCCCAGGTGACGCCCCTTCATGAGACTTTGTTGTAAGCAGAGTGCTTGTGTCCCTCCGGAATTCATGTGCTGAAGCCTTAACCCCCGTGTAGCTGGATTTGGAAACGGAGCCTCTGAGGAAGTAATTAAGCTAAAATGAGGTCACAGGGGTGGGGCCCTGATCAAATAGGATTAGTGTCCTTATTAGAAGAGACACCAGAGAACCAGTCCTCTCCACGTAAGCATGGAGGAAAGGCCCTGTGAGCACATGGCGAGGTGGTGGCTGCACACAAGCCAAAGAGGCCTCAGCATGAACCTGTGTCGGCATCTTGGTCTTGGATTTCTAGACTCCAGAAATGTGGGAAATAAACGTCTGTTATTTGAGCCCCCGTGTGGCACTTTGTTACACAGCCCAAGGTAACCTGCTGTTATGAAAGGAGGTTCCCAGCTCTTCCTGAACCCAGACTATTAGTATCTTCTGCTGTAGTGCAGAAGGGGTCTTCTCCCAGAGCTCTGCTTCTCTCTTGGCTGGGAATACATGAGATTTCAAAGCTGTCTTCCATTCCCTAAGTCCGATCTCACAGGCTTACTCTGGCACATCCTTCTGCTCTGGACTGAATGCTATGCAGGACACAGGACAAGAATCTAAGCTTTCCCACCAGTGAGAACAGGTGAGTTACAGTCCTCCGTCTAGGGGTCTAGAACTGCACCATCCGTGGTGACAGCCTCACACGGCTGCTGGGCACTTGAAAAGTGGCTAGTGTAACCAAGAAACTAAATTTTTTATTTTATTTAGTTTTTAATTAATTAAAATATAAATTTAAAAACTGACACCTCATTTCTTTTCAGTTACTGGTGAAGTTTTAAATATGTCTGGAAAATCTGGTATGTCAATACATTTTTTTAACCACAAATTTTATGAAATCTACATATACATCAAATATTTCCAATGAAAATTTAGCATCCAGATTTAGATGCTCCATAAGTATAAAATACACACTGTATTTTAAAATCTCGATGTAAAAAAATTTTATATTAAATACATGTAAAACTGATAATATTTTTTCATATTGAGTTAAGTAAAATATATTATTAAGATTAATCTCACCTTTCTTTTTCCTGCTAGAAAATTTAAATCTGCCTATGTGGCCTGTATTACACTTCTACCGGCCAGCAGCGCAGGGCTGAAGAGAAGCCTGGTTGGAAGACACGAGGCATGCAGACGTGACTGCCCAGGCCCCCAGGCAGGGAAGGAAAGAGCACAGGCCGTGGGGTGAGAGGGCTCACCTCAAAGGGGTGCAGATCGACCTGTGTGAGCAGGAGGGGCTCCTCCTCCCGAGAGGAGGAGAGGAAATCAGCCCCTGGGCTCGTCAAGAGCACAGCGGCAGCCCCCTGCCTCCGGAGCGGGTGTGACAGACAGGCTTCCCTCTAACCCACGGCTCGGCACCCGGAGGCCTCCTTCCTGTTGCTCTTTCCTGCCTTCAGGCACACGTTCTCAGAAAACTCAGGCAATAAGGTAATCTTTTTTAAATGCAACAGTCCATTCTCCAGATAAGAAATCATTCTGGAGAAATGAAGGTGCAGGAGGCCACCAAGGAAGAGGCGAGCGCCACGTCCCGCAGCCTTGTCCCGCAGCCTCGGTGACAGCCCTCTTGGCCAAGTGGCTTATAGAGTCATCAGAACAGCTCACCTGAGCTCATCTCAGGCCTGAGAGGGCCGGTGCAGGCCACGCCCCGACCAGAAGGTACCAACGGAAGCCGGGCCGACATACCATCATGCCAATGCCAACAGAAGCCTGGGCTCCGGCCCTGAGCCCATCTGAGAGGTTTTCAGTCACCGAGCGCCCCAGGAGTGCAGTGTCTGAGGAGAGGCGGTTAATCAGTTCCCCCGTGCGAGTCTTGTCAAAGAAAGCAACCTCCTGCCTCAGAACAGAGGAAAAGAGAGACGCTCTCAACCTATTCACAATGCGCTGACCTGCAAGGCAAACAGGAAAGCATCAGTGTGGGCACAGCCACCTCACACACTGCGCCTGGCCCGACGGCATCACGTCCTCAGAGCTGCAGCCTCTGCGGCATGACTGGCGCCCCCGCCCAAAGGGTGACGGAGGGGCATGGGTCTGGTGGGCCCCGTGCCCCCGAGCCCCGGCTCTCACTGGTAACAAGCACTCATCTTCTGTCGTAACTACAGACTGCGGAGAAGATACAGTGACGGATATAGTATGATCAAGAGATACTTTTTTAAGGATCATTTACAAAACGTTTTCCTATATTAACTTCTCAAGAGCTAATTTTGTTCCTCCTTGGATTGACTTTGTTCCTTTCCTGGATTGCATGTTCAAATGGCAAGAACTGGTTAATTATCTGGAGTATTTTATCAGCTAAATGGCCAGCAACCGACCTAAGAGTTGGGTATCGCCGGCTCTGTCGTCACATGTGGTCAATGCTTATTAACAAGCAGGCCTTACAGAAGCACCGTGCAAACTACCATCCCAGCGCCTCCTGAAGGGGAGACACAGCGTGGGGCAGGTGAGTGGCTTCTGCAGAAGCTTCAAGAAGGCCCAGAACTCCAACCTCCCCGAAGACACACCGTCTGTTTCCCTCAGGGCTCGACTCTGGTTCACGTGAAAGAGCTGAGACGAGAGCGGCCGCCGTAATGCAATGCACGGCTCCGGCACCGGGCCAGACCCTGGGCTCGGGCCCATGTGACGCTAGGAATGGAGGAAAGGCTGGGGGCTGGAGCACATGAGCCAGAGAGCCACTAACCCACGAGATCCCCCTCCAAGGTTTCTGAGATGACGCGCCGCCCAAGGAGGGACATTTTACCTGAAGTCTGCATGAGGTAGACACGAACAGCGTTTGCAGCAGCCCCGCACAGGAACACGCCGCTGAGCACAAGGCAGAGGTGGGTCAGGTTATAGCTGTAGTCCACAGTGGGGTTTGTGTAAATGACGTCGATGACCTTCCCCAGGAAGAAGGGAGCAGACATGGTGATGACACTGGACACCGCCAGAAACCCAACCGCAGCTGGAAAACACAAGCACCTCTCAGGTTCAGCGGTGCTCCGGTCAAGGGGTGGAGTTCATCACGCCTCTTTTCCCAATGAACTCTGCAGGGCACGTGGTGCGCTCAGAGCTGGGGGTTTCCTCCCTTTAGCTCCTGGACCCTTAGGGCCTCCTTAGGGCCAGACCATGTGGGACGACTGCGGGGAGGGGGGGCTGGCCACACCCAAGTACCCCGGCAAGACACCTTCTGCTTTGCCCTGGTCCGCTCAGCTCTCCTCTGGCGGGAGTAACTGAGCGCTAGCCGCAAAATCCCGCTCTGGCGTCCCTCCCTGCCTCTTGATCTGGGGGTTCAACTCAGACGATATTTTTCTTACATTCATGCTGTACGTTGTTATTCCTTGGCATCTAACTGTGTCTTATCTTGAAGATCAAACTGTGCAAGTAAAGCTCTCAATTATACCTAAAATTTCAAAGCACTTTAAATAGCCTTTGGAAAATAGTTACGGGCATCCAATACACATGTGATGTGTTCCTTCTTACTATTATGACTCTGGAGAACAAAGCACCAGAATTATCAGCATGATATAAAAACAGACGAGAACACAACTGTTCAAACATCTAAAAAACAGACAGAGGGGACAGAGCCTCACCAGGAAAGAAAACAGTGAGAAAATCCAGTTAGGAAAAACATGTATCACAGATAACTGCATTCATAATAAGCGGAATGCAAATTTACATGACAAAGATTTATCTTTGTATCTACTGGACTGGCAAAGATCAGAGAGTTTGGCCACACCGTGTTGGCGAAGCTGTGGTACAAGAAACATTTACACTGTTAGTGGGTGTGCAAGCTGTACATCTACAGTGCAGAGCAGTGTGATCTTACCGGTCAGAATGTATATGCACACTCCCTTTCGTCCACCAATTCTCTGAGATTTTAACTTACAGATACACTACATACATGTATGTAAAAATCATGCATTCAAGGATGTTTATTACCGCATTGCTTATACCAGCAAAAGATTCAACATAGCCTAAACATTCATCAGTAGAGAACAAATTAGATCAATTATGGAGCACTTATTTTATAAATATTATGCAGTCACTAAAAAGAATGAGGTGACTGTAGAGCAATCAATATGAAACAATCCACCAAGATACACTGTTCATGAAAAAAGCCCAGAGCACAAATGTTAACATTTGGGGGTTTTTTTGCTTGTTGGTTTTCAAGTTCATCTATGCACAGAACACCTCCAGGAGAGTAACAGGAAGCAGGCAACAGAGGTTCCCTCTGAAGCGTGGCACTGGATGGCTGGGGGCACGCTGCATCCACTGAGTACCTTTTGAGTTTGGTCCTGTTAGGAACCCAGCTAGCACCATCACTGGAGCCAGCGGCAAGGCTCCCGGGTGGACACAGCACGGACTGAGCCCAGGAGATGGGAGCTCCCAACACCCTGCAAACAGCAGTTGCTTCTCTATCTGTGTCCTGCCTAACGTCAACCCTCCAATTAAAGTCTTTACTTCTACATAACCTTAATACAAGTACACGGCGAACTCAGTGCCAACTGGTTGACAAACAGAGCCGTAGGAGAAACGGGAGCTTGTCAGGGAATGTTTCACCCAATCCCTCTCTCCCCTCCCTGGGGTCCTCTAACACCCCCTTCTCGAGGCCTGCTCGGACTACCTGATTTGAAATACAGATTCCCAGCAGTGCCCGTCTCCCTCCCTCCCTCCCCATTTGTCTCCCAGCACCTCCCACCTCCTGGCATTCCAGGTGTTTCACTTGTTTACTGTTATCACTCCATCAGGATAAAAAATTTTTGTTTTGTTCACTGTTGTATCCCCACTACCTACAGGGACATGCATACAATAAAAGGTCAATAAATAGTTGTTGGATGAATGAACAAATAAAGTGAGCATTGGCAGAAGAGGCATAGAAGTGTATTAGACCAAAGTTCGACGACAGCCTAAATAGAAACCTAAGATCTGGCGGCTCAGGAACTCCACGTGGAAATGACTCCTCTGCACAGCGCCTTAAAGTCCCACAATCATAATTTCACTGAATAACGTGAACCTGGCCAAGGGCCATTTGATTTCAGTGTAAGACCTGGGGTCCTGTTTCAAAACGCCGTGTTCCTGACGACAGTGCCAAGAGGGACCGAAGCATGAACCGGCTCGCTCGCAAACCAGCGACCTGGGGAGCCAGGGCTCAACCCAAAAGCGTTTGTTTCACCTTTCATCTGTAGCTAGTTTCTCTAGTCTGTTCTCTCACTTCGGCAAATACTTCCAAAAGTGTAATGTATGTGAAATACTATAAAGACCTCTCTCTCTCCCTCCTTTAGTCTTCGAATTCACAGTTATGTTTCTAAAATAAGAACCTGCGTATCATGAACACGTGCTGGTTCTTACACAGTAATGATGATGATTACAAAGTGGAAAGAATTTAGCTGAATCCAAATTCGTTTTAGGATCCCCTCTTTTTCCTTATAATTAAAAAAGTGATTAACAGCTTGTTTTATTGCCATTTGCCTTTCTTCTACAAGTTCAATGAATACAAAAGTAAAAAATAATTTTTTTCAGTCTTTGGTTAGCTGGGTTCGTGTTCATTAAGGTTTTACTGCACAGCACTGTCTTTGACATTAATAATACTTTAGACTTGCCCCACAACTGTCATTTCAGATTCCTCCCTAAACCCAACAAGCCAAGGATACCACAGTCCTTCTGAAATTCTCCTCCCCCTCTTCTCTGTACTTAAGCATCTCGCTGGCCCCCGTCCTTGCTGGATGGGCCCCCTGCAACTGTTATCTGTCTCCTGACATACCCTCAAGTATCCTTCTGTTACCTTCATTCTATTGAATCCCGGCATTCAAAGAATGAAAGGAATCTCCTTCAAAAGAAAGAGGAAAGAAAATCTAAAATGTACACAGCTCCTGGAAGGGCAGGTTTGGGTGGGTGGAAGAGGCAATAAAGCATGCCTACCACCAGCTGGATGTGGGACAGACCTTTTAATGATTCATTTGATGACTATAGGAGGCAGGTACCGCTATCCCAACTGCCATTCAGGGACTAAAGATGCTGCACTCACCACTATCTGAGGCACTGGACATGCACTGTCTCTTCCAACAACGCTCTGATGGTCCTCATTCTTTTCAGAGAGAAAACTCAAGCACAGAGAGGTGAGGGAGCTTGGCCAAGGTCACCCAATTCAAATAATGAAGAACCATGTTCCAAGACAAAGACTGTCTTCCTCGTCTTCCCACATTCCAGGCAGAGGAAACAGCACCGGCCAGCCTGGGGGTCAGGACAGGAAAAGGAGCAGAAAGGCTGCGGGATAAAGAAAGCTGGAGCAGGCACCAGAGGTGCGGAGGAAGAAGGACTGAGAAAGGAAGTGGAGAAGTTCCAGGTCCTGGTGCTAAAGTAGAACAGGGGTTGCTGCCTGCGCAAGGCAGGCCTTAAAAGAGCTTCAGTCTGGGAAGCAGTCAGATTTGCTTTTTAAATGATCCTCTCTGGCTGCAGAGTGAAAAGAAAGCACTGGAGGCCAGTGGCCGCAGCTTCCAGGCGAGAGGGGCCCCCAGAGTGAACCAGGGTAGGGCAGAGAGGATAAGGAGGGTGACGAGGATTGCAGATATTTTGAAGAACTAGACTACAGGACCTGATGACTTTTGGATTTGGGGAGCATGTTGGAAAGCCCGGTTCTGAAGTTGGGACTGACAGGGTCAGTACACTAGCTCTGCCATCTAGCTGTTTGAACTTGAATGAGTCACTCAACCTCTCTGTCTCAGTTTCTTCATCTGTAAAATGGAAATAAAAATAACACCTCCCTCATGGAAATGTTTGAGGTGTACATGAAATATGCATATGCAGAGCGTCTGGCACAGTGTCCAGTGTCTACTGAACAGTAAGTATCAGTTATTATCTGTGTTTCCGCTGTCACTGCAAGGAGTCAAAAATGATCTATGTCTGGTTTCAGCCATGGGGTCCACACAGCAGCTCCACTCTCTGAGAGAAGGGATGGAGGAGGAAAGGCAGCTTCGGGGAGGAAGGTAACTCTGGATTTTAGACATGCTGAGTTTTCAGGTGTCTACAGGGGACAACGAGGTAGAGGGTACGTGCAGGTCAGCGGCCGAGGTGAAGGAACCCGGCATCTAAGCTGGATGGGGCAGGAAGTGAAGAGGGGCTGACAGATGAGCAGGAAGTGGAGAGCTTAGGAAACTTTCCAGGTTTGTGGAGTCCTCTGTAGAACAAAGATCTGAGCAAGGCCAGAATGTCAGCGTGTGCTACAGAGTCTGACCTGTGCCATACTGTCAACAGCGAGGCCTGCCTTTGACTCAGTGCTCGCTGTCCAGCAGACACACCATGGGAGCCACCCATGGAACTTAAAATTTTCCACTTGCCACCACATTAAAAAGAACAAAAAGAAACAGGTAAATTGATTTTAGTAACATATTTTATTTGACCCAAGATATCCAAAATGTTAATTAATGTAATGAACGTTAAAAAAATAGTAACAGTTTACTTTTTTTTTCATACTAAATCCTTTCAAATTCTGGTATATATTTTACACTTCAATTAACTCTGACTAGCACATTTCACAGCACAGCTACAGAACGTTAATGTTTTCTCTGCAATATGGTATCTCCATAGCACACAACATCCCTGGCTTTCTGGAACAGTCGCGAAGGTTCAGCCTCACTGTCCCATCAGTCCTTTTCTTGTCAGAGGCTCTGTCCTGACTTGGGCTTCAAAAAGCAGCCATTCTAAGCCCTCTCCTTGCTTCCCGCCCGCCTCCATGGTTTTATCTCGCTACTCGGTTTGGTCACTTCACGGTCTATCTTCATAAAATGTAACTACAAACTCAGCAAAGGCTCCTGGCAGGCGTCAGTTTCTAAGAACAATCCTAATCTCAAACCACATAAGCCCTTATCAGTCCTTAAGTAAAAGGTGCCCTCCCAAGTCCTCCACTGAGGCCCTAACTGAACACAGCGGGAAGGATGTGCACCTTCCGCATCTGACCAGGAGCCTGCCTGGGGGAGCCCCTGGTCAAGTGCGCAAAGCAAGCTCCTCTGCACTGAGGCCACCACACAAAGAACTCACGCCTGAGACCCAACTTCGTGCACAGGGCTCCCTGCCTCTGACTTACTGGGGTGCTCGGGGTCCTCAGCAGCCCCTTCCATCTGCCAGGCGCAGCAAGATGGCTCTGACCAATTACTTCTTATCCCTTCAGGCCACAGGGGGCTCCTCAGTGAGCTCCTCCATCTTTTAAGACTCTGTGACTAAGGTGATAAGATGAAGAATTATCAGTAAAAAAAAAAGAGGCTGGAGAGCAGCTCTGCAGGCCAGAGCTGGAGGAAGATATCTGCAAACTACACAAAGTGAGACAGGGAAGGCGGAAAAGGGGGAGGGGGGCTTCGAGGACTGCAGTTCTTTAAAAGAGAAATAGAAATACTACCAAAACTGTCCTCAGCAGGTATCTATAAGCATTTCAAATGGTAGACCACGTTTTCAAAGTTTCTGATACAAATCACTTCAGCAAAGTTTCCTGGTCACACAGTCCAGATGACATACTCAGCAAACTGCTGAACACCGATGAATGTATTTTTATTCAAATGGATAGCTGAATTTTTGAAAAAGGATTTCTGTATTTACGTTTCTAAAAATTAACACTGGAATTCCTTCTCTTTAACTCAGCTTTTTTGGTCTCTTGATTAAAAAATACACACACACATCGTGCTTTTTATTTCCATCAGTTTACAGAGGTGTATTAACATCTGCGGCTGCTCTTACAATGATACGTTACAAATGAATGATGACCCCCCACCACTTCCTCTCAATCTTACAAATGCCAACATCCAGAGTGCCTTCAATATATTAATGACTTTTGAGGAAATCATACATCCTAATAAGGAGCTTTCATCAGATTTCCTTATTATACACCATATATATTTAGTATCTGTTTAAAAACTGGAAAAAAATTAGTGAACCAACCCCAGATTTATTTCCTCAAATTATATGTACCTAGTTATTCAATACAGCAGATATAAATAGCTCCCCTCCTTAAAATAAAAGGAGGTACAGCCTATGCCTTGTTTAATGCTAGCATATCTTAGCACACTAACACGGCAAGACATGTGGGAACGGGCTAGGAGGGTACAGGGCTGGCTGGGCTGGGCTGGGCTGGGCTACCCAATGTGGCTGAGCACATGTGGGCACCAGGAAAGCCTGACACCAAAAACACCTTCAGAAACAACGTGGATTTCCTTCCACTGACTTTGACTTACATGTGGGAATGATGGAAATACCCCGCAGTGCTCAGGGTCTCTAAATTCAGGCCACAGTCTGGACTTGGTTGTACTGTCATTTATTCCTTCTTCTAAGGCACCCTGCTCTGTGCCACACACATGCTGAGAACTAGACACAAAAAGTTGAATCAGACACAGTCCCTTTCACAAGAGCTCACAATCCAGTGAGCGCTCCTAGTCTCAAATTTTTCTTTAAAAAGAGGAAAAGATCTTTGAAAGATCCTTGAAAATATGCACACAACTTACTAAGCAACGAGATAATTCTCTTTATGCCTCAGTGACACCAAGAATCCCCCTAAGACAGTGAGGGGTAAAATGTTCCCACTTTAAGTGCCTCCTCCATGGCACCAACCTGCCCTAAATCACAAATCACTCACTAGGACTATCCTGTCTAAAGCAATGGGTTTGTAGTAAAGAGCCTGGGATTCACCCGTTTGAACGGTTGCACCTGATAACCTCACAGGTCCTCTTTCCAAGCCCTCATCACAGCTACTTTTTATATCTGGTCATACACGATCTGTTCATTGTTTCTCCCCGACAAAACTGCAAGCCCCAACAGGAGCAGAACCATGTGTCCTTCCGCTCACCAATGTAAACCAACCGATAGCACACAATGAGGCACAATAAATATTAAAGAAACAAACACTTGGAAAAATCTCAAAACCTTTTATATGTTACAAGGCCCTTGCATTAAACATTTCTCCATTCATGGCTAAAAATGAAAACCTGTTTATCTGGATTTTGTTTCTAAAAATATTCATTTTGATTTCTTTAAAAAGTTACTCAATTATGATTCAGTTGGGTTATGAGCTAGTTTCTCAAAGCTTCTACAGTGTACAGATCACTGATCTTGGTCAGTGTTGACTGTCCTGAAAAGAGTTTAGTAACTTCCTGCCTGCCACCCAGGAAGGCAAAGGCATGAGACAAATCTGAAAGATACAGATTGTTTTGTGTCACATTAAAACTACCGTTGACTGCTTAATAAACTTACCTAAAGCAAATAATGTTTTTTAGGTAAGTGTAAGTGCAAGTGCATATTACAAAATAAGTCTATTTGGGGCTAGAATTAATTTTACAAAGAATGACTCAGGTCATTTTGAGAATGCTGGCAAAGCGAAAGTAGAACAGACGCAAAGATTGTAAGAAGGAGGTACTGCTTCACTGGTATAATATGTCAAGCTGAGAAAACAAAGATTAAGATAGTTCTGTGAACGGATTCCCAGCTGACCCGAAAGCCTTGGCAATGCTACTGGGAGACGCGCTCCGTCCGGCACTTGCCGGGAGAACGCCGGGGGGAAGCCATCCCGTCCCTCCTCGCCGTTTCCAGTGGCCCAGGGCCTCTGCCGCTCCCGCCATGTCCCCCCGGTGGCCCCGGGCCCTCGCGCTCGGTAAGGCGTGCCGGCGACAGAGGGAAGAGGACGGGAGGACCCACCTGTCAGTCTCCAGCGCTCGGGGTGCGCCAGCCTTAAGAGCTTCCGGGCCTCCGAGCGCCGGGCCGCCGCGGGCCGCAGCAGCGGGTCGCGGCCGGGGGTCGCCGCGGCCGCAGGCACCGCCGGCCCGCGCCGCCAGGCCTCGCCCCCCGTCCGCGCGACCAAGGCCGGGCCGCCGGGGAGCCCCGCGCGCGGGAGCCGGGGGGCACCGAGCCCGGCGAGCGCCCCGCACCTGTAGGGGCCCGGGGGCCGCGCCCACAGCCCCAGGAGCCGCGCGAGGCCCGCTCCGCCCGCGGGGCCGCCGGGACCCCCGCCCGGGCAGCTGCCAGCCCAGCGGCGAGGGGCTCGCGCGGCTCCTTCACCTGCGAGGAGCGCCGGCCCCGCGCCCCAAGGCCGCGCAGGCCCCAGGCGCGTCGGCGGCGGCCGGACTCCGGGGACGCGGGCGGCCGAACCCCGGCTCACGAGCAGCCGCAGCGGCCAGCCAGGGGGGCCGCGCATGGCGCCGCGTCGGACCCGAGCGCCTCAGACCGCCGCCCCGCCCGCGGTCGCCGCCGCCGCCGCTCGCCGCACCGGGCCGACGCCCCCGCGCCCGCCCCATCCCCGCCCGCGCCGGCCCCGCCCCCAGGGCGGCGAGCCGGATCCAGACCACCCCCCAGGAGCCCGCGCCGGCCTCGGGCGCCCGCCCGCAGCGCCCCCTACCGGGCGGCCGAGCGACGGGCGCGCTGCCCGAGCTGCCGCGGACGAGGCTGGGAAAAACGAGAAAAGCGACGCGCGCCGCTGCGCCTGCGCACCGCCGCGCGGGGAGCATTTTCGCGCTCTCCCGGCGCCTCGGGAAGAACCTGGGAGCGGCGGGAGCCCTTTCTCACGCCGGTGCACAAGGCGGAGCGCGCAGACGCGATCACACGATGCCCGGCTCCTGGATGCGCGCGGACGGCGAGCTGCCCGGGCGGTCCAGGCAGGGGCGGCGCCTGTCACCCCACGTCCCGTGCCGAGCACTCGGCTCGGGCGCTGGAGCGCTGCCGGACCCGACGCCGTTGCGGGTCAGCGCGGGTCTGGAAGGGGTTGTGCAGGACAGGGTTGACGAAGAGTGAAACTTGGATAGCTCTGAGAAGAGGAAGAGATATACGGTGAACAGAAGTGCAGAAGCGGACCTGGTCGAGGCACTCCGGCTGCTCAGAGGGAGAAGACTGGTCAGAACGCAATGTATTTTAATCCACGTGCAGGGAAAGCCGGAGGAGAGGATCTTAAAACCCACGAGGACACAGAGACTTCATGGTGGGGCGTCTGCACGCTGGGGGATGGTGAGGGCACCAGTCTGGTTCTTATCTAAGAGTGGTTGAGAAAGATGGATAACTTTGTTGACTTGTCGATATTTTTACAGGCTGGGACTAGGGTGAGGCAGTTGCCTCAACTGCAGTATTTATGGAGTCTGGTTGGGGGGAAGGTCAATAATCAAGATACATTTCAAAGCAAATTTTTAAAAAAATCAAAGTTAATGAAAAAAAATTCATGATGCAAGATGTCCGTTGAAGCTGACTCTACTGATTTATGAGTAGGCAGGCATTTGATACTGGGAAAGATTTGTTAGGTGACTAATGAAAGCAAGAGAGATACAGGACCTCATACCCCACGTCAAAGAATGACCTTCTCCCAGTTGGAGAGAACGTGACAATTTTAACTCAAATCTAACCTTCCCCTTCTTTTCTCTTTTCTACTTTCCAGAAAACTCTTGCTGCTGCAAAGCTGGGGAAGGCAGGACTAGCCTTTGCGTTCTGCCTTCCCCAGAATGAAGTCCACCAGGGTGTTTCAGCCAGCACTCTCTGGGGCCTAGAGTCAAAAGATAAATAGTTCAAGTGTAGCTGATTTAAAAACAAACAAACAAACAAAAAACCCTCTCTGTGTTGCTTCCGTTTCTAAGAATCAGTCAGATGATAATGTGAAAATAATTATCCCTGACAAAACTGTCATGCTTAAAAAAAAAATCCCGCCCAACTGTCATATAATATACAAGACAAGAATTATTTACTAGCATCGAATCTAAAGGAAATATCCATGGTGCTTAAAAAAAATAAAATTGGGGAACGGCATAGGGAATAAATATTGGCTGGAGGATCATCTGGACTCCCATAGTCATCACACCAAAAAAAAAATTTAAAAATCATGGCCTACTCTAAATATATATTTATATTTATTTTATATATATATATTCAATAGGAAGAGAGGTCATAGTAAATGCAAGGCAATTATATATATTTTCCCCATTTTAAAATAAGGATAAGTTCTTACTGCCTTTTTAGAAATTAGGATAAAATTCCTTGGCCACTGGAAGAACCAAGAAATGCTCAAAGGTCTATTTGGGAAAGAAGAAAACCAACCACTTAGATGTGAGTGGATTAATAGTACAAAATACCTCAGGAAAGCAAGGAAAGGCTGTATATTAACTCTGAGACAACAAGCAGAAGTTCAAATCCTACCCACAGAAAGATGGAAAGGGCTTTGGTGGGGGTGTGACTGAACCAAGGAGTAAAATCTGGCCCTCAGTGAATAGACTCTTACTAGATTGGGTGGCCAAACAGGTGTTGAATTCAAAAAGGACGTCTTTTGAGCGAAATCTTAGAACAGTTGGGGTTACTTCAAGGACAGTTCCACCTGTGGGTTCTAGCCTCTCCCAAAGGGAGACCACGGAGGGGTCCCACGGAGCAATCTGTGATCTGATGGGGGAATCATTCAACCCTTCTTAGTTCCTTTTTCTTAACTTAAACTTTGCAACTCGTCCTGTAAGGGGTAGCGTGGCAGGGTGACGGCTAAAGGTGGAACATACAGTTCAGTGGAGCACAAAGCAAGAAAGGGGCAGAAGTGCTTTGTAAATTCCTCTGAAGTCTGGATTTAAGCTTTTGGTAACCACGCTTAACAGAGAATGCTGAGGCTGTAACTGTAGGCTTAGGCAGGCTGAATGCAATGTATGTAGAAGATGTCAGCATCTTTGGCTTTTACCATCTCTCTCCCTCACCTTCTCCCAAAAATTCTAGAGAAAGGTTGATACGGGTTAAGTTGTGTCCCTCCCAAAAAGGTATGCTGAAATCCTAAACCCTAGTCCTTCAGAATGGGATCTTACTTGGAAGTAGAGTTATTGCAGGTGTAGTTAAGATGAGGTCATATTGGAGTAGGAACAGTTTGTCCTGATAAGATGGCCACGTGGAGACAGAGATACACGGGGAAAACGCCATGTGATGTCAAAGGCAGAGATGGCAGTTCTACAGCTGCAAGCCAAGGAATGCCAGGGATCGTCCACAAATCACCAGATGCTGCCAAGGGCGAGGAAAGGATTCTCCTACAAGTTTCAGAGGGACTGTGGCCCTCAAAACCTTGATCTCAGGCTTCTAGCCTCCAGAACCATGGGACAATAAATTTATTTTAACCCCCCTGATTTGTGGTACTTTACTAAGGTAGCTATTGGAAAGGAATCCCCAGGCTTAACAACAGTGTCTTGTGTAATTCTGCAGTAGTTGCCCAGTGTTTGTCCACTTACCCATGTTTGACCAAAAAAGCAACTGAGTTATTCAGGCTACTCTAAACGGTCACTTTGCATATCATTTCTGCTACAGTGCTTAACTTTATTTTACCAGGAGTTTATTCAGCAGCTGTCAGGATTTCAGGCTACACAAAGAACCATGCATGTTCTAATGAAGTGTAGCTCAGAGCGGGTGAGGGTGTAGCTCAAGTGGTAGAGTGCATGCTTAGCATGACTAAAGTCCTAGGTTCAATCCCCAGTACCTCCTCAATGAGTAAATAAATAAACCTACTTAGGAGACACAGGCAAAACATTCTCTGACATAAATCTTAGCAGTGTTCTCCTAGGGCAGTCTACCCAGGCAATGGAAATAAAAGCAAAAATAAACAAATGGGGCCTAATTAAACTTATAAGCTTTTGCATAGCAAAGGAAACCATAAGCAAAACTTAAAGACAACCTACAGAATGGGAGAAAAAATTTGCAAAAGATGAGACTGACAAGGGCTTAATTTCCAGAATATGTAAACAGCTCATAAAACTTAATAAGAAAAAAACAAACAACCCAATCTAAAAATGGGCAGAAGACCTAAAAAAGCAATTCTCCGATGAAGACATACAAAAGGCCCACAGGCACATGAAAAAAAATGCTCAATATCACTAATTATCAGAGAAATGCAGATCAAAACTACAATGAGGTATCACCTCACACCAGTCAGAATGGCCATCATTCAAAAGTCCACGCATGATACATGGAGAGGGAACCCTCCTACACTGTTGGTGGAAATATAGTTTGGTGTAGCCATTATGAAAAACAGGATAGAGATTCCTCAGAAGACTGCAAATAGACTTACTATATGATCCAGCAATTCCACTCCTGGGCATATATCCAGTGGGAACCTTAATTCAAAAAATATGTGCACCCCAATGTTCATAGCATCACTATTTACAACAGCCAAGACATGGAAACAACCTAAACGTCCATCAACAGATGACTGGATAAAGAAGCTGTGGTATATTTATATAATGGAATACTCAGCCATAAAAAGAATAAAATAATGCCATTTGCAGCAATATGGATGAACCTGGAGATCACCATTCTAAGTGAAATAAGCCAGAAAGAGAAAGAAAAATACCACATGATATCATATATATATCTAAAATAAAAAAAACACTAATGAATATTTACAAAACAAATGCACAGACATAGGAAACAAACTTATGGTTACCAGAGGGAGAAAGGGATGGGAAGGGACAAGTTGGGAGTTTGAGGTTTGCAGATACTAAATACGATCTATAAAATAGATAAACAACAAGTTTATACTGTATATAGCACAGGGAACTATAGTCAATATCTTGTAGTAACCCAAAATGAAAAAGAATATGAAAAGGAATATATGTATGTTCATGTGTGAGTGAACTGGTATGCTGTACACTGGAAACTGACACAATGTGGTAAACCTGATGCTGATGTGAATTGCTTCTGGAAAGCTCTTGTTGTAGGTATTAAAATTTTAAATGCATATATCCTTTGGTCCTGCAGTATCACCTCTAGGATTTTAAAAAATAGACTTTATTTTTCTAGAGCAGTTTTAGGTTCACAGCAAAACTGAGTGGGAAGTACAGAGATTTCCCATATACCTGTCTTTTCCACACATGCACAGTATGCCCCAACATCCCTCACCAGAGTGGCACATTTGTTACAATAGACGAACCTACATTGACACATCATTATCACCCCAAGTCCATAGTTTACATTAGGTTTCACTCTTGGTGTATATTCTGTGGACTTTAACGAATCCATAATGAGCTATATCCAGCATCACAGTATCAGAGAGAGTATTTTCAGTGCCTTAAAAATCCCCTGTGCTTTGATTGTTCATCCCTCCCCACCAACCCCTGACAACCACTGATCTTTTTGCTGTCTCTATAGTTTTGCCTTTTCCAGAATTCCACATAACATTTTGGAATCATATGGTATACAGCCTTTCAGATAAGCTTCTTTCACTTATAATGCATTTAAGTTTCCTTGTGTCTTTTCATGGCTCCCTAGTTCATCTATTTTTATTATTGACTCATATTCCATTGTCTAGGTGAACCGCAGTTTATTTATCCACTCACCTAGTGAAGGACATCTTAGTTGCTTCCAAATTTTGGCAGTTATGAATAAAGCTGCTATAAACATCCATATGCAGGTTTTTGTGCACACATAGTTTTCAGTTCCTTTGGGTAAACACAAAAGAGCAAGATTGCTGGATCATATGGTAAGAGTATGTTTAGTTTTGTAAGAAACTGCCAAACTGCCTTCCAAAGTGGCTGTACCATTTTGCACTTCCACCAGCAATGAATGAGAGTTCCTGTTGCTCCACGTCCTTGTCAGCATTTGGTGTTGTCGATGTTTTGATTTTAGCCATTCTAATAGATGTGTCACTTCTAGGAATTTAAGCTACATATATACTCTTACATCTGTGGAATGATCATTGTATACAAAGATATTTACTGCAGTATTGTTTATAATAGCAAGGCTGGAAATTGCAGTTCATCATTAGGGCATAGTTAAATAAATTGGGGTACAGTCAGGCAATAGATGACCATGCAATCTTCAGGAAGAATGAGGTCGTTCTCTCTGTGGACATCCTATCTATGTGGCTGACTGGCATCTCTTCTGAGGGGGATGCTTTCTGCTAAGCACAGCATTCAGAGGTCTTCCCACCCTGTGCCCACACCCTGATGTCCATTCGTATAAGGGTCCTCCGTCCCAGACCTCCTCCTCCTTGGTCATCCAGGTCCCTGAAATAGCCAGCCAGATCATTCAATATATATGAGTCCATATGTATTTTTATCTTAGGCCACCTTTCCTTCCCCACCATGAACATAACCAGGCACACTGCCTATTCAGGAAGATTTCCCCTTTCCGCTCTCTTTCAAGGTCATGCCTGATTGTGGTTACAACGGAGCTGCCATCCATTTTTGAGCTTGAATTTTCTCACTGAGCCAGCCCATCCTTAATCAAGTTTGGGCGCTTTCTTCCTGCTTCAACTGGTTGTATGGGACACCCCCTTCCCCTGCACATGGCCATTCATGTAAGTTGCGGGAGGGGTACTGATGCAACCATGGTGGGGGGCAAAGGGTCTGGCTACCTGCTCACATGGCTCACCTGTGCCCTCTTGTCCTGCTGGGGCTCAATCTGGATGTACCATCTTGTGTTAAGTTATCTCTGGGCTCACCTGATCCTATGAGTTGATGGGTCTAAACGCAAGTCACGATGGGCAGTCCTGGAGGCCTGACCACTTGCTGTCCACGGTCGACATTCGATCCCTTCCGGAGCCCTGTAACATAATCAGGAGCGATTTTTCAAGATGCAGAGACGACAGCCCTCTTCCAGAGCTGCCTCTCCCTCGTGCTTGCCACCACCAACTCGCGGCATCACCTCCATTAGCTTCAGGTCTGTTGGATCATGTGACCCCAGCAGAACTGCCTTGCCTGAGCCTGGGCTTGCCGAAGAGCCCCTTTCTGCTCCAGGTTCTATTTGAAGGGGGACCGTCTGTGTCACCTGGCATATGGCCTGGAGGGGTAGTCCGGAGGGTGAAACGTGTCCCTCCAGGATCCAAGGAGGCGTCTCTCTTAGCAGTGATGTTGCAGCATGTCTTTTACTTTGTGTGAGTATCCTATACCCCTGGCACTGGGCTGATGGGGCCTTTGAATCTTTTCATGAATTATCTCTGGATCTTACCTCCAGCAATACGTCAGCCCTGCATATTGTATTTACCTGGAGAGGTCAGGCATCTCCTCATGGGTTGGGCCAGGCATATGAACTGGTAGAAACATGTGGCAGACATTTCCAATATAAACATATGTGCTCTTCAAGCAGTAGAAGAATGATTAAGGAAACTGCTTTGCCAATTTTCTGCTTTTGTGTGGGACCAAGTCATCAGGTCAGATCACGATTAATGTGACAAAAATAAGAGGTAAGTTTTAGACAAAGTATTGGAATTTGCCATAAAACTTGATTTTGAGCATTGTTTTAAATCCACTGAGTTTAAGAAAGGAGATTTGTTTTTCTCTGGTAGGCTAGATCCAGGGCATTAATGTTCATAGAAATTTCTTGAACAATTGGACACATTTATCAAGAAAAACAAAACCAAACCACTTACTGGGCAGGCTTAGCAAACCTTGTTAGAATTCAACCGACATGCAAACATTTCAGGTGTCTGAGTACCTGCAAGTTACAAGACTGACTTCTCTGGTAACTGAAAAATGGAGGTACCAGTTGAGCAAATCTGGATGTGCAAAATATTCACTGTATATCAGTCTTTATAACTTCCAGGTTGTGCCGTCTACGGATATTTAAAGGGCTTAGTTAACACAGTGCTGAGTGTAATGAAATATTTCACATTGTCTTAAAATTCCTGAACACACTTAACACCATCCATCCTCTTTGAACCTGCAGGATCCCACATCCGGTGATGGGGCCCTATGCTGCACCACCAGGCTGACCGGCTGGAAGTAGTTTGGGGATTTGCTTTTAGTTGATTGATTAAATCCATGGTATTACTGCTCATAGGGATTTCCTGAGCTGTTGCGCATACTGACGAGAAGCAGGTAGATCTTAAGCACACGATGCTGACCTTCAACCTGAAAGCAAACATTTCAGTTCAGTGATGGAGTACCTGCCGTGACCAAGGCCTCTCTGATAACTGAACAATGAAGGTACCCTTTGTGCACCGTCACTATCCAGTTAAAAGAATGGAGTTTCTGGCACCTAGTGCAATGCCTGGCACACAGTAAATATTCTGTAAGGGGTAGCTTTCATTATTAGCACCTACTCCCTTCTTTTGTCTCTTCCCCACCCCCAATGTCTCAGTTACCAAAAGAAGAACATTGTCCCCGAAAGTCAGCTTGGTTTTGGTTTAGCGTTGATTGTAACCTAAATGCCAGTCCTGCGGCTGCCCTGTGGGAGCCCACAGAGAAGAGATGCCTGGGGGAGAGAGGGGGAAGCTACTTCTACCTCCTCGAGGGAGTCACCCTCTGCGTGGCTCACAAGAAGGTGGAAGGACAGGGGAGTGAGGGAAACCGTCTAGGCCCTTCAAAAAGGAAGGCACTGACTACTGGCTGGAAGACCTGTGTCATTAGAGCATAAGGCCCTGAGAGAATAGGTCCAAAAATAGAGAAAAGGAGAAGGGACATTAACTCCTGGCCTGTCTCCAATTTATTTCTGTTGCTCAGGGCTCAGCGGAGCCAGAGGGGACCCAGGCAGGAGCTGACGAGAAAAATCTCAGGGGTCCTTTTAACAGCGCTGCTTTGGATCATGGCTGGGATGGGCTCTGCACCCAACAGAAGGCCATTTCAGGATCCCCAGCTGCAGTCAGCAGGCCCTCTGTGCACTTTGGCCGCAGCTGGAAGGAAGCCGGCAGCGGCCCCGCCTTCATCGTTCAGGACGCAGGGAAGAGCTGTTCTCAGAGCCCGGGCTCTGCACGCAGGCAGGCGGATCCCACCCATCTTCACCCAGTCTCAAGTCAGACGCCAAGCCCAATCAAGTTTTTGGACCTCTTCGCAAGGAGAGGAAAGGCATTGAAAACAAGGTGGACCTGGCTGAGAAAAGAGAGAGGAAGATAAGAAGTGAAGCTGGCTCTCCAAAGAGTGGGCTAAAGTTTGGGGATGGTAAATTCTCAATTCTGTTCTCAAACTGGAATTAGGGCTCTCATTCTTTTTTTTTTTTTTCATTTGTTCCTTTCTTTTAAACTTTTTTTTATTGAGTTATAGTCATTTTACAATGTTGTGTCATCTCATTCTTTTTTTTTAGGATGAAAGAATTTAACATTACAGGGAAATATTTCTTATTAAGGAGACTTTAGTTTTCTGTTGTTTAAGAGGTCAGATTTTGACTTCTCTGTTTTCCACAACTAGCCCTTAACAAAGATGACAGTTGGGAAGGTGGGAGGGTCTAGCTCAGTGGTAGGACATATGCTTAGCATGCATGAGGTCCTGAGCTCAATCCCCAGTCCCTCCATCAAAAATCAATAAGCAAATAAACATAATTAGCACCCCCACCTCCCGAAAAAATCTAAAAATAAATGGAATGATAAAAAATGAGTAAATAAAAAGAGGAAAAATTCCCCCAAAATATTTTTTAAAAAGATGACAGTTGTGAAATAGACTAAGTGTACAGCTCACTATAGGGCATTTCTGGGCACTGACTTATAGCTTGATCTCTCCCCCAATCGTTTTATTTACTTCTTGGCTTAAGCAGGAACTGCAGTATCCTGTCCCTTTGTTGTACATGCCTGTGGTTTTGTTCTGAGAGGCCAAAGGATTTTACCAACAGACTCAATGAGCCATCAGATCAATTTGTGGGTTAATTTGGATTTGAACTTTATTTTATGAAGAAAGGGAAGCTTAGAAACATTGATAAACTCAAGAATATTGGTTTATCAAGAATTACCTTTCAAAGAAAAAACCAAGAGACAGTTTTAGGAAGCATAAATCCCATTTTTAAAAATAGTGAAAGAACAATGGGGTGCAGGTGTCTTTTTGAATTTACACCCCAATGTTCATAGCAGCATTATTTACAATAGCCAAGACATGGGAACAATCTAAATTCCATCAACGGATGACTGGATAAAGAAGTTGTGGTATATTTATACAATGGAATACTACTCAATCATAAAAAAGAATAAAATACTGCCATTTGCAGCAACATGGATAGACCTGGAGATTTTCATTCTAAGTGAAGTAAGACAGAAAGAGAAAGACAAATACCATATGATATCACTCATATGTGGAATCTAAAAAAAAAAAAGAAGAAGACAAATGAACTTAAATATAAAACAGAAACAGACTCACATAGAAAACAAACTTGTGGTTGCCGGTGGGGAGACAGGTGAGAAGGGATAGACTGGGAGTTTGAGATTTGTAGATACTGACAGGTTATATATAGAACAGATAAACAAAATTATATCCTATAGCACAGGGAAATGTATACAAGATCCTGTAGTAGCTCATGGTGAAAAAGAACATGAACATGAATAATGTCTATTTATGTATGACTGAAGAATTGTGCTGTACACCAGAAATTGACACAACATTGTAAACTGACTATAACTCAATAAAAAAAAATAGCAAAAGAAACGAACAATTCCACAGACAGGACTTGGCGCCTTTTGTTAATACCATCCTCTACTGAAGTAGTCAGCCTTCAATGTCCTGCCGGAAGTTGAGTTGAAATCTTCTCAAAGACACAAGGCCCTGCCCATTGTCTTCCCCGTGTCTGTGTTGCTGTCCTTTGCTGGCAGTGAGTAAACTCACTCATTCAGGTGGCCTTTGAGGACCAATTTCAGGCCAGTTACATTGTTTGGAGGCAGAATCTGTCTTTTGAGTTTTTTTGATAACAGCTTTATTGAGATTTAATTCACCCATTTCAAGTGCACAACCCAGTCATGTTTCGTATATTCACAGGGCCCTGCAGCTGTCAGCACAATTGTCATCACCTCGTGTTACCTTTTGATTTTCAGTTTGACTTCTCTAGGCAAACTTTTAGGCTTTTCCAGATATTGGTAAGAGATATATCAGATTTTCACTTACCATTTTTAAGTGCATATTCTGGCATCCTTTGACTATTAAAACTTAACTGCCTTAAACGCTACCTACGTCAGTTTCTTTGGTCCACATTCATGGATGAGCCAACAGGGTCAGAGAAGCCAAGTAACGTACCCCTGGCCGTGGTGCTGGGATTCATCAGCACACTTATCTCTAAGGTCTCGGCCTTCCATTCTGCAAACAGACCCTGGGCTCCACCCCTGCACCAGCCCACAATAAACAAGCCAACTGAAATAACCTTTCTCGCCCTCCAGCCCCCGAAGTCCAGATTTCTTTCTTACAGGTACATGTGTTTCAAAGTACCAGAATTCTGCACCTGCACTGCTGCAGGGAGTGGACTTTGCATCCTATTGCTTCTCTTGGAAACCAGATGAGAGCAAGTCGCTTGGCTCCGGGAGGCTCAAGTTCAGGCTGAAGGCATCAGAATCACTGGGACTGGATCCAGACAGAATGGCCAGCATTAGTATACCTCTCTGGGGTTTTGTTTGCTTTGTTTTTTCCTTCATGTTTTGAAAAAAACAACCTCAAGTTCAGAGAGGTTAAGCCACTGGCTCCCTGCAGCATGTCTGTTGTCAAAGCTGAGTGATGTCAACAAGACCTAAGGCAGAAATATTAATCCCAGGGAACCAAATGACATCATATGGGTTCAAAAGCTCCTTGTTTTCTTTACAACTTCCCTCAATCTCCCTCTCCTTTCCTTCTTCCCACCTGTGTTCTCTGAGGAAGGGCCAGCCTCTCCGGCTCGCGACCCCAGCCTTCCCACCTCCCCCTCTCCACCGGCAAGACCTCCTTCCCCAGCCCTCCCCACTCTGGGCACCTCCCACCAGCGCTCCGCCCCACAGCAGCTTGGTCCAAACTGCCTGCACTGGCCTCACTCGTGGGCCACGAGCTTAATTAGTCGGTTGTGATCAGTATTAAACATTAGATCTCAAAAAAATAAATATATAAAATAAGTTAAAAAATAAAACAAAATACAAATAAAAATTAGGTCTCCCAGTATATCACACATGGAAAATTATTTTTAAAATATACTCTATTGAGTCATGATGTAATTTAAAAAAGAAACCATTTTTGGACATTTCTGGAATCAGACCTGGAAAGAGTGGGTCTCACAACTGGATGGCACCTTCCCCGCCCTCGGCCAGGTGGCAGCTGTGATGTGTGGAGGGGCTTGTTCATCCAGGTGCTAGGACTGCAGGATGGCAACCACTCATCATTTTCTCCCTGGAAAATATGTAAGGACCATTTAGGGAGGAATAAGGAGCCTAGCTGGTTTCTGAAACCTTCTGTTGACACCAGGATAAAGGAAGTGTCAGCATTGAGTCCTGCAGAAGGGCTGTGAGTGGCCTGGAGGGATCTCCTGGGGGCCGTGGTGGTGCTCATCCAAGAAACGTCCCCAAACGCGTATTTGAGGGCAGAGGGGAAAACATCGGTACTGATGACTTGTTCAAAGAGCTGGGCTCAGGGTGAGGACATCTTAGGAACACCCACACCCGTGTATTTCACTTATGCTATAAAACGATGTAAGTCTGAAAGTGCTTTAAATAAACCCAAAATAAAACAGAGCTTACAAGTGATAGGAAAGCATTCTTCATCGTTTGATGATAGCTTAAAAAATGCCTCTTATGATCAATGGACCCTTAGTTTCAATGAAACCCTATATATATGCATCTGAGGTCTCAGTATAAAATATATTCTTTACTGTTGGCTGAGGTCTAAAGGTTTTTAGCTTGCTTTAGGAACTTTCATTAAAACACCCCAAACAAACCAGCAGGCAAACAATTCTGCTTCTACACGGGTCAGTCTCTGCCGCCTTTGAGTGTCTGTCTCAGGAGACGTCCGCACGCTAGCTCCACTCCCCACCCCCTCATCAACTATTTGCTCCTTTGGAGACCATTTAAACATAATAAAATAAAACTTCTCGGACCATGTAACAGACAGTCCTCAAGCGCACACCGTGGTAACGAAGTCATCCCTGGCAGGCTCGCGGCCCCTCCTGAGCAGGGCCCTGGCCCCCTTGACAGTTCAGTTGTCTTTGAACACAGACTCCAAAATCTACAGTTGTTCTGTGTGTTTGAGCTGTGTAAATGGAGTCATTCTGTAGGAATAATTGGTCTTTCTGTCTCTTCGGTGCCGGCTGTAAGGTGGAGTTCTTCCCCGTCATTGCTTGAGGCTCTGATCTGTCCATTTGACTGGCTGTGGTTTATCCGTCTGTGACTCTTCAACAGCGTGTTTATCCTTCCTATACATGGGCATTTCGCTTGTCTCCAGCTTTGGGAAATGATGAACACTGTTGCCATGGGCAGTTCCATGTCTGTATCCTGGAGGATATAAGCGTGCATCCTCGACCTGGGGTGGGATTGCTGGTGACAACAGAGCTGTCCTTTCTCCAATTTTGCTGTGTAATTCTGTGTTGTTTCCCAAAGAGGTCACTCATCTGCATTTTCATCCGTGTTGGGAGGGTCCCGGCACACCGACACTTAGCATTGCCAGGCTTTCACAGTGTGCTCAGTCTGATGTGTATAGAATGGAATCTGATTGTTTTAAATTTGCATTTCCCTGAGGAATATAAGGATGAGTAATTTTTAGTTTGTTTTTTGGCCACTTGAGGTTCTTTTGTGAAGTGTTTCAGACTTTTGCGTTTCTTCCTCATTGACTGTATGCATTTTTCCTCACTGATTTGTAAGACTTTTTCATGTGTTTTAGAATTCTGTAGACTAATATGTTAGCCAATAGTCTCACGTGGTTAGTTACAATGAAATTAATAAAATTAAAAAAAATTAGCCCCTCAGTTACACTCTCCGTATTTCAAATGCTCAGGAGTTACGTGGTGGCTACCAGCTACCTCACTGGACAGCAGAGATCTGCAAAACATTTTCGTCTTTGCGGAACATTCTATAGGATAGAACTAGAGAATATTTTCATTTTCCCAGAATGTTCTATAGGACAGGACAGACTGAAGAACATTTCCATCACACAGCTGATTCTCCTGAACGGTGTGGCTCCAGACACGTGTGTCTGTCCCTCACATGTTACAGGTACCTGCTCACATTCACAGCCTGTTCATGAGTTCCTTTGATGATTGGGTATTTTCAGATTTAATCAACCTTTTTTTTTTTTTTTTTTGGTTAGAGCCTTTTGTTTCTTTAGAAATTTCTGTCTCAAAGTCATGAGAATGTTCTTTTAAATGCTTTTCACATTTAGATCTTTAACGTACCTGGAATTGATTTTTGTGTAGAGCAAGGTAGGGGTCTAATTTTATTTTTTTCCTATGGATAGCCAATTGACTGTAGTAAAAACTCTGTCCTTCCTCCATTGCTGTTTGGGTCACTTTCACAGTGTTCATGTTTCCTGTTACATTTCCACTTTCAATCGATTTCAATGCTCTTTCCATTTCTATTACTCAACCATGACTTCTAGTGCTAAGATTGCCGGCCATCTCCCCACCAAATCTAACGGATATTCTCGAATTCTTATCATATCTGAAATCTCTGTAGCACAGCTGACCACTTCTATTTTGAAGTCCTTTCTGCTCTTGGCTTCTGAATGGTGCGCTTCCCTGTTTTTCTTCCTTTGTTGGCTGTTCACCCTCCTGACCTATAAAAGTCAGAGAACTTCAAGGAATAGTCTTCAGCCCCCACCTCCTCTCACTGTATCATTGGCAGTCACATCTCTTGGCAAGGCTTCGACTCCAACGATGTGCCAATGAGTCTCGCTCTTGTCAGAGACTGGTTCAGTGATGAGCTAGCCTAATTCAAATTGAAGAGTTTTGATGGGGCTTCTAGAATTTTTTTCCCCTTGCTCGTAAGAGCAAGGAATGGGAAGCTCAGGTCACATTCCCACTAGATGTGAAGGAGGGGGTGTCTGGCTCTTGCTGCTGGTACAGCTCTAGCAACCTTGGGAAAGCTCACCTGTGATGAAACCAGCCACAGGCAGCAGCGGGCTTACAGAGCAGAGCAGAGGCCCTTAGCGAGTTGCACGTGACACCCACCTGACCACTAGACTTTATGTGGACCAATGAAATTCCTAATTTTTAAAACCACTTGGAGTCGTATTTCTGTCCCTGGTGGCTGAAAGCTCTATAATGAATTATAGCTCCCGAATCAGCGTGTTGAGGCCTGAGCTCTCTCCTGAGAGAGACTTGTCTATCCGTCTCCTGAGCCCTGTCTGACATCTTCACGTGGTTCTCTCTTAAGCACTCAAACTTTAGAGGTCCTGAGCTGAACTCTTTTCCCCCAAACGTCCTCTTCCTCTAGTATGTCCATCACGATAGATGACGACCCAATCTACCAAATTTCTCGTGCCAGAAATGTGGGTCCACCACAATTCCTTTCTTTCCTCCCCATCCCACCCAGGACAAAGTCCAGCCAAACCCCCGTCTAAGGTACTCACTGGATTTGTCTGCTTCTCTCCATTTGCCCTGTGGCCCTCTGGTCTGCGTCGCCCTCACCTCTCCCCTGTGCAACAGCAGTGATGCTAACTGACCCCCGGCTCTCCCTCGCATACTCCCAATCTATGTTTCAGAGAGCTGCCATTGAATTTTTTAAATTAGTAATTATTTCATTTTCTATAGTGCAGCAGCTAAAAGAATGGACTGTGGAGTAAGACAGATGGGCTGGCTCTCCATTACTACACAAGAAGCCAGCCCAAACCCTAGTGTGAGCTGGGAACCCTGGCACTCAGCTGAGTGCCTCTACCCCCAGGTCGGTCCGGAGCAGTCCTCTGGAAGGCTTGCCCAGCAGGATCAGGATCTGCACCCAAGCTCCCTTGTGTGGCTGTTGGCAGGATTCGGGTCCTACTGGCTGTTAGTTGGAAGTCATTCTGAGTTCACTGCCCTGGGGGCCACTCTGCAGGGCAGCTCATCCGGCTGTGCCTGGCAGTGTGTGGTAGCCTGGGTTCAGTAAATGTTGCTTGCTTGTCCTGATGTTGAAGTGAATTCCAGTTGTAAGTATGGTGTCTGTACGCCCTCCTGTTGCCGGTGACGCTGGGGTGGAAACTGGACTGACTGCGTCCCTTCCCTGTTCTACACCCTTTGGTGGCTTCCTTCCCACCTGGGATCAAAGCCAAACTCCTGACGCTGCCCAAACTCACGTCAGGCTGTTACATTTCTCACTCGCATTGCCTCAGCCCCTCTGGACTTGGAGTGTTCCAGGTTCTTTCCCATTTGGGGGTCTGAACCATTTTTTCCTGAACTCTGCCTGGCTAACTCCTACTTACCCTCCAGTCTCGGCTTAATTGCTTCTTCAGGGAGCCCTTCCTTGAATGTTTGACCTAAATTAGATCCCTGGGTATTCTTCCATAGCACCCACTAGAGCACTCACTACAGACTGAAATGATATGTGTGTGTGAGCATTATTTAATTGATACCTGCCTCCATCTCTAAACTATAAACTCAAGCCAGGACTACATCAGTTTGCTCACTCTCCCCACTAACACAGTGTCTGATTATAACAGACACATGTTTCATATGAAAATACTTCTTTTAGGAACCGCAGTCAATCTTAGGAGAGCATCGTGGTTGCCTCTCCGTGGGTGAAACTGACAAGGGACATTTGCACTCCTCTGATTCCCACGGTGAGGATTTTCTGTTGACCACAAAGCAGTTTGAGTCATTTGGCTGATTTCCAGGGGTCAATAATAAGAATTTTTAATGTGGGCTGGGCAGGGATATAATGGGCACTTTTCTAAAACATGCAACTGAAAGGCAAGTTGAAGTACAGACTAATGTTTTAATCCATACACTTAATACCAGCTGGGGCAACATCAAACTTAGAAGACTACATACGAAGCAGGTTTTCTCTTATACAACCGAGACGTTTTTAATACACGAATAAAACAAATGAAAAGCTACTAGAGGTGGCTATCCTTAAAAGCCGGCTCTAGAATATAAAAGCTTTAAATTATTTCTTCTTTTATTACTATTCATTACTTTCCTTTATTCTAATTTTCTCTCTCTTTTGGCCAGTCTATTGCTAAATTAAAATTACAGATTTTCAGGGGCAGGGGATAGATAGCTCAAGCAGTAGAGTGCATGCTTAGCATGCAGGAGGTCCTGGGTTCAGTCCCCAGTAACTCCTCTAAAAATAAGTAAGCCTAATTACCTCCCCCAGCCCCTCACCCCCACAAAAGTATATATATTCAATACCTTATAATGACTTAAAATGAAAAAGGATATGAAAAGGAATATATATATGTATAAATGAATCAATCACTGTGCTGTACACCAGAAATTAACACAACATTGTTAATCAACTATACTTCAATTAAAAAAAAACCTTAAAAAGTAAATTAAAATTACAGATTTTCTAAGCCTGTCAGTCTAAGAGATTTCAGCTGGGTTCCCCCCACCCCCACTTTATACACATTGCAGAGACAGATCATTGTGCTTTGAAATTACTGAATATTCTGAAGTTTCTTTCAGCCATGTATTGTTTAAGTTTGTTCTCACTGCCAGTTTCTGATCCTGCAGTCGCTGCTGATTTATTTGGCAAAGGGAAGCATGAGTCTTGTAGCCATTGCCAGGGGCGTCTCGTTATTGCTAACCTCAGTCACTCTTAACCTGGCTCTGTGGGAAAGGAGGAAGGCATCGGCCTGGGTGAGAGTGTGGACCCTGGACCCAGACTACTCCGGGTCAAATTCTGGCTTCGTCAGTCACTACGTATCACTGATGACCCTTCGGCTTCATCCATCAGTGCCTCAGATTCCTCATCTGTAAAATGGGGATAAAAATGAGACTTAACTCAGGGGGAGGGTAGAGCTCAGTGGTAGAGTGCGTGCTTAGCATACACGAGGTCCTGGGTTCTATCCCCAGTCCCTCCATTAAAATAGGGAAGTAAATAAATAAACCTAGTTACCTCCCCCAAAACAAAAAATAAAATTAAACTGAAAGAAAAGAGACAACTCATAGGGTTGTCAATGGAGACAAAATGAGTTAGTTTTCATTAAGCTCTTGGGGTAGTTTCTGGCAGAGAATAAGCACTATCTATAAGCCTGTTAAATAACTTTACATTCATATTTCCTTTTTGGAGTTGTTTTTTTTTTCAAGTTTTTCTATCTTTAGGGTTATACCCTCCAGCTGGAACTTGAGGATACTGAATATATGCCCTTTATGTAACACATTCAAGACTTGAGACTAGTCCATGGTGGGTACAGACAGATAACATGGCTTTTCTGGGTATTTTAGTTATTTCATCTACAAAATGGTAATAGCTCTAGTCCTGCCTCACAGGACTGCCCTGAAGGTAAAATAAAACAATGCAAGAAAGCACACTGTAGACTGTGATCGTGTTCTTCCGCACCCTTGTGGACACAGACATACATGCCCCTTAAAACGCTTCTAAGACTTTCGGGAAGTTGTGAGGGGCATTCTAAAAAGTTAAATTACCCCAGATTAAAATTAGTTCACAGAAGAAAAAGGTCAAATATGCAGATTATTAAGAGCCTGAACTGAAATCACAAAGCATATATATTATATTTGACTGGTAGTATGAGATTGACCAACTTAATACATTTTTGTGTTTAATCAAAGAAATTCTGCGTTAAAAGACAAACATAAAAACTTCCCCAAATCACCCCAAATCAGTGATATTTTCACTTGAGAAAGATTCAGCCCTATTTAGAGATTGTTTCTGGCAATATTCCACAAAATCAAACGTAAGAGTTCACTTATTACAGATAAGAACACACTTTCAGGCTTCACCTGCAGACCGTGTGAAAGGTGATGCTGTGTGACTAAGCTGCCAAAGAGTCCTTATAATGTCTCAACTATATGGATTTTTATGAATAAGAAACATTTCCTGTTAATTAGTACCTTAGGTGCAAATAAAAAAAAAATTTTGGCATAGAACTCTAGTCTTCCTATTTAGTTTCCTGATACTTCTTGGTGTCCTTTCCTGAAAATTATGTTTGAAAATACATTTAAAAAATTCTTACATCATTTAAATCTTTGAAATGAGGCCTTTACCTGGAATTGTTCAATAAATAGTCTGAGTTAATTAAACAGCACTGTTTTTATGCCCATGGGAGATTTCATAAGGGGGTCTTCAAAGAAAAGCTGGAAATAGAATCTCACTGAGTAACTCCAGATAGGGAAATACATGTTGTCTCTGGTCAGCAGCTGGCGATCCTGGAGGTATAAAAAGTATTCGGTGCTATTGTGACTCCACGTGAATGTCAAGAGGAATCACGATTTGAAGCAGGCTGAGCAGAGTACAAGAGATGGGAGGCCCTCCCTGGGCGTGTCCGGCCTACATAACCGGCTGTCATCCTGAAGAGCGGGGAGCCGCGTGTCACTCTAGAGCAGCCCACACACCCGCCTGTCCTCAGTTTAAAAGAGATGCCAAAACACTTTTTTTTTTTTGGAAACTAAATACATTTTAATAGAAAACAAAATACAAAATAACTCTTTTCAGAAAACAGAAATATTTAATTCTTTTCCCACAAATTAGAAGTTGCTTTATCCTCAGAGCATAGTCTGTCTGCGCGTGTACGTACTTAAGATTCGTTTCACAGAGTGTTCATTAAACTGCTATTGCGAAGCAGGAGGTGGGAGGGACGATCTCAGGAGAGCAACACTGGAAAAGCCACACCTCTGAATCATTTGAAAATTCAACATTTTTTAATTCTACCTTTTGACTTTTCACTTCAAGTTATTTTCATTTCTTTACCACAATCTGTCCTTCCAGGGGAGAGAACTGTTAAGAGAAATGCAGTCATGAAAAGAGTCTTTCTTTCCCACCATCACTGCGAGAGCCCAAGACTTTCTCAATCAGATCCACCCACCCACTTCGAGAAACGTGTCAGCCAGAGTGATTGATCTGTCACCCAGAAATTTTCCCTTTCTCCCATACACTGTGCTACCAAATTCTCTGAATTCCCTGAACCTCAAAATTCCAAGTATCACAGCCAGTGCCAGGAGTAAAACCTGAAAGATGAGAGCAGAGAAGGCCCCCTCTGCCAGTGCTAGGTTTCCTCTTCTCAATAATAATAATTATTATAATTATAATAACAATAATAAAAAAATCCTGGTTCTCTGTAATTACGGGAAAGGAAAGACGTGTTGCCAGGATTACCCTGCCCCCTTTCCTAGTGCCCACCCACGCCTTCCTCCCGGATAAAGTCCCTTCCACCCGGTGGCCCCGCAGCACTGCTCCCAGTGGGAGCAAACGTCCTTGGACCAAATGCAGCGCCGGGGAGGCGGGGAGGCGGGGAGGCAAGCAGCATCTTGGCTCCTCGGAAGACGAGCAGAGACAGGGAGGGGCTCGCGCAGGGACACAGTGGGATCTTTGTGATTCTTGATCTCAGGTTCCCTGTCGCCGCCCTTCCTCGCCCCCAGTCCCTGGACCCTGCGGGGCTGAGTGAAGGCTGACGAGTGAGGGCGGGGTGTCCGTGAGGGGAGCGGGGGGGGGGGGGCGGGGAGCGGGGGAGTCTTTCACAGTCAGTGATTCCATCGCGGTCTGTCCTCAGACTTGCCACCTGGAGCCCCTGCGCACGCCCCAGTCTGTTGCGACAGAGGGGAAAAAAAAAAATCAATGCTCCTGATTCTCTTGCGTGATTCCAGTCACCAGAAGGAGGTTGCAGGCCATGAACTGCACGCTGAGCACGTTGCTCGTCTGGCCGGTGTAGACGCCCACCAGCTCGCTGGACGAGCCGTCGGCGGGCGCGCTGCAGTGGGCGCTCCTGATGTCCCAGACGCGCACCGAGTTGTCCATGGACGCCGAGGCGATCAGACTGCTGTCCGGGCTGAAGGTGAGGCTGGTGATGTTGTCCGTGTGGCCTCGCAGCTCTTTGTACAGGGTCCCCGAGGCCAAGTCCCACAGCTTCAACCGCTGGTCCTCGCCGGCCGATGCCAGGTACTTACCGTTGGGAGAGAAGGCCAGAGACAGCACGGGGCCGCGGTGGCCCGTGAAGAGCCTCACCGAGTTCCCCTGCTGGGCGCTCCACAGCCGGACCGTCTTGTCGGTCGAGCCCGTGGCTAAGTAGTTGGAGTTAGGGTGGAACTTGACACAGTCCACGTCGGCCAGGTGTCCGGCATAGATTCTCAGCGGGTACGTCCGATCAAACGACCAGAGCCTGGCCGTGCGGTCGTGGGACCCGCTGGCGAAGTACAGGCTGTGCGGGCTGATGTCCAGGTCCCACACGGGGTAGGCGTGGCCCTGGTACAGCACAGTGTTGGTGAAACTCCCGAGGTCCCAGTACCTGATGGACATGTCTTCAGAGCAAGAGAGCAACCCTGAGCTGTCTGCGAGGAACCTGGTGCTGTACACTGGCCCGCAGTGGCCCCGCAGGACCTTCATCTCCGTGCCCGCGCTGTCGTCCTCATCGTCCTGGGCGGGGAGGGCGGGAGGAAAAGGAGACACACAAGAAAAGAGTGTTCAGTGCTTTGCCAGGGAAAACAAGAAGTCCCCGGGCGGGGGCGGGGGGGACCAACACTGCTTGGGAGAGAGCGCCTACCCAGTAAACCACTCCTGCCCTTAAGGGTGACTCCAGGAAGACAGCTCAAGAATTGAATAAAAAACAAATCACGTCCCTTAAATTCACCTGCAGCTAAGGCTTTATCAAGTCAAAAGACACAGAGATGCAAGTCTACTACTACAGCGCAAAGAGTGGGCCTTACTCTTAGGTTGAGAATGACCTAAGACTTGCAAAAGTCGATCAGAAGGTAGAAGGTAGTTTATGGTAACTTTGTTTGTTCTGATAATGTCACTTGAAAAGATTTAATCAGTATGCGGATTTCGACTGTGTAGTCAGTCAGTGGCCCTAACCCCAGAGCTGTTCAAGGGTCCACTGAGTATAGAACAGTGAGGTAGATTCTATTATTACCGCCCCAGTCCGTTGCGACAAAGAGGGAAAAAAAAACCAATGCTCCTGATTCTCTCGAGTGAAGGAGGTAGATTCTATTATCATCACTATTTTATAGATAAGGAAACTGACATCCATAGAAGTTAAACAACTTTCCCCAAATTGCACATTAGGTAAAAAAGTGAGGCCTAGATTCAATTCTAAACAGAGTTAACACTATGCCAGAAAGGTACAGTTATCAATGAGTCAGCCTCACACATTGTGACCAGGCATAAACTCCTGGTGTCCAAAAAGAAATAAAAGTTTCGAAACCATGATTCTCTGGAGGGTCTCAAATATTTCTCAAAGTAAAAACAAGGCATGGATTCCGAATTGCTTTAAACAAAGCCAAGTGGTTCCTGTGATTCTTGGAAGTAAATTCCTATGTGTGGGGACAGGAAAGAAGCCTCATGGCATGGGGGGTGGTGGGGGGAGAGTCCCCTTCCTGATCCTCGTCCCCACAAGGACACTCCGTGTTCAGAATCCATTTGCCCTTCATTCTCTCACAGGCAAGCTCCTTAAAACTACAGCGGTCTCAATCCTGGAATTCACACATTGAAAAAGTTTTAATTACACACGAGAAGAATAAGGAGTAAGACAAAGCTTCTTGAACCAACTGGCTTTGCTGGCTTAGAAATAAATATCTCTGTGAGCCTCTGTACAGGAAAAGGGCACCCTTTCAACTTCTACTTGAAAACCATTAAATTCAGAATAAAACGAATGCCTCCAAAGTGCACATATTTGAGACAAGTTAAGAGAAAATAAACACTGATGTCCATGAATATTCAAAATGGCTATTCCAGATACTCAGCATTAAAAATACATAAGCATTTGGGAGCTTAAGGTTCTACTGAGCGTTACCAAGAATATTAGTGATTTCTCCCTTCCAAAGAGGTTACAACAACACTTTAAAATTTCAAGAATGACTCATTGCTCTACACCAGAAAGTTTATGTAAGAACTGTGGGAGCAAAAGACGACCCTAGATGACACAAAGATCCTTTGAAAGTTAACAGCGGATTGAAGGACACAGTACTATCTCTGAGGCTTAAGTGGTCTCAGTTTGGAGCAACTCGTTGTGGGAGTGGACCTCACCTCCTCAGTGGGGACCACCACTGCGCACTCAGAGATGGAGGGAGGGGGCGGCCACCAGTCAGGCTGGCACTTCCCAGGGGTCCCTGTGATTGTCCGAAGCCTTTGGAAAAGAGCCTGGTTGACTCCATAAACCAAGAAATGGGGAAACCAGAACGTTCCTGCTGGCTATCATTATCAGCCCCTTGCCAGGACCACAGCTTAAAATAACCCGGCCACGTTTTCTTCTGTGGCTTAAGCTGGTCCCACAAGGGCCTCTGCACAGCCGAGCAGAAGCCCCAAGCAAGCAGCTGAACGTGAGCACAGGCCCAGCCCCGGATTCTCTCTCCTCCCTCCCAGGCCAACACCCCAAACTCCCTGCAAGTGTCAGATCACCCCACAGGAAGTTCCTATTTGGGATGCACCCCACATGCACCCCAAACAGGGATGTTTGATTTATAAAGCATATTCATGTAATAATGACGTTCTGTACATCATAAAACATGCTGGAAACAAAAATTTAAAAAGAATCAAAAGTAAGTATAAACAGATTTTCAAATACCGTCTTCTGTGCTGCAGGCTGCTGACCCTGCGCTAGGCCATGGAATCCCTGAAATCTCTGACTTGCTGTGGACATCTGCTTCTGGAATGGGGTGTTCCAGGCACCCCCGCTCACAGTGCAGTCAGTCCTAGATCAGGGGTACTTTTGGGGGCCTGAAATTTAGCCCTGGGCTATTCTCCAGTTAGCTGCCAGTGGAACTGAAAGAAATTAAATATGGCTGGGCTTGCGGGGTGGGTGGGAAGCAAGCGAAGACACTGCTATCTGTGGGAGACGGCAGCCCACACTAGGACGGAAAAGGGGACTACGGGTTAGCGTGGAGGGACGCGTGTGCTGTGAGTGTAAGAGACACGCTGGGTTCTAAGACTTGGGACAAAAAGGGAGAATGTAACAGATTTCATTGATTTCTTTTTTTATATTGCCTATATATTGAAATAATATTTTGGCGATATGGCATTGCATCAAACACATTACTAAAATGCATTCTGCCTATTTCTTTTTACTCTTTTAATGTGACTACTAGAAAAATTTAAATTACATATATGGCTCATGTTATATTCTTCTTGGCCAGCAGAGATGTGACTGGCAGATTTATGCACCAATGACAGAAATGAGCATTAGAGACAACACTGCCTTCGCAATTCACACTGAGAGATGACCAGGCTGGAGGAAGGAGGACTCGACCTGACGGGGGCTGAACGCAGGGTGGCAGTGATGAAGGTGGGGTGGGCCCCTCCGCCCACATAACTGGGAAGTGGAGCGGATCCTCCACCTGGCAGCCGGGGCTTCGCCACGCTGCTTGCACATGGAAAAGCCACAGAGTTACCAGTCAACAAGCGCGAAAGCTGGACCTCACTTCTATCTCCACTCCCTGTGGAACAAAGGAGGGATCACAGGCCTCGCTCTCCACGCTGCGCGCCTCCAGCAGCAGGAGGTGCTGCTGGCACTGGGGGGGCGCCCTGGTGGGGCCAGCGAGCAGATTTCAAAGGCTAATCTCGATCATCTTCCAGTGGGGACCATGGGCACTGTGGGGAGGGGCTGTATATCCAGTTGCATGTGGCATAATTAATAGAGAAAATTTTATGCTTACATCAGAGCTTTTGGTTACTGGTTTTTTTTTTTAAATATAATTCACATATGATAAAATTCACTCTTTTTAAAGTGTACAATTCAATGGTTTTTGGTGTATCCACAGGCTTGTGCCATCTTCACCACTAGGTAGTGCAGAAGATTTTCAGCACCTCAAAAAGAAAGCCTGTTCCTGTAGCATTCGCTTCCCACTCCCCGGCCCCCAACCCCATTCACCTACCTTCTGTCCCTGTGTTACGCCTATTCTGAGTATTTCCTATACATTTCCTATAAATACCACACGCGGTTCTCTGTGACCGGCTTCTCTGACTTAGCACAGCGCTTATGAGGTGCATCCACGTTACAGCATATTTCATGTATCACATAGCTTCATTCCTTTTTATGGTGAAGAACGTTCCAGTGTATGGATACACCGCATTTTGCTTGTCCATTAATCAGCAGAAGGACGTCTGGGCTGTTTCTACTGTTTGGCTGTTATGAACAATGTTGCCACGAACATCCATGTACCAGTCTACGTGTGGGTGCAGGGCTTCAGCTCTCTTGGTTATACACGTAGGAATGGAACTGCAGGGTATGACCGCTGTTTTAAATATTTACCGTTAAAATGTTTTATCCACTAAGTTATGCAACAGTTATTGCTTCACAAAGATTAAAGCAGAGACAGAAACCTGACTTCCTAATTTGGTTTCCTCAGTGCTTTCCTAGTTCCTTCCATCTCTGAGCCAGGTGACCTCACCACTCACCTGCTTGGCTTCTAAGGCGTCTGGGTTTGGGACCTCTGCTTTATTTAACAGGCTCGATTTTAATTGTGATGTCTACAAGGAAAACAGAAACCCCAAATTCTCACTGAGGAAACATTAAAAACCAGCTCCACAACTAATGTATATCTTGCCTTCCCCTCCAAATGCTCCTTGTCAGAAACCAAAAAGAAACCTGCCCCAAATGGCCGTGACAAAATGGGTGGGGATCGGGGTGAGGCTGTGGAAACCCCTCAACCAGACTAGGAGGATCTCAACTTTAGTCTAAAATTAAAAACAGACAAATAAAAAAACAAAACCAAAATCACACCGTTCTTGAGGAAA
Source organism: Vicugna pacos (assembly GCF_048564905.1). Lineage (NCBI taxonomy): Eukaryota > Metazoa > Chordata > Mammalia > Artiodactyla > Camelidae > Vicugna > Vicugna pacos. The sequence continues at coordinate 27,919,549 of NC_132997.1, read as the reverse complement.
GCAGAGGCTAGAAACTACAGACTTCCAATATGGATAATGAGAAATAAACCAGAAAGATAGCTAAACTGAACCACCACTCCCCTGACGTCCTGTTTTGGCTGAGGTGGACGTCCAGCCTGCGACACACGTGCTGCCCTCAGCCCCCCTCCCCTCCTGCGGCCCAGGCCCCGCGCTCTCGTCTGGTCTGTCCACCGGTCCCAGCACCGTCTGTGCTCCTTCCCCGGCCAGCACTGAGCCCGGCCCGCCGCCATCTCTGACCCAGACAGCGGCGCCCTATGGCTTCCTGTTTTACCCTGCCCGACTCTAGCCAGATTTAATTTCTCTTAGTTCCTGGAATTCACCCCATTACTCTTCACTTCTGGGTCCTCAGATACACGCCTTCTGATGACCTGGGAACCTTCACAGAACAAGGCACAGAGCTGGTCTTCAGTGGAAACCAGGGTAGAGCCTTAACGTTTTTTATTTGGCCTAATGTTCTTTCCATCTATCTTTGGTATCTTCCTTTGTATTACTTTTTAATGCCTTGAATAAACCCCCAGGCTCAGTACCATCAAAGCTAATAAGGTCCAGTAGGAATAATTTTTTTTTTGTGTTTACTGAAAACTAAAAGTAGACGAGGGCAGTATCTGTCAGTTGTGTGTGAAGAAACCCCAAGGGGCTTGCACTGTCTCCAAGGAAAAGAGAAATCTGATAATTCAAATACACACACAGTGAAGTACATTTTGGAAGGCACTACAGAACTCTAGAAATCAATGTTTGCAGACTGGAATGTAGACTCTTTACGCATCATAACGAAGTCCTCTAATTATACGGTCTTAGCTGTATGAAACAAAGACTCAAAGGCCATGCTAACTGGAAGGTGACTCAGAAAACAGGAAGAGGTAAAAAAGGGCTTAACTGGTACACCTAATATTCTTTTATTTTTCTGTTTTCTATTTTTTTAATTACATCTAATATTCTTGATACACTTATCAGCAGCTGGTAATTAGCTTGAGTGATTTTTTTAACTCATTAATTTTTCAACTTGGTGCAAAGAATTTTCCATCCAAAGTAACCTGAGGCCGAGCCATCTGAATTTCCGTGGCGGTAGGACCAAGGTCCTCTAGCCCACAACTCCGGCGGTGCCACTCCCAGGACAGGTCAGCTCCGTGAGGTCTGGTTTCTAGCTCTCCTGGCCTGTGTTTTTCTGAGGCAGTGACCCTCCGTGCTCTGAACTCGGGTCACTTGCCCTGCCCTTTCCAATGACCACCCCCAGACAAAGCACACGGGATCATGACACCGACCGTGGGCTGAAGTGCCAAGGATGCTTCCTCTGCGCCTTCCCACACGGGGGCTGGGGGCTCCCTGGGTGAAGCCAGAGGCCATGCACTGGCCCTTAGGAGAGAAACTGGTTCTCGTTTACTGCTTTTTTTTTTTAAATTTTATTTATTCTTGTATTATTTAATTTTAGCGGGGGTGGAGTGGATTAGGTTTGTTTATTTATTTTTAGAGGAGGTACCGGGGACTGAACCCAGGACCTCGCATGCTAAGCATGCGCTCTGCCACTGGAGCTACACCCTTTCCCCTGGTTTAGTGTCGATGAGACTGGGAAACTGCCAAGTCACAAGAAGGCAGGCCCTTCGACCCAGGGATCCACTTCTAATGTTTACACTTGCACACATGTACAAGCACGCACTTACATCGCAACATTAGCTGATGAAGGTCCTTCATCAGGCCCAGGAGCGTTACCCACACTTCAGGTAGTAACATACCTGCCCCTTCACTGATCATGTTCAGTTACTGTTAAACACGGTTTTCATCTCTGCTCAGGTTAGGCCTGAGCAGGAACTCGCTGGCTGCAGGCTGCACGGCACTCGTCTGCTGTTAGCTACACAGAGAGGGAGACGACGAAGGCCGCTCTCTGCCAGACCTGCCACGCTCGGTAAGAACAGTCTAAGCACAGAAGTGAGGCAGGTGTAGGGAAGGAAAGGTGAGACTCGTACCTCCTCCTCCAGAATATCACAAGCCAAGTGGATGCGGGACACGTCCACTTGATGGGGTTCTGATTTTAACTTCTTGGATCGTAAACTCCACAGTTTGATACAGGAGTTGTCAAACCCGGCAGCGAGCAGCTTGCTATCCGGGGAGATTTCTGCAGTGTTCAGCAGCTGCTCCGTGTTATAGAAGGCATAGAAACAGATGGTGGTGAGGGAGGGGGGGCCGTCCTTGACGCGCTTAATGCTCTCCTGCAGGACCTCCAGGGCAGCCTCGTTCTGCAGAATCGGGGTGGGCACGTCGGCGGGCTCCAGGCCGTTGCCCTCGCTTCGGGAGGAGCTGCCGCTGGCGTAGAGCTGGTAGTCTGTCCTCTTGGCAGGCTGCACGTCCAGGTGGATGTGCAAGGTGAGGACTTTGCACAGGGCGGTGTTGTTGTCACTCTGGAGGTAGCGGAGAAGGTAGTTGTAGCTGTCTTCCTGGAGGCGGACCACGTACTTGTGGTCCAGGAACGCCCGCAGCCGGAAGTTGGACAGGATGTCCTGGATGGTCTGAGTGGTCTGCAGCTGCTCGATGACATCCTTCTGGCTCGCGTTCTGCAGAAACATGCCGTGGAAGCGGCTGTAAAAACTTTCCACTGTGCTCTTCGGACTGTTCTGGACCAGGTTGAGGTGGAGGTAGACAAAGAGAGGATAGAGGAGAGGCATCACTTCGTGGCTATGCTGGGAGTCAGAATCTATAATGAAAAAAAAAAAAACACAGCGAGGGCTTTATAATCAGTATCATCTCAGAAGAACAATGTGCTCTCCTGGGGACCTCTTCTTGCCAGGATCCTATTTTCTGAGGCTACTAACTGAAGTACAAGCTCAACACAGAATCCTGGAAACCCGACATCTAAGCCTAGGGACCAAGGAAGGACGCGCATGGACCCTGCAGTCCAGCAAACATGGGCCTGAAGCCAGTGACAAACCAGGAACTTGATGCCCAGAGGTGAGTGACTTGCCTAAGCTCTCATGTCCGCTCGGTAGCTTGTACCCCGGTCTTCAAGGTTTAGTATTTTAGTGTTGCTCAAACTGGGTACCTCGCACCTTGGGGAGACCTTAGATGTATTACTGGGAGACTGAGCTCTTCACAGAAACGTTTTAACTTGAGAATTAAAAAAACAATGAACACAAGTAAACCTGGCATTATCTGGATGGACTTCAGCAAGTTAAGTACTGACATAAAGTTTCAGTGCTGTTTCGTTTTTGTGATGGCTTTTGGCCCTATCACCTGCAGTAACATCAAAATACTAACTTCAGTGGCTTCCTCAGCATGCCTGGCTACCCCGGCTGGCCTGTCCTCACCCTGAGACGACATCGTTCACCCCTAATGGCCCCGCATCTGTCGGTGTACTCATTTTGATTTTGTTGGTTGAAAAGTACTACTTCTCTTCTGCAGTGATAACTTACAAACGGAACGTTTTCACGCCATTACGACTACATCACTTCCGGAGGCTTTAACACCACAGAACTAGGTGACAAAGAATGTTCAGAAAAGCGTGCAGCTTGCATTGTTGCAGGCTAATGAGAACAGTGCAGAGGCGTATGTGACACCTGCATAGGGAGAGCAGAGAGAGCTGTGATGGAGCAAAGGTTTTGCAGCCATTTAGATGGAGACAAACTGAGAGGCTGTCCCAGGCCCAAGTGTGTCACAGCCCTCAGTGCCACCTGCAGGCCTGTCTGGAGCAGCAGGTTAAATCTGGCAAAGTCTATCCGCTACGTTCACTTGCTGTTAATTTGAACTTTACTTTTTGTGGTTTTGCTTGTGCTTTATTTGCAGATGAGTTTAGGTTTTGTACAGTAAACATAAAGGCTTCCCATCTAGTGTAATGTCTGTGCATACTTAAATACATTAACATAAAAATGCTTTTAGTTGGCCCTTAGCACTTCAGCTAGCATTTTTTTTTCTCTTTTTCATGAAAAGGAATCCATACCTGGCTCGAGTCAGAAACACTGTATTAGGGGATCTTGTCTCCCTGATTGGAAGAGGAATGAAACCAGCATGACAGAGCCTGTCTCCACTTAACACTCCTTTTCACCTTGTCACAGGCGGATTGCTCAGCATGTGCATTTGAGAATAAATGTGCTCCCGCTCAGATGCAGACTTAGAGGAATTGTAACAGTCCCGCTGAACTGGAAGTCAGGACCGCTGCCCAGCCACTCTGGGTCTCTGGGTCCTGCCTGGGAATCAGCAGGCAACGGGAGCTCCTGTGCTGGCTGCGGGCACTGACCCTGACGGCCCCGGGGAGCTGGGGCTGCTGCTCAACGACGTGGAGGCAGGGATGAGGGTGTCTGGGTCAGAGGAGTCACTTAGAGCTCCTCCTGGTGTGACCATGCCTGAGGCCACGATGAATGCAAAACTGCAACAAGCCAATGGCCAGACCCTGCAGGAACGAGACTTGAGTCATCCCACCAGGAAAAGCACCAGCACCCGCTGCAGGGCGTACTGAAGGCAGAGGGGATGCAGAACGGGTAGCGGAGGAAGGCAGTTCAGTGCCAGCTACGACCAAGTGACCAGGTACAGAGACGAGGGCTGCACCTGTCATCAAATACATATTCCTTCTTATTTTGTCGGAAATGGTTGTATGCGTATACTCTGTATAAACACGTATCTTTGTTTTCTTTCCTGTCTTATCCCCTGATCATGTAACAAGTTATACTGACTTTATATCAATATTTAAGTATTGCTGATTTTACATCATAGTATTTAAATTACAGAATATCCGTGAGAAGAGCAGACATGGCTAGCGAACCCTGCTGCTGCTTCTGCAGAGGGGATTTGTGCATTTTTGGCTGTACCCAGGATGGCTGTACTCAGGATGGTTGTACCATGTTAGGTGCAATTCTGACCTCGTTAATCACAGTTATTTGGAGATTAAGTATGGTTTAAGGAGATGGGTATGGGTGCCAAGTTCACAGGGTTTGGACCTGTAATGGTTAATTTTATGCTATCTTGGCTGGGCCACAGTGCCCAGATACTTGGTCAAACATTATTCTAGATGCATCTGTAAAGGTATTTTTTAGATGAGATTAACATTTAAATCAACAGAGTAAGTAAAGCTGATTACTCTCCATATGTGAGTGGGCCTCATCCAATCAACTGAAGGTCTTAGGACAAAGACTGAACTCCCTGGGAGGGGGAGGAGGAATTCTGCCAGCAGACGGCCTTTGGATTTGAACTGTGACTCTTCTGGGTCTCTGGCCTGCAGGCTTGCCCTGCAGGTTTTGGACCTGCCAGGCTCCGTATGATGTGAACCAATTCCTTAAAATACATCTCTCTCTGTATGTACATTCTGCTGGTTCTGTTTCTTTGGAGAATCCTGGCTAATACGGTTTTGGTATTTCTTTAAATACTATAATTCTTTTGAAGATCATTGGAAAATCTCTTTCCCCAAACACTACTTAAAACAAAAAACAAACAAAGATTCAACCTTGACCAATCAGACTTCCAATATATTCCACTGGGATGAAGGGCTGTTTTCAACCCTTTACAATCTTAGTTTCAGGGTTATTTTCCAAAACGAGAAGCATTTAACTTAACTTTTCTGAACTTAATGTAATAAGTTCTAAGGAAAAACAAAACAAAACAAAAAACAACTTGCCATCAAGGACGGGCTACTTTAAAACTTACTGAAATTCAATGATGTCTCAGTCATAGTTTCAAAGTGGCTTACTCGTTCTCTCCCGACTGAAGAGAAGGGGAGATATTTTATATTAGATATAAAATAAAATTCTGATCAACATATTCTATATGTGGAAAAGATGAGACTAACATTAAGTCTCAAGCCTCAATTTTAATCTTGTTCCCTGTGATCACAACATACACCTTTATATTTTACTGAACGCGTACTTGCTTAAAAAATTTTTTTTCTAATTACAGAGTAACACATCCTCTGAATAGTGGGCTTCTCCTTCCCTCCTTCCCTCCTTTCCTTCCATCCATCCACTGAATGTGTAACGAAGGCCTACTTGGTATCACACTGTTGGTGGTAAACAAGAGAAAAACGGAGTTTCTCATGGAGTTTGCAGAAATCAGTAGTGAAAAGGACACCAAGCTGAACCCGAACCGAGCTTGCCAGCCCTCATTCCGCCCGTCCCTGCGGGGCTGGGCCGCCGACCTCACACCTGTTCTTTGCTCTGAAGCAGCAGTACCCGGCCTGACTCTTCCCGTCCTGCCCTGGGGGCTCCTCTTCCTCCCGTGGTTCCCCAAGGGCTCACTTCACTTTAAAGAATTAACACTGTGTGTGCCTCCTACGAGCCAGACACTTTACATCCACGCCGCGTCTAAGAGTTGGTTGTCCCCAGGTTTAAATCCAGAGTCAGTCTCTTCCCAGTCCGCGTCCTGAAATCAAGAGCCTAGAGCCACACGTGAGCTCACAGACCCTCACCCCCGGATAACTTCCGGAGAAGTATGTTTAGGGTGTTACAGCCTTAGAAACCCTTAGGTCTTTATTATCTCCTTTGAGATTTATCATCTCCTAAGACTTTAAATTATACCTCCGTGGAGCTGATGCTGAGTTCTTTATCACAAATTTGTATCTTTCTCTTAAATTCCAACCTTAAAACTTCACACTGTGAGCTACACAGTCGGGGACCATTGTCGTAAGGATGTAGAAGATACAACCTGACTATTTCTGTTCCCCCGCCCCGCCCGCCTCGTGGAGTCATTCTCGGCTCTTCTTCCTCCTTTACTCCTGAGGCCTGGAGATCCCACTTTGAACATTTCACTGTGAAATCGAGACAGTGCTTTCCACCTTCACAACACTGTCTCACTTCTCAAGAACTGCAGGGGGCTTGAGCTGGCCTTCCACTCACCCCTGTGCACACACTCTCCTAAACCGCTTTCACACACACCTCCACGCCGGTGCTTGTCTCCATCACACAGGATGAGGTCCACACTCCTAGGCCTGGGGTCACATCTCTCCTCAGTTTTGTCTCTCTTTATCTCCAATCTGAAAGCCCGTGCTTGATAAAGCCGCTTCCTTCACTGCTCCTGAACAAAGAACCACCATCTCTGCCCCTTCGCTCAGGTCTTCACACGCACCCCAATCCTCCTAGTCCTCGTCCACTGGGCACTGAAATCCAACGTGTCTCCAGTGCTAACTTAAGTCCCGCCCTCAGTAAGGCCTCCTCTGACCACTCTACCTAAATCCCCCTCTCCTTCCATCCAGACGCATCCCACAGGCACAAGAGCTGGTCCGTGAAAACACTTCCACCAGATTCAAAGTTCATTTGAAAACTGTGACTTTTAGCCCTCAAGTTAGGATTAAATTCCAATTTAGATTAATGACTATGTGTTATACTTTATCTTGGTGCTTAGGAAATAATTGTTCATTTGATTTGGCTGACTGCTCTTCAGAGACCTGAGGATAAAGAAAAGTGTTCCAGGAAAAGCAGTCTGTAAGGAAAAATACATATTTTCACTCCCTCAAAATAACATATGACCAAAGAAATAAATTGTGGACAGAGTAACAGACAACTTTCTCAGTTTTTAAACAAGACAAGAAATTGCAAAGGAAAAGGCTGAGTTGTTACAATTTATTGAAAATAAAGAAGGTACACATAGTAGGAAAAAATACAAAGGGTCAACAGCTATTCTCCATTAAGAGCTCTGGCAAATATTTAAGAAAAACATCCAGAGCCCAAAGAGATACGTTTGAACAAAAAACTACACCAGGATAAATCACAACAGTGATCAATTAAATGTATTAATTCTTCACTGCAAAGTCATTGTAGTTCTATATAAAGTTATTCTAATAAGTCTATTTTGCTATAGCTATGCTTCAGTGCTTAAAAATATAAACACAAATTGATATAACGTCACTACAGTCATCTGAACGTCATAATGGGAATCAGTCCTGCCCGTGACCAGAGCCATCTCCCAGCAGAAGCACACAGAGTGTGAGGCCGACCAGGGCAAGGACAGCTTCGGGGCTTCACGCTGTGTGCTTCCCTCATCGTATGGCAGTGCTTCGTGCAGTCAGTGCTCAAACGCAACATAAATGCAGGCAGAATGAATGAAAGAGAAAGGCTGAAAGAGGCCAGGCATTTTCTCCTAAACCCGCTTCCTCACCACTAGAATGATGAGAGAGATCTAGCATGGAGAAATCATAATCGCATTTAAAAAACCGAGTACGATAACTTTCTAAAAACTGATTTAAAAAATTTAAAAATTGCTCAAAGCCTCAAAAACCGATGCCAATAAGTAACTCATTAGTGTACGGGGAACTATATTCAACGTCTCATAGTAACTTACGGTGAAAACGAATATGAAAACTTACGTATGTGCATTCCTGTATGACTGAAGTATTGGGCCGTACAGCAGAAATTGACACAGCATTGTAAACTGACTAGACTTCAATAAAAATATATATATATTTTAAAAGTAACTTACAGGCTCCAAGTTCCTGCTTACCTCTGAGTGAAATGCTTCTTATAAATCCAATTTTTCTTGTTTCATCGTAAGTAGATGTGGAAAGCGGCTGATCACTGTTCTGAGATATTTATCATTCATGTGATGGGAGGATCTTAATGGAGTTTTTTCCTTTCCAGTTCAAACATAATAGACTCTTTTTACTAAACCTTTAATCTTCACGATTTTATCAGTTTTGTAACAATTTAACAGACTATTCTGTACTTATGAATCTGATCTGTGAGACTGATAACTTTCTCTAGGGTTTTATTTTGTAAACTTTATTTCCTGTAACATTTGGGCCATGGTGCCCAACTACAGAATACAGGAAATGTGGATTCTTTCCTCTAGAATACTAGCCATTGTGAGAGCCAAATAAAATTAGGACCTCTCTAAGAGTGTAAAATCAGGTACGTTATTTTGCTTTATGTATTGATCACCTACAGTGAATCTTTACCATTAAGAATTATTAACCTGAGGATCGTTCAAATAAGGCAAGAAAAGAAAACAATTTCAAAGTATTTTAACTATGCTGATTACTCTCCATCCTTTGAGGGCAGTGAAAGTTTTGTATTTCTTATACCTTGAGGGATTTTGTATAAAGTACTCAAGAAAAGACTTTGATTAATAACCAGAATCAACATGGCCTGATTATATTAAAATTATAATCAGTCATCTTAGGACTAGATGAAATTGCCTGGTTTCGCCTTTGAATAGCCCCCTTCACTTTTACATCTGAAGAATGAAAGGACTCCAAGAGGCTAAATGACTCCATTTTTTTAAAAAGTGATTAAAAAATCAGAGTGAATTAGAAGACCTGATTAGAACTTGTATCTTCTGGTTCTATGGTTCTGTGGTCATTACATCATCGATGAACTGGTCTACATGACAGCTTCTCCTATGTTTGTCTTGCTGGTTCAGGAGGATGACTGCCTTGCATTTTCAGAGGTAAGGGACGAAGACCACTTTGAGACGCACCGTGTTACAGCAGTCATCTCAATCAAACATGCTGCATTTAAGGGTGTTTCCCTGACATGGCTGATCGAGCTTTCCCTTATTCAGCTCAAGTCACAGCCGCTGTGCTGAAGGCCACGGATAAAACCGCAAGCAACACACCCGGAGCCCTAGCCCGTACACACTCTCACCTCATGATTTAACTCTCAGAACTTCCAAAAGATCCTAAGTTTGAATGCGAGGTCTGTGTTAAACTACCTGTTAATCCTCAGTATCTAGCGCCGTACCCGGAATATCGTGGGTTCTGAGGGAAATCTGCATCGCTCTTCCTTCATCAGGAAAGACCCCAGTGCTGGGTACTCACCGGTGAGGAAGTTCCGCAGCCGTCCGAACTGTACTTCATACTGCTGGGGCTCTGCCTGGCAGGGGGCCGCAGACACTATGTTGGCACAACCAGACTCTGATTGGACTAAGGAGGAAGAGACACACAAGACGGGGTGAGAAAGACAGTCGCTAGCCACGGCGTGGCAGGACGGACGGAAGAGGGTGCTGCCGGTGCATCACAGCGCCTGACACGTCGGCAGGTTTTCAGAGTACGCTGGGGCTTCTGGTCACATACAACAGACACATCTATCTCCTCTACCTCCTGATACTCAATCAAATGACAGCGGAGAGGCAAAAGGTATGAGGCACGGGACAAATAAGGCGACCAGAGAGGAGAGGCACACGAGACCAGGGGGGGCTCCCGGGGCGCGGCTGAGCCCGCACGCTGACCCTGTCTCACGCCGACCCCTGGGATGGCTCCACTTTCAACCCCCGGGCCGGGCATTCTGCGGGCCCCTTCAATCTGAAAATTCATGGCTTTCAGTTCGGACAGAGTATTTTTGAATCATTTTGTAGACTGTCTTCTATTCCCTCTTTCTGGGACTCCTACAATATCCAGGTGAGATCTCCTGAGCGGATCCTTTAATCTTCTCTCCGTTGTTCCATTTCTTTGTCTTTCTGCTCTCCTTTCTGGGAAGCTTCCTCAACTCTCAACCTTTCTACTGATTTTCCAGTTTTACTGTCATGTATTTATGTGAATGTCCTTTCTCCTCTTAAAATAGCACTCTCTTCTTGTTTCAAAGCTATCGATTACATTTTTGAAGTTTTCTTCTCTCTGCTGTTTGCTTCCTCCAAGTTGCTGCTCACTGTCTCTTCCCATTTCCATTTTCCACATCAACTAGATTAGTTTCTCCCAGGGTCTGACGGCCCCTGGTTATCTGAAAGGGAGACGCCCCAGAGCTGATGAGAACTCTACGCGTTTATCACCCGAGAGGACCTGGATGGGCAATCTACCATTGGACCATTAGATGGCCAATGCCGGTGTCCCTAGGTCTCTCCTGCTGGGCAGGGTAGATCTACCAGGAACAAATCTTTAATCACCTTCCTGGACAGCATGTGCCTGGCTGCCGGTGTTCTCGGCAGCGGGAGGAGAAGGAAGGCTGGAGTCTCAATGTTCAGTATGTAAACACGCACTTCAACTCCATTCTGTGAGTTTATGCTTTCTAAGAAGTCGAGCAAAATTCTCCTACCCTTTCTGCCGGGGTCAGGAATCATGGGGGGGGTGCACATGGCTGGGGAAAGGTAGCTGGGGACTGGGAGGAACCACCTTCAACAATAATCTCGATGAAACACTGACACACCTTAGAAGGTGGAAGTGGGGATGGTAATTAATGCAGCAGGGCTGGGGAAGCCACAACATCAAATGGAAAAGGGGGCACAGAGGAGAAGAAAGTCAGTGTCCCCTGCTAGAGCTCGGAGACAGCCGGAAGCAGGATGTGCTGGAGGGTGGTACAGAATCCCATAGACTCCTAACACAGACCCTCTCGCTGTCATTCCTAGCACCGCTCTCGGCTCAGGCTGTCCCCACTTCTCGGTGGGGCTGCCATAACTGACTAGCTTCCCTGGTTCTAAACCAGGCCCTCCCTTGTCAACACTGCCACCAGAGCGACCTTTCCAGAATCCACATTTGATAACGTGGGTACCCTCCTCCTACTTGCCCCGGATAAGCTCCTAATGGTTCTTTGGAAACTCAGCTCATTCCTTCTACGATTTACTGACCCCTGACTATAGGCTGGGAACCACAGGCCTTTTAGGAAGCCCTTCTGACCTGCCAGCCTCACTGAGCTGACTATCTTCTTTGTTCCTAGAGAACCCGGGCAGCCCCCTTCAGGGAACCCACCGCATCACATGCTACCGCGATAGCGGATTCACCCGCCTCATTCCCCGACTATAATGTTAAGCACCTCTGGAGCCATGATCAAATCTTCGCTACCCCGAGAACTTTTCAGCACCTGTTCAAGACTACAGCAGGTGTTCAAGACTGCTGAACGAAGGCATAATTATTCAGATGACTCAATTAATAGAAAGACCTAAGACCAAATCTTACGATAATCACATTTCACGCATCTCACATTTCCTGGTGGTTTTCCAGGAACAAGAGTGACTCTCCTAATACGCCACTGAATCTAAACTAAGACAACGAAGAGCAAATTTAAGTTTGCTTCTCTTTCCTGCCAACAACAGCACAGAATTATGTCCCCAGGTTCCAGTGAACATGGGGCATCAGGAGATTATTCAAGGCTGTGATGGCAAGGAGTTACTCTGGTCCTGCAAACTGGCCACCCTACTAGAAGCAGTAAGGCATTTATGAATCTATTCCAAGCCCATCACCTGGTACCCAGGGGAGTGTGAAGGGAAGGAAGGAGGGGTGGGCCTGACGCGGGAGTGTAAGGTGGCAGACAGGTGCTCACTGGGCCTCTACTGTCTCGGAGGGAGCCGGGAGCCACTCTTCTGGGGACCCCTCAGGTGTTTCCTGCCCATCACTCCTTTCCGACAGCAATATAGTCTTAGGGTGTGAAGGGCTTGGGTCCTTGACTTTGAAGGGGGCCGCCACTGCCAGCACGGAAGCTGAAACCACTAAGGGATAGAGTGGTGGCGACGGACATGAGAAGAGTGGCAGGAAGCACAGGAACAAGGCAGAGAGAGGGCCCGGCCTGAGCAGGCAAGAGGGGGCAGCCGGGCTGGACAGAGCCCTGGGACTCAGCACCCGGCCGTTTAAAGACATTCACAAGCTCCCGAAAAGCACTGCAGGAAGAAATGTTCCAAGTCTCCAGTACATGAATTCAGCTGAAGAAAATTACATCACATAAAACCCTGAATTCACAAAACAGCTAAGTAACGATTTTTTCCCCCAAGACGGACTCAAGACAAATTTTTCTAAAAAAGCATCCAATTTCAAAACAAACAACAAACACAAAAACACATTTTAAAAATCTCAGGAACCTAACCATGATGTCAATGTTTCCAACCACCAATCCCAGAGGACTCACCCACCTGGCACACCTGACTTCCACGGGCGGGGCCCAGCTTGGGGGAGAGGGGACACATGCAGGAGGGGGACACAGACCCTGCCCCAGTTCAGGGAAGGAGAAAGCTGCACCTCACATCAGGTACAGCTAAAAGTACCCGAGGGAGGACGGAGGACGCGCTCGGCGGGAGGGCTCTGCGGGGCTGCACTACCTGCGAGGTTGGTGGCCATCTCCTCGGCGCTCTGTGACAGCCGCAGGCCTTGCTTCAGCGGGCCGTCCGCGTCCCCGTACTGCCGGCGCTTGAGGTAGCAGGACACGGCCATCTGAATCTGCTCGGTGCGCACTCGTTTCATGACCTGTGGGGAACGTGGGGACCCGCGGTGAGCGGCCTGGGGTCGCCTGCCCAAGCGGGACGTCACAACACACACATCAACAACCGGCGAGTTACATGGCCACGTTTAGATGCAATACTAGGCTCCTTAATGGCCAGCCCGGCCCTGCCTTCCATGTCTCTGTGTTCCCAGTGACAACAGCCAACTTCCATGATGCAAAACAGGAACGGCCTAGATAATAAAACCCCACAGATCACCCCGAACTCCATTTAATACCGTGATTTCAATGTGCCCCGTCTAATTTATCATTAGAAAAGCTAACGAAAAGCAAATAGGACCCAGGGACTCCCAGGCCTTGTATCTCCCGCCCACTGGGTGAGAGACATGTTAATTAGCAGTGCGCCAGCCAAAAAGGCAGGCAGGAGGCAGCACAAAATCAAAGACCTGAGAAGTCCAGCAACCAGACAGAGAGATTTTCAGAAAGTGAGAAGTTAATCCTGGGGAAAGGGAGAGCTATGTTTTTTCTTAATAATCAGGAGAAGGCAGCTAGCAGAGTCGAGAACGTGAGCAGCGTGTTTTCATTTCAAGCATATTACTTACCTCTTTCACTCTTAATTTTTAACTCAAAGTACAGACAAGCATCAAAACAGTAAAAGGATAAGTACATGTGTTACAACGTGTCTCGTGAATTCCCATAAGGAAGGAAGGAAAGTATGCTCGACAGGGGTAGACAACTTGTGATAACTCAAGCTTATCTGAGGGTTCCACCTCCCAAAAGGACTCCTTTCCTTGCCTGCTAAAGTTACTACCAAGAATGACAGGAACCCCTGACACTGCCACAGGCCTCAGATGCTACTTTGCCTGAAGTAAAGAATACTGCCGTCCAGATTTATTTGAAAAATTTAAAGTATCTTTGACAACAAAGTAAGTATGTGGCACGTGACAGGAGAATTCACAAGAAAAAAGGCTGGAGGGGGGAGCTTAAAGTCAGTCTTACTAGCAAATTAATACCCAGTCCTTGGGACAACGGCAAGCATTAAAGGGGGTTGGGCAGGAGGGTGATAGATCGCCATCAAGATTGAGAAGGAACATTCTGGCCACACCAATGGAGAATGTGTTGTAAAGAAAGTCAGGTGCACACACAATGGAATGTTGCTCAGCCATAAAGAAAGAATACAAAGTGAAGTAAGTCAGACAGACAAAGACAAATACCATACAGTATCACTTACATGTGGAATCTAAAAAAATGATACAAATGAACTGAACCCAGAAACAGACTCACAGACGTCGAAAACAAACTTATGGTTACCAGAAGGGGAGGGGAGGGGAGGGGAGAGGGACAAATCAGGAGTATGGGATTAAGAGATACACAATATCATATATAAAACAAACAACAACGATATATATATAGCATAGGAAACAGCATTCAACATCTTGAAATAACGTATAATAGAAGAAAATTTTAAAAAGAATATATACATGTATCTATTTGAATACACTTTGCTGTATACCTGAAACTAACACAATATTGTAAATCAACTCTACTTCAATAAAAAATATGAGCGGTAAAATAAAAGAAAAAAAAAAGACAATCAGATGCAATGGGACCAATCAGATGAAGGAAGAGGAGGGACTGAACTGAGGCAGTGACAGAGGGGAAGGCCTTAAGGTGACAGAGTAAGAGGTCCTGGTGGCAGCTCTGATGCCAGGATTGAGGGGGAGAAAGCTCCTGGTGCGTAAGTGCCACGGAAATGGTGAGGTGAGTGAAGAAAGGGGAAGGGGACGTTCTGGGAGGGCAGTGTGGGCTCCACTTGGCACAGGGACAGGTTGAGTTGAAGTGTCTGTTTTCTGGCCAAATTTAGATGCTAGTATGAAGTTTGATCTGGATCTAACTAGATTTAAGGGAAAGGTCTAGGCTGCAGGTAGCGGCGCAGTGGAGAATTCAGTGGGAACGGGAAAGCGACCTTGACAGGGCACACTTAAAAATAATCAATAGAGAAAGGAGAAAAGATCTCATAGCATAGGGATTAAATGCTCCAACTTGGAAGCTCTACTTACTACCTGGTTTTCCAGATATTAAATACTATTTTGTAGTTTTTATGTTTGAGAAAGTTAATTAATGTCTTTGAGCTTTAGTGTCCTCTGTAAAATGAAGGTAATAGTTAAGAGGTTTAAATAAATTCATATTAATAATACACAATCTGCTTTGAATAGTACCTGGTATTTGTTGATAACCAATATATGTGTTTGCGTCAAGAAAAAAAGAAAAGAAAAAAGGAAAAAAGAAGAAAAAAGCACACTGCAGTCTGGACAACCAACGACAGCTGGATGAACTTTCTAGGTTCACGTCTGTCAGGTAAAAACTATCTTCCTCTTCATGATCAAAATACGGTGCCCATTTTGGGATGCATGCAACACATGATCATCCCCATCAGAGCGACTTTCTGTAAATCAAGGGCTTCTATTTTTTTGTGTGTGGAAGACCCGCTTTTAATGATTTATTTGGATGTGTTTAGGTTTTCAGTTTCAATTACATGCAACGGCCTTCTCCTATGTGATTTCCTCCTTTCTTTCTTTAAGATTGAAAATCCCTCCCCCCATTCCAGAAATCTGTTATTTATTTTTTCTTTAAATATTTAAAAGTTTATCTGTATCTGATTTTTATCTATTGCAATTTCTTTTAATGTACAAGTTATGATAAATAACCAAATTATTGTACCCAGATACTGTAGCAAACAGATTGTTCCAAAATCATTTGCAAATAACCCTTCCAAACTGATTTGTGGTAACCCTTTTAAAATATACTCTGAAGGTCTACTTTCCAATTGCTTAAGTCATATAACTGCCCTTGGCGAAGGCTGGAGACACACAAACACAAAAACATATATATATACATTTACATATAAATATAAAATATTAGGACATTATAAATGTGTTATTTTAAATGACGTGTATACAATGATTGTGTTATATACGCATTTCATTTCTGGATCACCAAAGACAGTATAAAATATTTGTTAAAAAGGAGGACACTGGGTCTTATATGGTTCAGATTCAGTGATACAACGAAACATATTAATAAATTTCCTAACACTGAACCACGTTTCACTATGGAATTTGCCTTACTTGGTTATGATGTGCGGGTTTTTCACTGTATCGACAACTTAGATTATTTTTTAAGGAAGATTTTTTTCTGTTGCTCATACAAGGATTCTGATGCTTTGAGTGGGGATCACTGCTCTAAGCATTCATCTGTCCATCAGTGAAGACGCATAATTGCTTCTCTGTGGTTACTAAGAAGCATTACCATATCAGCTTGACTCTATCAGTGATTCTCTATGGTTGCACAAAGGAATCTCCTGTGTGTGTATAAATCATGTCAGCCCTGGAGATTCTGATTCAATGTCATATTCAGAGGGAAAAAAATTCAGATGCACACTGTGTGACAGTAGTCCATTCCCAGTTTGGACCAAAGTCAGAACTAATCAACCCACCTGGCTCTCCCCAACCCCCCCGCCCCAACTGCCGCCATACAGCCTCACACTGTTTGCTAAAGATGCTTTTAATCTACCCCTTTCAGAGCAGCCTGATTCCTTGCATTTTAGCTGAGACTAAAACTTTTCCAGATTTCCTACAGCCAATCTCTTGTTGCCAAGGTAACGTGTGCTTGTATCAGTGTGTGTCCCTAGTGTTCCAAATAACACGGAAGTTAAGAGCTCACCTCTCTAAGAGGGGAATAAAAGGGAAAAAAATGCATGTAGAAACACAGGAAAACTGACAGAACAGACTCTGCAACGACACAGTGTCCCCACAGTGGGACGATGGATATGCATGTCTGCAGACGCGAGGGAAAGACATGAAAGTCGTGAAAGAACGAACAGGAAGCAGCGGGAATGAGCAACAGTAAAAAGTGGTCATCTTGGAGATTACCGGAAACTGCTTTGTAAATTACTGTGTCTAATGAATTTGCCCAGATTAGTTGCCTCCAACAGCAGTTTTGGTGACTCCAAACCACCATTTATGACAAGGACCTTCCCTGAGGGTGAGCGGTGCGCCAACTGCAGGGCCCAGGATCTCAGGGCCGGAATGCTGGCATGAAGTCTCTTTTACAGCCACACTCAACTGAAATACCAGACGTGATCCAACTGACTTCCCTGCATTTGATTCCAGTGCACACATATTTCAAGTGAAATAAATAATAAATGAAGGGAGCTCTGCAGAGAAATCAGTTCCCTTCCCTTTACTGATTTCCATAGTACTAATATCCATAAATGGACACGTGAGTAACAAAATAAAAAAAGCTCCTTAAAATAGACCAGTCTTTTGAGAAACTCAGACATGAGATTAACACTGTAGTTCCAAGTTACCTGTTTATCTTTTCCTGTAATTATAAAATCTTTTAAATTTAAATTATAATGTTTTGACATAATTACACCTTTATTAAAAATGTCAGGATTTCCCTTAATTTTCAATTGACGTAAAATAGTTTAAGTTTAAAGCCAAAAATAGATGATCATATATCTTTCTCTTCATGGCATATTATTAGTATTTCTGGAAATTCAAATGAAAATTCTGATACAATATGTATCTATTTCTCATACATTAGTAGCTGCCTACTGTTTAAGACTTAAACAAAGTTGCTATACAAAATCACTACACGATCGCCTTCCTGTCTCAAAGTAATAACAGTGTAGGAAGAAACACCGCCACCCTCTTCAGCTCTTAGCTGCGCCCTAACTCCATCCATATACATTCAAATGTATATGGCTACCTGAGTCCATGAAATGCCAACGCAGTATACGAACAGTGTGTCTCCTGCCGGCCCCTCAGATGTAAGGTGACATCTCTGAGTATGGATGAATTCAGAATAAGTCCAGGCAAACCCACACCCCTAACCTTAAATCAGTTCCCCAGCTAAGTATCCTGACAGGTAGTTATGTGTTTCTATTATTGTTGTTTTAAGTAAGTACCTTTTCTTCCAATTATAAATTCATGCTTAAAAACAGATTAAAATTATTTTGTATTTTTTCTTAAATGAGATGTCATGTAGAGTGCCTACCAGGTACTCACACACCAGCTCCCTTCTCTTCCCGTACAGCAGTCTAAGTGCTTGTAATATCTATCAAAAAGTTGTTCTAAGCAGAACCTAAAAACCTAAGCTTTTGCGTTAGTCGTCATGATAAAATGTATTCAATTAGCTTTGTGAAAATATAAATCATAGCTGAAAAATAAATGAACCATACCACTATCAGTTTCTTTCATGCCTAATAGAATTGAAAAATTATGATGGTCTTTCATATTCAGGCTTTGCTCAGACCCCGACTTCCATGAATACACTTGAACTAAAAGCTGTGCCCTTTCTCATGGTGTCTTAAGAACAAACGGCACATGGATAAGGCTCACAGCTAGGGGCTCAGGATGCAGTGTAGAATCTGGACGTCTTTTTTTTTTTTTTTTTTGGTGGGGTGGGGAGGGTGTGGAGCAGAAATCATACAGCCAGGCAGACAGAGGCCACCAGAAATTGATTTCCTCCAATACCAGCTGGAACTTCCATGAAGTCCCAGCAGTCTTGTCTTGTCAACTACGTTCTTTCCCTACAGCTTCCCACCCCGAGCCATTCCAGACCCGTCTCCCTACCCAGCCAGCTGACCCTGCTTCCCACCTCAGGGGACTATTTACCAAGACTTGAGATTCCTCAACTCCTGCCAGTCGGACAGTCCCTCTTCCACACTATCTGACATGACCTCTAGGATGCTGAACATGCGCCTCCCTTGAAACTCCGTCCCTGTGCTGGTGTGGCTCCTGGCTCCCCCATCCTTCACATCCCTCACATTGTCCCACCACTGACACAAGACTGGCACGGTCTCTGGTCAGATCACCTTCCTGAGCGAAGTCTAAGAGACCTTAACCTCTGAAATTCAACATGTTCAAATTATCTTCCTTTAAGACCTCTTCCTTCTCCTAGCTTTCCTAGCCAGCTTGACTGTGGCCACCACCCACCAACATGGAAAACAATGACAAAAAGAGAAACCAAACACACCTCCCCTTGAAAAAAAACAAACCAAACCAAAAAAACTAGTCATCATCCTAAGATTCTTTTCTCTGTCTCTCCCCTTCCTGTCCACCCTCCTCACTTCTAAATGGCCATCAGCTCCTTCTGTTCTAGACAGGATTCTCTCTTGGAGCCATTACTGCTACCACATCCTCACTGTCACTATCTGACAGCACAACTCACCTCTCAACAGACTATTCCAGTATCCTCTCACCTCGAGCCCTACCTCGCACCACCCTTTTGAATGCAGCCAGAGTAGATCACAAACCTGCTGATGCTACTCCGCATGCTTAGACTCTCTCCCGAATGACCCCGGGGGCAGGCTGTCCACTCCTGCCACCACCGTTCCTTACTCCCCCCAGCGGACAGTTCTCTAGAACAGGGTTTTTCTTATCTTTGAAATTCCCATTAAAAACAAAGTGAGTGTTGTCTAGCTTCTGCTTGCAAATCTTGACAGTTTACCTTAGGGTCACGATTTCCCTGGATTTTTATGAACCAAAAAAGCCACAAGTATTTGATCCCCACTTCAACACTATTTCAGGGCTCGGAAAAATTAATTCTGTACAAAACCTTGTTAACATGGAAGAGTATGGCACACTCTACAGAATGGCGACCTTCACTCACCATGTTTGACTTCATTAAAAAACACCTGTCACATACGCTCCATGTGCAGTCACTGCAGACAGAAGAAACTGGGTGTTGTGCTCTCAAAGTAAGGGGGAATATGTTTGCCTACATTTATCATTCTCCCTAAAACTGAATTCTAATGCAGCAAGTGAGGTCTTGGAGATGCCTGAATGACATCAACCCTGTGTGTGTGTGTGTGTGTCTCAAACTGGAATGATCAATTTTTCATTCTGGAGCAGTTCTGTCCACAGGACTCCCTGCAGTGATGGACATGTTACAGGTCTGCACCATTCAGCCTGGTGGCCACCAGCCACAAAGGGCTCTCCAGCAATTACAATGTGGCTAATGCACCTGAGGAATTGAAGTTTTAATTTTTTTAATTGAATTATAGTCAGTTTACACTGTTGTGTCAATTTCTGGTGTGTAGCACAGTGCTTTAGTCACACATGAACATACATATATTCATTTTCATATTCTTTTTCACCATAAGCTACTACAAGATATCAAATATAGTTCCCTGCACTATACCGTATGAACTTGTTAATCTATTTTACAAATACCAGTCAGTATCTGCAATTCTCAAACTCTCAGTCTATCCCCTCCCACCTCCTCCCCCCGGTAACCATGTTTGTTTTCTATGTCTGTGAGTCTATTTCTGTTTTATATGTAAGTTCGTTTGTCTTTTTTTTTTTTTAAGATTCCATATATGAGTGATATCATATGTATTTTTCTTTCTCTTTCTGGCTTACTTCACTTAGAATGACGATCTTCAGGTCCATCCGTGTTGCTGCAAATGGCATTATTTTATTCTTTTTTATGGCTGAGTAGTATTCCATTGTAGAAATATACCACAGCTTGAAATTTTAATTTAAATTAAATTTAAGCAACCACACGTAGGCAGTGGTTACTGTATTGGACAACACAGTTCTAGAGCATAGTATTACTTTATGAAACCAAAGCATCAGCAACTTAGCTTAAAAATGTCAGTTCACAAAGCTTTGCAAATCACTTCTGATTCCTAAATTACCAACTCTCCAAAAGTTGGCATGTTGTTAGTAAAAACAGAGCTAACTTTTTTATTATTATCCAATGCTGTAAGGTTACTAAGACACAGCTACGTTTCAATACATCTTAGCAGAAGGATGTCTTATTTGACTGCTAAACAAGCATTTATGAGTGGAAGTTTTCTACAATGTTTCCTGAATTTTGCCAGCACACAACATTCTCCAATTCTTAAAGTTTACGAAAATGAGAAGGGAAAGGGGAACCTGCTTCAGCAGAGAAACAGAGCAGCAGTCAACGTCTGTAAAACACCCAAGTAAGAAGCAAGCTCAAACCCGGGACAACCTTACCTCTGAAATGAGAAAATTAAGAAAAAATATTTTAGTTTAAAAAAAAAAAAAAGACCCGTCAGTGTCTCTGTGGTCACTTAAGCCACTCTGGATCACCAAGTTCCACTTCCCAGAGGACATCACCTTCGCATCTACTAAATCATCTGTGAGCGGGCACTTCTTGAATCCACGTGCTGCTCTCACTGGAAATCTCAACACAAGCCACCAATACCCATTCAAGTGGCAGAATGTTTCTCACTCATCACTTACTATATTGACTGTATAAATATCCCAAACTAGCATTGGCTGAGACGGTTTCAGTCCAACAAGTATTTCCCAGACGGCATCTTGTTATTCAGCAGAGTAACTGAGACAGCCCCTGGAACAGCAGAGACTTAAATGTGTGGCCACACCCTCCTTTCAGAGGGATACTTCTGGGGGGCACCTTGCCTTGTACTCAAGCACACACAGTACATCCTTGAAGATCCTTTCTAAGAGGGAAGGTTGCCTGGAATGAGCTACAGGTATCCTCCTTTCTTCTCAGAATGCCTCTAAGTGTCCAGATTTGGATTAAAACATTTGTCTCTGCTAAGCAGTCGTCTTCCTTTCAGAGTCACAGGCTGACAAAGCTGCCAGGACAAGCGGTGGCTCTTCCGACTTCCCACCCCACACCACCACAGGCACAGTCTTTCCACAGAGCTAATCTGATGCCATCTGCGCTCAGCTTAAAAACTTTTTCCTGCCTCCACCAGTGTGGAGAATAAAAAAAATTCTATCTCCATCATGTCATCTTGAGGTTACTTTGATTTGCCTTTGAGTGCAAAACAGGTGGGTGCCACCCTACCCTCTCACCTCAGGGGCTTTGGTCAAGGCTCCTCCATTAACTGGAGGAGCCCTCCACACTGGCACTCCAACCTTATTTAGCTCAGTTCCACTCGGGCTTCACAGTTCAGCTGGGCTGTCTTTTCCTCGAGTGTAATTTCTTCCACCAAACCCAGCAACAAACCTGGAGCACAGTAATCACCACACTATTTGTCTCCTACACCACCGCTATTAACACCTCACACCTGTCAGTGTTTTACAGCGATGATCTCCTTTACGGCCTTGCAACAACCCTCAGAGCTAAGGAACGTTCTTCAGGCGAGAAAGCTGAGGCCCAAAGAAGTCAGACAAGGTGTTCAAGGGCCCGCAGTACTGGGAGGAGAACATGGGCTGCCTGGCTAACCGGTCTGAGCTCTGCCCCTTTGTGGTGTCCTGCTGCTCAGTGGGTTCTACATTAGGTCAGGAGCCTCTTGGGGAACACCGCAGTGAAAACTCACCAAACGCTTACTGAGAGAATAATCAGAACAGTTCCTACCTGAGTAGCTGTCTGTCACATGAAGAGAGGCTGGAAACTTCTAGAGAGACTTCTAGTACTGTTCACTGTGCAATGCTGGCTTAACAGAGCACCCTCAGGGCTCCCTTCCAGCTTAAATGAACCAACAAAATCAAAACCCCTTCCCTCTCTCCAGAAGTGTCCTTCGTAGGTGTTAGGAAGGACATCTGTTTGCAAAAATAAAATTTGAGAAACAGCAAATGAACAGTTAAGGGAGCCCTTTACGGAGCTTCACAGGGACAGAACCAAACACAAACCTTACACATTTAGAGGCAGAAGCAACAAAACTATTCCAAAACACACGTCAAATTTACTGACAAACAAAAAATGCTCAAGGCTAGCCCAGCTTTTGGTTTTCTAATTTAACACTGATTTTCAAGACAAGAAAAATTTCCAGTTCATAAAGAAAATCAAAAGTTAGCATACTTAATGCAAAAGATTAGGCCTACGACCCAGATGGTATTCTGCCAATGAGAAATTACAATGGCCGATAACTAGTATTTACAGAACACCAGAATGCTAAATGCCGGGCATTTTCATACACAGTATTCTTTTTTTTTTTTTTGATGTCCTTTAAATGGTCCACGTTAAAGTTACCAGTCATTACTTCATTTTACAGAAGAGGAAACTAAGGCTCACAGAGGTTACAGATGGTTACATGGTTTCCACCTAAGACGAATGCAGTCACCAAGCCCCCATCCGTTACATTAAGCTTCTCCGAGTGGAAAGATGTGGCACTGACTCCTCTTCCTATCCTCACTTTGAAGCAGGGCTGTGACCAAGGCTGGGGACCGGCCGCCGAGTCCTCCCCACCACTCAGGTATATCTACACTTGTATCACCTAACAGAAGACAAGCTCCGCCCTTACCGTTCCTCCCAACGCGGCGCCCGATTCTTGCTAGCGGGAGTTACCATTCCAAGATTTCAATCTGCAAGGTCAGAGTTTAGGTAATTCAAGACGAACGCCGCATGGGACTGGCCGATTTACCTTTGGATCCCAGAACCTTACAAGCTGCGAGATCCGCATTGTAACGACACTTTCACAACTGATGGGTGAACTGCATGAAGCTTTCCTGTACTCCACTTCCGCTAAGTCTAAAATGACACCACTATTTCTAACCATCAGCTCCCTCCAGACCAACGCCTTACCTAAGGCGTTTTCAGAAGCCCCGGGGCTTCGCGCACCTTACCTCGCTGTCATGAGTTAAGCAACCTCCGAGGCCACCTCGCAGGTGGGCATCCTCTAGCAACAGCTCGCCCAACTCTAGCTCTCCCGTGTCACATGCAGAGGTCGACTGCAACCCCGTCCACCCACAGCCACCATGTGCGAAGTTTAATCTTGAGTTCGGCCGAAAGACATTTCCCTTCTCCTTAAATGAAAAGAGACGAGGACCCGCGCTCCGGCCCCCCCACCCCACCCCGGCGGGTGCCCGCAGCCGCCCCGCAGGACGCACCGAGAGGATCGCGGAGCCCCCGGTGCTGCCGCCGCCGACCGCAGGCCACGCCGCCCGCGCCCTCCGGCCGGCCCCGCCCGCGCGCGCCCCGCCCCCACCGCCGCCTAGGCCTCGCCGCGCCCGCCCGCGCGCCCTCCGGCCGGCCCGCCCGCCCGGCCCCGCCCGGCCTCCCCGCCGCGCCCGCACTCACTGAACATCCCAGGCGGCTCCCGCTGCTCCCGCCGCCGCCGCCTCCGGGATCGCCTTGCTTCCGCCTCCGTCGTCTCCGCGGCAGGCTCTCGCTCCGACGGGCGGCTCAGCCGGGCCCCCGCGCCCCGCGCCCCGCCGCCCCCGCGGCGGCTCTGGGCGGCCGCCCCATGACTGACTGACGCGGAGCCGCCGCGGGCTGGGCCGCTCCGGCCTCCGACGCGCAACCGTCTCCGCCAATGGGCGAGGCGCCTCGGCGCTCGGCTGGCGCTGCCTGGCGTGCGCGCCGCCCCGCCCCCGCGCCGCCGGCGTCGGGCGGAAGGAGCGCGGGGCCGGCCCCACGTGGTGGGCGCCCGCGAGTCGGTCCCGCCGCCGCCGCCGCCGCCGCCGCCGTCGTCCTTCCACCCCCGCGTGGTTCCCATCGGGGGCTGGCCTCCCGGAGAGCTCCTCACCTGGGGACTGCCCTCCGTCCCCGCCCGCCGCCCCTACCGGGCGGGGCCTGACGTGAGCGTCTTACCTGGGGACGGACTGCAGGTGAGCCCCAACCCAAGAAGACCCAGAGGTGAGCTCCTTACCTGGGGCCGACGCCGAGGTGAGCGCCCTCCCGGGCCGGGCCTCCGCACCTGCCCGCGGTCCCTACCTCCTTCCCTGGGGACAGCCCTCCTTCCCCGCCCGCGACCCCTAGCCAGAGTCGCCCGCGAGGTGAGCTCCTTACCTGGGGACGGTTTTCCGTCCCGGGCCTGGCCTTTCCCCGGTCAGCAAGCGCTGGACAAGAGCCCACTGGGTTCGCCCCTTAGGTGGTCTCTCGCATCGCTCCTGGCTGCTCCTGTTTCTTGCTACCTGGTGTCCTGCTGCTCCGCAGGGCTGTGCCTAAGCGGTCTTCGCCTGAGTACTGACGGGCTTTGCTGTCCACACCGAGCTTTTGACACCACCTGTCAAAGATCGCTGCGGGGCGCCGAGAGCGGAAGGTGGGTAGACTCCCGGAGAGTGTCTCGGGCGTCTTTGTAGCCAGTTCTGCAAACATTTTTTAAGTACTTTGTAGCTGTCGCGATGGCTGTCTTAGACATTAAGTAAGTAGCTGTTGAATGGATATTGGACGTTTGACAAAATAGGAAGACTGACAGCACGCCACTGTTCTGTTCTCTGTAGAGTGAAGAATACCGTGCTGAGTAAGTGTCCTCATACGGTGTTCGCTCATTCCCTGTAAATATATACCTGTTGGGAATTAGTTCTGAAGGTAGGACTTCAGGCCCCTTAGATTTAAAAAATCCGGTGATCCTTCTCAGTATAGCAAATTCTTTTGGTTTACCAGTATTTAAATTAGAATCATAGAACTGAGATTCTTTCCTTCCCTTCCCTCCCCTCCCTTCCCCTCCCCCTTGGTCCTATTTTGTTGTTGTTTATGATAATTTCAATATTAAGTATCATGACAAACTTTCTCCTTTGAGGAACTGACTGACTTACTTTTATATAATGAAAATGACTTAATACATTTCCCCTTTTCGCTATGACTTTTAGGAAACTCGAAGTTACCTTTACCTAAGTTAGTTACCTATAAAGCTTTTTATGTAAAGCTACATATAATCTTCAGTTTTATAGGATTATAGGTGGTTGCTGTGTTTGTGTTCCTTCTGTATTCATGATTTTATGATACTGTGTTTTTTTTTCTAGTGTTAATTGTGTAACTGTATTTTGCAGAGTCTTTAGAAGCAGTGTGTGTTTGTAAATTTATACATAAATGGATAAATCTGTAGTGGGGAAGTTACTGTTGCAGCTGAAATAACAGTTTTTTATTGGGACTGGGTTTATACAATATTTCTTTTGTACTTTGGAGGAGTATTAGTATTGCCAAACACTGCTTATTTATCTCTTTAAACTATTTAATAGAGCTAATACACACTACATAGTATATATATTTCAGAGCAGTTGTGCCAAAACTTACCTTTTTCCATCTAGAACCACGTGTAAATGAATCTTTTCACAAGTAATTTGAACACTTAGGGTTTTGTCCCATTAAATTCCTGTGCACTGACCTCTGAGGATGTGATGTTTGATCACAGCAGGAATACTTGTGCGTGTGTGTGTGTGTGTGTGTGTGTGTGTGTGTAATCCATCTTCTGCCTGCTTTTGTCTGAGTATCCCCCAGAAAAGTCATGGACTTGAGCATCTTATGTATAGACTTTGCCCAACAGTGTTTTAATTCATTAAAAAAAATTTTTTTAAAGAACTATGTGTTATGTAGGCAGTAAGATACATGATGTTCATTTTCTGATGCCTCTTAAGTTTGACCTTAATATAAATACTTTTTCCGTTGCTTTAAATGGTAGATAAAGTGCAACAATGGCTGCTGTTTATTCTGGCATTTCCCTGAAGCTTAAAAGCAAGACAACTTCCTGGGAAGATAAACTAAAACTAGCTCACTTTGCTTGGATTTCCCACCAGTGTGTTCTTCCAAATAAAGAACAAGTAAGTTTAATGTACAAGTTACATTTTTACAACTTAACTAATTATCACGTATGTAAGTTGCATATTGACATTGAGTTAAACTTTAAAAGATTAGGGGAAAAGTTGGGGAAAGAAACATAATCGGAAAGTTAAAAGCAGTGTCAGTGAGAAAAAGTCAGTAAGCCCGTATTTCATTAAAGAAGTTTTTCTGTTACCAAACCTCAGTTAGCATTTCTTTTGTTTGGGAATATCTCTTATATTCCAACTGAAGTTTGTGCATCAGTGAACAAATTAGGACTTAGGTTACAGAAGTTAGGTTCTGAGTCTGCTGGTATCTTCACTGGTTGCAGAGCAAAGTGCCGCTCTGTAGGCAATTGCTTGTTGGTGCTTTGTTACACGTCTTTGCAATTTGGAGAGTTGAAGGTTGGAAAGTAGAGAAGCTTTAGCATTTGTGGTAGGCTGAGGGGAAATAGATTAGAAATCAACAGATTAGAAACAGATTAGGAACCAAGGAATGCATTGCTGTTGTTAAGATTTCTTAAGCTTATTTGAGTAAAAATTAGTGTTAAATACAATGGAGACAACCAGGATGATGAGCTCACGAGACTGGGTTAACATACACTCGTATGCTGGTATTAAGACAGCACAGAACGTGCCAAAGGTGGCTTATGTCGTTAACATGAGGAGCTACCACGTGTGGAGCACCGTCATACCTAGTAGTTCCTAAACCTGGCTACACCTGAGATTCCTTTTGGCCGCTTGACAGTCACCTGGTGGTCCTGGTAGGTACTATCCTTATCCCGGGAGAATGTTTTCCTTTTAGCATTTGTCACTGTTCATGCTCTTATCGACAGTTTTGGTATTGTGAGCTGAGGCCACACCTCCTTTCCTCCTGTTTACTAATAAGGAAACATGTCACAGTGATGGAAACTATATATGGCCAGCCCTCCTTCTAACACAGCACTTGTGAGTTATCTCACCGAAGTCTGTCTCTGACTTCTGAATGCGGTTAATAGACTTACAGATGAAGCTGCAGGTCACACGGGAAGCCAGGACACTAACCCTGGTCTTCTGACTCTGCATTTTTGCCTTTGTGTGTGATTCATTTCATAGCAGTGCTGAGCAATTACTGTTGTGCTTTTAACTTTTAAAATTTAGTGTAACTTCAGAGAAGCTAGTAGAAGGAACTCTCCCACTGGAAACTTCTTATTGCCTCCAGGTGATGACAAAATTAGTTTTTTTAATTGATTCTTTACTAATAAATATTTTAAGATACCAAAACATTTATGCATTATAATATTCCCCAAGGTAAATTTTAAAGAAGAGTTTTCCCCCTGGCAAGTGTCTTTGGTTACGCACGGGATGTCTCTATAAATGTCCAGTGTCGTTTTTTCTTGGTAAAGAAGTTCATTTATTTTTGAAGTATCTTTCTTCCAAATTCAGGTATTACTTGATTGGGCCAGACAGTCACTGGTTGCGTTTTATAAGAAAAAACTTGAACTGAAGGAAGATGTTGTTGAAAGGCTTTGGCTCTATATAGATAACATTCTACATAGCAGAAAATTGCAGAGTCTTCTCAAGAATGGAAAGACAATTAACCTTCAGATTTCCCTCATCAAGGTAATTAACAGTTTCCTGTGTTATCCTGCACGTGTTACCAACATCTTTGCTGATTTCCTGTTAATGCTGGAGGCTCCTTTGTTTTGGGTTTAATTATATGAAGGTGCAGGAAATGTCAAGGTAGGCGAGAAGAAAGAAATAATATTATTAGAGTAATAATAATGACTGATACGTATTAAACACATATTGTATGCTCTACATTTTGCTAAGCACTTCATATTATTTAATAATCAAGAAAAGTGTAGAATGTTTTCATAAACTGGTTGTTAATTACCTTTTCAATTGGAAAAGGTAGCCAGCAAATGATGCTACTTGATGATGTTTTATCCTCCACCTTTCTGTTAGACTGAAGAGAGATCAAAGGCCAAAATCTAGATGAGAATTTCCTCAGAGGTTTTTAACTTGAAGTGATTCTGAAGTCTCAGATCAGAATCATGAGCTTCATCATCATTACTGATATTTTGAAATACTGTGCGAATAGCCAGTGACAATAAAAAGCACTAATAATGAGCACTCAGTGTGGGCCAGGCTCAGAGAGGCAAAGTAACTTGCTGAAAGTCACACAGCTGGTAGGTGACAGAGCTGGGATTTGAACCTCCATCTGTCTGGTCACAAAACCTGTGCTCTTCACCCCCTCAGCACCTTGCCCACGTAGGTGTGCAGGTCTGCAGAGAAAACCAGTAGAGCCTGCTAACAAAAGAATGAAATAGTTGAGCTGCCTGATGGCTCACAGGCTTCAGTGGTTTTTGAAATTACGTTCTAAATTGTGTAACTTTTAAAAATAATGGGCCAGCGATCACCACAGTGGGTTATTCTGGATGGTCCTTTGGCAGTGTGGGGAGAAAACCTTACAACATCTCTATATGTTGAAAGAAAAGTCTCTTTAGTTTTTATACATGCATTATAATTATATATTATATGTATTAGTATTATAGTACATGTATACGATTTATAACCTTATTAGGTATAACTGTGGAAAAGTTTTTACAGGTGAGTTGTGTAATCAGAAGAATTTGGAGATCACTGGAGCAGGGTACATTAAGACATTTTTGTTTCAGCTTTTCCACAGCCAGCTGTTACTTGAACAGAGATAAACACATCTGTGTCATTGGGCTACTGATAACTTAGCAGTTAGAATAAATTTGATTCTCGGATGCTCTAAGGCTGGGAGCAAGTCACTTGGCTGATGAGTGAATTTGGGAATCTGCCTGGCCCTCATGATGTCTGGTGTTTGTGAATTTCAGCGTTTTGGAAGCAGTAGACCGTGGGTTTGCTGTATAAGTGTTAACTGGCAACATTTGCTTTCCTTTCTTAAGAATGCCTTTTGCTTTGTTTTTTTAAATAGAAATAGTATAACTGATCATAAAAAAATATATTTTGGACCACAGGATCATAACCCAAGGCCACTTGTCCATGTACCTGTAGCATCTAAGTTGAATTGCAGGTTTAGGATCTAAGAAAAAGTGAAATCTTTGGAGATTAAGCCTTGTAAAACTCAGCTCTCTAAAGAGGGACCGGACTTACAAAGGTACTGATCCTTTTCCCCAATTTATATTGGTAGGAGATGGGTGTGTGAAGGAATTGACAGGTACTCCGCCTGCCTTTGGTGTGCAGATGTCAAGTTCATTTAGATGTGATGATCTGGGCATTTCTTTCTCATTAAGATGAGGGCAAGGAGTGAGTTCATTGATTCGGTTGTATTTTTTTGTGTGTACGTGTGGGTTTAGGGTCTGTGATGAGTTTTCTTTCTTTCTTTACACCCAGATCATAAATGAGATAATAGCCGAGTTCTCTCTTTCGGGATCCCAGAGGAACATCAGTGCTGTGCTGAGCTGCTGCCAGGGTGTGCTCTCGACGCCCACCCTTGCTGCCATCTACACAGCCAGACAGGAGCTGACAGTTGACCTGCTGGGCCAGCTGTGCTGGTCGGCCTGCCGGCAGCCCGAAGGAGCTGCGACACCCCAGTTATTTGACGTCATTCACCTGGCCCTCGGCCGTTACCTCTCGATTCAGCAGCAGCAGGTCAACCCAAAACGTGCCTTTGGGGAGGTGACCGGGCACCTGCTCCAGCCCTGCCTGGTCCTGAGACACTTGCTCTCAGGGGGCACGTGGACGCAGGGCCAGCTGCGGCCAGCGCTAGGCCGGGACATTCGGAGTCAGATTGAGGCCGTGCTCCGAGGCGGTGCTTTTCCGCCCGACCTGCTCTCTTCCTACAAAGAGGAGCTCTTGGACCAGCAGCAGGGTGACACGAAGATGGGGGCCATGAAGAATCTTCTAGCTCCCTTGGGCACTGTGGTTGCCAAGCTGGTTGATGCTGGCTACTGTGAGGCCTCCCTTCACGCGGCTGTTGTAGCCAGCTCCGTGGCCTTGCTGTATAAGCTCTTCATAGACTCTTACTTCAAGGAGGGGAACCAGCTTCTCTGCTTCAAGGTGCTCCCCCGGCTGTTTGGCTGCCTAAGGATTTCACGCCTGCCGGAGGAGCAGATAAAAGCCCTGTCCACATCCGACTGGACCACAGAACTCCTGGCCCTGGAACAGCTGCTCAACTCCGTGGCTAGTAATAACATCTACAACATTGCCACCGACAGGATCCGGCACGGAGAGGCTCAGTTCCACTTTTACCGCCGTTTGGCCGAGCTGCTGATAAACCACGCGCAAGCGCCTGTGCCGGCCTGGTTCCGCTGCCTCAAAGTTTTGATGTCTCTGAATCATTTGATTTTGGAGCCGGACCTGGACGACCTGTTGGCTTCAGCCTGGATTGATGCAGAAGTAACAGAGTCTCGGACGAAAAAAGCCCAGGAGGCGCTTATTCACACGCTCTTCCAGACGTACGCCAAACTCCGACAGGTGCCTCGGCTGTTTGAGGAGGTGCTGAGGGTGATCTGTCGTCCGGCTGCCGAGGCGCTGAGACAGCCCGTGCTGGCCGCGGGCCCTTCGGCCGTGCTCCGCGAGTGCCTCCTGGAGCTGCCCCCGACCCAGATCTTGGACGCCTGGGCCCTTGTGCTGGAGAAGTTCCAGTCTCTGGTCTTGCCTCATCTGCGGGGCGACGGGGACATGGCACTCAAGTCGCTGTCCCTGAGCTCACTGCTGCACTGCATCATGTTCCACATGCGGAGCCTGGACAGCGGCACGCCTCTGCCCGTGGTTAGGCGGATGCAGCGCACCATGGACGAGATGCTGCGGGACCTTGTGAAGCCCCTGCTGGACCTCCTCCAGGACCCCCAGTGCCCAGCGCCTGAGCTGTGGCGACAGAAGGTCAGCGACGCGGCGCTCCTGCTTTCCCACACCTGGGCGCAGGTGGACACCATGCTGGCTCTGACCTGCAGCCAGTATCGCTCTGGGGCTGCGGCTGCCCTGGAGCCCCCGTGCCTCCCCCCGCTGCTCCCAGGTGTGGAAGCCCAGCACTGGAAGCAGATACAGGAGTTTACAGCTCAGTTCGACTCCCTCGGCAGGTTTTGCTTAGAGCAGCTCTACCTGCAGAAAATGAAAAGGACTTTAATGCAAACGAATTTCGAATCTGAAGAAGCCCTCGATGCTCTGAGGCACGATGCTGCCTACATCCTGGGCTCAGGGAGAGCCAGCCTGGCTCAGAGGATGACCGCTTCCTGGGACGGCCAGGTCGGGACAGTGAGTGCCCTCACGTACCCCGTTGCCCACTGGCACTTGATTGTGTCCAACCTGGCAATTCTAATGTCCTATCTTAGTCCCGATGACATGAGGTACCTGGCCAGCATCCTGCTGAGAACTTTACCAGTGAGCAGAGCCCAGGAAGGCTCGGCAGAGGAAGAGCCAGACTTGACACTTGAAAAGATATCTCAGGCCGTCCTTCACAGCCCCCTCTTCCCAGAAATGCAGCCCCTTTATCGTGCATTCTTACTGAGCCTGACTGCTTCCTGTAGCAGCATTCTGCGTTCCGGTGCCCAGGGGGACCTGGCCCTTCTTAGTCAGCAGCTGCCCTGGCTTTTTGAAAAGGACCACGTGGTTGTAGCTCATTGGGAAAACAGATTTGCCAAAGTCGGGTCTGAAGGTGTAGAACCAAAAGGAGAAATTGCCCAAAACATACTATCCTTGGTCAAGGGTGGCTTCCCCATCCAGCTGAAGGGGGAGCAGTTGGAGCGCCTCCTGGGGCTCTTGGAAGTTATTTCTTCCCTGCAGCTGGACAGCCTCCTGGCTCCCTGTCACGTTCATTATTTTCTTCTGTTACTATCCGTGGCTGTCACCAAGCTGGGGAGCTCTTGCCCTTCTGCACTGACCCTCAAGATTTGGATGACTTGCTACCAGCTTCTCGGTTACCTGCAAAGAGGGAGGAGTGCCCACTCTGTGCTCAGGGTCATGTACGTTAGCGATATTTTTGAGATCACACTGACCTCCTTGTTCAAAGCCAGTGGTAGGCTTCTTACGGCCATGGATGACCCCTTGTGGTTGGAATTCCTCCATGTGGTGGGGACTTTCTTAGAACAGCTGCTGCTGCTGCTGATCCAGAGAAAGCTCAGCCTGGTGCTCAGTTTGGGGAAAATCATCACGTTCCTTTCACGGTGCAAAGTGTACACGGCAATGACTTCAGGCAAGCAGTTGGGAAATGGGAATCCTCTGGGCCAGCAGCTCCTTCTCGTGTCTCTAACCAAGTTGTGCCAAGTCCTGGGGCCTTTAGTCAAAGAGCAGAAGCAGCAGCAAGAGGCCCCGGAGGCCCTGCCCGAGCTGTTGGAGCAGGCTGTCCTCCACGCGGGGGCCGTGCTCCGGCTCTGCGTGGCCCGCGGGGCCCAGGGCCAGCGCCTCCCCTCCGCCATCATCTCGTCAGTCAGCACACTCTTGGAAGCCGACGTGGGCCTGCAGTCCAGGCCAGGCGGGACAGAGGTTTCCCAAATGATGGACAACATGCTGCACTCCCAGACTGCCCTCTACCAGACCGTTTACTCTCAGATCCTGGCAGAGCTGCCGGTTCTGGCCAGAGACACCCCGTCTTTCCAGGCAGCCGTGCGATTTTTAACTCTGTTCTTTCTGGCCCCAGACCTACACCCCGAGGAGGAGTCTGTGTTTACCTCTGTGTTCCACTCTGTGAGAAAGGTTCTTGCAGGTAAGATGGTTCCTCTTGGGCTGGTCCTGTACTGTAGAGCTTTGGGTGGAGAGGAGCCACCGGCCCCTCCGCCTGTGGGAACAGGTGTACATTTCAAAAAGTAGCGCGTGACTCCCCCCCATGAGCCCACTTCCAGTGCCGTGTCCCCTGCACGTGGAAGCAGTTCCTCTCGCGGCTGGTTCCCCGCTTCGACACCAGCAGCAGCTTTCCAGGTGTGTTGTTTCACACTTCACTTTTTTTTTTTGACTTATTTTGAAGATTGCGCTAGTTTATGGTTCTGAACCGTTCTGTTTTAGCCTTTTTGTGTCCTGGCCCCAGAGGTCAACGCGGACAGTTTGATCCTTATTCGTAGGCTCCTCTGTGTCAGATCGTCAGTGCCACCCATTTACTTAAGAAAGATACAAAATCTGCCAACTTAAAAAAAAATGCAAGTGACTTAATTTATAAGGAACCTCATAAAATTCCTGGAGGGCAGGATGTCCTCCCCTGGGTCTCAGAACAGTACTAGCCCTCGTGGGGCTGTGGGCGTGCTCAGGTAGGGAAGTGTTAACCTGGGCTTTGTAAGAGAAGGGCCGGCTGGTCCGGGAGGGCTAAGGTGAGGCTGAGTGCTGGGCCCTGAATGATGCTCTGCTGTGTTCCTTACCGTGTGGTCCTCGTCTGCCTAGATTGTGGATTGACTGGAGAGCTTTAGTCTCACATGTTCTGTCTCACACTATCAGCACCTCTCTTAGGGAGTGGTGGTCACCCTTTGAACAGCGGCTAAAATTCAGTCTTCTGTGAACACTTCTATTCTGGCATTCTAAATGAATGTCCGAAAAAAATGGCAGCCGGTGGTGAAGCGCTGGCCCCTTCATCCCTTTGTTAAACAGAATACAGTGTCCTCCTTTATCCCTGCAGCCCTTGTGAGTCGAGGTGGCCTCTGAGTCCTAACTGTGTGTCTCTGGACCTCAGGGGCGGAGCCACCGTTGGGGTCAAGGACAGCCACCCCACTGTGCCTTCAGGCCACAGGCCCCAGTGTTGCCGCTGGGTCCAGGCCTCACTCACCTGAGTGGCTGGACTCGGTCTAGAGAAGGGGCCAGAGTGGTGAGAGCTCTGGAGGAAAGGCCAGCTGAGGAGGGGCCCGAGGCGTTGGGCTGAGAGAGGGAGTGTTCAGGTGGCTACAGATAACCAGAGGGTGGCCACTTGTGTCCCCAGGGGTGATTCAGGTAGGTTTCAGCCCAGAAAAATGAGCTTTTATAAGGAATGCTTTCTGACAGTAGAACAGACCACCTCAATTCAGATACAGAAAACCGTTACTTTAAAAAAAGGTTCATATATATGTGGAACTCTCTCCTACACCGGAGATGAATGAAGTGCTGATTTTGACCTATCTAAGTAATCGGACATTCGCACACGTCACAGGATGACGAAATGCTGTGAAGTGAACCAGAACTGTGGGACTGGGCTGCGTGAGTGCAGGCAGAGCCTCCGCCGGGGCAGGTTGCTGGAGGGAGGGCAGGTGGGGTGGGGGCAGTGCCGACGCTGAGCCCTCCATGTGACGGGGTTCTGCAGGGCCGCTTCTGCCTGCTGGCCGTGGGAGTTGGTGCCATTATGCCCATTTCACAGATGAGGGACTTGAAGCTCAAAGGGGTAGTGGATCCAGGATCTCAAAGCTTGTAGAAAACTTGAACCTGGATGTTATCTCTCGAAGCCCTGGTCCTGCCCGCCCCCAGTGCTGTCTAGTAAGCAGACTGGGACGCAGGAAGGTACTCCAGCCGTGTGGGATAGTCTGGTGGCTGAAACGAGGCTGGGGTCAGATTGTAAAGGGCCTTGAATGTCCTAACTGTGGGCTCTGTTATGAAACCCTGGGGCTCTGGGGACTTCAGGAGGCTTTCCTGCATTAAGCAGAAACAGCTGGATGACTGCAACAGGCAGTCCCTGAAAGTTGGGGGTTCTTTCCATCGCATCAACGTTCCCATCTGTCTAAAAGGACCACTCTGCCCTTGGGCCCCTACTGACTTTATAAAAGAATACAAGGAAACTAGAAAGAGGTTAAAGAAAGTGCCAGTCACCTGTCTCCCGGGGTCCAGAGCTAAGCCCTGCGAAACAGCTCTGTCCTCTCAGGCTTTCCTCCGGGCTGTGCTCAGCGCACGGGTGCCGTGTGTGTGAGAGGCTGGTGTCGACGCTGTGAGTGTGCCGTCCTTTTTTTGCCTGCACCACAAGTGTCTCCACTTCCGTGAGATGCTGGCTTTTAATGGCCGTACACCATTTCACAGTGCGGCCGCTCTGGTTTGTTTCCCTGCCCCTTGCCGGTCACATCCTTCAGCAGATTTTCTTTTCCACACAGATCCTGCAGTTCCAGTCCAGGTGGTTCAGGACATGGAGCCTCACTTGGGAGCCTTGTTCACCCAAATGCTAGAGGTTGGGGCAACCGAGGACTTTAGGATGGCAATGCAGTGTATTCTCCAGGGACTCGATGTCAGCAACATGTGGAAAGCAGATCTGCAGGTGGGCTGCTCCTCCCCCTCCCGCGGCGGGCACGGAAGTGATACTGGCTTCCATGGGACAAGGGATTCGAGATGCGGTGTCAGCGCTCAGACTAAACAAACATGCAAAATCCATCCGCTAGAGACTATAGGCACAGGAGGAGTTTGGGAGGGAGCTGTGCCCTCTGGGGAAGCCCAGGGCCTCAGTGCATGGAGGCCTTGTTTTCCAAAGGGGACCTCTTTCAAATTACAACTGTGTTCTCACTGTGTGAAACAGGTAAGTGTTACGTACTCATAAAATTGACACTTTTAAGAAGTTAAGTTCGGCTCATCCACTGCTTGAGATCCTTCGCATCATACTCTTTAAGAAATTTTACTTGGCTTGGTCACAGCCTGGATCCCACTTGAGAATCTCTCAGGGAGGCAGGCTGCCCTTCGGTCCTTTGCAGCTTAGGCGGCTTGGTAGTTGCTGATGAAGCCCTGCACCTGCACTTGGCGTTGCGTCTTTTGGGGGCCACTGCGTGGAGCCAGTGTGCTGGAATCCGGTCCTCTGAGCTGCCCCGTGCACTGGCCTGGCCAGATGCTGACCCTGCTCACGCGGGAGGAGGAAGGCCGGAGAGCTCGCTGTCTGGGGCAGGGTTGCAGCCCAGGCCTTTGGATTCTGAGCTTTCTCTGCCTCACGAGTGGCTTCTTGACTTCTGGTTATAATCAGCACAGGAGCTGGGTTTTGGTTTGGGTGGGAGGAGAGCTGGAGAGGGTAAATTAGGGGCAGCAGGGAGAACTCACATCTCCTGTGTGTGAGCAGGGGGTCCGGCTCTGTGCCACCCCCACCCCTGTCTCATCACCTGTGACATATGCCCCTCTCTGGAAGTTTTCATTGTCTGCAGCGCAAATCAGGCCCCAGCTTTGAGAAGGCATCTGGCCTTCCTTTCAGCAAGCCAGGGAAAAACAAACCATCGACTTCTTTTTTCTTTTTTAATTTTTTTTGGGGGGTGTAATTAGGTTTATTTATTTAGTTTTAGAGGAGGTACTGGGGATTGAACCCAAGACCTTGTGCATGCTAAGCATGTGCTCTGCTGCTGAGCTATATCCTCTCCGCCCCTCCCCACCAAACCATCAACTTCTGTTTAAACCAGTCAGATAGAGAAGAGTCATGAGACTGAACTGAGCATTCAGTGATGGAGAGGATTTGGATAGGGCCGTGGCAGGGGCATTGGTATGGAGACAGGAAGGAGGGTGGTGAGCAATTGTGTTTGAGTGTGAGAAGGTAGATGGTGACGGGGGTGCCGGGGGGTAGAAATATCCTGCAGGTGGATGGGAGAGGGGACCGGAGCTCAGCAGGGGAGGGGGAGGGGTGTGTCTGGTCAGAGGGAGGGAGGGAGGGAGAGCGGAGGGCAGAAGGCATTTCTTGGTGGTGGGTCTGCAGGGTTGGAGGGGAAGAAGGGGCTGGGGTGGGGCTGAAATGGATGGTGTGAGGTGCCCAGTGTGGTCACCAAAGTTATTTCCTTCCTTCTCATCCTTTAAAGCCATCACCTGATCTAAGTATTTCACCTTGTCCGTGTTTCGCTCAGCCCCTCCTATATTTATTTATTTAACTGAGTTACAGTCAATTTACAATGTTGTGTCAATTTCTGGTGTACAGCACAGTTTTTCAGTCATACGTGAACATACATATTCGGCCCCTCGTTTCATCTGCAGGCACAGGTGGTTCTT
Source organism: Vicugna pacos (assembly GCF_048564905.1). Classification (NCBI taxonomy): domain Eukaryota; kingdom Metazoa; phylum Chordata; class Mammalia; order Artiodactyla; family Camelidae; genus Vicugna; species Vicugna pacos. The sequence goes on along the minus strand of NC_132997.1, from coordinate 27,882,144 downwards.
GCACAGGTAGGTTACAGTGGCCCTCTTGACGAGAGGGGCTCAGTGATGAGGTCGCTGTCCCCGTGTGTGGCCTTCTGTTTCACTGTCTCGGGGAGCCGCTACGGGAAAGGCCCTTCCTTTGCCACAGTGCTGCTCGTCTTGCTCCGTTTTCCCCTGACCGCTTGGGGATGTAAAAGGCCTCACCCAGGACCTGTTCTGGCCCCGACTCGGGCTCTGCTGGATCTCAGCGCTGGTGACCGGCTCCTTCCCCGGACTGACTTCCCGAGAGGGCCGGCCCTTCCCACTGCTCAGCTCTCTCCCTTTGCCCCTAGGCTGTTCTGGCGGCGGTGACCTTGATCAAGTTGCTACTGCAGTGCCCGTTTGGTGGCGAGAAAGCGCGTTTGTTCTGGCGGGCGTGCCCGCAGATTGTCACCGCCCTGACTGTGAGTACCCCTGGGGTGCGTGTCCATCTGTCACCGCTCGTCACCCGCAGACCAGGGGCAGCGCTTTTGCTTCTGTTGAGCTCAGAGTGTGCGTTCCTGGGGCTGTGTCCTGGAGACCGCTGTAAGCGTGGCGCTTTTCTGTCTGTGTGTCCCGGCAGTGCTTCTGTCTGTCTGCACACGTGTCACCAGTAGGAGAGCTTCAGGAAGTGTTAGCCGGGGTGTAACAGGAGTGTGGTGACAGGGTTGTTTGGATTAGGTGAGACTAGAAGTTCTGGAGCTTTCTTGGTCCGCACAGAATTTTGTGGTCTATTTAGTGCATTCATTCATCTGTAGCTGTGTGTGTGTGTGTGTGTGTGTGTGCGCGCGCGCGCGTGTGTGGGTGCATGTTTAAGTTATGGTTTAGAAAAAAATGGCTTTAGAATAGGATAGTGGTGTTGCAGGTAGATTCTTGTTAATTCTACCCAAGTGTCAAATTGTGGCACCTGGTGGAGTCACATGACTTTCTGTTTCATTAGCACAAAAGCCTAGTTGTGACTGGGGCTGTCTTCTGTTGCCTTCTGCTTCCTGCCCTCTAAAGAGTCTGCAGTCAGTGCTCTTACACTTGGGCTGGAGAGAGCAGTCTTTCACCATCGTGATCAGCCCTAATTCTAGCTCGTGCTCCCCGAGAGAGTCACTTGCGTTAGCATATTCTCAGGGCAAAAGGGCCTGAAGAGTAGAATTAATGTTCTCTTCTGCTCTTCTGTCTTCTTGCTTTGTTGTTTCCCTGGGCACCTGCATTAGCGGACGAATCCCATTTGCACTTCGGTGTGTGGGAGGGGTGTGAGGGGGTAGAGGAGGGAAGGGGGCCCAGGGGGTGCCTGATCAGTGTGGGTGGGGTGCCTGTTAGGTCCACGCTGATATAAACACCAGGCTGGAGAGCACGTAGGTTCCTCGAGAGGCGATAGCACGAAGTCAGCACAGCCAGGGCACCCAGGAGGAGGTGAGCACTGGGGGAGACAGGCCCCAGGAGGTCTCCCCGCGGTGCTGTTTACAAACCGCCGTGTGTGGAGGACGGTCACAGGTGGGCTCTCCCAGGCCATTTAGGTAAGACTCCAGGCAGCCCCTCACCTTGTGTCACTTTATTCTCTAGAATAATAATTGAACGTCTTTAACTAGAGCCGAATTTTAAGAAATGTAACAAATGGAGTTTAATTACAGACGTGTAGGGCTAATGATCTTTTGAGGAAAATACTGTTACATGTGTCTGATGTGATGTTTTCTTGTTCTGAGAAATCGGATGAATCAACTCTTTTATAAGAAATTACTTCTCTTCGTGGTAGATGAGCCCCACAGAAAGTGTGGTCCAGGACGTCCAAGCCCATAGTAGGCCCCTCCAACCCGCCCCGCCTCGGGGGTTGGACACTGGTCCCCTTGTCTCTTCAGACTGCCCAGTGACCCCTCAGTTCATGCTGGAGGCTGGACATTCTTACCTCTGTCACTTCCACTTCTGTGCTGTTTCTCTGGAGAATCACCATCATTTTCTGTCCTGTGTTCCCTGCCCCATAGCTGCAGAACCGAGAGGCGTGTCAGGAGCAGCCCGTGCCCCTGGCGCTGGTTGGGCCCATCCTGGACGTCCTGGCTGCGCTGCTGCGGCAGGGGGAGGAGGCCATCAGCAACCCGCACCACGTCAGCCTGGCCTTCAGCGTCCTGCTGACGGTCCCCTTGGACCACCTGAAGCCCCCTGAGTACGGGAGCATCTTCCCCAGGGTGCACAACGTGCTCTTCTCAGTCCTGCAGTGCCACCCGAAGGTGAGGAGGGGAGCAGGGCGTGAGGCAGCCTCCTCTGTGTGGACAGGGAAAGTCAGCCTTCAGAAAAGAGCAGTGGGAGTGGGGAGGGTATAGCTCAGCGGTAGAGGGCAGTGCTTAGCATGTGCAAGGTCCTGGGTTCAACCCCTGGTACCTCCACTTAAAAAATAGGAGCAATCATAAATAAATGAACTTAATTACTGCCCAAAAAAATTTAAAAAAAAAAGAAGCAGCAGGAGAATAAAACTAATGACTCACGAAGCAGACTTTTTGCTTCCAGTGATTTCTAGAGCCAAAGTGATTCCTCAGACATGGAAATGTCTGACTGCATCAGGCTAGGTGAGTCCATCTTTGTTGGAGTTGACACTCTGAACATGCTTGTGTACTAGGTGTTCCAGGAGCCCATAAGAAATCAGTCTGCTTTCATAGAGCATATATTTATATGTCAGTTACTCGCTTAGATCTCTTCTTGGGCATATAATTCACTTGGATGTAAGGAGTGAGGCATCCTGAGCTTGCATTTTATGGGGTGCTGCTTTCCAGATTAGACCGAGACTAGGAACATGTGCCCCGTAGAAAAGATTCTGGTTCAGCCAACATTTATTGAACATTTGCCGTGTGTCCCATTTCACCCCTGCAGCAAGTCTGTGTAGTAGTTGGCAATCCCGTTTTCTTGGCAGAGAAACTGATGCTCAGAGCTGCTAAATGATTCAGCCAGTGTCAGCCAGCTGAGTCTGAATCTTAGCAACAAGACCGTGGATTTCTTTGGCCCGTGTTCTTTTCATTGTGCCACTGCTATACGTGGGATGTGTGGGAACTCAGAAATGGGATAGATACACACATTCTTAGGCACATTCAAATATTTTTAAGTGTTTTCATGTTCTAAAGATGGAGACCTGCCAGCAGTGCAGTTTTAAAAAAATTTATTCTCTGGTAAGCTAAATACTCACGACGTTGCGCCTCCAGTGCCATCCCCTCCTAACTGTCGCCTCCAGCCCTGCCCATCCTGCCAGCATCTTTGTTATGGGATCTCTGCTGATTCCGAGATTTTGACTGTAGAGTAGAAATGCAATACTAATCAATTACAACCCGAAACTGCAGATCTTGCAGAAGATGCAGGATTTCATGCGGTTGATGAAAGCAATGTTGGAAAGCTGTGTGACTCTCCTGCAAAACCAGTAACAGATGACCATGTAGCAGAATGAAACCACTGAACGAGGGGAGAGGATTGACAAGGATAGTGATGCAGCATTGCAATGAGGAGTGATGTGACTGAGAATAGCAGCTGACACGTGCTGCCTGTGGGGTGGGGCGGGGTGGGAGCAAGTGGGGCCCCACGTGTTGGGCTGTGTGCATCGTAGGTGGGAGCTGCTAAAAGCACCGGGCTGGAGTCTGCTTGAGTAAACCTGAAGGGACAAGCACAACACAAGCCCTGCCGGAGTAGCCAGTGGAGCGGTCGCAGCTGGCGCTGCTCTGAGCTCTTTACATGCTTTAACTTATTTAATCCTCAGCACAGCCTATTATCATCCTCATTTTGCAAATGAGCAAATGGGCACAGAAAGGCTGAGTGTTCGTCCAGGATCGCACATTAAGCCAGGGTGTGAACGCAGAGAGCCTGGCCCTGGGTGTGTGTGCTTTTAATCACTGGGATAGAGGATTGAGAGGGGTCCCTGGGAAATCTGATGAAGCTCTGGGATACTTTGGCCAAAATGACCTCTTTCTCAACACGTTGCTAAAGTCGATCGTTTGACACAAAGAATGTGACGTTATGCTCTCCAGAATTTGGTTCGATAAATTATACCAAAGAAAAGAATCCCCACGCTTGACCTGCTGTTGGTTCCTTCTAAGCATCAGAGCAGCGCTGTCCAGGAGCGCTCAGCGGTGGTGCGCGTGTTCTCCCTCTGCCTTGTCCAGCCCGGGAACCGCTGGCCACACGTGTCTTGACCACTTGAAATGTGGTGTAGGAATTATATGACTAGGAACTGAAATTTAATTTTCATTAATTTAAACTTCAGTAGCCACATTGGCTCGTGGCTGCTTTATTGGACGGTGCATGGCTTTGGTCGTGATCAAAGGACAGCTGAGTATAAAAGAGGCGTGTTTTATAGTTTGCATATCATTTTTTGGGATGAAGCCCCAGGCAGACCTTTTTATCACTATAAAATGTGAAGTTTTGTTTCTCATTTTAAATGGAGTTGCTTTATGTAATCTTTTTTCTAGTGCCAATTATACTTGAATACATTGGTTACTGTGCCTTTTATTATTTACTTCTACCCATTTCCAGGATGCGCTAGTAACAGCTTAGAGTAAAAGACAGATTCAGCAAATTCTAAGCTAGGATTACTTTATCAGATTCCTAACATTATGCAGCATGGAAGCCCTACCCCAGACCATTAAAACGAACGTTAAAGAGTTAAGCAGGGTGAGCAATTTCCCCAGAAGATCCTGGCAAAAAAGAATTTGCCCCAACTGTTTTGAGTGTCCTGATAGACAAGATTAAGGCGGAAATAAATGTGAGCTCCTTTAAAGTAGAACTTGAAACACACAGTTACCTAAATTTTTATTCTTTTGTCTGTTACTATTACAGGTGATGCTGAAAGCCATCCCTTCTTTCTTGAACTGTTTTAATAGACTGGTGTTTTCAGTGATACAGGAAGGACGGCAGAAAGATAAAGGTAATGCAGAGTAACGGTACCCGATACACAATTTCAAATGTGTTGATTTTTACAGATGTCTCTGGCCACATATGTTACTGAAGATAAAACCACCCCGTTGAGTTTAAGTAAGAGAAATATTCAGGTCATCAAATGAATGCTCAAAACAATTTTAAAGAAATTTCCAACTGTCACTTTTTTTTTTTTTAACTATATCCACAACACAATGCATTTGACATCTGTTAATTGCAATAGTTGTTCTCTAGAAGAAAAAATGAATCTAGATTCAGGAAACATTTGCTCTCCTATGCAGGGGATATAAGAGCGACTCGGGTCCCATTCTTGCCCTGATGGAGTCCGTGGTTAACTGGGAGATGGAAAAGGAGCGGTCAGTTGTAGCGCGCTCTCGTTTTATAAGACGGTGGAGTTCCTGCAGCGCCCCATTCCAGCCGCATGCGTCTTGCCAGGGTTGTGTTTGTTTACCCGCGAAGCAAACTGCCATATGGCAGTCATATAAGCTATGTGTGCAGCTCGTTCTCTAGCCCTGAAGTTTGCTGATTCTTGCTAAATGTCTAATTTGGGGGAGAGTCTCGTTAATTAGAAGTGTGCATATAAAGAGAGACTGTCTACACTGTGCTATTTCGAATTCGTGTAGCATGGAACATGCCACCTGATGCGTCCCGCGGGAGGGCAGGGGGTCTGGTCAGACCACAAAGGAGGGCTTAGAGCTCAGCTGCGAGGGTGTCAGGGAGGACTCCGAGACAGTGGTTCTGGACTGACTATGAATATATAAGTGGTGAGAACTCCTCCCCACTGGTGTGAATCAGGGTAACAGGTTTGGACGTGTAGATTTAAGCTACTCAACCAGGTAACTTTTGAGAAGAGAGAAAAGTTAGAGTTAACACTGGACGATAATTCCCAAATCATTCTGCCTGGTTTTGGGGTCAGCCAGTGGCACAATTCGGTCCTTGGCTTTTTCCCAGCCTGGTGCGGAGGAACACCAGGTGTCACGTGATGCTGTGAAGCGGCGGGCGGGGCCCTGGGGGCTGGGGGCTGCGATACAGGTCCCCCCACACCGGCCTTGTCAGGCGGCAGCGGCTGCCTGCAGCTCTGTGCTGAGGCCACGAGGATCGTGTCTGAACTTACAAGCCGGACCCCAGTTCTGGGTAGGCGTCTGCCTAGGCAGGAGCTGGGAGTTAGCCGCCAGGGGTCCCTGGCGCGGGCGGCAGTGCGCTGGGCGTGGTGTGTGCGTGTTGTAAACGCATCTTCTGCCGCAGGGCGCGTCCCCGCTGGCGGAGCTCAGCCACCCCGTCTGCCGAGCCTTGGTTCTCTGATGCGTTCACCGGGTAACCTAGGAGAGTTTCAATTATTTGCTCTCTTTTTGTTGGTCTCTAATGTACTCTTTCATGACCACGCGGTGAATCTGGGCTCAAGTAGCAAGCGCCGGGTGTCCATGTGTGAACCGCGTGCGCGTCCTCAGGAGCCCAAAGAGAGAGGAGACATGGTGCTGGTGAGACTGAAAGTGCCTCCCTCCAGAACGTTGCCTGTTGAAATGTCCAGCGAGTGTTAACTTACACACTTTCACAAAACAACACCGATCTAGAAAAATTTCATATATGTAACGTATTTGTGTGTGTATTCAACATCTTAAAAAAAGACACCGTACCTTCTAAAACTCAAGTTTATTGAGGCATATATGTAACAGCGTGCATCTGTTTAAAGTGTGTACTTTGATGAGTTTTGATAGGTAAATTCCACCACAGTCAAAACACAGAGCATTTGTGTTACCCTCAAAAGCTCCCCTTGTGGTCTGTTCCCCTCCCCCTGCCCCTGGCTCCAGGCACCACTGATGTGCTTTTTGTCACTGTCGGTCTGTTTACATTTTCTAGAATTTTGGAGAAAAAAAAGGGGGGTGCATAGTGCTCTGCTGATTGAAAGCCAGTGAAGTTGCTCTGCCTGAGCCCAGGTCCCTGCCTGGGCTCGGCTCTGCAGGCCTGGGGAGCGGGTGTCATGCCGGTCGTGGGAACATTCAAGGCTGTTAAAATTCTCGGGAGGAGTTTGTTAAGAAGACCTAGGTGATCCTGGCACCTCAGAGTGTGAAAAACTAGGAATCAGAAATAAATCTGAGAAGCCGGGGGGATATCCAGTAATAATTGAGTCTTACATCTATCTGTCTATTAAAGAAGAATCCTAGACAATGTTTGAAACTTAACAGGGCCAAGACATAATCAGGCCATCTTATCTCTCAAATCAGGGGGTGGGGATGGAGGGATAAATTGGGAGTTTGGGATTAGCAGATACAGACTACTGTATGTAAAATAGGTAAACAACAAGGTCCTACTGTGTAGCACAGGGAACTGTATTCAGTACCTTGTAATGGCCTATAATGAAAAAGAATATGAAAAATAATACATGTATGTGTGACTGAATCACTATGCTGTACACCAGAAATTAACACAGACTTGTGAACCGACTAGACTTTAATTAAAAAAAAACCAACAAAAAAACCCCCCAAAATCATATGTTGTCAAAAGCCATTTTTAAAGATAATTTTTCTTTTCCCCCCATTTGGAGCTTTCCTTGTACAGATCCATCTCCTTTTTAAATGTGATTGCAGTCCTAGATTTCATCCTAAAAATCTTGGTTATTCTAGTTAGATTCTTTAAAAAAAAAAACCATGGACTCTTGAGTATTTTAAGTGTTCTTCCCTTTGTAAGATGGTTAAATATTTGGACATATTGTCTCCCTCATTCTGGCTTCAAAATGAGCCAATTAAAGAGCCTGGAAAAAATGGGAGTTTTGACTACTTTGGGCCTATGTTGAAAGTACAAAATTAGAAGAGTTAAAACGTAGGAGTTTTGAACTAACGGGCTTGGAAACACTTTGCTCCTGTAGGAAGCCCAGATGACCTGCCGGTGGTCCTCGAGTGCGCCCGGCTTGTGGAAAGGATGTACAGCCACCTCGCAGCTCGGGCCGAAGAGTTCAGAGTGTTCTCCCCCTTCATGGTGGCCCAGTACGTGACGGAGGTGCAGAAGGTGGGTCGAGCTGTCTCCCCAGGGCTGCTCCGCCAGCGCAGCGGGCGGCATTCGGCGCCTGGTGGTCGTCCTCCGCTGTGGCGGGTGGGCTGTCACGCTTGTTGACACACTCCTGCAGGGTCGTCGTGGGGGCCGCGCAGTGCTGTGCAGAGGGCTGGCCGTGTTGGTTCACGAAAGACCCCCGGTCACCTGTTAGTTCTCTTCTCGCTCCAGCGCAAACCCCCGGGGCCTGTCCTGGTCTGTCTCTCAAGTAATAAGGGAGATGAAACGTTCCCCAGGTCCGAGAACAGGAGCTCTCGCAGAACCAGGCTGAATGGAGAGCGGGAAGAGGGGCCCTGGGGTCCTTCAGCAGCGGGAGTTCACGAGTCCCTGATGCGTGTGACTCAGCTCCTCTGGCTCGAAATAGATGACACAGGGGGAGATACCAGTAGATGCGTTCACCTGGATTAAATACTCCTATCCAGATTAATTTGACTTCTGGACTCAATATTCTGGATAATTAATTCATTGTTCAACAGTGATCTCACTTTGGAAGGTCAGTGTGCAATTTTCAAAATTCCCCAAGACGCTGTGTGACCTGTAGAGTAAGTTCATTACAAGACTTGATGTCTCATTTGTTTAAATTGAGTGTCAGAGGCTTAAAGTACAGTGTGTTCGCGTGTACATCTGTCTACTTGGGCAGGTATCCATATACATTTATATCATTTATCTTGCCCTCAGCAGAATGCCCCCCGCCCCTTGTCAATCTCTTAAGAATTCTGGTGAGCCGCTGGCAAACGTGTTATGTTAGAGGTGTTGGTGTTTCTCAAGCCTGAGAGTTTCCATTGGTCTGAACGGGCTTCCTCGGAAAGCCTGCTGTGGCCTCAGCTTCCATCCTGAGCCCGTTTCGGGGTGAATCTACGATGGCTCCCTTGGCCAGTGGAGATGCCCGTCACATGGTGGGCAGCTGGCCAGGGTGCTGGTGTATGTTGGGTCCTCCCAAGGCACCGAGTGTGAGAGCTGGGGCGGCAGGCGAGGGCCCCTTCAGATCATCCTTTGAATGAGAGGTGGGCTTGGTTTCCTTGCAGCTGTTTAGCATTTTGATAGAACCCTGATATTTCTCAAGCACTCAAGTCATTAACACGTAGGCTTGCGCTGGAGCGAGAAGTGGCGTTATTTTCTGTTTCACTGAAGAGCAAAATGAGACGCAGCAATATCACTTCACTGAGGGCCAAGAGGGGAGGCCTTGATCTGAACCCTGAAGTCACTGATTAATATTCTGAGATTTACTTTGTGAAAAGTCTCAGGTTTTTCCAGCCTCATTATGCATGTCTGATTTATGCTTATCAGGTATCTTTTCATTTTAATCTTGAAAGCCAAAGGCCTTGGGAATTCTCTCAGGCTGTTGCCTCCCAGAATCCATTGGCAGGGCCGTCTGTGTTTTATCTTTAACTTGTTTTTAAAATCAGTAATGAAGAAACTATTCCATATGCATCAGAGGTCTACTGAGAGAGCCATAGATCTTCCTAGACCAGGAAGACATTTTTAAGTTTAATTAAATGCAGGAGAGCAAGTACCGCTTTGCATTCCCCTCGTGTGTCAGTGGCAGGCGGCCTTGGTGAAGGTCTGGTGGTGGTGAGGGCGGGTGGCGGTGGGGCCGCATCAGGCAGGGGAAGCTGCGGCTCCTGCAGACCTTGCAGTAAGGTGTCACCCTGGAGACGTGTCAGGGAAATTGCGGTCACTTTAATCTTCTCTTTTTCCCAGAAATTTGTAACTGTCCCTCTATATCGATGGCTTAGAGTAAACAGTTTGTACGACTCATCTTGTTTAAGGTCCTGTTAAGTTACTCAGTGATGTTTCCACTTGTTGGCCACTAAGTGATCTTAGTGTTGTAGAAATAGACTTTTTTTTTTCTTGTTTTCTAAATAAGTGGTCTGTAACATACAGATGCGAAGTGGCTATGTTGTCCTAAAAGTCCTGGCCTTTCTGTTACCCACCAGAGCACCGTGCTCTGGGCTGTGCCTTCACTAAGGGGACCAGCTGAAGGGATTGTGACGTCTGGACTCAGATTGCCCAGTTCAGGTCTCACTTCTGCCACTGGGGAAATTAATTCGCCTCTTTTTGCCTTTGGAAGTGGAATTATTTGCTTAGTGTGATGATTCAGTGAATGAAGGAGCAGTCAATTTACAACATCCTCGCCCAGCTAGTAAGATTAAGGACTTCTTCTGTTTTCTGTTTCATTTTATGTTTTCTTTCTGTCCCTAATAACTCAATGTGGAGTCACAGACAGGCCATCTGTCTTTGGCCCTTGAGCACTCTTGTCTATAAAACAATCAAATTTAACCAAGATGATGATCTGTCAAAAAAGTTTCGAGCTATTCTGTGAAAATAATTGTGACTTTGAAGAGTAGCATCATCTTAGTGGCAGAAACAAATTGCTTCTTTAGGAATATGCCCCTCAGTGGTTGCCTCGGTGAATCACACCTTCTCCTGGTTAAAATGTGTGCCCGTTAGAAGCTGTGTTTGCAGAGAGGCGAGAACTCTCAGGTCAGCTGGACGTTAATGAAGAACCAGCCACATCCCAGGCCTGTTAGCTGGACCCTTCCTGCTGCTTTCTGGTTTCACCTGCCACAGTGCAAGACTCTGCTTAGTTCGGCTGAAGCTTGCACAGCCCTGGCCAGTGCGAGTAGAGCCTGCTCTCTCGGCCTTTTTGTTCAGATACTAGTCTGAATCTCTGATCTGAAAGTTCATGCCCAGTAGCTGATACTGCCAAACTGGAGCTGGAATGCCCACTCCTCCTGCTGTGCCCGGATTTTGGTTAACCCAGATTTTCAGGAAGGAGTGCATCTTTGGGCACAGGGACCAACTCGTCCATCCTGGGGCACTTAGGAATTTAGGGCCCTTTGTGCTATTGTTGACGGAAATACAAATATCTATTAAGTGATAATTATAAATCATATCTGATGCTGGGTGCTGATGGCTGCCCACCTGCCCTTCTCTGGAGAGAGGTGGGCTGGTCTTGGAACGTACATTGCCACCATTATCCCAATTAATGCAGCTTCCAACGTGATTGGCCATGTGGAGGAAATCTGATGCAATGTTCAGGTGGCTCTTATTATAAGATTTTTAAACTTAAAGATTCAGGTTTTTAAATGCCCCCAGTAAACAGGTAGGCATCATTTACTGAATAGCAAAGCTACTCCTGAGATTTTGTGATGTTTCACTCTAAGTTTTTATTGGCTTGAGTTGGCCTCCATTTCCCCAAATATAAACTTTCAAGATATGAATATTCAATTATTTAAGTTATGTGCAAAATGATATTTTAAAAGCAATATGTTTTCTTAAGTTGGTGGCGGGGGTTGAAATTCCTTGTCAGGCCATCGAGGGCTTGGTGTCTGCCTGTTGGCTCTTACAGAGCTGTCTGTCCCCCTTGGCCAGGTCACCTTGTACCCGGCGGTGAAGGGCCTCCTGCAGGAGGGCATTTACCTCATCCTGGACCTCTGCATTGAGCCAGACATCCAATTCCTGCGGGTCTCGCTGCAACCAGGAGTGAAGGATGTCTTTAAGGAGCTGTACGGTGACTACGTGAAGTACCACAAGGCGAAACACGAAGGCGAGAAAAGATACACCGTCTGACTCACCGTCACAGAAGTGCTGCTTTGGTACCGCAGAGCAGCTGTGGCCCTGGGTCTGAAAGAGTCGGAGAATGAAAGACTTCATCAGATGCTTTAGTTCACAGCGTCGAAATTGGTGGAAAATCCTTTTGGGATTATATAATATACATTGTATTTTACAGTTATGTTTTTCACACTGAATATTTTTTAAGGTATCTTTTTATGCAGTAAGTGTTGCAACAGAATCCTGAAAACAGATCCTGGAAGGAGGTGAATGCAATAAAAACTTGCTGAATGTCTCCTGTGGCCATTCCAGATGTGGTTCTTGTCTCGGTCCAGTGGTTTGGTGTCCCCTCTACCCACTAGGAACTATGCAGAACCTGGGTTTGGGGATTTTTTTTTTTAACTCCAGGTACATGGCTAAGTAATTAAGTCCAATTTAAATATCTTTGCCTTTTACATTCTTCAAGAAACATGGGAAATGCCCTTGACATGCCAGTTTACTGCCTTTCCTCTGAGTGTACCTCCTGATGGGACTGGGCAAAGCCGGGACTCGGTGTTGGCCAAGGTGCCTGCTCCGGGCGGGGGTGGTGCCCTGTCATGCGGGGTGCTGCTCTGCGGGAAGGTGCCTGGCTCGGGACGCCGGATCCTGCCTGCGCTTCTGGCTTCAGCTCTCAGAAGTTCCCTTGGGAATTTTGTTTTACTCTTCAGTCTAAGAAATACTCTTAATTATATTTTTCATATTAACTAAGCAATATATTTCATTGTAGCAAGCTCAGAAAATAAAAATAAAAGGGAAAAAAATGGAAACACTCCCAGGCTGTTACCCAGACAGCCACTGTCATCTTGGAGTCCCTTGTTTCTCTCCCTTTGCAGATAGATAGATAGATAGATGGGTATATTTAAGTAAATGTATAGTTACCAAATTGGATTATAAGTACATTTTTGTTTGTTTGTTTACCCAAACTTTTTTTCCTGTGAAATATTTCAATAATATATTGGGGTTTATACAGACATACTTTTTAATGACTGCATAGTAGTTCACTGAGTAGATGCAGCTTTTTTTTTTTCTTTAACATTTTTATTAAAGTATGGCTGATTTACAATGTGTTAATTTCAGGTGTACAGCAAGTAACTCAGTTATATATATATATGTATTTTTCAGATTCTTTTCCATTATAAGTTATTTCCAGATATTGAATATAGTTTCCTGTGCTCTATAGTAGGTCCTTGTTATTTACTTATTTTATATATAGTAGTGCATATCTGTTAATCTCAAATTCCTAATTTATCCCTCCCTTAACCCCTTGCCCCTGTGGTAACTGTAGTTTGTTTTCTATGTCTATTTTTGGTTTGTAAATAAAATTTATATCATTTTTTTTTAGATTCCATGTATAAGTGATATTATGGTATTTGTCTTTGTCTGACTTACCTCACTTAATATGATAATCTCTAGATTCATCTATGTTGTTGTAAATGGCATTATTTCATTGTTTTGTATGGCTGAGTAGTATTCCATTGTGTATTGCATATACACAATGGAATACATCTTTATCCAGTCACCTGTTGATGGACATTTAGGCTGTTTCCATGTCTTGGCTGTTGTAAATAGTGCTGCTATGAATATTGGGGTGCATGTGTCTTTTTGAATTAGCGTTTCCTCCGGGTACATGCCCAGGAGTGGGATTGCTGGATCACAGGGTAAGTCTATTTTTAGTTTAAGGAAACTCCATACTGTTCACCATAGCGGCTGCACCAATTTACATTCCTGCCAACAGTGTTAGGAGGGTTCCTTTTTCTCTACATCCTCTCCAGCATTGATTATTGATACAGCTATTTTATGTAATGAATTCCCCATGGTAGATATCAGATTCTTTCCAAATTTCCTTTGACGGATGATGCTTGCAGCCAACTCTTTCCTTCTATCTTTAATTATTTTTATAAGGTAAATTTCTATAAGTTGTGTTATTTGTCAAAAAATCCTATCGATTTTTAAGGATTTATATAAATATTGCCAAATTGCCCTCCAGAAAGTATATAATTTATTTTCCTTCTAGTGAATCGACTTAAATATTATTGATCTTTGTTTTATGCTTCCTTTGATAGAGAAGTGTTATTTTGTTTTGAATTTCTCTAATTACTAGGCGATTTTCTATATTTTGTATTTCCAAATTTATTTCTTACATGAATTATGTTTATGCAATTATATTTATGTGCCAGTAGCCTGTTTCTCAGGATATTTTCCTTTTTTCTTACTCATTGTCTCTATGGAATGTGCGTTGAAATTCTCCTGATACCCTTTTTACAGTTGGTCAAAATACAGACTTAATCATTTGAGGGATCATCCCTAAGCGAAAGGTGTTTTTTTTTTCCCCTATTTTTTAAAAAATTAATTTTATTTTTTGCCCTTAACAGAGGCACTGGGGATTGAGCCCAGGGCCTTGTGTATGCCAAGCACATGCTCTACCACTGAGCTGTACTAGTCACCCCCATTTTTACCTTATTTTTTAAACAAGTGTGATTGGAGCAGACAAAATAAAGTGTGGGTTGTTTTCTTTTGTTTGCTACCTAAGAGAACTATCCTATTTTTTCCTGCTTCAGATTTGATTGTGTTTCTTGCACTGGCTTGACTGAGTCTGGGAGGTGGTTCTGCTTTGCATACTCCATGTTTATCCGTTTCCTTCCCTCTGTCTAGGCGTTTTGAGTGTAGAGGCTTCCTAAGACTCTGAAATGATTCAGGTGGCCTGACTTAATGCTCCGCATTGACCAAATTCTGTCCCGGTGCCCAGTTCCCTGCAGCATCTTCTAGGAGAGGTTGAGAATGTCAGTTCTTGTTCACACCTGGAGACGGGGTGCTGGAGGAAGCAGGTGACGTTTCAAGGATGCAGGCTGTAAACAAAGCTGGACTTAAAACCATGTTCTTGGCTTTACCCTTTTGGTCAGGTGTCCTGACAGGAGGGTCACTGATCACGGAGGCCCTCACGGAGTTGTACTTATTTTTTTCTCTGCTAGGAGTTCAGGAGGGCTGGAAGGTAGGGGTTCTCGGAGTTGCCTGCTTTCGGAGTGTTCGCAGAGCGCAGACCTGGAGCAGTTCCTCGGCCTTCCTGACGGGGGCACTGCAGGGCCGCAGCTCCCGGCGGTGCGCTGCTCTGAGGCGGTCAGTGACGTCTGCTTAGGAAGAAGGCTGCGGACTCTGCGCAGGCAGATGTGGCCTCCCCGGTTCCCGCTCCTGGTTTCCTCGGTCATCTCTATTTGAACTCTGAACCTTCCTCAGGAAAGAATGATTTTCCACTCTAGTTTGGTGGTTAATAGGGAAGAGGAAACAGCTTTCTTGGTGGTAATCACGGACACTAGGCTGTGTGCATTTTTATTAGGAGAGTAGACCTCACGGGGAGAGAGGTGGCCCAGGCGGAGTGGGGTCTCACGGAGGGGACGGTTGGTGAGAGGCTGAGCCTGAGCGAGACCCCTTTTCCCCTGCAGGGCCCCACCTGCGCTGTGCTGCAGCCGCCCCCCCCCCCCCCCGCCCGCGGCTCATGCCTTTGACAAGTGGGCATCGGTGTCCTCCGTGTGGGGCCTGATGCTGGTCCTTGTGGGGTTTGCTTCCCGGCGGGGCACACTGACCACGAGCCCGCCATCAGGGAAGCGTGGTCATTCCAGAGGGTGGGCGCAAGGGCCGGGAAGCAGGGAGCGCAGGTGCGGGCATTGCGAGAGGGAAGGCCGGCCGCCTTGCTTGCCTGGGCTCTGGGTCCATCTCCCCTCCTGTTTCCTGCCCGCGTTCCTTCCCTCGGCATCCACGCTGAGGATCCTCCTGACGCCCGGGCCCCACTTCCTGCGACCTGCGTCTCTGTTATAGCCACCAGCCGCTAACAATTAGCCCTCCCACCAGAGCCTCCGTGCCCCAGGGAGCCTGTCCCCAGGGTCCCTGTCCCTCCGCACTGCCCGGTCTCAGCCTACCCGTCAACCCTCCACCCACCCTGTTCCCTGTTGCCACCACGCCCACCAGGCCCTCACTAACATCTCCCTCCTTGGGCTGTTGTCATTTTGTCACACTCTTGGCTCTCCTACCCCGACCCCGACTCGAGGGAGGGGCCAGCTCTGTTGCTGGAGAAAGTAATAGAATCATGGCGATGATTCTCCACGGAATCTTGTCCTCTCTCCTCAGCTGGGTCCACCCACTGGGAGGAAACTCAGAGGAAGGAGCACGCGCCAGGCAGCGTGGCTCTGAGCCGGAGCAGATTAGAGGTGTGTTACAGTTGGAGTGTTATAATGATTTAAGCGAGAGGTTATGGTCGATCGTAGAACATAAAGATTATGCATGAGAGAAAAGAGGTTTGAAAAATGCTACATCAACTGATGTGAGTGGGAAAGGGTTCTCATTACAAAGGAGGACCAAGGGGTGTGACTCAGCCCATGACCGTGCTAGAGGCAGCAGGACGGGGCTCACTGGGTGTCTGGGATGAGAAACCCATTCAAAAAACCGAACCGCGAGGATCCCAGCAGACAGTGCCTGGCCAGATGCCACAGAGGTGAAGAGCCCGGGAGGAAACAGGGAGACCATGCAAGTGAGCGCACAGGACGCGGCCACTGCGGCCACTTTCAAGACAGATGATGGCCCCTATGTGTGCAGACGTGGGTGCCCGTAGCACTCGGCTCAGATGTCCCTGGCCGTGCAGCGTGTGCTGGTGTCTTCCCCACCCTCTGAGCCTCTATCCCAGATTAAATGAGACAGACAGTCCTTTTCCCAACTTTCAAATCCCATCCCTCTGTCTCTCAAGTCTATTACTTCCCTTACTGTTTACAGACGTACAAAGAACACCGTCAATCTAAAAAATTTGTATGTTGATCCTGTAATTCTCCCGAATTACCCCAGGCCCGTCTCTTGACTGCCACCTAGATATAAGGCATTGTCTACGTTCCTTGTTCCTACTTGCCACGCTTTACCTTGGTGTCCTCCCCAAACAAGCTGCCCTCAGAAAGACCCTGGGGTCCGTGTGAACCACCCAGCTTCACAGCTATCGGGTTTGTCCACGGTCTTCCTCGTCTCTAGGTACCTTTGGCTTTTCTGACTCTTCTAGCACCAGGGTCCCGGGTGACCCTGGTGCCCCTAGTGCCCCCAGGAGTTGGTTCCTGACAGTCCTCTCCCGACCTGCCTCCTCTCCATCCCTTCCACCCCTCTGACATCACCAGCTGGCTCTGAGCAAGTCCCTGTCAAGCTTCCCAATTTCTTCTTGAATTGCTTTGTCTCTCGAGTTGACCCCTGGGGAGGACAGGATTGATTTCTCAGTTGGCCATCACCTGGTTCTGTGTCCCTGCACCAGCCCCTGTCTTCCTTTCTCTTGCTGCCTCTGGTCAACCATCCCATATATTGTCTCTAAATAGCCCTAATGGTTGCACCTCACTTTAAAAACCTTCAAGGACCCGTTTTTCCCCTCTAAAAACAACCCCCTTATCCTGGCACTGTAGGTAAAGGCAGGGATGGGGAAAGCATCCGTTGAGCTCTGGGAAGTTGCAAACTCTATGCCAAATGCTGTTTCTCCAAGTCTCCTTGTGCTGGGCACGTGGAGAGGGGTCAGATGTAAGTCAGAGCTCCAGGAAACTCAAGCCATGAATGACTGACTTTTCACACCACACTGGTTGTTTTCAAGTGTTTCTCCCCCTCTTTTAACAGTTAATGATATTCCAAAGCAAAATCTGATGTAGAACATTAAGAGTTAGAACTGATGAAAACAGGGCTATCATAATTGAAACATCTGGTCACCTGTCACAGCCTGCTCTGCCCTCCCTCCCCTTCCTCATCCCTGCTTCTTCTGGTCTCTGCCCTCCTCCTGCAGCTCTGCCTCCTTCCCCCAGCCCCCTCCCTCCCTGTCCTGCTGGACCACCAGGGGCTCCTTTTCTGTCAGAGCTTTACTTGAAAGTCTCTTCCTCCAGGAAGCCTTCCCTAGAAACCCAGACAGCCTCCCTGCTCTGATGGTCCCTCCCCTTCCCTGCTTTATTACTTTTTCCTTGGGATTTATTACTCTCAGTTTATATGTATTTTACTTATTAATTTTGTCTGGTGTCCTCTCTCCCAGAAGTTAAACTCCACGCAAATGGGGGTTGTGCTGTCTCAGCACCAGGAAGAGCGCCTGCACACAGTAGGCGCTCAGTTCATATTTGTGAATATGTCTTTGTAGAATAAATACTTGAAAGAGCAAGCGAGCGGGCCAGTGACATTTTCCATCCGGGGTGCAGCCGGTGGCCTGAACCTAGGGGGTGGCTATTTGCTGCAGGGACGTGTCACTGCAGCGCTATGCAAATACAGCCTCCTTCCACTTAACGCCCACAGCTTACCTTTCAGAAAAAGCTGGAAATGGGAAGCGAGCATTGTATTCTGTTAGCTTCCTGATTGTCGCAATTTCTAGATCCATCATCTCTAATCTGGCACACGGTGGGAGGGCGCCTTCAGCCCCAGAGGCTGACGTTTTTGGAACCCATTCACCGGGCACCTAGTTTGGGTTGCCGTTCAGACCAGGCAGAAGACAGCTCTGCTGGATTTGAATTCTGATGAGGCTCCTGGCCACTCGTTCTGCTGCCGGGGCTGGCTTGAGGGCTCGCGGTGCTGGAAAGGCAAGGACCGGTGGCTCCCTTGGCAATGAGGCTGTGAAAAGGGAAGGAAATATTCAGAGGAGCTGGGGTGGGTTAAAAGCAGCCAGCCCATCTGTCTGTCTGTCTGAGGCACCTTGGCGCAGAGTAGGGGCACCCGGCAGACCTAAATGCCAACTTGCCTCTCGGGGGTTCTCTGAGTGGCATTTGGATGCCCCCGCTGGCTTTCAGTTGATGGGCTGTCAAAGTGATTAGCGGGCTTGTCCACAGCCAGTGCGTTAGCTGTGTGTTCAGCGATGGCTAATGGTTTCCTCCAGCCCCTTAAATGCAAGCTCATCATAGATGCAGGCATGCAGTCAGGGGGCCTCTCTTTCCCTCCCTAGAGGAGATGAGGGAGAACCTTCTAGTTTCCTTTCAAGGTCTCCAAAAGGGCATCTGGGGGGCCTTACCACCCAAATCCCAGGTGGTAGGGGGAGGGGGTGGGGTGGCGGGGATGTGTTCAGGATAAGAAAAAGAAAAGGTGTGTCTGCTTTGAAACCAAATGTCCTACCTATCTCTGTAAGGCTGAGGGTCTTAATCTGGCCTCCGGGGGAGCCTCAAACCCGGGGAGACTCCGTGCCTCAGCTTGTCTGGATGTGCTCTTTTCTGCAGAGTGGGCTTCCCTGTATTCTTCCTTAGCCAGGCTCCCCAGAAAGACAGAGGACGTGTGAGATCTTCCTGTGGGGTACGATCCCGGGAGCAGGCATGAGGGACGGGGGCAGTGATGCAGAGGAGAGAGCACTCCTGTAAAGGAGGGTGTGTTCTGCCCCTGCCCTCCGGGCTGCACCTGCACTGTTTAGGCTTCAGGTGGACGATGGGCAGGAGGCCTCCATCAAGGAAGCAGTGGGGCTGGAGGTCAGAATCCACACAGAGCTGGAGCATGAGACAGGCGGGGCCTGGGGTTCTGAGGCTCTGCACTGCAGCAAAGAAGGGGCCTGATTCAGATTCTTCAACTGCCTGACTAACTTCAGGGCTGCTATGTACGGTTGTACAGTTTGTGCACTGCCCAAGCGCAGATGCCTCCTCATGAGCAGACTCTGCTCTCACTGCTCACGAGGTTCCTCCCTCCCCACCTGAGCCTGTTTCTTGGAGGCAGATGTTGTTGCCTTGGGTCTCCTGTGCCTGCTCACATGTGAGGATTTGGCCTTGGGTTCTTCCCTCCCCTTCCTGTGGGCTCCCTCAGCTCACACACCCTCCTTCCGCCAGGCTGTGCCAGTGTGCCCTGGCGTCAGAGTCCTGGGGCACTGGGCCATAGGCTTCCTCTGGCAAAGACATCTGGCTTATGGAATCTATGACAGCCTCTGTATTTTTATTTCTAACTTGCAAAACTGTAGATTTGTGCTTTCATTCAGCAAATATGTGTTAACTTTGACTCTGTAGCCGGAACCATTTCCCAGTTGTGAGTTTCTGGGGAAGAGACAATTTCCCGAGTTCCGTTTTCTCATCTGTGACAGGGAGATAATAATTTTTTAGCCTAGAGTGGTCCTGCACCTTAAATAAGATAATGGATTTTAAAGGACATCACCCAGCACCAGCTGGAGAAGGTGTTCAGCGGGTGTGAACGTTCTTCGCCTGCCAGTCTTCCCTCTCTTTCCCTGAGGGCAACATGATGGCGCGGCCCCCACCAGGGTGCTCGCGGCCAGTCCTGCCTTCACCCCTGTTCCCGTGTAACCAGCTTTCTGGGGACGGTGCCTCCCTCTCTGCCCTGCAGTGGTGAAAAGCGTGTGTTCTGGAATGACGCTCCAAGGTTCTGTTTATTGCCCGTGGCTCCTGTGCCTCATTTTCCTTCTAGAACGCACCTCACAGAGTTGTTGGAAGAACTGAGTTAGGTCGCATAAGAACAACACTTAGAAGAGTGTCCGGCACAGAACCGGCGTTCATGAAAACAGTGGTGTCTCATAATCCTCGTTATTCTACGACCAGTGAGAGAGGAGTGAGTTGAAATCCAACCTTGATTAAGAGCCAGCAGTATTTGAAATAACTTGCGTTGGCCCTTGCTGGTGGGTGACTGGAGAAAATCATTGTGGATATGGGAGACAACAGAAAAGCAAATGCAAGGGGGGGAGGGGATAGCTCAGTGGCAGAGTGCGTACTTAGCATGTATGAGGTCCTCGGTTCAATCCCCAGTCCCTCCATCAAATAAATAAACAAATAAACCTAATTACCTCCCCTTCCCCCCTCAAAAGAAATTAACACAAAATTGTAAACCAACTATACTTCAATTAAAAAAAAGAACACTCAGAGAGGAGGGTATAGCTCAAGCAGTAGAGTGCATGCCTAGCATGCACAAGGTCCTGGGTTCAATCCCCAGCACCTCCATTAAAAATAAATAAACCTAATTACCTCCCCCAGAAAAAAAAAAGGACACTCATTAAAATTTTTGTTGTTGTTGTAAGAGGACCTAGCAGGTCTGGTCCTGTGAGCAGATCAGCTTCCTTGACTGCAGTCATCATCAGGGTCCTGAATCAAGGTTCTGGATGTTTCTCTAAGTTCATATCCTGCTGCTGCTGGGTCTTGAGAATAAAATGGCTTTTCTGAACTTTGATCCTCCGGTTTGAATGTTCTGACTTTGTGCACATCACCTGACTTCTCTCTCTGTTCCATAGTTTTCCTGTGAAGAAAAGTGTGTTAATGATCACACATAGGTGTTTGTATAGTTGTTTCAGAGATTAAATGTGATGATGTAGGAAAGACTTTTTAGTATATCTTAGTGTTACGGAAATGACAGGCCAGCCAAGAAACAAGCACCACTCGGAGGGTTGGAGTACTCAGATTTATTACGCTGGCGGGCTCAGAGGAGCTTCTGCTCTGAAGCTCTGAGCACCTCCAAGACGTGCACATGAGGTTTTATAGGGTTAATTACAAGTATGGGGCTATTAGCCAATAAGGTTCAAACAACAAAAAGCAAGGAATCAGTATACTGGAGCTTATCAATTTGGAACAGATCACGTTACTGACACTTGTTGAGCTTGGATTTACGAGTTAGCTTGTTAGCCCAGTAAACTGACACTAACTTTAGATTTACAAGTTAGCCCGGCAGAACTTATATCAGTAAACCGACACTTATCACACTTAGGTTTGTGACTGAGCTCGTTAGCCCAATAGACTGACACTAAACTTCAGATTTATGAGTTAGCCCAGCAGAACTCAGATCAGTAATCCGACACTTGTGACACTTAGATTTGTGACTTAGCTTGTTAGCCCAGCTGGGCTTTTCCTTCACATTAGTACAGTTTCTGGAAGAGAATAAATGCCATCATTTCTATTTCAAAAAATTTGCGCTTGACTTTTTATTGTAAAAACTTTTTAAATTATAGAAAGATTGAGAATTATAGCCCAATGAATACCCATATACTCTGCATCTGGATTAAAAAATTATAAATATTTTGACATATTTGCTTTCTCTATATATAAATATATCAATCTATAGCTATATATATACACAAATAAAATTTTTGCTAATAAAAAAATAAACAAATGGGACCTAATTAAACTTACAAGATTTTGCACAGCAAAGGAAACCATAAGCAAAACAAAATGACAACCTACAGAATGGGAGAAAATGCTTGCAAAAGATGAGGCTGACAAGGGCTTGATCTCCAGAATATATAAACAGCTCATACAACTTAATAAGAGAAAAACAAACAACCCAAACCAAAAATGGGCAAAAAGCCTAAACAAGCAATTCTCCAATGAAGCCATAGGAATGGCCAATAGGCATAAGAAAAAATGTTCACTATCACTAATTATCAGAGAAATGCAAATCAAAACTACAATGAGGTATCACCTCCCACCAGTCAGAATGGCCATCATTCAAAAGTCCACAAACAATAAATGCTGGAGAGGGTGTGGAGAAAAGGCAACCCTGCTACACTGTTGGTGGGAATGTAGTTTGGTGCAGCCATTGTGGAAAACAGCATGGAGATTCCTCAAAAGACTAAAATAGACTTACCATATGATCTAGCAGTCCCACTCCTGGGCACATATCCAGAGGGAACCTTAATTCAAAAAGACACCTGCACCCCAATGTTCATAGCAGCACTATTTACAATAGTCAAGACATGGAAACAATCTAAATGTCCATTGACATATCCAGATGACTGGATAAAGAAGTTGTGGTATATTTATACAATGGAATACTACTCAGCCATAAAAAAGAATAAAACAATGCCATTTGTAGTAACATGAATGTCCCTGAGGAATGTCATTCTAAGTGAAGTAAGCCAGAAAGGGAAAGAAAAATATCATATGATATCACTCATATGTGGAATCTAAAAAAACAGACAAATGAACTTATATATAAAACAGAAACAGACTCACAGACATAGAAAAGAAACTTATGGTTAACTGGGGGGAAGGGCGGGATAAGGGATAAATTGGGAGTTTGAGATTTGCAGATACTGACTGGTATGTATAAAGTAGATAAACAAGTTTATACCATACAGCACAGGGAACTATATTCGATATCTTGTCATAGCTTATGGTGAAAAAGAATATGAAAATGAATATATGTATATTCACATATGACTGAAGCAATGTGCTGTACACCAGAAATTGACACAACAGTGTACACTGAGTATACATTTTTGCTAATATAGTGTAAAAGGAAGTTGCTGACATCAGGATGTTTCACTGCTAACAACTTTATCCTACTCCAATAATGACATTCTCCTACATAAACACAATGCCCTTATCACATCTAAGAAAATTCAGAATAATTCCATACAATCTTTTATTGTCCAGTCTGTAGCTAAATTTTTCCACTTGTCCCAAGAAGAGTATTTGATGATGCCACATTATCAACCCAAGGATTACAAAGGAGTAAAGTGCAAAGAGGGAGGAAGGTATCTTTATCATAGAGACATCTGGCCAAGTTAACATGATAGCATATACCATACACTCCTTATACACCATCACCTGAGAGATACAGCTGCCCAAATTCTCACCTGTAGCCTAATCAAGCCTTTAGACCTGCACTGTTCAATATGGTAGCCACTAGCCAGTCATAGGTGCTGGTGAGTGCTTGAGAAGTGCCGTAAATATAAAATATATTCCAAGTTTTGAAGACTGAGGTTGAAGAAGTAATATAAAATATTTCATTAATAACTAAAACATTAAGTATTGAAATGATAAGTTTTAGATACAGTGAGCTGAAGTATGTTATTAACATTAACAATCACTTGTTCTAGGTGAGGACACTATGGAGATAAAACAAGAATTCTTGAATCTGAATTGGATCTCCCAACATAGGTGACCCAACAGCACCCCGCCCCCATCACCAAACAAAAAGTCATGAGACATTCTTAGAAATGGTCATTATTAAAGATCAGCCAGACCTAAACATTGAAGGGCGTTCTCTGTATTTGGCGAGGACAATTCAGGTCGCTTAAGAAGGGTTTTTTTATTAGATGTGGTTCTTGTGGAGATTTCCTTTGGAGATTAGGGTGCTAATATTTTAAGATATTGAGGTTGAAGAAACTCTAGGTGATCAGACAAGATCCATTCCATCCTTTCGGACAGAGCGTCCCAAGGAAAAGGAAGTTTATGTTGAGAGATCACCTTGCTTGAAGTTGGGGTTTGGAGGGGTTTCGTTTTGGACACTGAAACTGCTCTCGAAAGTATCAGATGGAAGTTGGGGTTTATTACAGAAGCAGCAAAATAAAATACAGAATGAAATTTAAAACAATCCTTGACCTTCTTAGCCATTATTCTCTTTATGGTCCTCGCCCTTGGGTCATAGACTTAAATTGATATCCTTAGTTCCAGGCAATGAAAGGTATTTTGACACAGAAAGAGAAAAGACATTTTGGGTTCCTGAAGTGGACACCATCCTGCTGGAATCAGAATATCGTCTGAGGTGACTGGAGGTTGTGGATTTCACAGCCATTTCATTTGCTACCTCTTTGGACCAATTCACTTTCTGGGAGCTCTGAAATTGTTTCTGCTCTATTTCGTTTTAGAAACAGCTAAACACCAACTGATTGAGATGAATTTTATGCTAGCTCTGGGCTTTTCTTCATCCAAATTACACATTTATCGAGAATAGCTATGTCTATAATTTTCACTGAAAATGAAAAGATCGCTTAAGCAAACTGATAGGCAGGGTGCTGTGTATCTTAGATTATATTTACAATGTATTTCTGATTGGGGTGTTCTCTTTCTTTTTTGTAAAGTTTTGTTATTTTGTTTCCATTGTAGCTGTTGGCAAGAAATGCGCCCCTTTTTTTCTCCCATGATAGATGAATCCCAAATCAGTGATGTTAAATCAGAAATACTAGAATGGTCTAATTTTTCAGTGTCAGGGAAATAGCATTTGGGGATTTCTGTGCCTTTTTGTCCTGAGAGTTTCTGTGATTCCTGGTGACCGCAGAGCATCTGTGTCCCATCTGGATGACTATGGGGACAGGTTCTGCCCTCTTGTTGCGCCCTCTAGTTGGCAGGCGGTCATTCTGGTGTAAACGCGCATGTTTAAGCTGTGAGGCTATTGGGCTAACTTCTGTTGTCTGGAGACATGCGGTGATAGAAATGCCCGGGAGTCCTAGTGGGCTCCCTGAATGGGCAGGGCTCCCTGGGGAGGGGGAAACGGCTAACCCAGGGTCCCTGTGTTCCGGCTGGCATTGACGTACTAGTTGGGAAATGTCACCGTATCAGTGAGCCCAGCATCTGCGAAGTTCTCAGAGCAAACTCACAATGTTATGATCCCCAAACTTGAAAGAGGTTTACAGGGGACAAGACTATTGACAATGACTCCGTGTTTGACCTATTAAAGAAGGCACCAAGCCCCGCCCAGGTGCAGAGTCCTTGGGAAGTTGATTCTCATTAGGGGTTTGTGTGGTGAGGATGATTGTGTAAAGGAGGCTGCAAGGTCCTGAAGACGCTTCCCTCGGGTCTTTCCACATCATCGCTCTGAGCTTCCAATGCTGACAATGCCGATCCCTGGCAGTGCTCCCACGTGGCTTTCTAACCCAGGCTCTGCACTCTCCTTCCTCTGATTACAGAGTGGTTCTGTGTGCTTCTCCCTCCTCTTCCCCCTGCTGTGACATCCTCGTCTGGTGAAGTCCGTGGGTCCACCAAAGCTATGCTCATTTACCCCGGTGTGTTAGCTGCAGCTCTGGACCTTGCTCTTCACTCAGAGTTGCGTTGAAATGAAAGACAATAAAGGAGATGTAACCCCCCAAAAAAAGTCTCTGCCCTCATGGAGCTTACTTTCTCACTAGTAAGGGAGTCAGAGAAATGAACAATTCTTAAATTTTTAAAAATTTACTTTTAAAAAGTTTGAATTTTAATAAAATATTTTTTAATGGAAGTACTGGGGATTGAACCCAGGACCTCCTGTATGCTAAGCATACACTCTACCACTGAGCACTACCCCCCCAGCTCCTCCCCAAATTCTGAATCATTGATCCTCTATTTCCTAGATCTCATCTTGTCACTGTTTTTCTCCAGCAACATATAAAAAATTAGTCTCTTATTTTCTTGGTTGCAATCACATTATATCACAACTCCCTAGTTCTATCCCCCATATCTTTTTTTTTAAAATTGAAGTGCTTACAATGTGTCAATCTCTGGTGCACAGCACAATGTCCCAGTCATGCATATACATACATATAATTGTTCTCATATTTTTTTCATTAATATACCTCATATCTTGATTCTACTTAAGAGTTTCAAATCTCCTCATCCTTACATGTATAGGCAACCTTTTGGGTGATTCCTACAGGTGTGGTCTTTTAGTGTATCTTAGTATTAATTTTTTTCCCAGAACGAACCCTTATTTCCAGGTTTTGGGGGGCATTTACTTCTGTGTCTAAATGACATTCATTCCTTCAAAAGAATGCATTCATTCTTCTAACAAATACTTCTTGAGCAGCAATTATGCACTGTACTGTTCCAAGTGCTGGAGGTACAAAAACGAAGCACATAGACAAGTCTGCCCTCACGTAGCTTATGCTCCAGTAGGGTAGTGGGCAGTGATGTACCGTTCAGCTCTGATTGCAAAGGCATATGCAAATGAGGCTATACGAGAAAGAAAATATCGTGACCAAATTATTTTAATTCTAGTTAAAGCTATAACTGAGGAATTTGCCTAAAACCTGCATCCTAACTCAAACATCATTATATACTTTCTTTATTGTATGTTATAGCAATAAAGATGTTTGAAAGGCCGATTCTAGTCCACAGTTTTCTTAGTGAATTTTTTCTGGTTTCCGCAATTAGTTTCATAAAGACATCAGCCCATTTTTTTCCCATTAAGATTTTTTTTACTATATACTTTATTGACCCATTAAGATATACATTCATTTTTTTGCATAGCCCTTGGATCTTAGCCACCATTACATTCAGTCTGTATAATGAAAACCATTTCATGAGCAAAAACTATTGCAGATGATTCACAAATGAATTTAATAGTTTTCTTTTATGTTGAAATCCAGGAATACTTTTTGATGAGCCCCATTGTGAATGGTTCACTTCTTGGCAACAGGCATATTAGTTTTGCATTTTATTCCTGGCTTAAATAGATACATCCGAATATTTTGTCTTCAATTTTGGCTGTATTTTGGCTGAATACTACCTGCTGACTTTCAAGTAATATTTTCTTCGACATCTTCATATATTTTGATGTACTTTCTACTAATATGTCTTCTTCACCAGTTCCACCTCATTCCAACTTCCTTTGGCTCTCATTGCTTTCTTTCAATATTTAATAAAAACTTCATTTATAAGGCACTTTATTTCCATGATAAAGAAGAGAGGGAAATCTGTAAAACAAGTTTTTGTCACATGAGCAAAGTTATGCTTTAAAGGGAGCGGCCTCATTTGCTCCTATTTATAATCCAGTTGTGCACACTGGTTGTTGTTTATTACGTTACTAAAATGCTTCTGTATTTAGAATTAAACAGTAAGAATCACTGTTTTATTTTCAAAACAATTGACACAACACAAAATGGCATTGGCATATAAATTTGTATTTCACATATTGTTCTTAAAATACTTTTCATAGGACTTTCTTAGAATTTTGCTTATTAACATTTAAAAATAATATTTATGAGATACATTAAAATAATATTAAAATGATATTGATCAAAGATAAGGTGACCATCCGTTTGGGTAAGCCTTTCTTAATTCCTTAGTTTTTCTTGTGGGGGATAGTTAGATTTATTTATTTTTGCAGGAGGTCCTGGGGATTGAACCTAGGATGTCATGCATGCTAAGCATGCTCTCTACCACTTGAGCTATTCCCTCCTTCCCACTTAGTTTCTTTATTTTAACCCCCATCTCTCTCGTGGTTCTGTTTTTAATCAGCAGCGTAGTCTACAGCTACAAGTTCATCCCAGAAATCACAGCTAAGGCTCTCTGTATGACTCCTATTCAAGTATGCATGTGGGCTTCCCCGAAGGAAGTGCAGTCTGTACACACACACACACAGATGCAGACACCCACACTCAAACACACCCTGGTTCAAATCAGTTCTTCAGAGAACTGTGAATTGGACCTGCATGGGTTTGGCCTCACAGAGAACTTCTTAAACCCACACGTTCTTTTGCCTAATCCTGACTGCAATTAAACATGTGAATTGCAAGTGTATGCGGTATAAAACTTGTCATTAAATTTATTGTATAGATGTGGTCTGGATGTTATTCACAACATTGTGAAGGCCCACGGGTAAAATTTGCAGTATCAGAAAAACTGGGGCTGTCCTGTATTTGTTTTCATCTTAAGGATATTGTAGCTTTTAAAATTAGCATTCTTCTTTTGCTTTGTCTGCTAGGGATCTTTAATATTTTTGACTCATTCCTGGCTTCCAATCAGGAGGATATGGAATATAATTCTCGGGGATAATCAGGCTGTTAATTTCTTAATCATGTTCTTCCTTTACCTTGACCTTTCAACTACTTAGCCTAACGGTTAAGGCCTCAGATCTGACTTGAATTCTAGGTTTACCACTTACTAGCTGTTATCACACTGTGCAATTAAAGTCTCTCTAAGTGGGGAGGGGATAGCTCAGTGGTAGAGTGTATGCTTAGCATGCACAAGGTTCTGGGTTCGGTCCCCACTACCTCCATTAAAATAAATAATAAATAATAAAAACCTAATTACTCCCCCAAACAAAAGAACAAAAAGAGAAAAAATAAATTCTCTCTAAAACTCAGTTTTTTAATACAAAAAAATGGAAATAATAATACTGCCAACTGTAAACGGTTATTGCAGATAAAATGCAATAGTTATTGAAGGATAATAATGCAAACTTTAGCATGTACCTGCCACATGGTAAATGTTTAAGAAATAATTTTTGAAAATTATGTATTCTTATATGCCTCTCAGAAACTTTATAAAAACAAGTCATTATATCGGCAAACAAATGAATATGTTTGTGAGATTTTTTTGGGGGGGTACTTACTTAGACTGGCAAAATATTTTTCAGCCTGAAAAGCTGTAGTACTGAGTAGAGGAAAGAGCATGGCCTTTGGAGTTGGATAGACTTGGTCTCAGCATTCAACGTGCAAGTTACGAGCTGTGTAAACTTGAACTGTGACTCTTTCTGGCTCCCTCGGAGTGCCCTCAGGGGAGAAAATGTTTGCAAAGCCTGTATCTGATAAGGGTTTAATATCCAGATTATATAATGAGCACGTATAACTCAATACTAAAACAACAACCCAATTCAAATTGGTCAAAAGACTTGAACAGACATTTCTCCAGAGAAGCAATTTGAATGGCCAATATGCACATGAAAAGTGATGCTGAACATCGCTGGTCATTAGGGAAATGCAAATCAGAACCACGATGAGACGCCATTTCCCACCCACTAGGATGGATAGAACCAAAACAGAGGAAAATCACAAGTGTTGATGAAGATGTGGGGAAATTGGAGCCCTTTTACATTGCTGGGAGGATGTATGTGAAACGGTATGGCCACTGTGGGAAACATCATGGTGGTTCCTCAAAAAGCTAAATATAGATAACCAAATGAGCCCCAGAGAATTGAAAACAGGGGCTCAGCAAATATTTGTACTCCAACGTTCACAGCAACATTATTCACAACAGCCAAAAGGCGGAAAGAACCCAGTTATTCCAGGCAGGCTCAGAGCCAGATAGAACCAGCAGCTTGCCTTCACACATGCCTGCAGCATCTGCTTTATTTATGTTTAATTTTCTTTGGAATGCTTTCCAGTTTTCAGTGTACACATTTCCCCTTTCCTTTGCTAGATGTATTCCCGAGGATTTTTTCCCCCATGATAGCATAACTGGAATTGTTTTCTTAATTTCCTTTTGGGTTATTCATTACCAGTGTCTAGAAATGCAATTGATTTTTAACTGTTGATTTTTGTATCCTGCACCTTTTCAGAACTCATTTACTAACTCTAATAGGATTTTTAAAATTTCAAGGTGTTTTATTTTTTTTAAAAAACAGGTCACAACACTAAGCTTCTAGCCCATTCTGCCAATGCACAAGCTACTAACAGGTTTTGTTTTTGTTTTGTTTTGTTTTGAGTGGAATTTTTGTTTTCTACCTATAGGATCATGTCATACGTAAACAAAGATAATTTTACTTTTTCCTTTCCATTTAGTGCTTTTAATTTATTTTTCTTGACTAACCTTTTTTGGCTAGAATTTCCAGTACTAAGTTGAATAGAAATAGTGAAAGTGGACATCTCTGTCTTGTTCTCATTTGAGTGGAAAAGCTTTATTTATTCACCATTAAGTATAATGTTAGTTGTAACTTTTTCATGTATGGTCTTTATTATACTGAAAAAGTTTCTTCTACTCCTAGTTTATTGAATGTTTTTGTCATGAAATGGTATTGAATTTTTTCATATTTTTTTCTGCATCAATTGAGATAATCATGAGGGTTTTTTCCCTGCCTTTATTCTAATAATGTGGTGTATTCGTTGATTTTTTTGTATGCTGAACCATCCTTGCATTCCAAGAATAAATCCCACTTGGCCACAATATATTTCCTTTGAAAATGCTGCTGAATTTGGTTTGCCAATATTTTGTTGAGGATTTCACATCATATTCAAGAAGGTTATTGGTCTACAGTTTTCTTGTGATGTCTTTACCTGACTTTGTATCAGAATAATGCTGGCTTCATAGAATGAGTTAGAAGGTATTCCTTCCTCTATTTTCTGGAAGTATTTTAGAAAAATTGATATTAATTCTTCTTTAAATGTTTGATAGAATTCACTAGTGAAGCCAACTGATGCACTTTTTTTTAAAGCAATATTTGTGAATTGCAAATTAATGGCCAAAAAAAGAGAACTTATTTACCAGCCCTCAGCTGTGTTTGCACAAGGGGTCCTTGGACTAAAGGTATGGGTTTTGCTGGGCCATGTTGCCCTGGGTGCCAAGCCTTGAACGGCATCTGCGCTCCTTTCCTGTCATTGATCTGATCCCCAGCATGGTTGTGGGTTTTTTTTGTTGTTGTTCCAGTCAAACCAGTATTAGTTTCCAGAAAATCTGGCAGCTTGTAATGCCCAAAGTGTAAAAATCTGTATTTCACAGCTATATGAAGTAAAGGCTTTAGTAAAAATATTTCAAAAAAAATTTGTTGAGAGGTTTTTGATTATTGATTTAATAGCTTTACTTGTTATAGTTCTATTCAAAATTTCTATTTCATCTTGAGTCAGTTTAAGTAATTTGCATATTTCTAGGACTTTTTTAAAAATTTTACCTAGGTTATCCAATTTATTGGCATACAATTGTTCATAGCACCCTCTTATAATCCTTTTTATTTCTGTTAAAGTGATAATAATTTCCTCACTTTCCTTTCTAATTTTAGTTATTAATGTATTCTCTGTTTTCCTCTTTGCCATTCTAGTGAATGGTTTGCCAATTCTGTTGATCTTCTAAATAACCAACTTTGGTTTTGTTGATTCTATTATTTTTCCATTTTCTATTTCTTCTATCTTTACTTTAGTCTTTATTATTTCCTTCCTTCTGCTAGCTGTGGGTTTATTTTGCTCTGTTTTCTAGCTCCTGTAGGCGTAGAATTAGATTGATGATTTGGGCTCTTCTTTTTTAATGTAAGTGTTCTCAGCAGTTATTTCCCTCCTGGTACTATTTTTATTGCATCACGTAAGTTTTGGTGTGTTGTGCTTTCATTTCCATTTGTGTTTCAAGGTATTTCTAATTTCCCTGTGACTTCTTATTTTATCCATTGGTTATTTAAGAATGTGTGGTGTAATTTCTACATTATTTGTAATTTTTTTCCAGTTTTCCCTGTTACTGATTCTATCCCATTGTAGTTGAAAGAGATGCTTTGTATAATTTCAGTCTTTTAAAATTTATTAAGATTTATTTTGCGATCTAACATATGACCTATCCTGGAGATTCTACCATGTACAGTTGAGAAAAATGTATATTCTGCTGTTGTTGGGTTGAGTGTTCTGTATATACTAGATCTAATTAATTTATTGTGTTGTTCAAGTCCTCTATTTCCTTATTGATCTTCCATCAGGTTGTTTTATCCATTATTGAAAATAGAGTATTGAAGTCTCCAACTGTTATTGTACAAATGTCTATTTCTATTATTTCTTCTTATATTTTGAGCTCTTTTCTTAGATAGTTATATGTTTATTTTTGCTATATATAGCTATATCCAACCTTTTATCAACATATAATTTTTTTTGTCCCTTGTTACTTTTTTTCATTTAAATCCTGTTTTGTCTGACAATAATATGAAGCCACCTCAGCTCTCTTTTTATCACTAGCTGCATATCTGAATATCTTTTCCCATCCTTTTACATTCAACATCTTTGTGTCCTAATGTGAGTCTCCTGTGGACAGTGTTACAGATGGATCCTGTTTTTTTAAATCCAATCTGCCAATCTCTCTGCTTTTTAATAGCTGAGTTAATTCCATTTAAAGTGATCACCAGTAAAGAAGAATTTGGTTCTGCAACTTACTTACTTATTTTCTGTACGTCATAATTTTTGCCCTCATTTCCTCTATTACTGCCCTTTTTGGTATTTAGCTTATTTTTTGTAATATATTATTTTGATTCTTCTTTCTTTTTCTGTATATTTTTAAGCTATTTCCTTAGTGGCTACCTTGGAGATTACTATTAACACCTTAAACTTATAACAACCTAATTTGAATAACATCAACTTAGTTTCAATAGTGTATAAACACTCTATTCATATACATCAGTCTCTCCCCTTTATATATATATATATATTTAAGTTATTTTTATTATAAACAGCTACACATGGATGTGTCTCACTTATTTTTTGTTTGGAGTGTGGGGAGGTAATTAGGTTTATCTATTTATTTTTAGAGGAGGCACTGGGGATTGAACCCAGCACCTTGTGCGTGCTAAGCATGCGCTGTACCACTTGAGCTATACCCTCCCCCTGCTCCCCTTTATGTTGCTATTGTCACAAATTACATCTTTATGCATTTTATGTCCATTAACATAGATTTATAACTATTGTTTAGCACATTTGCCTATTAAATCATATAGGGAAAAGAGAGACTTTATAAACCATACCAAAAGTACAGTAATACTGGCTTTTATTTTTATTGTTATTTTTTAATATTTACCTACGTACATTTATTAGTGTTCTTTAATTTTCTTATGGCTTTGAGTTAGTCTCTAGTGTGATTATGAACTAACTGAGAGTCACTTCTCTCTTTTGCTTTTAATATTCTCTGTCTTTGGATTTTGACACTTTGCTTATAATATCTCTAGGTATGGGTCTCGTGGTGTTTATTTTATTAGTGTTTGTTGAGTTTATAGGATTTATAGATTCATGTCTTTGATGAAATGTGGAAAGCTTTCAGACATTATTACTTCAAATGTTTTTTCTGCTTTTTTTCTCTTTCTTCTCCTTCTGAGAGTTTTATAATGTGTATGTTAGTCTACTTGGTAGTGTCCCACTGTGCACTATGCATGGTTCACATTCTTTCTTTTTTCTTTCTGTTTCTCAGACATGATAAGTTCAATAGTCCTATCCTCAAGTTTGCTGATTCTTTCTTCTGTGTACTCAAATCTTCTGTTGAGCCCTCTAGTGAAATTTCATTTCAGTTATTGTACTTTTCAGCTCCAGAACTTCTCTTTTGTTTCTTTTTATAATTTATGTATTTTTATTATTATCTTTCTGTTCTTATGTTGTGTTTCTGATTTTCTTTTGTGCTTTGCAAATGTTTTTCTTCAGTGGTTTGATTATATGTTAGAGAATTTAAAAATCTTTGTTTAATAGGTTTGACTCCTGGCCTTCCTCAGGGGTTGTTACACTCAGTTAGTTTTAGTCCCATCAGGGAGCCATACGTTCACGTTTCTTTGTATGCCTTTCGATTTTTCACTGAAAACTGGACACCTGACTATTAGAATGTGGTAAATCTGGAAATCAAATTCTTCCCCTTCCTCAGGCCTTTTTGGTGGTTGAAAGCTATAGCATAGTTGTTTAGTGACATTCCCGAAGCATTATTTCAAAGACTTCATTTATGTCAATGTGGGTAGTAAAGTCTCTGTCAGCCAAGGGCAGCTGAAGAGGGATCCGAGGAGGTGAGCTGCCCGACGGGAAAAATGCACATGGAGCCAACATGGAGCAAAATAGCACTTTATTGCAGTACAAGCGGGTGGCGCTTGTAGCGGGCGATGGTGGCGGCAGTGCTCAGCACTTTCTTCTAATTTAACAAGATGGTGCCTCCTCACCGTGGCGCATTTGTCCTGCTTTTATCTGCTTTCTGCCTGCGCATGCACAGTGTTCATTTTTTTGTTCATGAGGCTTACATAACACCACTAGTGCATGCATACTTTTACTTTCTTTGTTTTAAAACTTACATAACCAGCGCATTTATACAATCATCATTTATTTTATACTACAAGCATGTTGTTGTGACCTTGGCCTTTGGCCCCATGGCCTACTCATCCAAGGTCATTGACAGTCTCTGTTCCTTAGCTTGAATTCAGCTAGAGTTTTGAT
The DNA here is from genome assembly GCF_048564905.1 of Vicugna pacos. Lineage (NCBI taxonomy): Eukaryota > Metazoa > Chordata > Mammalia > Artiodactyla > Camelidae > Vicugna > Vicugna pacos. Next base: position 27,848,108 of record NC_132997.1, on the reverse strand, counting down.
AGAGAATTCTTTGAATGCCCAGAGTGCTCCAACTCTTTACAAATTCATTCTGTGCCAGGATTCTCCTTCAGCTTAGCCAGGGTTGCACTGTGCCTAGGGATCATCAGTACAAGGTGAAAGCTTAGGGTCTTCTTAGGTCTTTTCTGAGATTGTATCTTGCCTTAGGCATCCGTATATCTACATAGATTCCCTGGTTGCTTTTGAATGCCCTAACTTCCTGGAGAAACTCTCCACAGCTTTTGCCTTAGGTTGTCAATTGTATGTTGTACTGTAATCTTTTCCCCTAGGCATCTGAAGGTTGTTAAACCTGCTTTGTTTTTTAGCTTTTTGGCCTCAGTTCTGATGAGGTAAAACAGAGAGAGGTATGAGATTTTCAGGTAGCCTCCAGCAGGTTAGATGAGACATGTTGCTCAGATATAAGTGGCGTACACAGTAATTTGCAAATAAAGTGTGCTCTGCTCCCTCTAGAACCAGAGAAATGTTTCTACACTGAGAGCTCGGGCTATTACGTCTTTAAGCTTGCTGTCACTTTAAGGTTGTTGCCACTTGAAGACCATTGCTGCTTTAAGACTTCTGTTGCCACTTTAAGACTGCTGTGACACAGGAGAAGGGGTGGGGAAGGACTTATCAAATAGCTAGAAAAACTGCTTACAGTTTTGAAGAGCCATTTTCTTGATTCAGTTCTCGTTGTTTGCTGTAAACTTTAGACTGTTTTCCAGAACCCCTACAAATTTGTTCTCATATTTCTGCTTGTTTTTTTAAAAAATTGTAGTATATTCAGTTTACAATGTGTGTCAATTTCTGATGTACAACATGTTTCAGTCATACTTATACATACATATATTCCTTTTCATATTCTTTTTCATGATAGGTTACTGTAAGATATTGAATGTAGTTCCCTGTGCTATACAGAAGAAACTTGTTGCTTATCTATTTTATGAATAGTAGTTAGTATCTGCAAATCTCAAACTCCCAATTTATCCCTTCTCTCATTCTTTCTCCCCGGTAACTATAAGTTCGTTTTCTATGTCTGTGAGTCTGTTTCTGTTTTGTGAATAAGTTCATTTGTCTTTTTTTTTTTTTTTAGATTCCATATATTAGTGATATCATATGGTATTTTTCTTTCTCTTTATGGCTTACTTCACTTAGAATGAAAATCTCCAGGTCCATGAATGTTGCTGCAAATGGCATTATTTTATTTTTTTTATGGTTGAGTAGTATTCCGTTGTAGAAATATACCACAAATTCTTTATCCAGTCATCTGTCGATGGGCATTTAGGCTGTTTCCATGTCTTGGCTATTGTAAATAGTGCTGCTATGAACACTGGGGTATATGTATCTTTTCAAATTAGAGTTCCCTCTGGATGGGATTGCTGGATCATAGGGTAAGTGTAGTTTTAGTTTTTTGAGGAATTTCCATACTGTTTTCCATCATGGCTGTACCAAACTACATTCCCACCAACAGTGTAGAAGGGTTCCCTTTTCTCCACACCTTCTCTGTCTGCTTGTTTTTTAATATTTCTGTTAGGAGGGAATGAGACCTTGAGGCTTCCCATTCTGCCATTTTGCTGACATCATTCTGCTATTTGTTTTTTGCATCCAGACTTTCTTTTGTAATATAACATTCCTTAAAAAGCATCTGTAATGGTATGCCTATATTGATTTCCAGGTTAAGAATATGTACTTTCTTCCTAATATTACAGGTTGAGATATCAATGTCCCAGGTGGGGCTGGCTGTGCTCTGGAGTAATGGCTGTCCCCATGGTCTCTGCAATGTCCATCAAGTGGTGACCCTCCTCCCATCACTAGAAGTCTCAACATTTTCAGCCAGACAGCAATGTGCATGCCTTTATCTGCAGCCCAGATGAGCACGTTGTAAAATGAATTCATTTGAAAACCATTTATTGAGCGCCTACCGTATGTCAAGCACTGTGGAAGGCGCTGAGATATAACTGGGGATAGAGCAGAGGCTCCATGCTAGAGGAACTTGCTTCTAGTTAGAGAAACAGGTGGTAAGCGAACAGTTTCAGGACAACAGGAGACTGCCATGAAGGGGGCATGTAGAGAGTCCTGTGAAAGCACAAAGCAGGAGCTTCCTGGAGTTGAATCTTGAAAATTGGTTGGAAGTTGGCTCAATGAAGATGGGAAGATGGCCAGATGGAAAACTCATGGCAGATCCTGAATTAAAACCTAGGCTTCCTGAGTCCCAGTTCAGGATTTTTCTTGCTTATCCAAGTTTTAGAGTCTCATCTAAAGTAGACTCACTTTCTTGTTAGAGCAGGCAGGTAGCTAGATATGAGTACACAGGCCAAATGGCAGGAATTGGCAAAAAGGAGGGGCACAGGCCCAATGCAGGAAACCCTCCATCACGTAAACAACAGGGGTCCCTGGGCAGAGAAAGAAAAGCAGGAACCTCTGGGCTGATAAGCGGTCACACATTCTGGGGTAACAGGAAGCCTGGCGACCCATAAAGAAAGGCGGAATAAGGCAGGAACCTCCAGCAACTGAATGTAACCTTTTGTTCATGATGCCCTCATTTCAATAAAATTAGCCTTGCAGATTAGAAGTACCCATCATGCACTGACGCAATGACACTTCCCATCCAGAAAGCGTCAAAAATCCCTGCTCCTCTCGGGAAGGTGGAGCTGGGATGAAAATCAGGGAACATGACTCCAAAACCCTCCCTCCCCAGTGAATATTCTGCCCATTCATTTTTACACCCTATGTAACCAACTTGCTAAAGAAACTCAGGGCAACTGCTCACCTGAGCCTGCCCGCTCTCCCCTTGAGAGTATACTGTCCATCCCTTAATAAATCCTCGCTTTACTGTCTTAACCTCCACGTCTTGTCTCTGAATTCTTCCTACAACTGGACAAGAACCTAGTCACCAGCAACATTCTCATTAAATCTGGTGGGGCTTTTTTTTTTCCTTTCTTTCTCTAGGAAGGCTTGTTGGAAAATGAGGAGTTTTGTTCTACTTGAGTGGCTCATCCATTAAAAGTGACTATAATCACTGCTCTAGGCGTCCGCCTCCTCGGTCGAATGTAGTCCGACAGAGTCTGTGTCCTGGTCTTTCTCACACTGCGATCCACCGTTTCACCCAGTGTCTGACACAGCTTGACAAGCTGTTTGTTTAGTGGCTTCTAGAAGTGAGACCTGAGTGCTTGCTCAGTTCTAAGGGACTGGTCTCTACTGGAAGGGTAAAGCCAGGCAGCCTCCATGTCACTCATTCCCCCTGGAATCAGATGAGTGGGCGGGGTGGGATGGGGACCTGCCAGCCTAGCAGAACAGCCGGGTCCTGTCTCCCTGCACCTGAAAGTGGGACGAGGCCGATTCCAGGGGCTGATATGGCCAGCAGTAGGGGCCAAGTGCTCGCAGAGCACTCGCAGAACCAGGCTGCAGTGATGCTCAGTGGGACAAAGCAGTAAGCAGGCTGAAATTACGGGGGAGCAGAAACCCTGGGCAACCAGGGAAAGCCATACATAGGGAGAATCCGGGGCCGGCATACAGAGAGAGACGGGAGACGGCATCGCAGTGTGGCGGGAGGGGGAGGGTGCCCCTCGCCCTCCTGTTCCCTCGAGGCAAGGCTGTATTCTTACAGCTGGGTTCTGTCCGATTGCTCCGCATCTTAAACCTGGTAATAAAGCTTTGGCTGGAGTTATCTTGTGTGGGTTCCTTTTTTTTCTTTTTGCAGGGGGTAGGTAATTAGGTTTAAACATTTATTTATTTAGGTTTTCAGTGGAGGTACTGGGGATTTGTGTGGGTTTCTGATCTCCCGACAGAAACCGTCCCTGATTACAGCAGTCCCTCCGCAGTTTCTCCCCGGGCCCTTTGGCCGACGTCTTCCCTGCCGTCCGGCCTGAGAGGGAAGGGGCTGCCGTCAGTCTCTGGGAGCTCCTTCCCCAGCTGCCGTGAAGGCACCTTGCACTGACTGGGGCTTGGAGGCAATGACCCTGCTTTCTCCTGTGGAGGCAGAGCAGCCTCTGGGGTGAGCGGGGCCCACCTGCCGGCCGTTCCACGCGCGCTGTGGGTTAGCATTGGATTGCCTGCCACCCAGAGGCGGTCATTAACTGAAAGCAGAGCTTTTACTAATAGGATGTACGTGTGATGGGCTGGGAAGTGTACCCGACCGGGAGCCAGGGGGACAGCGCGCCCCTACTCATCTACTGATGCTCCGACGACTCTGAGCGCAGCGTCGGGTTCTAACGCCCTGCCTCCCTCCTGCACCGGCTCCAACAAGGCAAGTCCATGAAAGCTCTTTGAGAAAGTACAGGGTGTGCCATCCTGAGATACACGAAGATATCTGGCTGGTAGGAACCAGAAAGGGCTAACTTCCCTCCTGTATATCTTATCACGGACCCACCGCAGGACCACTGGAGGGGAGTTCAGAGACTGGAGGAGCCCTAGACCTCAGTTCTGGCTGCACTTGGAAACTCGGTGCAGCTTTGCACACCCAAGGGCCACGGCTCACACAGAAATTCCCGGGCAGTGCTGGGTGGCGGGCTGAGAACTTGTTCTGGGGCCCTTTCTCCCGCTGGGAGCAGTGTTCTGTGGGAGGCAGGCCTAGCTGGGCTCCAGGCGGATCGTGGGGTCAGAGCTGCTTGAAGAGGCAGCATGTCCCACGGTGCCCGGCTGGGCACAGACCCGAGCTCATCCTCCCTTTTGCTGGTCACACTGCTGGGAGCCAGGAGGAGAGAGGAGGCATCTGGACTAGCAGGCTGCAGCTGCTGGGTGGCTACCCCAGGGGATGAGTCGGCAGGTGATGTCTGGATTAATTTGCAGCGGGAGAGGGGGCCAGGGCGGCCTTCGCCATCTGCCTCTCTTTGCCCCCAGCGGAACCTGCCCGTTGGTGAGCAGCGCAGCTGGGGGAGGCAGTCAGATTTGATAAACATCTGGTCCTATGGAGACAGAGCCCTTCGGATTTTTCCATTAAGCCAAAGGCAGGCTTTTATTTTCAAGATATGACCCCTGGCACCTGAAAAGACAGGTGATGGGAAGTTGTCTCTTGTGTTTGTAGTTGGACTTTTGAATTTAACCATTCATTTCAAGTGGCCAGGGTATATCGAATAACAGATTTTTGACCCCTTGAGAATGAATTCTGGACTCTTCTAGAACCTTCTAAAGAATGGCCTGGCCCCTTGCTCCTCTTCAGCATCACCCCTCACATCTCACAGGTACACTGGGGTCTTCCAGGTGCACCCCTGCCCTGCACTTCCACTGTGGGCACATGGTTTTTTTTTTCTCTGCGTAGACCACCTTCATCCTGGGATGAAGTCGGGAGGAGGACTCGCCTTTGGCCGGGCTGACTAATGCGTCCTCTGAATCTCAGGTCAGGAGTCACATTTCCTGGAAACCCTGCAGGTGCTCTCCTCCCTGTCTGGGGGAAGCCCCGGCGCAGGAAGCCCCGGTGCAGGGGGCTCACAGGTCAGCCGGAGGTCAGACAGCTTTGCTGTGGATGTGGGCCAGTTCTGTGCCCCTCTCCACCTCCCGCTCATTTCCCTTGTGTGCGCAGCGGTGCCAACAGCATCCATCCTGCGATGATGTGGCGGGGTTGCGTTAGCTCATCTGCACCAAGTGTTTAACAGGCCATCTGACGTTTGGTCGGCTTTCAACAAATGACCGCCACTGTCTCCTAGCGCTGCATTGGTTTAGATGTCTCCTTCAGAGACCAGCTCGGGTCCTGGCGACTGCAGATGGGGGCTCAGCAGGGGTCCAAGGGTGAGCACTTGAGGCAGAAGAAAGGAAAGCTAAGAACCTGGTCTACTGGTGTCAAATTAACAGCAATTCTAATCAATTTTGGGAACTAATAGTCACTTCTAGGCAGTACAATAAAGTACTGTACAACCATGACGGACATTTACTTCACATTTGCTGTGTTCTGGACGGGTTTCAGGTATACTCACAGTGACCCGATGCGGTAGGCCTTCTTCATTTTAATATCACATTTTGCATTTTGCCAGTGAGGAAACGGAGTGCTGGTGTGGTTAGTAAACTCACCCTAAGGTTACGCAGCAGAACCAGGACTTCAGCCGCAGCTGCGTGGCCCCAGGATAGGTGCCCCTAACACGATGCCGCAGTGCCCTTGCCAGACTGGACTGTGAGTAAGGCACGAGCGACAGCCCCCCGCAAGTGAAGGAGGCCCCCCACCCCCCGCCGTGGCTCAGGCCTCTGCAGACCAGAGATGGGTGGGCTTCGGTCTTGGATAGGAAGCGCATCCTTCAGAGAAAGTGGCACGGTTTTAGGTCAACACCCCTAGCCGCCTACGTACTCCCAGATGGAGTCCTCAAAGCAAGAAGCTTAGGGAGATCACCTGGCAGGGAGCAGACGTGTGGGGTGGGGGGCCAGGCATGAAGAGCAGAGCTTCAGAACGGGCAGCAAAGCGGTCCCCTTCCTGCCATAAGGAGTGAGAAAGTCCTTTCAGAACTGGCCTCCGCCTCTGCCGCCAGCCCTGCAGAGGGCGCTCTTCCCTCACCTCCAGAAATTGCAGCCCCTGCCAGCCCTGTCTGCCCGTCTGGGATGCTGAGAAACGGAGCACGCCCTCTCAGAATGTCAGAGTGCTTTGCAAACTCCCTTCCTTCCTTCCTTCCTTCCTTCCCCTTCCTTCCCCTCCCTTCCTTCCTTCCTTCCTTCCTTCCTTCCTTCCTTCCTTCCTTCCTTCCTTCCTTCCTTCTTCTTTCTTTCTTTGTTTTAATTGAAGTATAGTCAGTTTATAATGTTGTGTCAATTTCTGGTGTACAGCATAATGTTTCAGTCACACATATTCATACATATATTCCTTTTGGCATTCTTTTTCATGATAGGTTACTGCAAGATATTGAATATAGTTGCCTGTGCTATACTGAAGAAATTTGTTGTTCATCTATTTTATATACAGTAGTTTGTATCTGAAAATCTCAAACTCCCAAATTTTCCCTTCCCACCCTCTTCCTCTCTGGTAACCATAAGTGTGTTTTCTATGTCTGTGAGTTTGTCTCTGTTTTGTAAATAAGTTCATTTGTGTCATTTTTTTTAGATTCCACATATAAGTGATATCATATGATATTTGTCTTTCTCTTTCTGACTTAACTTCACTTAGTATGATCATCTCTATGTCCATCCATGTTGCTGCAAATGGCATTACTTTATTCTTTTTTATGGCTGAGTAATATTCCATTTAATATATATATATACATATATATATATATATGTGTGTGTGTGTGTATATATATATATATATAGTGTGTGTGTGTGTTTGTGTCTGTATCACAACTTCTTTATCCAGTCATCTCAAACTTCACTTCTTAATTAAGGGCTTGGACCAAGCTGGCAGTTTCACATCTTCTGAAGAAACACTGACTGGCAGAGTATCTCGGAGTGAACAGATGGAGACCACATAATTAGAGACCCAAAAAATAGCCCAGCTAAGCCTGGCCTGCCCAGTGAGGCTGATACAGGATCATATGCTACTGTCCTCCCTGTCGGACAGAACTGCTTCCTGGGGGGTGAGTGGAAATGTAGGTCTTCAGGATGGAGGAAGTTGGTGCCCTTGAAGGGAGGTGGGGCTTTAATGAGGTTGAATTTTTGTTTTGCCACTTACTAGGTATGCAACCTTGTATAAGTTACTTGACCTTTATGTGCTGGCCTCTGTACTGGTCCGGTGGGGACACAATGTGAGTCTTACTGGCTTGAGTTAGCCAGTTAGCATTAGAAGTCATACCCATCTGGACCTTGCACAGTGCCTGGCGTGGAGCAGGCAGCTCCAGCACCCAGCTACGTGGACACATCCTTTCCAGTGCACTGGACCACACATGACTGTCATAGGAAGTTGGACAGCGAAGCCAAGGTACTCTGGGTGGCAGTTGGGCAGATCCTTCATGGTGGCCCAGAGATGCAATGATACAATGTTCTTTTGCATCTTCTCCTTGAATTTTTTTTCTCCTCTGGGACTCCCATTCAAGGCCAGACTTCAATAGGCACAACTATGGAACCAAAGACATCCTCCAAATGATTGCCGTGGACAGACACAAGTGACCTCAAATACCCCTGTCCCTGACTGGCCTCAAGTTTGTAAAGACACATTACCCAAGACCACGTATCTCTCAGGGTTTTGGAGAGAGAGGCAGGATAGATGGTTTCCCCAGGAGCATAAATGCTGAGGGAAAAAAATGTCCACGTCAATGAGGGAGAACCACTTAGTGATTTCAGGACAGCTGGGCCCCCTGATTGGGACTTGCAGGAGAGGAGCGTGCTTGGCAGAGATTAGACTCCCTCTTTGATTTTTTATGTCATTTCTTTGCTCCTTGTCCTAACCCAATAGTGTCTCAAAAGTTCTAAAAGAAAAAAAGTCCATACCATGTGGAAATGACTTGAGATCATGCAATAACTAAAATCTTTTGCACAAGTCTTAGTAATTTCCATTAAATATATAGAGAAAATAGCAGAAAAAGATGCCACAAAAATGAATAGCTTTCCCACACATGTACGCATCCCAGACTCAAAGGACCAAATTTGCTGTTTATATATGTATTGAAAGCACTGTTGATAAGTCTGCAAACCAGTTTATGTTGGCTTTGCTTGGGGAAGGGCGCTACATTTGGGGTCCTTCTACCTCTGTGACAGAAACCAATATCTGCCCTATCTAGACTAGAAAGTTACATTTCATCTTCTTTCAGGGGCAAGAATCAAGATTCAGGGACGATACTTTCTTTGGTTCCCAGACTTTAGGATAGATTTTGCCAGCTGCCAACACACATTGTCCTTTATTGTAAAAGCTGGAGTCACGTTGTGGCCGGCCTTGGAATGGGGGTGGTGTCCATAGTGAGGGAAGTGGAGAGAGGTGTTAATCTGTGGCCATAGTGTGCTAATTCTGATAATGAAGGTCGCAGAGCTAAAGGCACTCCGGAGACCATTTATCTTGCCTACCAGATGGTGTCAAATATGCCAGTCTTTGAGAAGGCATTGGGACGGCTTAACCAGGAATTATGTCTTTGTATATTAGCCTTAATTTTTTTTAATTGAAAGTAAAAAATTCTGCTACAGTTCTAGACTTCTTTCTTATGCATTTGGATGTCTTGTAATCAACTCCTGGGTTGTGTGGTTAGCACTGACCTTGGCTCACCTCACCATCAATAATATCATTCCCTTTCTTTTGTTCTCTTGTTTCTCTAAAAAAATGTTTTTATTACATATTAAGTAGAGTTTTCACAGTTACTTAGGATACAGAAAGCTGCATGAGCTTGTTGCTCCCACGCTAATGTGAAAAATCCAGATAATCTGCACAATTATAACTTTTTAAAGACCTACCTCGAGCTGAGGCTGTTGAATCCCAAATGCAGGTAAACCAAGGGTGCAGCTGTACAGCTATTTGCTCATATCTCAGAGAGATCAAAGATGAAGGACCTCAGGGTTAAGGTCCCTGACGTGGGGAGGGGATCACGGATTATTCAGGTGGGATCAAGACGTAATCACACGAGTCCTTAAATTTGAATGGAGAGCCTTTCCTGGCTGCAGAGAAATGGCTGCATGAGAAAGACCCTGTCCTCTGCTGCTGGCTTTGAAAATGGAAGAGGGGATCACAAGCCAAGGAATGTGGGTGACTCCACTTTAAATATCAAGTTGTGTACAGGGTAAAGGTCAATGGATGAGAACCGTAAACAAAAGAAAGCAGGAGAGACTGTATTATTATCAGAGAAAGCCAGTTCCCAAGGCAGGAGTTTCATCAGGGTTAAGGAAAGACTTTTTATAATGATAAAAGGCTCAGTGCCTCAGGAAGGTGTACTAGTTTAAATGTGTATGCATCTGAAAACACAGCTCCAAAACACATAAAACAACAAAAAAATGATACACTTGAAATGAGAGTCGTATTCACAATTACAGTTGGAAATGCCAATTTTCCTCTCTCAGTAATTGATAGACCCAATAGCCAAAAGGAAAAATAATCAATAAGGTTATAGAAACTTGAACAGCACAGTTGTTGGATCTGGTCCCTACCTTCTGAGTAGTCCCCACCCATCACACCAGTGTGAGCTGAGACCAGTGTCACACGGCAGAGGTGGTGGTATTAGGTTATTACAGACTGTGGCTTCCGTCTTGTGGCTCATGTTCCCTCTCTTGGATTACTCACTCTGCGGGAAGCCAATGTGTGAACAGCCCTATAAAGTGGGCTGCATAGCAAGGAACTGAGGCCTTCTGCCAACAGCCATGTGATGGAGGTTGGGAAGAGATCCTTCAGCCCCAGTCAAGTCTTCAGAGACTGTAGCGTTGGCCAACAGCTTGGCTGCAACCCCATCAGAGACTTTGTGCCAGAACTACCTAGCTAAGCCACTCCCAGATTCCTGACTCTCAGAATCTTTATTGTTTTGGGGTAATTTGTCACACAGCAATAGATAATAAACTACCAAAAATTTGACCTAGGTTGGTTTACAGCCTACTCCACCTAACAAGAGCAGAATATACATTCTTTTCAGTTGCCCAAGGAAATTTAAAGATAGATCATATACTGGGCCATAAAACAAATCTCGTCATGTTGCTCACCATTTATTGTTCTTCAGTTTTTCTTCTCATCATTTCTTTAATTTCTCTTCTCTTCTCTTCTATTTTTCTTCCCTTCCCTTTCCTTTTCTTTCTTTTTTCTTTAGACCTTCCATCTGATGTTTGAGATATATCCTTCAAGAATTTGATTCTGTTTGTGCCTAGCTTTGATTTTTATTTGTAAGAAATAACTTCTTTACTTCTTCCATCTGTGAGAGTTATTTTGACTGGTATTATTTTAGGTTGGTGGTTTTTCTCTCAGCACATTGAGGACAATATTCTACTGTCTTCATTTCTGCTATCGAGAAGTCAGATGCAAAACTAATTGTCATTCTTTTGTGGATAATCTGTCTTTTCTCTCTAGTTGCTTCTAAGATTTTTTTTTTTCTACGTCAGGAGTCAACAAACTCCACTGAGTCTTCCATAAAAATGGAATAATTATCATCTAACCTCATTGAAGTATTGTGGAGATTAACTAATTGATTATAAAGTTTTTCAAGATTGCTAAAAAAGTACTATTCTAGGAGGATTCCAGCAAAAAGACATGAAACTACACTAGAAATCTATTAAAGCTCTTAAATGGGCTTGACTGAAGGAATTAGTCAATAAATTACAAAGTAAAAGAAAATTGGCTTTAATGTATGCAGCAATGCATTCTACAGTGGAGTGTTGAACTTAAATCAATTCATCATTGCTTGCCCGATGACATAGCAAAATGTTTAAAATCTTTGAGGCAAGAAACAGCACCACAATTTTTCCAGGTATTTATGGGTAGACAAAAATGTAGGCCTCTTCAAATGAGACAAAAATTGCTTAATGTTTATTAGTTAATAAAGATAATTTATTATTCTTTAACTTAAATTAATTTTAAATTCTTTAATTTTTCTTCTATGAGTATCTGATTAATTTTTGTATACTCTCATCTTTTTCATATACATATATTTAAAATATATGTCATATCAAGGGTTCTAAATTAAAGGTGGTAGCCTGATGATCACTCCCAGGTTTTCCCTGCTTCCTAAGGTGAATAATCCTACCATGATATTTTCAGGAGTGCTGGGAGGTGATGTCATTCTCCTGTGTTCCTGTCTCTCAAAACACTAGGCAGTTAAAATTGTTTACAAAGATGAGGATAAGACACTTTCTAACTTTTAAGGGTAGATTAAGGATCCCACTTCCACCCCACCTGTCTCCTCCCCCTGATGAGAAGTGTGAAATGGATCAAGGATCAGCAAATACATCAATTGCCGGGTGTGGGCAGACTTCTCCAGGAGAAACAGAGGTTAAATGTGTTTGTGCCTTCAAAGGGAGGCACTTTTTTGGGAACACTCCTCTTTAGGTGCTCCTAGATCCCTTTTCTGCTTTGAATTACCTCTTTATCTCCCCTCTAATGGAACATGGGTGATAAAGTAGACCTAGATTATCTTCCAAATAGAGGAGACATATCTCTTCTCATCCTCTTTATTTCTTTGTTGTCAATCTTCTGCCTATTGTTCTATCCATTGTTGAATGTAGAGTATTGAAATCTCCAACTATTATTGCCTCCAACTATTGTATTGTCTATTTTTTCCTTACAATTCTGTCATTTTTCCTTTGTGATTTTTTGAGATTCTCTTGTTATGTGCATACAGGTTTAAAATGGCTACATCTTTCTGATAGATTGTTCCTCTTATCATTATAAAATGTTCTTTTTTGCTTCTAGTAACAATTTTTGTCTTAGTCTGTTTTGTCTATATAGCCATTCCAGTTCTCTTTTGGGTACTATCAAATCCTTTAACTTTCAACCTATTGTGTCTTGAATATAAAGTGTCTCTTGTAGACAGTATGTATAGTTGAACCATGTTTGTTTATTTTTTTAAACCATGATGCCAGTCATCTCTGCCTTTTGGTTAGAATGTTTATTCCCTTTACATTTAATTGTAATTACTGATGAGGTAGGATTTATATCTGCAATTTTGTTATTTGCTTTTGGTACACCTTATGTCTTATTTGATAGTCTGTTCCTTCATTACTGCCTTCTTTTTAGTTAGATATTTTCTAATATATCATTCTTATTTTCTTGCTATTTCTTGTCTTATATTTTTAAGTTACATTTTTAGTGGACTCCCTGGGAATTACAATTAGCACCATAACTTAAAACAATATGGTTCATATTAAAACTGGCTTTATTTCAATAGTGTATGAAAAGTTTGTTCCAATATAGCTTTGTGTCATTCCCCTCCTTTGTGCTATTATTATAACACAAATGATATTCTTGTACATTATAAAACCATCAACACAGTTTTTGTACATTTTTAAGAAGTCAGATAGAAGAATTAAAGAGTTACAAACAAAATATATTCACACTGTCATATTTACCTAGGTAGCTACTATCATGGGTGCTCTTTATTTCTTCATGTGGATTCAAGTTATTGTCTACTGTCCTTTCATTTCAGCCTGAAGGACTTCCTTTAAAATTTGTTTTAGGACCAGTCTGCTAGTGATGAATACTCTTAGTTTTTGTTTTTCTGAAAATAGCTTAATTTTCCCTTTGTTTTATCAAAGATAGTTTTACAGGATATAGAATTCTTGATTGATTATCCTTTCCCCTCCCCAGCACTTTGAAGAGGCCATTCTACTATCTTCTGGCTTCCATGTTTTCTGATGAGAATTCAGCTGTTGATCTTATTGGAGATCCCTTGTATATGATCAATTGCTTCTCTCTTCTCTTGTCTTTTGACAATTTGATGATGGTGTGTCTAGGTGTGAATCTTTTGAATATATCCTACTTGGACTTAATTAAACCTCTTAGACATACTCACTGATCAAAGTTTTCATCAAATTTGAGAAGTATTTGGCCATTGTTTCTTCAAACAATCTTTCTCCTTTCCCTTCCTTCTCTCCCATGCATGTATTAGTGTGATTGATGGTGTCTCTTTGGCTTTCTTTATTTTTCTTCATCCTTTTCTCTTTCTTTTCCTCAGACAAGATAATGATCCCAAATGATCAGTCTTCAAGTTTGCTGATTCTTTCTTCTGACAGTTCAAATCTTTGTTGAGCTGCTCTAGTGAATTTTTGGTTTCAACTTTTGTTCTTTTCAACTCAAGAATTTATATTTCATTCTTTAAAAATAATTTCTGTAACTTATAGATATTCTCTATTTTTCTACATCACTCTCAAGATTCTCTTTAATGCTTATACATAGTTTTCTTTCATTCTTTGAACATATTTATAATAACTCATCTAGGATATTTTTCTATTAAGTTCAATATTCGGGCTTCCTCAGGGACAGTTTATCATGGTTGCTTATTTTAACTCTATCTGGGCCATATTTTCCTGTTTCTTCTCATGTCTTATACTTTTTTGTCTGAAACTGGACATTAAATAACACAGTGTGGTAATTCTGAAATAAGCTTGCCTTCTTCTCCAGAGTTTGTTGTTTCTGTTAGGTGTTGCTGCTCTTTGTTTAGTGATTTCCCTGGACTAAATCTGTAAAATCTATATTCTTTGTTATGTGCAGCCATTGAAATCTATGCTTGCTTAACATAGTGGTAAGCTAATGATTAGACAGAGTTTTATTTAAATGCTTTGAACCAGTATGTCTCCCAGTGTTTGACAAGTGGCTGTGTGTGTGTGTTGAGGCATGCCATCAGGCGTACCGGCAGGCAGTTTAGAGTTCTTCCTTACAGTCATCGCTTTTTGCTTGTGTACAGCTAGAAGGTCAGTCAGAGGGCAATTAGGGCCTTCTCGGGTCTTTCCTGGGCATGCACATAACCCTGCACATGAGTGTGGCTTTCTAGATTCTTAGGATTATGTTGGAAATTTTCAAACTGTAGGATTATTCCCCTTACAAATATCTCTTTCTCTAGTTTTTCCCTGTAAGTTTTTTGGTCAGCCTGTTGTTGGCCCCAACTGGTATTCTGCCTCAGGTAGCTGAGACGTTAAACAATTGTTGTTCATTGTTTTTCACAAATGCCCTGGGGAGAGGACTGCTTGCACTGAGTCAGGTCAAATAAAGGCAAGTCCTGAGAATGGAGGTTTTCAGTCAGCTCTGGGGATAAGTCTCGGGAAGAGTTCCAAAACCATTCTCCCCTCTCCAGTGATTACTAGGCTGAAGATTTTCATAGTTACTGTCCTGTGAAGCTATTGGTTTTCAACACTAATGTGGAGCTAAGGAGAGGGAAGTGGAATTAGGACAAATGAAAATACTACAAAGCTCACTGTTTTTACCGATATTCAGCTATTTTTGTTGAATAAATATTTTTTGGATTGCTGCAAGCCTTTGGTTAATTTCCAAAGTCCTGAGACATTGATTTTGCCTTTTTTTTTTTTTTTTGCCAGTGTTCTTGCTGCTGTTATGGGGGAGCAGAATTTTGGAGATCCTTTCTCTGCCATTGCAGAAGTGCTTCCTCCCCTCTCATCATCTTTAGAAACCATGTGAAAACAAGGGCCCTTCCCTGGAAAAAGGATACACGGAACTGGCAGTTTTTTCGTAGTCTAGAGGGGCTAAGAGTTTTCATAACCCAGGTCTCTAGGGTATGGATTTGGGGCTATAGGATGCTTAGGTCTGAATTGTCTTCTAAAGAAAGCCTTGGACATCCATTGATATAGCAGGTTGTATTCTGACATTGGAAACCCTGGGGTCATGAATTACAACTAGCAGGTTGATCACCTTTGCCCTATACCAAGGATTTCTTCATTCTTGGAACATTTTGTCTTTCAAATTAATTTCACATGTGAGTGTGAATCCTGGCTCATTTGCCACCCCCCCCCCAAATGTTCACTGATCTATGCATTCAAACTTCCTCCACCATCCTTTTTTATTGTTAACTATCTTGTCCCCCTCTGTTTCTTAGCTTCCCAATTTGAGTTCTGATAGTAACATCTAATTCTAAAGACCACCATATGGGTCCCAATGTCACAGTTTAGAAAAAGAATCTGAGTGTAGTAGGAGCATGGAGAAACACCACACAGGTGAACCCCTACAATGGAGAATGGGACAGATAATATCATCTAAAGTCAATTTACTAGTTTTTATATGACAAACAGCAATCTTGGTAATTGCAACTTTTTATGGTAAATACCAGCTGTCGGATGGTAGTAAGACAGGAGGGAAATGGGCAGGGCACAATCATTAAAAGAATAACACACCCATTAAGGATATGATGTAAACTGGTTAGAACCAACTAGCTTCAGGATGGCAGGAGATTCGCCTCCCAGTAGACCTTGAGCCTCATTAAAGGCTCATTGTACTACATTAGCTGTTAAATGACACACCTGCAGGTGCCATGACATTTCCCAGGCTGACCGTAAAAGGCCAAAAAGTGGGTGGTGACCAAATTCCTTGATATCCCCACCCTGTTCCCAAATTAGTTGGAATAACCCTCCCACTTGTTAGCATATGAAATTACCGAGCCCATAAAAACTAACCACCCCTGTACCCCCAGGCCAGTCTCACTTTCCTAGACGACCCCATGCTCTGGGGCTGCTCTCCCTCCTGAGATGGACCCCATTCTGTCTGTGGAATGTGTATCTCTCTAAATAAACTCGCTTTCACTTTACTAAGCTCGTTATTGAATTCTTCCCTGTGTGAAGCCAAGGACCCTCACTTGGCAGGGTGAATCCCAGGGACTTGCCCAAGACCTGGGACATAACCATCATCTTGCACCCCATTTTCCTGCAACAGTAGTTTGTGTGGAATTTAGAAAAATAAGAGTTTAGAGGCAAAGAGTTTGTGTTTACCTAGCACTGTCTGAGGGGGACAAAGAGAGACTCTGAATTTAACAGAAAGGTAAAAAATTACAGTTCCTTCATCAGTTAACTCTAGGGTAGCACTGAGATCATTCTCCACGGCGTTCTCTAGGCTGGATAAAATAACCCACAAAGCTCCCTTCGCTCTGATTCTCAGCTTAATTTTCCAGCTGCTAGCTCTGATAACTTCCTCATGAGGAGGTGTTCTACACAGCGAATCTGAGTGTTTCTGGCTGTACAAGTACCCATCTTCCTCCTCCCACCTCCCTCTCTCCTTCCCTGGCTGTAGTCAGTGGCCTTCTCCTTTATAACTCAGTCTCCTGTGGCCTTGGCTGGTGTCTGATCCCCTTAGAGACCGGCCTGAGATCTGCATAATCCCCAGAAGCCTCTGGTGGAAATAGCTTTCAACCTCTTCTCTCTGCATTACAGCAGTGGGGAGACCCAAGATCACAACCACAGGCACAAGGAACAAAGGCAGTCTGAGAAAGCAGGGCCTCTCTTTTGGCACCAGTGTATTTAAAAGTGACAGGCAGTGATGGCGTTTATAAATAACAATTTAAAAGGACTGTTGATGTCGGTAATTCCAAGCCTCAAGCATCCACCACCAGGATGTGAGTGGTACATGGGCACATCTGTGAAGGGAGGCCTCTCTTTTTACCTACAATGCTTCAGGTCTTCTCACTTACTAACACGCCGTTTCCCTAACCCTGCCAAATGCGAGCCGCACTCATTTATATTAGTGAGGATTTTCAGGGCCCCTGGGTTTCTTGCTGGTGTCTCTCAAGACTGCTGCTCCTTGCATTACTAGGCTGTGATGTGCTTTCAAGCAAAAGGACCATCTCCACAGAAACAGATGTTAACATCCCCGGGCACAGCATGCCCTCTCCCTGTGATGTTCTCTCCAAATTTGCATTTGTGCTGTCAGTTGGAGAGGTGCACAGAATGACAATTGATGCCACCAGTGAAAGAAGTTATGATGGTAATGAGGGATGAGGGGGAAGAAACAGACTCATTAATTAATGGTCCAGAAGGGGGAAATGGGCTCTCTCAGCTCACATAAGCTGCTTGAACTCAAGGAGGGTTAATTGTTTTCTCTGCTAGCCCCACAGTAGCTTTCATCTCCGGAGATGGCGAGAATGAGCCTTAATTAGCCAGCCTGACCTAGTCTCATTGTCAGTTACAGATAGGACATCACCCGGTTTGTTCTCAGGCCTCTGGAACGAATTCACACACACACATACACACACCCCTCGCCCTGCACACAGAAAATGGTTAGTCATCTTTTCCTTGAAAGGTATGGGAGGAAATGTTCCTCTAAAACATTTGAATCAAGTGAGCCTGGCTTAAGGCAGGCCAGTGTGTGGGTGCAGGCGGGTAGCTGTCTTAGGTTAGCTTAGCTTCTTTGCCAAGAGACAGTCTTTGAGATGGAGACGGCGTCTAGGAGGTTAACTGCAGGGGTGGGGGGCGGTGCTCTGGGGAACAGCCCCATAAGGGAGCGAGGAAGCCGAGGGGAGGCTGGACTGTGATGTGGTTCTAACAAAGGCCTCAGCTCATCTCACAGGGACCCTGCAAGCAGGACAGCCCTCTGGGGTGTCTTAAATGAGGCCGGGGGACTGGGCCTTCTGATTGCACACAATGAGGAGTCCCAGGGAGGAGGGTAGCCTGGGTGCTAGGCATTCCCTTCAAGTGAGGGGAATTTTTTTTTCCATTTTTCAGTTTTATTAGGTAGAATTGTTGCAATTTGACTGCATATATACAATATATTGCATGTAAATACATATATACTGCACATTTAAAAAATTTACTTATATGTGCTGATCATTGTTTCTAAGAGCAATTTAGAGCTTTAGCTTTTTAAACTTACATAGTCATCAAAGGAATAGACCCAACCACAAAATAAGAATCAAAAGAATGCGGTAATCCAATTGTAAAGGACAGATAGATGTGCTCACACATATTCAAGAAATCGGTCATCTAAGGTGTAAATAGTAAGTAGTCAAGTGAGGGAAATTCTCCAAGAGCAGCTCAGCCAGGGCTCTCAGCCACTGGCCTCCAGCTTTACTGAAATATCTGCTATGTAACATTGTGTAACTTGAAGGTGTACAATGTGTTGATCTGATACATGTATATACCTGTGAAATCATTTCCAAAATGTTAATGAACATCTCCACCACTTCACCCAATTACCGCGTGTGTGTGTGTGTGTGTGTGTGTGTGTGTGTGTGTGTGTGGCGGGGTGGGGTGGGGTAAGATTTAAGGTCTACTTTCTTAGCAAGTGTCGTTATGATACCTTATTGTTAACTAGAGTCACCATGCTGTACAGCAGATCAACAGAAGTTATTCATCTTAGAACTGGAAGTTTGTACCCTTTGAACACCTCCCCATTTCCACCGGCCCCCAGCCCCTGGCAACCTCTCATCTTCTGTTTCTATGAATTTGGCTTTTTCAGATTCCACATATAAATGAGATCACGCAGTATTTCTCTTTCTCTGACTGACTTACTTCACTTAGCCTAATGCCCTCAAGGTTTGTCCATGTTGTTGCAAACGGCAGAAGCGCCTTCTTTTACAAGGCTGAATAACATTCCACCATGTGTGTGTATAGTTATAAGAACAGCTATAAAGAAAATGTGATCTATGGATCTCTATCTTTATGTTGCATTTTCCTTATCCACTTGGGTCGTTTCTGTGTCTTGCTGCTGTGAATAACACCGCAATGAACATGGGGGTGCAGATATCTCTTCTAGGCAGTGATTTCATTTCCTTCCGATAAATACCCCAAAGTGGCATTGCTGGACCATATGGTAGTTCTATTTTTAAATTTTGAGGAATCTCCGTACTGTTTTCCATAGTGACTGTACCAATTTCCAGTCCACCAGCCATGCACAAGGGTTGGCCCCTTTCTCCGCACCCTCGTTAGCATTTGTTAGCTCCTATCTTTTTGATAATAGTTTACTTACTTTTTTTGTTGTTGTTGTTGGACTCCTTTTATTTTTATTTTTTAGTGGTGGGTTTTTTTTTATTTGGGTGTGTGTGATAAGGATATAACTTTTATTTTTTCCAAACGGATAAATGTCTCCTGTTGATTACTTTTTATTTTCTTTTTTAGTTTACTTTAAATCCATCTCCAGCTCCAAGTAGAGAATGACCACCTGAGGGCTTTCTAGGTGCAGGTGTGGCCTAGAATATCTGAGTTAACTGAGAAGCAAATAGTTCCTGCTCAATCAAGACCCGAATGAGGGATTTCATTATGGTCCTGCTGGTTCCGCACAGCACAGAGCCCTGCCATCCTCGTGGGACATGGTGGTCACCCTTTGTGGCCCTTTAAGGCTGTTGCGGAAGGAGGAAACATGGGAGCAGGTAGGAGGGGCCCTGGCCCCAGGGCGGGGTCCTGGGACCGCACACAGCGACTCACTAGGCAGCCGCAGAAACTACCAAGTCCGCGTGTCCCCTTCAGTCTCCTCCTTATTTCTCGTCCCCATTTGTTGCCGCCCCGGTCCACCTCCTTGCTCCTGTGAGTGGGGTTTCCTCCCGAGGGCCGGCACCCAGATCCCGCACCGCTGCTCAACGCACAGCAGCCACTTGATAGACATTTGTGGGTGGATGATCGTTGGTCCCAGAGGCTCTCGGGTTGGCCCTGAAAGAGACAACAGGACCTTATCAGTCTTCCTTGTTTATAGTCTCTCTGTGGCCAAGCTCTCTATGCTCCTCAGACTGAGCTGATACTTGCCCAACTTTTCCTCCAAAAAACCCCGTCAAACCATGCAAGTAACTGACGTGCCAACTGTCCAAATGTGTGACTGACCTCTCTGAGTGTCCTGACTCTGACATGGCCACAGCCAGGAGCATGGGAGACAGTGAGTAGGAAGGTTCCTAGGCACCAAGGAATCCTATTTTTATATAACAGGATGTTCTAAATATAGGTAGGTCGGCCTGTCCCAGATTCCAAGACTTGCTGGAGACAAGAGTAGCTGGGTTTTCTGGGGACCTTATCTCAGGCTGCAGTCCTTTGCTCAGAGTGTGCTGTTTCTCCGGGCCGTTTCCCGTTGCCGTGGATGGGCTGGGATGGTGTGTGCAGTGGCCCTGACATCTGCTTCTTTCTTTGAGAAACAAATTATCAGCAAACGCAGAAGGTGGGGGTGGGGGGGGGAGGCTCTTTCCAGTCAATTGAGGGGCTAGAGAAGGTGCAATGTGACAAAATATGAAACACACGATCTCTTTTCCAGACTTTCTCATGAAAGAGGAAAGATACATACGCATATCTGCATCTGCACATGTGCACACACATATTTTGTGTAAAGGTATTACTGGGCTCAGCAAACACACATAAGCTCTTG
This sequence comes from Vicugna pacos, assembly GCF_048564905.1. NCBI lineage: Eukaryota > Metazoa > Chordata > Mammalia > Artiodactyla > Camelidae > Vicugna > Vicugna pacos. The sequence continues at coordinate 27,827,533 of NC_132997.1, read as the reverse complement.
GGAAAGGAACCAAACCCAAGAACCCGAGACCAGGGCAGACAGCGGTGTCTGCAGCCACCCGAGGTCTGACTCCATCTCTTTGCTGACTTAAGCGTCAATTAAGCTTTCTGTGATCCACTCCCTAACCATCTAAGTGCAAGAGAACAACACTGACCCAGCCCCGAGGGCTGCTGGGAGATCAGCCTGCATCTCCCAAGGGCTGATCATCGTCAGAGTGCTGCGTGAAGGCAGGGGTTGTGTTCTCACGAAGGGCTGGCTGGCTATTCTTGAGCGCTCTCCTCACTGCCACCTGCCCTGGGCTTCCCTGGATCCTGCTAAATTGTGGGCGTGAGGCTTCTGGAACGTGTCAAGTGGAAATGTCCTGGGCTTCGAGTGCTCTCTGCAAATAGCGCTGGTTTGGTGCAACGTGAAGACACTTCAGCAGTGTGTATTTACCGAGGAAATGTTAAAGAACTGGAGTGGCCTTTGGGTGTGAAACCAAGTGGGACTTTCGAGGTGGCAGCGGGTGGTGGTGGGATAAGGAACTAACATTTAGTGAGTGCCAAGTGCTGTGAACACATCTTATCCAATGTGACTAGGACTGGTATTATGGTCTGTTAAGAAGTCAGTTGAAGTGGGAAATCACGCAAAGTGATATATTCAGACCTTAAGCATTTAGCTGAAAACATGAATCCATCTATCTTTTATCTATCTATCTATCTATCTATCTATCTATCTATCTATCTATCTATTTTTTTAAGCTAATCTATTGATTTAAGCCCGAGACTCTTTCTTTGAGGACAGAAGCTGTCTGGTGTTCCCTATCATTCTTCTTGCATAAACTACATCTCTGATCCATCAACTAAGATTTGTAGTTTAAGATCCTTTAAAGTGGAGCAAGGACTTAAAGGAACGTGGGACCGATCAAGCACAGTGTCTTTCTAGATTTTTACTGTTTCCTAGACGTCTCACGTGTGTGTAATCTGATAGCAATTTATTTTGCTTGTCTTTATGGAGACTTTTCCAAAGCATTCAAGTTATCTTTTCTTAGAAACAAAAATGTCCTTTCTTTCTGCACCCATATTTCATGGATTTAAGGAATATGTAGTTAAATTACATCATTATAATATGAAAGTACAACTAGCAAACAGGCTTGATACGAGACACATCTGATCTGGAGCATCTCTGGCTGCACTGGTGGGAGCAGAAGTACAGTCGTCCCTCACTATCCATGGGAGACAGGTTCCAGGACCCCTGTGGGTACCAGAATCCAAAGATGCTCAAGCCCTTTGTATAAAATGATGGAGTACAGTCAGCCCTCCACATCCAAGTGTCCTGCACCCTGTGGATACAGAGGGCTGATTCTATGGGGAAGTACATGACCTCAGCTGGCAGGCCTCGATCAGGAGGACAAAGAAACTGAACTGGCAAGTTGGTGGAGGAGACAATGGGTAAGAGAGCGTCTCCTATATTTTACTTACACGATAACCCCATGAGTTTGCAAATATCATCTCTATTTCATAGGTACAGCATTTGAAGTCCAAAAAGGTTGGCTAATTCATCTTAAGTCACATAGCTTGTGAGCATCAGACCAAGAATCTCAATCCAATTCTGTTTTTGCTTATATGGGGTCTCACTGAGGACTAACTTTCCTCGGGAGCTGCTTTCTTCACCGGTTTTATTGAGGAAAACATTTTTTACCACATCCAAATTTTTTTAACTTTCTGAAAAATTGAATGACTCTTTAAATTCTATAGTGCTTTGCAATCTTCAAAAGTTTCACACACATAATTTCACACAATCCCATAATACCCCTCTTTTTTTAATCCCCTACCCCTCTACTGCCCCTCCCCCTCCCTCTCCCCACTGGTAACCATTAGTTTGTTCTCTGCCTCTGTTAGTCTTCTTTTTCTTGTTTTATTCAATAGTTTGTCAATTTTTAGATCCCATATATAAATGATATCATAGAGCATTTATCTTTCTCTTTCTGATTTATTTTACTTAACATAATGCCCTCTAAGTCCATCCATGTTGCTGCATATGACAAAATTCCATTCTTCTTCATGGCTGGGTAGTGTTCCAGTGTGTGTGTGTGTGTGTGTGTGTGTGTGTGTGTGTGTGTGTGTGTGTGTCTGTATCTCACACCTTCTTTATCCATTCATCTGTTGATGGTCACTTAGGTCAATGTGGTGTATTATATTGATTGCTTTTCATGTTTTGAACAATCCTTTGCATTCCAGAAATAAATCCCACTTTGTCATGGTGTAGAGTACAGACGTCTACATGGGCCACTCCCTCTCCGTCTCTCTCTGCCTTCAGGTCTCTGCCCAAATGTCACTGTGACAGAGGATCCTTTCCTGGTCTCTCTGTATAAAGTGGGAGCACGTGCAAGTCCCCACCACCAAGCCCCTTTTGCCTTGCCCTGCATCATTCTCCACAGGGCTCATTATTTGAACTGCTGTATAGTTGCTTAGTCTTCAGTCTCCTTCCACTATAATGAAAACTCCACGAAGGTGGGACTTGTCTATTCTGTTCAATGGTGTAATGTCCAGTGTCTCAGGAAGTACGTGGCACATAGGACAAACTCAGAGAATAAATGAATAACTGCATCACCCTCTGTTCACGTCTTCTCTCAAGATGTTTCTGCTGATACTTCTGCTGTCCTTGTTGGTGGTGGCCTGCAAGGGCTTGCAGCCTCTTGTCCACAGGAAACTTGTTTTTTTACTTTCATTCTTTCTTTCTCCTACTTGCTGTCTGTATTCTTTGAAAATGTGCAGTATTTCCTATCATTTATGCTCTTTTTTTAAATTGAAGCACAGTCAATTACAATGTGTCAATTCCTGGTGTACAGCACTATGTCCCAGTGATGTGTATACATACATATATTTGTTTTCATATTTTTTATCCTTTTGTTTTTTATTTTTCCCATTATTCTCTCTTTTGCTGTTCTTGCAGATATTAAGAGATGCCACTCTATTTTACCCTCAGGAAATGTCTGGCTTCCTGACAATGACACCAAGAAGATAATTCCAGTAGGGAGCAACTCTTGCTTCTCCACAATTTTCTGGTTCCTAAGAACAAGAAATGGAATGTTTCTTTTTTCAAAATACACATGTAGAAGTTGGACAGAGACCAAACTGGCTGCCAGTGAAAGATCATCATTGTTTTCTTGGCAGAAATTCCCTTTCAAGACCTTAAACTTTTTTTTTAAATTGAAGTACCATCGGTTACAATGTGTCAATTTCTGGTGCACAGCACAGTGTCCCAGTCATGCGTATACATACACATATTCGTTTTCATATTCCTTCAACACCTTTAATGCATCACTACCCACATTGTGTTCCACATCATCTTTATGGGACATAAAATCCTCAGATCACACCCTTTAGGATGGCTACTATTGAAAAAAAAGCCCAGAAAGTAATAAATGTTGGTGAGGATGTGAAGAAATTGGAACCTCTATGCCCTGTTGGTGGGAATTGTAAAGGGGTGCAGCCACTATGGATAACAGGGTCATGAACAGATATTCGTACATCCTTGTCCACCTCAGTCTTACTCATAAAAGCTAAAACATGGAAACAACCCAGGTGCCCATTAACAGATGAATGGATAAACACAGTGTGATATACACATACAATGGAATGTTATTCAGCCTTAAAAAAGAAGGAAATTCTGACACAGGCTATAACATAAATGAACCATGAGGACATTGCACTAAGCGAAATAGACCAGTCACAAAAGGACAAATATTGTCTGATTCCATTGATAGGAGGTACCCAGAGGAACAGATGCATAGACAGAAAATAGGATGGTGGTTTCCAGATGCCGGGTGAAGGGGGAACTGGGAAGTTGTTGTGTCATGGGTGTAAAATTTCAATTTTATAAGGTAAAAAGAATTCTGGAGATTGGTTTCACAACAATGTGAATGTACTTAACACTACTGAACTGTACACTTAAAAATGGTTAAGATGTGTATTTTACTTATATATTGTATTTTGTGTTATGTGTATTTTTATGTTTTATATTATGTGCATTTTATATCATGCGAGGAGCACAGAGGGTGAGAGGGAGACGAGGAGACCAAAGCCAGGACGGTGGCTTATATTTTATATAATATGTATTTTATATTATGTATATTTTACTAAAATTTAAAAAATCCTCGGAGACCAGTCACTGTGGAAACATACCAGAAGATGTAACTTGGAAAGGGGGATTTGTACAATCTTATTGAATTTTAAAGATGTAAAGGCCAAATTTATATATAATGTTTCAGCCCTGCAATCAACTTTATTAATGATTAAATGCATATAAAATAAAGCATCTTTAAAAATCTGCTATCATATTATCAGAAACGAAGCAAAACAGTAAAACTCAATGTTGGCAATTTTGGGGGGAAATAGGGATCCTTATACACATTACCATTACGCCATTCTTTACCACAATTCTATAATACGTTGGCACTTTTTATTTCTGGAGAAGAATCTGGCGGCAGGTAATAAGATCTTCAAAAATGTTTATTTCCTCTGGCTTGGTTTTTCCACTTTGGGGAATTTCTTTCTTTTTTAAAAAATATTTTTATTGAAGTCTAGTCGGTTATCAATGTTGCGTCAATTTCTGGTGCACAGCACAGTGCTCCAGCCATACATGAACATACGCATATTCATTTACATATTCTTTTTAGCCTTAAGTTACTACAAGATTTTGAATACAGTTCCCTATGCTCTACAGTATGAGCTTGTTGTTTATGAGAATTTCTTCATTCAATGAACAGTTACTAAAGCTTTACCTTCTCTGTGTCAGGCACTGCTCTGGGTGCTGTGAACACACTGGCACACTCCGTTTAATGCCTGCCCTCAGCGTCGATCATCCTGCAGGGAGAAAGAGACACATTTATGAGTGTGGTGGACACGTATGGTTTGGTGCCCGGAACCCATGATCTCTCCTGACAAAAATAGTCTAAATCGTCTCCAGGAAGCATCTCTTCCTCATTCCCAGCACGTGAATAGATTGATCGCTCTCCCAGACTCCCCTGATTTAATTCTATCCCTGTATTTCACCCCCCTCGCCCCAGTCATTGGTTCAGAGATGGTACATAATGCATTTAGAGCCAATGATATCAATAAAGATGTTTGCTGGGGCTTGTGGGAAAGATACATTTTCTTTCACTGCATTTTGTGAAGTGTGAGGCTTGGAGCTGCCACCGCCATCATAACCCCCTGCAGCGTGCCAGCTGGAGGACGAAATCAACAATTGGAGAAAGGCAGAAAGAAGCGGTTAGAAAAACGGCTGGCTGGTGTCCTCTGAGCCTCTGGACTGAAGGGCCTGGGGTCAGCTCTACCCTTGGACTTTCGGCTGTGTGAGTCAGTAAGTTCTCCTGTGTGTACAAGCCAGTCTTCACTGCACGCTATCACCTACAACAGCAGGAAAACCAGCTCATCACATGTGGTACACTGACGGGATGTCACGGTAGAGGGACGGGGGCGTGAGTGAGCCAAGGGGCCACGTAGGAAGGGAGTCTTCCTACATGAAGGACATAGGTGAGAAGAAACTGGAGCAGTGTTTGCCAAGATGTTTATAGCAACCTTGTTCCTAAGAGGGGGAAATGGAAGTAACCCCAATGTTCAACAACAGGTACGTTATTAAGCACATCACTGCAGAGAGATACAACGCAACACACACCAGTGTGATGAAAGGCCATCGAAACCGGCAAATACAGGCACTGTTTAGGTACGTGGTAACCCTCAGTCTGGCTTTCTCAAGCACTAGGAACTCAGTGAGGTAGTAACATGAGATAGTTTAATATTTTCCCACTCACTATCCTCTGTCAAGTCTCCCTTTCCTTACCTTAGCAGCGTTTCGGCCAGTCCCACAGGCTTCCAGACACTTTTAGGTACTCCAGCTCCAGGCCTAGATGTGATTTCCATCGGCTCGTCCCCTTCCCCAGCCCAGGCAGAGCCTAGCGGCCTCGCTTAGCAGGGAGTGGATGTGAGCTGCTCCCTCGCTGGCTCCGCCGCAGGACTTTAAAATGAAGGAAGGTGTATGTGGGGGCCTTGTTAGCCTCTCAACTACCACTCACTCTCAAGGCCTGATTCCTGTGGTGTTGGGGACTGGGAGAGGAGGAGAGGAGGAGAGGCAGAGATCTCACGGTCCTGCCTTGAGAGCGCCCTGCGTGGCAGGTGCTGCTGGACCACCAACTCGGCTTTGCTCTGCTGGCCTCCTCCGTCCTCTGGGCTCCTCGCCTGTGGAGCTGTTGGGACTCGGGTTCTCCCTTCTGATCTGGGAGAGGATGCTGAGAACCCTCCTCCTGACCACAATCATAGCACTTTTCTCCCCCTCTGCCTTTAGCTGCTCCTATAAGCTTCTTGCCTCCAGAAATTTCCAGAGAAGAAGAAAGTGCATTTTATCAAACTCCCGGGGCTACAGATCAAGCTCTCCCAATAATTCTCCCATTTCTCTCCATTCTGGCGGGTGCCCTGCTACGGGCCTGCTTCTGGCTCACCGAGGATGCAGCCCGCAGAGAGATGGTAGCCGCTCCTTCAGGCAAGCGATCTCGGACTCTGCAAGGGATTTTCTTGGGTCCCTCTTCCCAAAACTAGGGTAGGGGAGCCTCTTAATATAAGCCTTGGACTCCTCCCACGGCCAAAGACTTCCAGCTTTAGCTCTTCGCCTTGACAGCTGTCTCCTTAGATGGGCTGGTGATGAGGCAGGTGGATGTTAGCTGGAACGACAGCAGAGAGTAGTAGGGCTAATTTCTCTGTCTCGGAGTAAAGGGGTGCTGGCTTCAGTGTCTGGCAGCTTTCTTTAGAATATGGGATTCTTAGAGCCGACTGTTTTCAGCTATAGGCCTTAGCGCCAATGCCCGGCCAACAGTCTTACTGAAGATCCTATTTCATGTATTGTTCAAGTCTCAGATATCTCTGCTGACTTTCTGTTTACTTGTTGCATCAAATTACTGAGAGAAGAGTGAAAGAATCTTCAGCTACAATTGTGGATTTTTCTATTTTTCTTTTTAATTATATTACCTTTGCTTCACGGGTTTTTCTTCTTTGTTTTTTTGAAGCTTTGTCTTTAGGTGCTTATATGTTTAAAATAGCTATGTCTGTCTGATGAATTCACCCCTCTATCAATATAAACGTCCCTCTTTATTCCTGGCAGAATTTCTTGTTCCAAGACCTTCTTTTCTGATATTAGCATACCCGTTCCAGCTTTTTTGAAGGGTAGTGTTTGAATGGCTAATCTTTTTCATTCTTTTATTTCTAATCCACTTATGTCCTTATACCTAATATGAATGTCTTGTAGATTGTATATAATTCAGTTTTGATTTTTAAATCTAGACTGGCAATGTATGTCTTTTGATAGTAGTGTTTAGAATCTACATTATAGTTTTGAATATGATTGGAATTAAGTCTACCATGTTGCTGTTTGTTTTCTTTTTATCTCATATTGTTCATTTTTCACTTTTCCTGGTTACTTAGGATTAATTGGTAATAGATTTAGGATTCCATTGTATCTCCACTATTGACTTATTAACTAATCCTCTTTTCTTTTCTTTTTACTATACATCTTGCCTTAGCAAACACAGTTTTGTTTTGTTTTTTTCCTTATTAATTGTTGCTTTGGGGCTTAAAATGTGCATTTTTAACTAAACACATTTTACTTTCAAATAATACTAGGCTCCTTCAAGCATAGTGTAAGAAACTAACAGTATATTTCCACTTCCCCCTTCCTACCCTTTGTGCTGTTGTTTTAATAGCTTTTGCTTTTATATATGTTGTAACTCACATAATTTGTTATTATTACTTTGCATTAAATAGTCAATTATCTTTTAAGGAAATTTAAAATTAAAAAAATGTGTTATATTTAGCTACATATTACCATTTCTGATTTGTGTGTGTGTGTGTGTGTAGATTCAAGTTTTATCTGGTTTCCTTCTTCCTGAAGAACTTTATGAAGAATTACATTTCCTTTTTTTAAAAAACTAAAGTATAATTGACCTACACAATATGTTAGTTTTGATGCAGGAAAAACGAATGTGGGGTGTGAGAAGGATCGTGTCCCAGATCTGGGTTGAGCCCCTGGGATGTGCCCCGCCAAGTGTGGGTCCTTGGCTTCACGCAGGAAAGAATTCAAGAGCAAGCCACAGTTGAGTAAAGGTAGATTTATTTAGAGAGATACACACTGCACAGAGTGTAGGCTGTTTCAGAAGGCGAGAGAAAGGCCACGAGGTGTAGGGGTTCGATGTTCAGATTAGAGTATAAGTAGGTACACACTCCATAGACAGAGTACGGGCCGTCTCCAAAGATGAGGGAGCGAGAGAGGTGACCATGAGGTGCTTTGTTGCTAGTTTTTATGGGCTCGGTAGCTTCGCAAGCCTACAAGTGGGAGGATCATTCCAACTACCCTGGGGAAGGGCCTGGGATTCCCAGGAATTGGGCCAGAACCCACTCTTTGACCTTTTGTGGCTAGCCTTGGGACTGTCATGGCGCCTGTGGGCATGTTATTTGTCATGCTAATATATTAACAATGAGCATATAATGAAACTCAAGGTCTACTGGAAGGCAAATCTCCTGCCATCTTAATCCTCAAGGCCAACTGGGAGTTGAATCTTCTGCCATTTTGGTGGTAATTGCTGTGTCATTCCTTGAGTGGCTGTGCCCTGCCTCCTTCCCTCCTGTCTCAGTTCTAGGCGCACAATACAGCAGTCCAAAATTTTTATACATGACAGAAAAGTTGTTGCCAAGCCCAAACTCGTTCTGCTTGCTGCAGGACAGGCCAATAAATTGGGAGACGAGGTGTTGGGGCAAGGAATGGCGACTTTATTTGGAAAGCAGACAGACCGAGATGAGGGCAGACTAATGTCTTGGAGAACCATCCTGCTCTAGAAAGAATACAGGCTCCTTTTATACAAAAAATAAGGGAGGGGGTGTGGTTGATTGTTGTAATCTTGCCGCAGGCATTCTTAGTTCTTGCAGCCATCCGCGCGAGCCAGGTCACGGTGTCCCTGTAAACCTCCAGCAAAACAAAGGTTACTCTCCACTGCATAGTCACCACCACAAGTCTAGTTACTACCCTTCACCATAGGAAGGTATTACAGTGTTAGTCACTGTGTTCCCCACGCTGCACGTTTCATCCCCCGACTCGTTTATTTTGTAACCAGAAGTTTGTACCTCTTAATCTCCCTCACCCAGTTCACTCAGCTTCCCACCCTCTCCCCTCTGGCGGCCACTTGTTTGTTCTCTATGAGTCTGTCTCTGTTTTGTTACATTTGTTTTAGTTTTTAGATTCCACATATAAGTGAAATCATATGGTATTTGTTTGTCTGTCTGACTAATTTCACTAAGCGTAATACTCTCTAAGTCCAATTGTGTTGCTGCAGATGGCAAGATTTCATTACTTTTTTAAATGGCTGAATAATATCCCATTGCATGTGCATATTTATATCTCATTCATCCATTCATCCATCAATGGACACTTAGCTTTGCTTCCACATCTTGGCTATTGTCAATAATGCTGCAATAAACATAGGGGTGCATAAACCTTTTTGACTTAGAGTTCTTGTTTTCTTTGGAAAAATACCCAGAAGTGGAATTGTTGGATCATATAGTAGTTCTATTTTTAGTTTTCTGACGAGCCTCCATACTGTTTTCCGTAGTGCCTGCACCAACTTATGTTCCCATAACTGTGTAGCAGGGTTCCCTTTTTTTTACATTATCATCAACCATTGTTACTTGTTGTCTTTTTAGTCATAGCTAATCTGACAGGTGTGAGGTCCTATCGCATTGTGGTTTGGACTTGCATTTCCCTGATGATTAGTGATGCTGATCAACTTTTCATGTGTCTGTTGGCCATCTGAATGTCTTCTTAGGAAGACTGTCTATTCAGATCCTCTGCCCATATTTAAATCAGATTTCTGTTCTTTTTTTTTTTTTCCTGACGTTGAGTTACATGAGTTCTTCAGTGAGGTCTCTCCACTCTGGCTGGTGGATACTCAAATAATTCTTGGCCCTGTGTGAGCTCTGTAAAGCTTTTGGTTTCAAACACCTGATAACATTCTTTTCTTGGAAGTTGTTCTTTGTCCTGCTTTGTGGAGTTTTATCCTAAGCAATTGCAGGTTAGTTTTTCAGTCAAAGACTCAAGGGGACCCAATTCAGATTTCTGGAACTCTCTCTCTGTGTCTCCTTCCATGTGTACTCTGCACTGAATTTTAGCTGCCTCGGCATCCCTGAACTCTGATCTCTGTCATTTCAATTTGATGAGAATTCCAGGATCCGAGCACTCCCTTAGCCTGAATAGCAGTTCAGAAATTGCCTCCAGGCTGGAAGACTGGAGGATTGTATACCTCACATCTCTTGTTTCCCTCCTCTCAGGGATCGCGGTCCTGTACTGCCCGTTGTCCATTGTCTGAAAGCAGTTTGTTATGTTTTCTATTGTTCTTTTAATGATAGAAGGTAGTTTCGGACTCTTCTATATTTTTACGCCTTTCTTTTGATGAGGACTAAAAAGTACTATAGAGAAAGGAGGTGCCAAGTTCATGGGATTTTTCCAGTGTGGGGTAAAGCAAAATTGCAACGATGTATTTAATAGTATAAGCCTATGGGTGTAAGGCAGATGGGACTACTCTGCAAATACATAAAAGGCTGTCCAAAGACACAGACAGCAGCCAGAGCTACAAGAGCTGGTCAGAGGTTCTTAAACTAATGCAAAGAGAAGCATTGAGTGTTAAAAGGATAAGAATCTAGGCTTCCTATAGAAGATCCTATTCAGAAGGTCTAGGGTGGGACCTCATAATTTGTATTTTTAATAGGCGCCCTAAGGTGATTCTGATGCAGCTGGGCTGTGGACCTTTCTTGGAGAAACACTAGCTAAAGATCCCAGTTGGAGTGTCCTGCCGTGAACCTATATAACTCCATCCCAGGCGAATGGACAGGGCCTTCTACGTGGGCAAAAGACCAGAGGGGAAGCAAGAAAGGGGCGGCAAAGGGCCAATAAGAAAGGAGCTGGCCTTCAGGACCACATGGAAGATCAAGGGATAAGGAGAGTGCGAGCAGGAGGTGACGGGGTACTGGGGAGAATTGCTTTCCCTTGGCAGGTGCCTGGGTGTGTGGAAGTGCAGTAGGAAGAACAAACCTGACTCCACATTATATCTGTTCCTTTGGCTGTAACCCTGTGCTCTGTTTCCTGGGCTCAGTCATGCTGGCTCTGCACCTTTTGTAAAAGAATGTTGCCCAGAGCCTGAAATAGGCAGGACAGCTCATTCTCCAGGCTCTCACCTTTAAGGGTATATCACTGTCCCATTCATATAAAGATAAAAAGTTGCAGAACAGAGGATAGCACTTGTCTTGTTGGAAGTTTACAGGGGTACTGTGATCTGATCCACGTGGACAGCTGCAAGAACAAAGGATTCTGACACAAAGAAGCAACAACCAGCACCCCCCCGCCCACTTTTAGTGTAAAAGGAGCCTGAATTCTGACTTGGGGAATGGTTCTCCAGGACATTAGTCCTCCATCTTCCCAATCTGCCAGCTTTCCAAATAAAGTCATTATGCCTTGCCCCAGTACCTTGTCTCCTGATTTATTGGCTTATCGTGCAGTGAGCAGAACAAGTTTGGACTCGGTTAACAGAAGGTGCACCTCAGGAGAAGGTGGCTGAAGGCCCCCATCATGGAAAGTTTCAAACACAAGAGCAAGAGCAGCCTGAAGGAGAACAGCTAGAGTCAGAGCGGAAAGGAAACCTTGCTTTGCTGGCTGACTCACCGGCAGCTACAAACACTGATTTAGATGAACCCTTTGCCTCTGCAGGGATCTGGCCTCTTTGATGAAATACTCATCTGTATCTCTGTGAGCGCTCCGGGGACATGATTTTAGCTTCGCAGTGATTCATGCCAGACTGTTACAGAGGCCAAATTACCTTAGTGCTCAGTTGAAGAGCTGAAATGGAGAAAGTGGGGTTGATCCGCATCAGGGTTCCTAAAAGCTTCATCTCAGCAAGAATTTAAAAATTCAGGTTAACTGAGCACTGCTCAGAATTCTTTATTAATTTTTTCTTGATGTATCCCCGGCGAAAAGTCAAATCTTTCTATCTTCTGTCGAAAACCTCTACCTACCACTAGTGCTTGGAGCAGAGAGAGCAGTCTTTCAACTATAGATAAAGGAACAACACAAGGGGAGTCCTTGGGGACACAGAATGCCTAGTCTGACAAGCAGGACCACCGCATGGCTTCTTCAGAGCAGGATGTGCGCTTGGACCTGGGAGCAAGGAGACAACATCGGGCTCTCGTGTTAATTAATGACACGAAGGAAGGTGAAGAAAGAGGTAAAACAACAGGGAGGTGTCTTCGTGGCTTGTTTTATGATCTGTGGTGACTGAAGACGGCTCACAAGGCCGGGAAGTGACCCTGTTCAGAGGGGACTGGCATTAAATAAAGAACAGACCCGCTGGCTGGGGAGTCAAGAGCCTGCAGTGTTGCAGGACTTTGCAAGCCGGGTCGCAAACTGTCAATCCCAGTTTTGTGGTGGGTGTTCTCAGAAGAAGAGTCACAGAAGTCTTATTCCTGGAGAGGATCGATGAATTTAGAAGGAGACTTGATTAAATGCAAACAGGGAGACCCCTTCCCTTTGTGGAGAAGAGAAACTGTGTCAGCTAATGTATCCTTACTGGGAATCCATAGATTGCGCTTCCTCTATGAATTGTAGCAGCATTTCCCAAATGGGTTTTGCCTGATATTCACCCTTTGGGATATTCTGCAGGAAAAGGGATTCATGGTCAAGTTTTGGGAAAATGCTACCTAAAATACCTTTTTTGCAGATACATGCAGAAGGCTAGTCCACAAAAAAAAAAAAAAAAAAGAAAGGAAAAACTACAAAAAAAAAAAGTTGGCTTTTATTTGTTTTCATTTTTCAGTTTTATTAGGTAGAATTGTCACAGTTTGACTGCACACGTACAATATAGTACATGTAAATACATATATACAATATAATGCCCATATTTTAAAAATTTACATATATGTACTGTTCATTGTTTCTAAGAACGTTTAGAGCTTTAACTTTTTAAACTTACATAGTTATCAAAGAATAAATGTTGGCTTATTTTTTTTTGTAAAAGATGGAATTATAAACTGTTAAAAATGGTTACGGGGAGGGAGCATAGATAGAAATTAGACTTATCTGAATATACATTGCTTTTTGTATATTTAACTTCACAATTATGTAAATATTATGGAGAATTCTAAAACAAAGCTAAACAAAATTTGAAAAAGCAATCACTGAAAATTGAAAGTAAAATAAAACAAATGAACCTGTTCCGAGGTGGGACATCATTCTAAGAAGGAACTATTCCAGTTGACTTTGAAACAGAATTATTTAACCGTACATCCCTTGTGTGCATAAACTCTTAGCATATAAACCAGAACAAACCAAATCACCCAACCAAACAAGAAAACACCCCCAAGGTATGAAACTGTCTTCAGTAATCACACTGTTGATAGGAGTGTTAATATTGTCATTTGGAAACTTTTGTGTGTGTTGTTATTGGAAAAGTAATTACGCTGGTGGTGCTGAGAACTGAGATTTTTGGCATAGTCAAAAGGAAATACAAATGCAAAATTGATGAGGTTATGTAAAAACCTGTAGCCTCGAATTTGAATTTGAAATATTAATATGAACTCATGATGTATTTTATCTTCAACAAAACAAAACATATTTCTAAACTCCATCCACCCAAAATGCCTAAAGTCTATAACCTACCCAGTAGCAATTAGCACCCCTCAAACCTAGACTGTGTTCTTTAAATGTCACTTGTCATTAAAAGGAACCACGACTCTTTGGAGAAATGATTGCTTCCAGGTTTGGGGCACAAAAGAGCCTGGAATTTTTGTCAGACCAGGAAAAAAAAAAAGAGCCCTTTAATTCTACTAGAATGATGTCAAAAGGACTGGAGAGCTGGCGAATCTCAACAAATTCTCGTTGACCAAAGATGGGATGACTTCAGCATCAATGAGGCTAATTAATATAATATTTACATGTAAAGGTTCACAATGATACCAAAAAGGAAAACCCTTATTGGATACCTTTAGAGCATTTCAGGGAACCACCTATTTATTTTGAAAACAAGTAAATTAAGGGAAAGAATCAGAAGTCCATTTTGGTTTTCTTGTATGATCTTTATCTCAGGGTAACCAACAGGAGATAAAGGAAAATTTCTCTTTAGAGGAAGTCAACTGTTAAATGAAGAAGAAATAGCGAACTTGAGATATCATCAGGCAGTGTTGGTCAGTGACCTCTGACATCACACAGAGAGAACACTGCATATCATGTACCTCTGAAAGAAGTAATCTTGCCAATAAAGAATAAAAATTAACCTAAATCTGATCAAGACTCTAGACCTTATTACTGATTTACAGAACTACAAGGGACAGAGAAACTTGCTAAATAACACCACAGAGAAATAGTCAGCAAAACCCAGAGAGTGGAAAACTATAAATACGACCTTGTTTCTTAAATAGATATTTTAGGGGGAGGAAGGGAAGAAATGGAGAATAAAATGTAGGTTAAAAGAGAGTTAGAAGACATAACAAACAATTGGAATATGTGGGTCTTATTTTGATTCTGATTTAAATAAACTATAAGTGAGATTACAATCCAATCAGGAAAAGGGAACACTGAGTGGATTTGATATTAAGGAATTATAAACATTTTTATGTCTAATGACATTAAAGAAAACAGTTCTCTTTTGTCACCTTTAAAAATTTAAGTATAGTTGATTTAGAATGTTGTGTTAGTTTCAAGTGTACAGCAAAGTGATTCAGTTATATATATAATATATATATGTATACACACACACACTTTTTCAGATTATTTTCCATTATTAGGTTATTACAAGATATTGAATGTAATTCTTTGTGCTATACAGTAGGTCCTTGTTGTTTATCTATTTTATATGTAGTAGTTTTTATCTGCTAATCCCAAACTCCTAATTTATCCCTCCCCTCTTCCCCTTTAGTAACCATAGTTTGTTTTCTATATCTGTGAATCAATTTCTGGTTTGTAAATATGTTCATTTGTATCACTCTTTAAAGTTTCCGCATGTAGGTGATATGATATTTGTCTTTCTCTGTCTGACTTACTTCACATAGTATAAACATTTCTCCATCCATCCGTGTTGCTGCAAATGACATTTCCTTTTCATTTATGGCTAAGTAAAGAAGAGAGTTCTTTATTAACTTAAAAAAATGGTATCAAAGAGAAAACTGTGCATTGAAGGAAAAAATTCTTATCTTTTAGAGCAGGGGTTGGCACACTGTGGCCTGTTGGCCAACTCTGGCCTGCTGCCTGCTGGGAAAATAAAGCTTACTGGAGCTCAGCCATCCCCATTTGTTTACACTGCTTTCCTACGACAGTGGCAGATCTGAGTAGTTCTCAACAGAGACCTTACCTGGCCCTTTGCTGACCAACCCCTGTCTTTACAGATGAAATGATGGGACCCTGGGCTTTGCTTTAAAATATCCCAGGGATGGGAGGATGGGTGGTGACAGAGATGAGCTGGGATTGATGGTGTTGACCTTGGGTTTACATTTGAGTTCATTATACTGTTTTCCTTCTACTTTCACGGGGTTTTGAATTTTTTTATAATAAAATATTTTAAAAATAAGGTAAATCTGTGCTTAATGACATAAAAATATTTTTGAGATATATTGTTAAGTGAATAAAGTCAGTTGGAAAAAATGACTCCATCTGAGTAAAAAGTATATTTATATTGTATATCTGTATAGACAAACGTGTGGGAAACAGCAGACGAAACTGTTCAGAGTCAGGGTGGCCATGGTGGAATGGGAAATGGGTTTTGTTTTTTACTTCATATAATGCTGTTCCATTTAACATTTTTCTTAACTATGTTTTTTATAGTAATTTTGAAAAAGTTACAGACTGTATCACAGGTTCTCTCTAGTCCCGCACTGAATTCCAAATAAAACTGGTGACCAATTCTTGATAAAAGATTTTCCAAAGACATTTGGCCAGCATTTCTTGAATATCTTTTCTATTTTTAAAGAAAATTCCACATCAGGAATCCCACATTTCAAGAGTGGAGGACAGGACTCAGCATCCCAGCCTCCTCTGTGGCTGGTGAGTGGGTGTGAGAGCCAGGCTCTGCGATCACACAGACCCAGTGAGGGGGAGATGGGAGCTGCAGGAGAGAGGACCACCATTGGGCGAGTGGGTCTACCTTTTCCCAGACAGCTCCTGGTGTGGGACCCAGGCTGCATCAGCACAGCTGTGGCCCCAAAATCACTGCCCACTGCGGGGCGCTGCTGCCAGGGGAAAGGGGTGGGGCTTTGCTGGAGCAGCCCTTCCTGCAGAGCGTCTGTAAACCCCTCACATCCTCTAATAAATCCCTTGCTTTTTAAAATGAGACTCAATGGATACTTTTGTTTGCAAGTATGAATCCTAATGCATACTACTGTGCACTTTCTTTATATGATTGTAACAGCTGCTTTCTTTTCCTTATCTTATTTTTCCATTTAAAAAATAATAGATGATTGGTAAATATTTGTTGACCGAATGAATGGTTGAGTCTGTTACTCCTTCTGTCAGGCAGGGCCCAACACAAGGGCAGGTTTGAAATTTATGTACAGGGAACATTAACACCCCGTAGAACTTAGCCCAGAATTGCAGAATGAGTCACTTCTGAGCCAGGTGCATGCAGCCTGCTTTGGGTACAGCTGGGACCAGCTCCCAAGTCACCTGCTTCATAAGCCTGGCCTTTCCACCCTGTTACTCTGTCTGGTGTCATCAGATAATTCTTCCAGCTTTGACCTCTGGGCCAGATTTACCTTTAAAGAGGCAGGTGAGTAAAGAATAAGTGGGGAGAATTACAAAATACAGGGTTGGGGGGGTACTCATTTCCTACTTTTTGTTTGTTTGTTTTATGAGGAGGGTAATTAGGTTTATTTATTTATTTCTATTTGGAGGAGGGACTGGGGATTGAACCCAGGACCTTGGGCATGCTAAGCATGTGCTCTACCACTGAGCTGTATTCTCCCTCCTCATTTCCTGTTTTTATCAAACCCTGAAAATTTATCTAAAATTTTCTTCTGTATCAAAAGCCTTCAAAGGCGGTGGCAATGTTATCATTTTTGTCGCAATAACCCCAAGTACAGTGACCTGTAAAAAGATGAAAAATCTTTGAAAGTCAGGGTGTCAGATCACTTGAGAACAACCTTTCCCGTGAGCTCAGTAATTCAGACAACTTTCATCAAAAGAAGAGAAAGAGCTGTCACGCTATGATAACCCACGATTCCATCTTTAGCCTTCAGTTTTCAGTCCCTCTGGCCCAGGAACGATAGACCTTCTATAAGACGAGGTGAAGAAGCCATCTGAGTATGGGATACCCAGTCCCCGTGGCCGTGTCTCCCAAGGCAGGACAAATTTTTTGAGACAGGAAAACCCCAGAGGAACCTAGCAAAGGCCAATGAGAGGAGACCCCAGTCCCTTCCTTCTCCAGGCTTTGAGGCCCAAGGCTGTGGTTTGCCCAGGGGAGCATGGTTCACTCAGGGACAACTCTATGGCTTGGCAGGACTTTTTCAGATCCTGCTGTTTCAAACCTAAAGTACCTGGAATACTCTAGAAGTTTAAAGTTCCTGGAACATCTCGTGTTGAAGAGGTCTAACAAAAGTTACTGTATGGACAAGCTTCCTTTAAGTTTCAGTTCTCTAAGTTTCTAAATTTCATCTTAACTCATTGGGAATTTCATTAAACTGCCTTTGCACTAGCTCCTGGGAGGCAAATGCTTTCCTGGTTTCTTAAAACATTTCCTCGACAAATCTCTTCATGGTTTCAGGCGGAATGTGAGTGGGGAGCCTCCCCCTCTTCTTTCCTGGAAAAGACCCTGGCTATTTCTGACAGATGGAAGCACATTGATTAAATCTAAAGCTACTGAATAATAAAAACTCATGAAAAATAAATGCGCTCAGAGAAATAACCTTCTCTATAGCAGCCCATTCCATCATATTTTCCTGACGGCCTATCTAATTTATGAAGGCAATTCCATGGCAATTTCTCTTAATTTCCTATTATGGGTAATTTATTTTTCCCCCTTTGGAACGTGTAGTGTAAAAGTTTTCATTGCACACACAAGGGGAAGGGAGACAGCCTCCCACACTGAGCTGATGCCAACCCAACGTCTTGAATTGCCCCTTGGATATAAGCTTTGGTAAAAGTTAACCAGTTGAAAGGCTGTCGAGTATATAGTGAGAACAGTTTTGACGAGAGTCCCTATTTAAACCCTGAATGCAAGGAGAGGTTTTAGCTGCCACAAGGTGAAAACTATTGGGGAAAAATCGGGCGCCCGTGGTCATAGATTCTGAAAGCAGATTCTCGGCATTTTCAGCACGATCCAGAGGAACCAGCCAACTCCCCCAAGATGTTGTCCATCCACTGCTGGGTGCACAGCCCTCCCCCCCACTGCTGATCTAACCACCTTCAGTAGACTAGGAACAGAACAGCAGTCAGAACTGGGAGGAGACAGGAATACGGTTGTCGGCTAAGCGGGACACACAAGATGGAACTCATACTGCTTGACCCAACCCCGTGGAAGCTGTCTTTGGGAAGAAGAAAACCGCAGAGAAGGTCCAAAGTGGCAAAGTGACTGCCTCCCCAGGGCGTCCCCGGGGTGAAGGTGAGAGGCGGGTGGAGCAGCCGGGACCGCAGTGTGCATCGCGGTCGCAGGCACCGCGTCCCGCAGGGTGGCAAATTCAGCTTCACGCATCTTCTTGGTCAATAAACGTGGATTCCATAAATCTAACTATCCTGCCGAAGAAGGCTAAGCTGTTTCCTCCTCCCAAACAGAATGAAGACCGATTGTTAAATTTCTAATGTCTATGAAATATTGGAAAGGACAGAGACCTTAGAGCTGGAAGACCTTCATCTGCGTCCAGGCTGTGTGATCTTTCATTTGATGTTCTGTTTCCCATCTGCAAAGATGCTGTGACTTGGAATGATATCTCTGCCACTGAGAATGGTGTGACGTGGGCAAATACCTTCCTCTCATGCTGCTCCGTGAAGCACCGTTTTGATCTGTTCTCAGTTTTTACTAACTTTACTGTCATTTCCATGCAATTCATTACTTTAAAAAAAATGGAGGAACTGGGACTTAGCGTGCACTCTACCACTGAGCTGTACCCACCTCCTATAATTCAGTATTTTACTTTTATCATCTTATCTGTATTTTTTTAAAAATTGAAGTATAGTCAGTTACAATGTATCAATTTCTGGTCTACAGCATAATGTCGCAGTCATGCATACACATACACACATTCTAAATGCAAGCTCGTGGGCCCAACACACTGTGAGACCAAAGAAACTGAAATGTCGGAATTTAGAGCAGAGAAAGATTTATTGCAGGGCTGAGCAAGGAAGATGGGGTAGGGGCTCATGCCTAAGAAAACCCCAAGCTCCCTGAAGGGTTTCAACAAAGCATATTTAAAGACCAGGTAAGGGAGGGGGGATCACAGTTACGTGATCGGCTTGTGCCCAGTCCTCTAACTGGTTGATGTGGAGGGACCAGAGCGTCCACACTATTACCCTTTAGGTGCCAGAAGGCCTGGGGGCACGTGCTCATGATCATCAAGTAGTTAGTTTTTTCCCTTTGGTGGTGGTTTTTAGCATCTGAAAAACTTAGAAAATATACATGAGATGCTATTATATGGATGCTTCAGAGAGGGGCTGCAGCAGAGGATATAGGGGAAGGGGCTGATTCAGGAAGGCCACACAGGGTTCTGCTGGGTTACATCTTGAGCTCGTCTCAGAGGTTGGGACAAAGGCCCACGTCTTAGGACTCCCTGTTTGGCACGGTGCTGGCTGTGCGCTGAGCTGGGAAAATACAGGGTAGTTGAGGAAATGCTTGGGGATTAAGGAAAAGACCTTCACTTTCCTCAAGTGTCACTGCCTAGTCGTGACCTAAAATGTCTGGTGACTACCCCTCTGGACTCTGGGACAGCATAGACTCTTGGGGTGTCCACGGGCATTGCTGAGAAAGCATAAATTGGGGCCTGCCACGCACATGGGAACCACGTGACAAGGCTTTCTCCCTCTGCTCACCAGATTGTCTTTTTAATTAGTTGAAGTGTGCAGGCTTTAAGTCATAACAAGATGATGCAAGTTGGTTACCCAGCAGTAATTTAAATGTAGGCACAACTGTGATGTCTGAATTAAGAAGAATGTGATTGCTTTATGGCGCTGTAGTTTTCCAGAGGCGGGGAGCCCCGCCCGGGACTGCCTGGCTGCGGCTGATAAGAGCGGTGGCCACACTCAGCTGGCTGCGAGAGAAGGAATCTTCAGACCCTCGCCCTGGACAACCTGAGCTCTCCTGACAGGTGGGGCAGGCCCTGCCAGCTGCCAAGACCCAGCCACCCTCACCCCACCTGCAGGGGAGGAGGAGTAGATAGATCTGAAGAGAGCCACCCCCAGGCTCGGTATTTATTGGGTAGCAAGATGGGGCCAAGAACCGTGCTCAGCAGTGGGCACGCAGAAAGGAATGGGACAGTCCCCTGAAGAGTCAGAATCACTTAAATCATTAAATCATTGAAGTCGGATTCATGGTCAGTTGAGAGATTAGGTGGGTGTTTGTCCATGTCTCTCTCTCTCTCTCTCTCACACACACACACACATAGGATCAACCATCCCAGTAGGAGGAAATGTGTAGCTCTGACCCTACCGTTGGAAAGGGGTGATGCCAAGAGTTCCAGGAACAGTCGAATCGACAAAGCCCCTGTTGATGGTGGCTTTGCCAACACCTAACACACAGGAAAGCTCCACCTTGAAGATGGGCAGTTAACTAGTGACCTATGGGGGTCAGCACTTTGTATATGTCCCCAGTGCAAAGTGTCATTGATCCTCCAGCTTCTATCAGTTGAAATGTTGCGGCAAAGTGTGTTACAGCTCATTGTTACAACTCAGTTGTGACAGCAACCTGGATCCTGATGAGAGACCAAGCAGAACTTGGAAAGTTGGAGAACTCAGGTTTATTACACCAGCTGGCCCAGAGGAGTTAACACTCCAAGCTCTGGACCCCGTTTGTAGGTTTACACAGGCTTTTATAGGCTGCCAGTCTAGACTTTGCAACATCATATGCAAATAATGTGTAACAAAGTTGACTAATCAGGAATGAGCTTTTTAGAAATGGACCAATCAGGAGTGATAGAAATGGGCCAATCACGAGTGAGCTGAGGGAACCAATAGAATCTTAGGGGTAAGTTCCACTTTCCTAGAAGCAAGCCGTTTCAGAGGCAAAAAGTGAGATAATGCCACCGGGCCAAGGAACCAGATGGTGCTGGCAGGAGAGTAGTGGCCCTGCCTGGGGGTTCTGCTGGTCTTTGTCATGGGGCTTCCCACTTCAGTACTTTCCAGACCGGCTCTGTAGGGAACCTGCCCTGCCGTGGTCAGAAGTCCCAAGCCGAGAATCCCCATGTCAACTCCTCTCTGACACTGGCATCATTGTCATCACTTCTTGGCTGAATTGCTGACATGGTCTGTTTACTCCAGGCACGATGTCACCACTGTAACTGGTTCCAGCTTTGCTTGGCTCTGACAGCTGAACGGTCCTTTTCCATGTCATAGCTCTTCCTGTGGTTTCCTCCAATCCTTGTGGTTTCCTATGACTGACGCCACCTCAGGGTGTGTAGACCCCCTCAGGAGTCTGCCTGTCTGAAAGGAGGAGAATGTGGAATAAGAAACAGTTGTAGACCCATTTCTTATTTTTCAGAGGAAGAGGTATTTCCCAATTGAACAAGCATCAGTCAGGAAAGGTGAGCCACAGATTTTGAGAGATAAGTTTCCTTCATACCTGGACATGTAAGGACCTTGGAGGAAGCATCCAAATTTAGATTCAGGCAAAGAAAGTGAGATTTAAGATGGCACAAGAGTCAAGGGTCCATAACTGGTCAGTGTCTGATGGGAAAATAGAGTCACAGGGATGGGGGGAAAGTTTATATAACCCCAGGGGTCCCGACTTCCGGAGCATCAGAACTGCTACTTGTGGTCCGGAATGTTCCTGACCGCTCAGTGGCCCTCTTGGAGCTCCCTACTTCTGGGAAGGGAAGAGCCATGCCGTCTGGTTCTCCATTGCCAGCCAGGTTGGGATTTTTTTTTTTACATTTTTTATTGATTTATAATCATTTTACAATGTTGTGTCAAATTCCAGTGTTCAGCACAATTTTTCAGTCATTCATGGACATATACACACTCACTGTCACATTTTTTTCTCTGTGATTTATCATAACATTTTGTGTATATTTCCCTGTGCTATACAGTGTAATCTTGTTTATCTATTCTACAATTTTGAAATCCCAGTCTATCCCTTCCCACCCTCTACCCCCCTGGTAACCACAAGTCTGTATTCTCTGTCCATGAGTCTATTTCTGTCCTGTACTTATGCTTTGTTTTTGTTTGTTTGTTTGTTTTTGTTTTTTAGATTCCACATATGAGCGATCTCATATGGTATTTTTCTTTCTCTTTCTGGCTTACTTCACTTAGAATGACATTCTCCAGGAGCATCCATGTTGCTGCAAATGGCATTATGTTGTCGGTTTTTATGGCTGAGTAGTATTCCATTGTATAAATATACCACATCTTCTTTATCCAGTGACCTGTTGATGGACATTTAGGCTGTTTCCATGTTTTGGCTATTGTAAATAGTGCTGCTATGAACATTGGGGTGCAGGTGTCATCCTGAAGTAGATTTCCTTCTGGGTACAAGCCCAGGAGTGGGATTCCTGGGTCATATGGTAAGTCTATTCCTAGTCTTTTGAGGAATCTCCACACTGTTTTCCACAGTGGCTGCACCAAACTGCATTCCCACCAGCAGTGTAGGAGGGTTCCCCTTTCTCCACAGCCTCTCCAGCATTTGTCATTTTTGGATTTTTGAATGACGGCCATTCTGACTGGTGTGAGGTGATACCTCGGGATTTCTTTAGAATAGCATTTCTCTGAAATATTTCGTAGTCTTTTAGTGTGTCTTCTTTCAACTTGTTCTCTGCATAAATAATCAATCAAAGATCTTGTCTGTACACCGTTTTTCAGCCTGAAGACTCCTGTCTTACCATTTGTTCTGCCCCCAGCTTAATGTCTCTGTTGCAGGCCGTCTGAAAGAGTGCGCTTTGGCGTGAAGGTTAATATCCGTGTCAGCAGCTCACTCTTTATGAGCGGGTCACCATCTTGTTTTCTCTAAATGGCTGTTTTCTGGCTCCCACTCGTCATGCTTCTGTTGGGGCTGTGGGCAGACAGTCCCTCCCCCAACTTTGCAACTTCTTTTCCTTCTCTGCCGTCTGGATCACTCTGTGCTGGTCTCAATCTGTCTTTCAGGATTTTGTTCAAGGAGACGTGGAACCATTAGGCAGGATTGCCTACATACATTGCTGGACTCCCTACCAAATGAAAATGCAGAGCCCCTTGTGCAGAAATCCCGAATGCCAAAAAGGTGATGGCAGAGCCTCTGTGGAGGGCAGGCTGCTCAGAAGTGGGAGTCCTGCCTGGGCGGCCCACCTGTGAAGCCAGGGCTGAACATCTAAAGGAGACTGCAGGGGACGTGGGGCAGTGGTGACAGAGCCCGCTGCTGCTTCACACCAAGGAGGTGACCCAGCAGGTCAGGGATGAGCCACACAATGTCTCCAGCTCCTGCCGGCCTCCAGGCTTCCCAGGAAGCTCTCGCATGGCCCACCCAGTGGAACCTGCAAGGTAGGGTGTTCTGGGAAATGCGGTTCAGCCTGAGCAAGCTGGCCCATTTCAAAGCCATTGCTGTTACCACCTGCCAACATTCTGAATTCTCCCCACCGAGTCTTCTGTGCCCAGATCTTGTTGCTGAAGGCAAGTTTGTGTGCCCAAATGCACTGTGAGGCCAAACAAACTGAAACGTCATCAGAGTTTGGAGCAGAGAATGGTTTATTGCAGGGCCGAGCAAGGAGGATGGGGTGGCCCATGCCCAAGGAAACCCCGAACTCCTCGAAGGGTTTCAGCAAAGCTTATTCATAGGCCAGGCGCGGGACGGGGCTCGCAGGTATGTGATCAGCTCGTGCACAGTCCTCTTATTGGGTGATGTGGAGGGAACCGGGCGTCAACACTATCACCCCCTGGGAGCCAGATGGTCTGAAGCCACGTGCTCTTGGTCATCAAGCAGTTTCTTCCCTTTGGTGGTGGTTTTAGCATCTGAAAAACTCAGGAAATATACGTGAGATACTATGATGTGGGTGCTTCAGAGAGGGGCTCCCGCAGAGGATATGGGGCAGGGGTCTGACCTGGGAGGGCCCCACAGAGTCTTGCTCCGTTACAATCTCAGTTGGTGGACTCTCATCCAAGGGACAAGAGGTGACAGTTTTACCAAAAGTTTTATCACTGCCTATCAAGGCTCCCCTACTTTTCAGCTTAGAGTCAGCCCTTATCACCTGCTGTCCAACAACATTACATTAATGATGGTTACATTTTAGGTTACCTGGGGGTGAACTGTATGTGCCCTCAAATTCAAAGCAACAGTGGTTTCAACAAGCTTAAGGTGTCTATTTGTCTCACATGAAGAATCCTGGCTGATGGGGTGGCCTCAGGGTCACTGGGGACCCAAGCTCCCGCCACCTTGTTGTTCCCTCATTCTAGCCTGGGTCTCGCTGGTACACAATGGTTACTGAACATTAGACACTGTCCCCTACTGAAAAGTCTTCCCTGGAAGTCCCAGAAAGTGCTTGTGTGCATCTCAGTGTCTGGACTTCAGTCACTTGGCCACATGTGGCTGCAAGGAGGCTGGGAAATGTCTTCCATTGTGGGTGGCGTGTGCTGGGCTACAGTAATGGAATTGTGTTGCTGAAAAAGACCATAAATACGGAGAGACAAGTAACTCTCAGTCTAGGGAGTCAGGCCAGGCCAGCCAACCTCACAGCGCCTCCCCCAGCCACAGGCTGGGGCTTGCTCTCAGCAGAGGGACCCAGCGCACAGCTGCTGCGCCTCGGTGCGTTGCTGCAGCCTGGAAATCCCCTTCCCTGCTCTTCAGCAGACCCCCTCGGATATAAATGGTGGCTTGAAATCCTGTGGGTCCGCTAAGTGTTGCAGAAAGAGTTGCTCCCAGAGTGACACATGCTTTGCTGTAGACAAACAGAAACCAGTGATGGGGGTGTCAGGCAAATGGTTTTCAAGCATCTCAGCAATGGGAGCATTTCTTTCACTGCATTCTGAGCACACAGCCCCACGTAAAGAAGGGCTCAGAGCCGAGCTGCTTCTACTAAAGATGGGTCTGGGCAGACCTGGAGCCCCGCTCCCCCTCGACTTCTGTGCAGGTTTCCCAGCTCCTCCGCAGAACTCCTTGGGCTCCTCGGTGCCTTGCTGGGACCAGCTATTCTAGTCCACATCCCTTGCTTTGCTGACGAGAGCACTGAGGCCTCGGGAGGTTGTGACCTGCAGTGAGCTGGAGGCAGTATGCTTTGTCCCCGTTGGTGTGTGTGTGTCTGATGTCGGAGGAAAGCCGGCTCACTGGGCTGAGAGGTCTGAGATGAGCAGAGTCCTAATGGGCTCCTGACACAGAGGGTGTGGGTGTGCAGCCTGCCCACAGAGGGTGGGGTGACTGAAGCCTGCCCATGGATCGCAGAACGCCATCACTCTTTATCTGCAGGGGCTGTGGGCTCTGGGCTGAATTGACCCTGATTATTGATTTTTTTCCCACTTGGTGGTGGACACAGCAGATTTTGGATCCCTTTGATAAATTGCGGCCTGGGGTAGGCTGTGCTTTAATTTGTAGCATTTATACAATGGAATACTCATTAAAAAAAAATAAAATAATGCCATTCATAGCAACATGGATGGACGTGGAGATCAGCATTCTAAGGGAAGCAGTCCCTGAGTTTTATTCTCCAGTAACTTTGGCTCGCTCACGGCCCACTGTGGCTGCCCCAGCTCTTTTGTCACCATGACCTTTTGGGTTTTATTTCCTCTGCTAACTTCTTCTTTTCCTGAGAATTTCTTAATTCAGATTCCTGAGAAAAATGTGATCAGATGGAACCAGCCTCTCTTTTCAGTCAGGTCATGGGTTGAAGGTGATAAAAGCAATTTTCTCGTGTTGCGGGATGGGGAGATCGTTCTGGCTTATACAGGGGTTAACGTGAACTTTGTGCTAACTGAAATAGCCTGTGTGTGGCCTGTCCAACATACACTGTGCATCTGCTTTAATTATTAAAGAAAGGGCACACTGACCAGAAGCAAAGAATGTTTATGTTAAAGATTAGATGCCCCTCTTCCTGGGACGCCAGCACTGGTCCTCCCTTGGTGACAAGTCTCCCTTCCTAGGTGCCAAGGCCATATAGTACACATGTCACTGAACCAAACTTGGGCCCACTTGCCCTCAGGCAGTAAAGCCAATCTACTGACACTGGCTTGTGGTGAAGGAAGGTGCAGCGTTTCTTGTAAGGGACCAAGCAAGGAGAATGGGTGGCCTGTGCTCAAAACCCCTGAACTTCTGCATGAGTTTCAGCAAAGCATTTTTAAAGGCCAGATGAGGCTGGGGGATCCCAGGGTGCATGATCAGTGCGTGCACAAGCCTCTGATTGGCTGATGGCGAGGTGACAGGGCAGGGTCACAGGGGTTGACACTATCAATCCTCAGGCAGTTGTATGTCTGGGGACCACGTGCTCATGATCACCAAGTAGCTGATTTCTTCCATTTGTGGTGGCTTTAGCATCTGTGAAGCAACCCAGGAAATGTGCATCAGATACTATGATCTGGGTGCTTCAGAGAGGAGCTTCTGCAGAGGGTGTGGGCGACGGGTCTGTCCCGGGAGGGCCCCACAGGGTCCTGCTCATTACACGTGTATGTGCTGGTCTGGTTTTTTGTTGTTGTTGTTGTTTTCTAAACTTGAAGAAATACATCTCTGACTTGTTTCATTTCTTTGTTCTGACAAGATAGAAAACTGCTGAAAACCATGCTTCTCCAGAGCAGTTTCTCAGAGTAACCTGGGAAGTGGGCTTCCGGGCTAGTCCTCCGCTTGGCTCAGATAAAACTCTTTCCTATTCTTCTTACTGATTGTGTACTGATAATTTTCATAGACAAAGGCCAGCCTAAAGAACTCGTGTCCTGCGTGGTGCTCGCTTGGCCCTCTCGGCCGCGGCCAACAGAGTCAGCGGGGCCGTGCAGGGGGCTATGGCTACAGGGGGCCTTGCTTCTTTAGTGATGGTTACAGGCTGGGACAGCAGCCTTCCCAGGGTGAATTGTCCCCATGGCTGCGATTTTTAGTCTCTGACCAAGCTGAAACCAGCATTCTATTGTCCCCGAGTCAATTGTTTAGGAAATTGCTAGTCTTCTCGTGCAGCCATTTAGTAACGTCCTCCCCTGCACATTTTTCTGATCACTGACTTCATCCAAAAGTGCTTTCTAAGCATCTGATTGCATTTGGTGCCAGAATCACTGTTTTGCAGAAAGAATGAAAGCCTTTGGCCGTGTCTGAATGCAGATCGTCTCAGAGGACGCTGTTCAGAGAAGACTCCCATCTCTTTGACAGACTCTAATTGATTTGTTGGTTGTTTTTTTTATAAAGCACGAGCCAAGAACTCAGAACTATCTGACAGGTATTAAGCAAATGAAGTTTCCCAACGTCCCTTTCATTTCATGGTCAAGAAAAGTTTGAGTAATAATCAGATATCAGCTGAGATGTTCCACGGGCCTTGGTGGGTTAGTATTCTTTCTTTGGACCCAAACACCTGACGGTGGAGACCCTCCCTGTGGGAAGATGGGTCTCAAGGACAGGGCGGTCCAGGTTTTAGCTCTGAGGGCCTCACATGGTCACGGCTTCAGGCCTGGCCCCCCTCTCTTGTAGCTGAGACAATTGTAAACACTGACACATGGTGAGCCACGTGCTGATCCCAAACTTCCCATGCCCTTCCCTGCAGCAGGTGGACATGTCCCTGTTTAGCCAAAAAAAAAGTGACCGGAAGTGATGTGCACCACTTCCAGGCAGAGACTTTCAGAGTCGATGCTGTCAGCAGAGTTCCCACTGTCTTGCCTTGGTGACTGGAAAGTGTGTGTTAACACAGGGCCTCTGTCAGCCTCCATGCCTGACTCACTTCCATGAACAAAGCCTATTTTGTTGTTTAAGCCAGTCACACTTCTGTGTGGTTTGTTACCGCAGCGAAACCTCGCCTATCCACTCACACTATACCACAGACAACTTCGCTTTTCTCACTGGGGCGCCGAGAGGTGTCCAAGCTGTTTTTCAGAGTAACCGTACTGTTTCGCATCCTGGCCAGCAGTGTGCAAGTGGCTCAGTTTCTCCACATCCTCAGCAGCTCCTGGTGTCATCACTATTTCCCAAAAAGTCATTCTGACAGGTGTGCGTAATATCACATTGTTTTAATTTGCGCTTCCCTAGCTGGTAACAATGCTGAATATCTTTTCATGGGCTTATTTGCCATCTGTACATCCTGTTTGGTGAAATGTGTCTTTGTATTTTTTGGCCGTTTCTTAATTGAATTGTTTCTTTTTTCCTGTCGAGTTTAGAGTTCTCTATATTCTAGACATGAGTTGTTTGTCAGATGTGTGGTCTGCAAATATTTCCTCCGAGGCTCTAGCTTGTCTTTTTATCTTCAAACAGGATCTTACCCAGAGCAAAAATTTTCAGTTTTGATGACAATTCAAAATTTTTTTCCATTTTCCCTTTCAGGGACCATGCTTTTAGAGTCAAGTCTAAGAACTCTTCGTCTAGCCCTAGGTCCTGAAGATTTTTAATTTTAAGTTTTAAAGTTTTATGTTTTACACATTTAAGTCTGCGATCCATTTCGAATTAATTTTTGTAGAAGGTATGAAACTTAGGTCAAGGTTCATTTTTTTTTGCTTCTAGTCCCACTGGTTGTATGTCTAAATGCTCTAGCACCAGTTGTTGAAAAGGCTTAGCTCCTCGCTGAATTGCTTTTGCACTTGAAAAAAGAATCATTTGGGCATATTTGTAATGGATCTATTTCTGGGTTCTCTGTTCTATTCCATTGATTTTTAAATCTATTCTTCTGCCAGTACCACTGACTCTTGATAACTGTAGCTGTAAGTCCCAGAATTAGGTAGACAGATTCCTCCAACTTTATTCTTCTTTTTCCAAATTTTGTTAGCTATTCAAGTTTGTTTGCCTTTTGTTTGTATAAAGTTTAGAATAACCTTGTCTAAAAAAATCTTGCTGAGGTTTTAAGAGGAATTATGATAGATTTGTACATCAGTTTGAGAACTGACATCTTTAGTATGTTGATTCTTCCAATCTATGAACACAGTATACCTCTGCATTTATTTAGAACTTCAAAAAATTTCTCTCATCAGCATTGTGTATTTTTTTTTGAACAGTGATTATTTATTTAGGTTTTTTTTTCTGTGTAGGGAGATAATTAAGTTTATTTACATCTTTATTTTTGGAGGAGATATTGGGGATTGAACCCAAGACCTCGTGCACGTTAAGCATGTGCTCTGCCACTTGAGCTGTACCCTACTCCTCAGCATTCTGTAGTTTTCAACATATAAGTCCTGTGCGTGTTTTGTTAGATTTACACGTAAATGTTTCAGTAAGTTTTTTAAAAACTGTGATATAATGCACATAATGTAAAATTTACCATTTTAAGTGTATAATATAATTTATTGGCCTTAAGGGCACTCACAATGCTACTATTACCTAATTTGAGAACTTTTATTTTATCATCCCAAACTGAAACTCTGTCCCCATGAAGCAATAGCTCCCCATTTCCCCCTCCCCATGACTGTTGGCAACCACCATTCTATTTTCTATTCCTATGAATTTGACTCCTCTAGGTCTCTCATATAAGTGGAATCATACAGTATTTGTCCTTTCACGATTGGCTTATTTCACTTAGCATAGTGTCACGGTTCATCCATGTTGTATCATGGACATGTCAGCATTTCCTCCTTAAGACTGAATCATATTCCATTGCATGCATATACCACATTTTGTTTATCAGTTCATCTGTTGATGGACAGACACTTGGATTGCTTCGGTATTTTGGTGGTTGTAAATGATGCTGCTGTGAATATGTGTGTACAAATATTGTTCAAGGTCTTGCTTTCATTTCTTTTGGTTATATACCCAGACATGGAATTGCTGAATTAAATGATAATTTTATGGTTAACTTTTTAAAGAATGACCATATGATTTTCCACAGTGGCTGAACAATTATTTTCTTACCAGTGACACATGAGAGCTCCAATTTCTCTACATCCTCACCAGCACTTGTCATTTTCCGTTTTTTTTTTTTTTAATGGTCTCCATCCTAATGAGTGTGAAGCAGTATCTCACTGTGGTTTTGATTTGCATCTCCCTAAGTGATTAGTGACTGTTGATCAGCTTTTCACTTACTGATTGGCCATCTGTAAACCTTGTTTGGATAAGTTGTGACTGATTCAAGTCCTTTGCCCATTTAAAATCAGGTTATTTGTTTATTGTTGTTGACTGGTAGAGTCCTTCATATATTCTGAATACTAACCACTTATCAGATAATAAGATTTGCAAACATTTTCTCCCGTTCAGAGGGTTGACTTTTCACTTTGCTGATTACGTCCTTTGATACACAAAAATTTTAAAATTTGATGTAGTCCAACTAATCTATTTTTCTTTTGTTGCTCATGTTTTTTATGTCATAGCTAAGGAATCACTGCCAAACCCAATATCATGAAGCTTTCTCTTGTGTTTTCTTCTAAGAATTTTATGGTTTTTGCTCATCATTTATGATCCATCTTGAGTCAATTTTCGTATATGGTATAAGGTTTGGGTCCTACGTGATTTGTTTGCACTTGGATATCCAGCTCCCCGCCCCCCCCCCCATTTGTGGAATGACACCTGTCTTTATGCCTCCAGTTACACACTGTTTTGATTACTGTAGCTTTGTAATAAGTTTTTAAAGTGTGAGATTTCCAATCTTGTTCTCCTTTTTAAAGACTGTTTTGTCTTTTGTGATTCCATATGAACTTTAGGATGGGCTTATGTATTTCTGCAAAAATTGTCATTGGAATATTGACAGTGATTGCATTGAATCTGGAGGTTTCTTTAGTCAGTATGGCCAATAATATTGTTTTCTAATACATCAGTACTGAATATCTTGCCATTTATTTGTATCTTCTTTAATTTTCTTCAGCAACATTTTGTAATTTTCAGTGTAAAAGTCTTTTTCCTCCTTGCTTAAATTTATCCCTAAGTATTTTATTTTCTGATATCATTAGAAATGGAGTTATTTCTGAATTTCCTTTTCTGATTGTTTATTGCTAATGCATAGGAACACAACTGATTTTTGTGTGTTGATTTTGTATCCTGCAGCTTTGCTGAATTCATTTATGTAATAATGTGTGTGTAATCTTCAGCGCTTCCTGCATGTCATCTGTGGACAGAGATCAATTTACTTCTCCTTTTCTAATCTGGATGCTTTTTTTCCTTTTTCTCATCTAATTCCTCTGGAAGAAGACAATTTCAAGCTTAGATTGTGTGTGGAAAGCCTTTCACGCTCTCAGGAAGTCCTTGGTCCGTGAAACAGCCTCCTGGGTTTCCACTGGCTGCCTCCTTCACATTCCTGGCAAACAGGCTCCATGCGCTTCCACCAAATGGTGCCATCACCTCCAGAGTGAATCTCCCTCTTCAGCTTGACTTCCAGGAACTTCCATTCTCAGCGAGATATTAGGACAAGAGCATAGGATTGAACTATGTCAAGAGTCCACTTGTGTTAGAGGAGGCACGATGTTTGCCTAATAAGAGTTTCCCTAACAGGTGGCATTTCAGACTGCAGCCTAAAAGTTCCCTGGTTGTCTTCAAGGAAGCTTTGGCTTTGGTGTTCTCAGAAAAGCATTTTTCTTCAGCTTCTTACTATTCCCCTTGGCATATCTCCTGCAGATCCCCAAGGTTAGAGCTTGCCTTGTTCTTTGGACTCTTGTGGATCGGGTGGAGAAATTCCTCCAAGAGCCCGCTTTCCCCACATTTGCTCCCCATCCCTGAGGTCCAGTCTGGGGAAAGCCCTCTTCAGCTTTGGCCCCAGATCCCCCACACATGAGTCCCATAGGAGTTGGAGCAGGGAAAGGGGAGGCCCTTGAATGAAAAATTGGGACTCCAGTGGGAGGGTGGACCTGGCTAGCCAGTCTCAGCTGACCTCCTCATCATTTTTAACTCAACTCCATGCATATTTTTTTAATTGAAATATAGTCAGTTTACAACATTGCGTCCATTTCTGGTGTACAGCATCACGTCTGGTCTTCAGAATTTCTTGCCTGATTAACGTGGCCACTTGTTTACAACTTTTAAAAGATGAAGGAACCATTTGTTATTATTAACAGATATAATTATTGATATCAACCATTGTCAAACAGCTATTTGGTCCAGATACAATGCTGGACACCTGACTTTTTTTATAATTTTTTATTTTATTTTTTTTCAGTATTTACTTGTGTAAATATCCTTATTATCCTTATTTGACTAACAAGAAGACAGGCTTATTCAAGGTTAAACTTCTTGCCTAAGGTCACAGTGTAAGTATAGAGAAGAATTATGCTTGACTGACTCTAGATTCATACTCATCCCCTTCAACGTCCACTCTGGGTCTTCTGCTCTGGTGTGAACCTGAGGAGCAGGGAGCAAGGGATACAGCTGGGAGCAGCCTCCCCAGAGCGATTTACTTTTCCCGGGCACTCTTGCTAACCTCCCAATAATCCATATTTGGGTGTTTTGAAGTATGTGACTTTTTAATCCAGTCTAACTGGATGGTTACAAAGTTAGCTATACAACTATATTTTAAAACATTTCCCTCTTGTGGAAATCAAAATTTTTCGTTAAACTTCACAGCATTGTTGAAATGATGAATTAAACTGTGCAGTGCTAACAGCTTTGGATTTTTCAGTAGGAAAAGCCCCTTACAAATGCACATGATTGTGATCATCATTCCCTCCTCTGCTCCTGTCTCTCTGACCTTGGGCAAACCATGCCATGTCTGTTTGCTTTCAGCTCTCCATCAGTAACGGGGAGATAATAAAGACTGCTTATCCTGGTTGAGACCTTAAAGTGAGAGGTAGTAAGTGAGTATACGCCTCAGGAAACATAAATTGTTATTTGATCCCATCAGGATTAATATTAGTTACACACAATCATAAATTCACTGGACACAGATCATGATCATTATATCTTGGACAATTCTTGCACTGTTGTTTCCTAGAAACATTGATAAGGCTAAAACGGATAGTTCAAACATTGAATGAGGAAATCAAAAACAGTATATTTAAAGGGTTCAAGTTCATTGTATGACCTTTTGTGCAAGCAAATATTAACAACAGACCCTCATATATTTTTTGACTACAGTCTCCCAGGAAACACTGTTACCATGCCCATCTTATAGAAGGAAGAACTGAGCCCCAGCTATAGACATCTTTCCAAAGCCATGCAACCCCTTTGGACACATCTGCCATTGACACTGCATTGTGGCAGCCTGTGCCAAGTGAAATAGGGAAGAACAAATCTGACTCCATATTAGATACGTTCCTTTGTCTCTAACCCTGTGTTCTGTTTCCTATGCTTAGTCACTCTGGTTCTGCACTTTTGTAAAAGAATGTTGCATATAGCTTGAAATATACAGGACAGCCCATTCTCAAGGCTCTGACCTTTAAGGATATAACACTTTCTCATTCATATACAGATAAAAAGTTGCAGAGTAGAGAATAACATTTGTCTTATTGGAGGTTTACAGGAACATCTTGACCTGACCTAGGTGGACCGCTGGGAGAACAAAGGATTCTGACTCCAAGAAGTTTGCAAGAAGTAACCATACCCCCTCCCTTTCAGTGTAAAAGGAGCCTGAATTCTAACTTGGGGAAGATGGTTCTCCAGGACATTAGTTCCCCCATTTTCTTGGTCTGCTGGCTTTCCAAATAAAGTCGTTATCCTTTGCCCTAGCACCTTGTCTTCTGATTTATTGGCCTGCCATGGGGTGGGCAGAATGAGTTTGGACTCAATAACACAAGTACTAAAAATATAATGCAGAGCAGAAAAGAGAGGACACAATCTCTGCCGTTGGGGAGTTCTGTCTAGCGATGAGATGGACATTAGTGAAAACACTCAAATAAAATGCAGAGTTACAACTGTAACTGGTACCAAAGGAAGTACAAGGAGCTGGGAGAGCATAAAATGGGGTAATTGACCTAGTCCAGGAGATGGGGAGGGCTTCCCTGAGGAGAGGGGACGGGCTGAGATGGGAGGGAAAAAGCAGTCTAGGTCAAGGGTTGGGGGGGGAGAACCCTGTGTAAGCAGAGAAAGGAGCAGGCACAAAGCCCCGTGGCCAGGAGGAAGGGGTCTGTTCCCCCAGGGGCTGGACTCCCTAGGTCTCATTAGGGATTTTGGTCTTTATGATAAAGGGAGCTATTGCTATTAGCATAAAGGTAACTCTTAAAATGAAACCTTGCCAGTTGCAACAACGTGGACAGACTTCAAGGGTATTGTGCGAGACAGAGAAAGACAAATACCATATGATCTCACTTACACGTGGAACCAAAAACCCCCCAAAAACCCAAATAAAAACCGAGCCCATAGACACAGAGAAAGGTTGCAGGTTACCAGAGGTGGGGGTGGGGGTGGGGGAGGAAGCAGGTGAAATGGGAGGAGTCAAAGGGTGCAAACTTCTGGTTATAAAATAAGTAAGTCTTGGGACTGTAACACACAGCATGGTGCCTATAGTTAATGATACCACATTGCATACTGGAAAATTGCTAAGAATGGAGATCTTGAAAATTCTCATCACGAGAAAAAAAGGATCTTTTTGTAACTATGTACTGTGACTGATGTTGACCAGACTTACTGTAGTGATCATTCCACAATGTTACAAATATTGAATCATTATGTTGTACATCTGAGACTAATGTAATGTTATATGTCAATTTAGAAAAAGGAGGCTCGTATGTGTGTGTGTGTGTGTGTGTGTGTGTGTGTAAAGGGTGATCGGGTTCATGTTCTGAATAGTTGACTATGGCTATATTACCCACTGTGGAAGGAGGGAAGCTCCACTGGGTACAGGAAGACAAGGGAAGGAAGCTTTTACAACAGTCCCGGTGAGAATCGATCGCCACTTGGCTCAGAGACATGTATGGGTGGAGAGAAGCAGACTATTTTAAGAGCTGTTTAGGCAACATACTCAACCAGACTTGCTTCCATGGGAAGGAAGGAAGGGGTCCAAAAGCACTTATAGATTTCTGGCATGTACAGGAGGCTGAACTGAGAATGAAAACCCAGAAGAAGATCGAGTTTAGGGTGAAAGTACAGAGTCGTTTTGAAATCATAGAGACATCAAGGTGCAGTGAGTGGACAGGTGTGAGCTCAGAGGAAGGGCTGGAGTGGTGAACCATATGTTCATGGCGACTGAAGCCCATGGCTGGATGTATGGTTTTATTTAAATCTAATTCTGATCCTATTTCCTGACTTCAGTGGATACTGAAAACCCATCTTTGACAAATGAACTTATATACAAAATAGAAGTAGACTAACAGACACAGAAAACGAACTTAGGGTTACCAAAGGGGAAGGGAGTTAGGGATAAATTAGGAATTTGGATGTGAAGATACATACTACTGTATATAAAATAGATAAACAACAAGGACCTACTGTATAGCACAGGGAAATATATTCAATACCTTTTTAAATAATCTACAATGGAAAAGAATCTGAAATATATATACGTGTGTGTGTGTGTGTGTGTGTATCTAAATCACTTTGTAGTACTCCTGAAACATTATAAATCAATTGTACTTCAACAAAAAACTCATCTTTGTTTATCTTTGTTTGTCTTGCCTCTCTTCATTTTCCTTTCTTCTTTCTTTCTTCCTTTCTTCCTTCCTTTCTTTTTGTGAGAGCTTATCTCCAGAAATTTCATTCAGACTTGCAGAAGGCTTCCAGTGACTCTAACTAGTCTTGTCATTGCATGGTCTTTAAAGAGAAAAAAGGGGGATAAATCAAAGAAAAGGGGGGAAAAGGGGAAGGAGGAGAGAGAAACCAGGGGAGGACCAAGGAGAAGGTCCTCCTCTCTCAGGGAAGGGGCAGTATCTCCTTTGATCCATCAGCCCGGGCTGCTAACCCTTTAGCTCTGGTCACACATGGAGTTGCTTCTCTATCTTGCAACTCCCTTCCAGGCTACAGAAGGCAACCTGATAGTCCTAGGAAAGTTCTGCTCCCTGATCGGTCAATAGGTACTTTGAGTGCCTGGGATGACTTGGCCCATGTTGGGATCAGGATGTGCCTGGTGGGGCAGGTCCCAGGCTGAATCAGACAAGCAAGTCTCTGGATAAACAAAGTGACACCAAGGACCAACCTGATGGCTTGGAAAGCCAGAGGGGCTATCCCTGGAGCAGGCTGGATTGGGTAAGATGACAGACTCACAGGAGAAATGGCCCACAGGGTGGGATTGTGGGCAGGGAGGAGATGGCCACCAGGAGGAGAAGGCAGGCCCCAGGTGGTAGGGTCGTTGGCTGGGACCAGGACTCACTGGAGACCCCAGGTCTCTGAGGAGACTGTCAGGTGTGGCCATTTAGCATAGACTTCCTCATCTTAGACGGGCAGGGTGGATTCTGGGCCTGGGGAAGGGGTGGAGCCTGGCTCCTTGGGGCCAGTGGTGGCATCTTCTTTAGTTCTTGATGAAAGAGAAATACATCAAATGTTAACCCTGGTATCTTTGAAACTGTGTAGTGTTTTTTGTTTTGTTTGGTTTCTGTTTTTTTCTTTTATTTTTTAACAAGTTTGTCATTCAGCAGAACTAGAAGGAAGCCTGAAAATCAGAAGCCCATATAATAGGAAAGATTAGGTGGTGGCTGGTAACTTCATTACGTTCCAGTGTTTATTACAAGTTCGTGCATGATCAGCCTCTTTTACTAGCTGCATTCCTCCTGTGGGAAGTTTTGAAGAATTGGCTGCCAGGGACATTCCCTAGTCTAAAATATTTAGGTTTAAAAGCAGTAAAAGCATCGAGATAATTATAGCCTTTAGCAGCAGGATGGAGGTACCCAGAGTGATCTGAAATGATGGAAACTACTTTTCAGATAGGACATCGTTTCTGAAACCCCACCTTGGATGAGGGACAACCGAGAGCTGAGGTGCCGAGAGCTCTCTCACCCCACTTCCAGCTGCGGGGCAGGGGTGGTGGTGACAGTGAATCTACGCCTGTGTGGTGGCAACCTCTTCTCACCACCCTACTTTCACAGATAAAGAACTCCTGTCTCTGAGAAGCCCGGGGATCCTGGGCCTGTGACGAACTGTCTGCTGGAAACAAGACTGAACCCAGATCTTCCCATCTAGAGCACCGGGCCCTTCTATTCTATCTGTCTCTCTCTTTTTTACCTGTATATATATTTTTATTGACGTGTAGTCAGTTTACAATGTTGTGTCAATTTCTGCTGTACAGCACTGTGCTTCAGTCATACGTGAACATACATATATTCATTTTCACGTTCCTTTTCGCCGTAAGTTACTACAAGATATTGAACACAGTTCGCTGTGCTATACACTATGAACTTGTTGTTTATTTTACATATTCTATCTCTTTTTATTCTTTTTGTTTATTAATTTTTTTATCCCTGATCTTTTTGTTTTAAAAGGATTTGAGAAGTCTCAGAGGTAAACTGTGCTATCTTAATAGAAATAGAGCTTATTTTTGTCCCTCCAAATGAGGAAAAAGAAGAACAGGGTTCCTGTGGGCAGCCACCCATCAGCATCGCCCTCGTCTGTCTACGCCTCGCGTATTTGCTCTCCTTTCCCGGTGGCTTCCTGTTCCCCGCCCTCCGCGCCCCGCCCCTTGCCCCGCCCCCTGCGCTCCCACCACTCAGACCCGCGATGCATCTGTCAGCGCCGCACACATGCGGTGCTTTCACCACATCCCTCACCCAAGCTGATTAGATGGGACTTTAGGGGGAGAGTCTTTACTGACGCAAGGGCAGCATCTGAGATTATCTTCAGCTCCTTTTGGTTAGAGGCACCAAAACTCACCCGTATCTCATTTTCGCTGTGGGGAGGAGAGCTGAGGGCATTCCGAGGACGCAGCGCTGTACCAGGCGAGGGTGTGTCCGTGAGGCCAAAGCCCTGGCCAAGCGCCATCCGGCTCTTCCTTCCATCCTTTCTGGGTCGCTGCATTTTTCATTTCTCTCCCTTCGTGTTTCTTTTTCTCCTCTTCCCCTTTTTCTCTCCTAAATCACAAGTTTAATTTTCATAGCCACGTAAGTTACATCATCTAAAATGAAATCTGCATACATTTTAACATTCTACACTTCAGTCCAATCCAAGTCAGAACACAGGTTGAAGGGAAGTAAGTCCTGTCCCTTCCAAGACGCCGCATGTCTTTTCAATTAAGGATTGGCGTTTCCTTCTATTTGTGGGTTTTTTTTTTTCTTTCTTTCTTTCTTTCTTTCTTTCTTTCTTTCTTTCTTTCTTTCTTTCTTTCTTTCTTTCTTTCTTTCTTTCTTTCTTTCTTTCTTTCTTTCTTTCTTTCTTTCTTTCTTTCTTTCTTTCTTTCTTTCTTTCTTTCTTTCTTTCCTTCTTTCCTTCTTTTTTTTGGTCGGGGGAGGTAATTAGGTTTATTTATTTATCTAATGGAGAGACTGGGGATTGAACCCAGGACCTCCTACATGCTAAGCACGTGCTCCACCACTGAGCTATACCCTCCCCTCTCCCCTCAGCTTTTCCTCCTTAAAATACTTGACAAGTATCTTCCACAACATTCTGACCAGGTAAGTGTTGCCGTCTTGGCTTTGCGGATGGGGAAAAGCAAGCCATAGCTTGTTGGAGGCAACATGGAACAGACTATCCATTGAGAATAAAACACAGAAACCCTTGGATTCTCCCGGCATAACTCAGACAGCAGAGGAGGGTGTGTGGGAGCAGGCACCACTGCGATCCCGGCCCCAGTGCAGCCAGTCCAAGCCGCATCTCTTGCTCCCGGAAGCAGCTCCTTCTTGTGGTTAACAGGTGAGCAATGGCAGCTCCGCACTCCCATGTGTTTAGAAGATTCTGGGCTTGATGAGGCTAAATAGGTTTCCTTTCTACGGGACTCTCAGCCTTAACAGGCAGGTACCTCCTGAGCTGGCCTGAGGAGTTGCACAGAAGGCTACATCTCTCTGCAGGGCGCCTCCCACCCACCCACCATTCTATTAGCATCTCCAGAATGTTTTGTGGCACATAGCTTAGAGGAATGTTTATTGACGTATCTCTTTTCAAAAATCAGTGTTATCATCACCAGTAGAAAAAATAGGTGTTTAAAAACTCTTAGCCTTGGGGAAGAGGGACTAAGTTTTGATGTAGCCATGCCCAGCGAGCTCTCCTTGATTCATCAGGTAAGGAAGAATGGGTGGGGCACACTCGCCTCCATCCTGAGACTGCTCTGTTCTTTCCGGATCCTGATCCGTGGATAAAAAGGAGGGAACCAAGGACAGTGGGCCAGGTAAGGAGAAGCCGCTGCTTGGACACTGGGCTTGAGGACACCCGAGCATGTCTACTTCTTGGGCGTTGCCCATGGAGCTTGGGAAGAAACAAGCCCCAGGGCCCCCTTGGCTCTTCTACATCATTGGGTGAATAGACCATCACTGTTTGCAATGTTAACTCAAGAAGCCCCTGACCAACAGTGCATTAGCCAAAGTGATGGTGGTTAGGAGGCGGACATCCAAGTTCTAGGGCACAGAGGACAGCTGTGGTCTGTCGGCAGGCATCCATGGAGACCAACTGGCCTATTTGTAAAGGGAGCTCCGGCTCAGACCTCCGCGGGACCAGCCAACTGCTCTTGCTGCCGTGCACTTTTCTCGCAGATGCCTGTCTCCTAGCAAGTGCTTCCATGCTGGAAATGGGAAAACCCTGTCGTGCCATGGCATTAAATTCAAGCACTTCTCCAACTGGGGTGCACATGCCCCGAGGAGGGGGTGTGTACAAAGTCATAGGACAAACAGGTAAGAATTTTACCTGTAGATTTTAAAAAAAGGTATTTTTATATGAAACCAAACGTATTATGAGCTAACATGAAAAAGTCATGAGTTTTCAAGATGCAATACGGGGCCTCAAAGACGGGAACAGGGTAAGGGGTTAGCTCTCATCTACCTTTAGGGCCTCTTACATTTAAAAAACTTGGTATTTTTCTATCTAGTCCAATAAGCATTTTATAACTGAAGAAACTGAGGCTCAGAAAGATTAAATATCTTGTCCTGATCTCCCAGCTGGGAAGACAATGTTAGTTGCCTACCAAATATCCAGTATTCAGCCCCATGTCTCTACCTGCCCTGCCACTCTCCCTTGTTTTGTTTTTTTTAACTACATAACACGAGTTATATTCAGGGCAGCAGCGTGTCCAGCTGAAAATACTTGCCCTCTCAGAACTCCTTATGGTTAGGAATAGCCGCCCAATACGGTTCTGTCCAATGGCCTAACCTGTGGCCCCTCACTCCCTGGGGGGCTTGTTGGGGATTTTACGCCTAGAGAAACACTGAGAAGCACTGCTCTCTCCCTCTTGGGCCCCTTTTTGTTTACTGAGAGCTGTGAGTATTTTTAACCCTGTGAATATGGCCAGCTCTTCTGACAGTGACTATCTCACCCATTTTCAGTTCCTATCCCTGTAGGATGAGTCTTCATGGGTAGTTTCCAGATTTAGACTCTGATGGACCAAATAAAAATGCTTTCTTTCTTTCTTTCTTTTTATAAAGGATTTTTTTTTGAGAGTTTCTGGAACTATTTGTTTTTCTGACTTGGATGTCTCCTTTTTCTTTTTTATTCTTCCTTCATATTTCTGTCCAAAACATGGGTGTGAGGTCTGGAGATGCAGCAGCCATTTTGTGATAAGAGGTAATAGCTTAAGGACGAATGCCAACATGCTGGGATGGTGAAACAGGAAGACAGAATGATCCTTGGTCTACAACTGCGTTGAAGCAGCTGCTCCAACACTGGACTGCCCAGATTCAGACTCTGTGACATGTGAGAACCATTAACACTTGTTTATGAAGTCCCTTTAATTAGATTTCCATTAGAGGCCAGTGAATTCCTGCCTGATATGCTCAGGCAGCTTGTTTGGGCTAGCAAAGGTTTGGGGTCTTATAAAAAATGTATAGCTCTGTAAATATACTTACAGAGGATTTTGTTTATAGAAACTTATAGATTATAAAACAGTCAAAAGATTAATAGTAGTGATGACAAGATTTCTAATTAATATTCTTTCATTTGTACATGGTATACAAGATTATAATTCAATATGATTTCAAATAAAACTATTAACTATTGTATGGACTGTAACATTTTTGACATGCTTTATGATGTGTTGAGTGGCTTCCTTCGTCGCATGCACTCTATCATCTAGACGAAGCCACAAGGAATTCCTGAGGGCATGAGAGGGTGGGCACCCAATCTGAGATCCCTAAGGTAGGGAAGAAGGAAGCTGGGATGGAGAGAGATCGCTCACCCCCTCCAGACAGGAAGGGAAGGTGGACAGCCTTTGGCTTGGAGCAAAAGAGTTGTAACTATCAATGGTGAGGGACCGGACTCTTCCCTCTGGGGAGGCCAAGGGAGACTGTGGTGAAAGGGGGCCATCCCCGAGAGACCAAAAGAAGAGAGCTTCCCCCTTGCTCTTTCTACAGGACTCTGCAATAGCATCGTACCCTACTGCATCATGGGAGGCCACGGCAAAAGAAATGGTGGAGTGATGCAGTCAAGGCAGGGAGAGCTGGGGGGAGCATGTTGATTTGTGGTTGGAAGGAGGCTGAGAGTGAGAGCTGGGGCTGGTGGGGAGCCTGCAGAAAAGCTGCAGTGGTGAGGGAGGAGGTGACCCCTTAGTGGAGGTTGTAGGGTGATGGCCGAAGCCAGGCCTGGCAGGGGCATATGGCTGGCGTTAGAGGTGGCAGAAATAAGGCTAGGTTGGTAAGAGGGACCCACTGGGTGCAATCTGTGTGAGGGACCGAGCACAGCCTCTCCGCAGCAGACCTGAGCAGCACGTGCCTGTGGGATGTGTCTGGATGGGGCCCAGGAATGTTCCTGAAGAGGCCTGCAGGGCCCAGAGAACACACACACACCATCCCTGTGGGCCCGAGGCCTGTCCTCACCACCCTGCAGATGTGTCTGCTTCCCCAGCAGACTCCCAGATGAGCTGGGGAGAGGATGGGTGGGGGAACTCCAAGGATGGGGCATTTATCTCAAAGAACCCAGTTGCTCTAAGAAAGACAGCTTGAAACTAACCAATCTGAGCCTCCTTTATCTGGTGAATTTCAGTCCCTTGCCTCTAGCCCTGACCTTCACAGCCCCAACCTTGAACGGGCATGGGGGCGTCAGAAAATGGTGGAAGCAGTTCTGGGAAAATCAGCATGCCGTTGTTTTTTCTGCATACCTGAGGTTGGTGTGGA
Organism: Vicugna pacos; assembly: GCF_048564905.1. Taxonomy (NCBI): domain Eukaryota; kingdom Metazoa; phylum Chordata; class Mammalia; order Artiodactyla; family Camelidae; genus Vicugna; species Vicugna pacos. The sequence continues at coordinate 27,785,185 of NC_132997.1, read as the reverse complement.
AAATTTTCAGCCCAGCACACAATCTTCCTTCATTGAGGGCTCTGGCACGGAATAAAGTGGAAAGATAAGAAGGAAAGCAGGAAAACGCAATTCCTTTCCCCAGCCCGCAGCCAAAAGGGAGATCTGGTGGGCTCGGGAGCAGGTGTCCCAGAGGCAGGCATGGTGGACAGCAGGTTTGATCCTCTGGCCCGGCAAACAGAAGACAGGGCTGTCCTCGCGAAGGGCCAGAGGGGCAAGGTCAGGGCTGTCCTGTGCCCTGGTTGGCTTTGAAAGGCTTATTCCCTCTTTGGAAGTCAGAGGCACCCAAGCCCAAGGCGGGAGAAAGGAAAGCTGGGTTCTCACGGCTGCTGGGCCCTCTTGGCTGCACCGCATCTTTGCGCAGCCGTGAGGCCAGTGCCTCTGCTGTCCCAGCCCCAGCCCTGCATCGCCATGGTAACAATCTTGACCTCCTGGCATTGGCAGTGCCTTTTCTCGAAAGGGCCTCTGCGCTTTACTTACCCATCCCATCCCTTGTCATGGCCTCCTTACTGTGCTCAGGGCTACCTGGGTTCCACTCTGACTAACACCTGAGTCAGAGCTCCCTCAACCCTCCAGGTGAAAACAAAACAGAAATAAAACCCAAAGGCCAGGCTCCAATCTAGCTCAGTGTTTGCTGGCCTGTGACGGGGAGAAGGAGGTGGTGCTCTGGGCTCCGGCCCAGAGTGTGTCCTTGAGTTGCCACTGAAACTTGCTCCAGGTCACAGCAGATGTGGGCCGGCCCACGGCTCCAAAACTGGGATTGCTGCCCAGGGTGGCTCAGTGGTTAGGGTGACGCTGTTGACATTTAAGGGGAGACTCAAATGCAGAGCAGAAATCCAGGGGGCCAGGAGGCACATGAATAAATGCTGGAGAGGCTGTGGACAAAGGGGGCCCTCCTACACTGCTGGGCGGGAATGTAAACTGGTACAGCCACTGTGGGGAACAGTATGGAGGTTCCTCAAAAAACTGAAAATAGACTTACCATATGGTCCAGCAGTCCCACTTCTGGGCAAATATTTGGATAAAACTTAACCTGAAAAGATACAAGCACCCAATGTTCATAGCAGCCCTATTTATAACAGCCAAGACATGAAAGCAACCTAAATGTCCATTGACAGGTGAATGGGTAAAGAAGATGGGGTATATGTAAATACAGTGAAATATTACTCATCCATAAAAAAGAATGAAATAATGCCATTGGCAGCAACATGAGGGACCTAGAAATGATCTTATTAAGTGAAGTTAAGTAAGACAAAGACAAATGCTATATATCACTTATATGTGGAATCTAAAAAAAATGAACTTATTTACAAACCAGAAATAGATTCACAGTCATAGAAAACAAACTATGGTTACAAAGAGGAAAGTGTGAGGTGGGAGGGATAAACTGGGAGTTAGGGATTTGCAGATACTAACTACTATGTATAAAACAGATAACAAGGACCTACTGTATAAGACAGGGAACTGTATTAAATATTGTGAAATAACCTATAATGGAAAAGAATCTGAAAAGGAATACATATAGATAAGTGTATGTATGATTGAAACACTTTGCTGTATACCTTAACTAACACAACATTGTAAATCAACTATACCTCAATTAAAAAAAAAAAGAGAGAGAGAGACAGAAGACTTAAATGCACTGTGAATCTTCTCAAAGAGAAAAGGGGACTTTGAGATCCTATGACCCCACGCTTCACCTGCAGACAAGAACCTAAGGTCCGCTTAGGTTACATGACCAGTCGACAGACCAGAGACGACAGGACCAGACCTGGCAGGCTTCTCCGCCTGTCCCTGCTCCACCACGGTTGCAATGCTTGCATGTCTTTGGAGCTAATCTTTGGCTGGAGTTTGGTTTCAACCCCGGGCAGGAGGGTGACCCGTGCCTGACCCGTTCTCTTTAGCGCTGGCTTCTTTTTCAGCAACGCCAGAAGAATGTCTCTGGGAAGCAATTCTTGGAAGAAACAGAAAATGCCAGCACCGCTGATTGGGCCACCCTGACAGTGGTACCTAAATGCTACGCATGCATTATTAATTTTACGCCCTCAGTGGTAGACTGTGCACTCCCATGAGGCGCCAGAGTCACTGCTTCAAAAGGCGTGCTGAGAACCGGGCTCGCCAGGGCGAGGAGCCGGCCCCCGTCCACTCGCCCCCTTGCTGCCCGGCCGGGATCGTGCGCCTGCGCGTTGCCGTGGCGCCCCTCCTCCAGGGGAAGATGGGCAGGTGGGATGCGCAGCGGGACAGGCTGCTCCCGGTATCCCCCCTGCGCGGTCGGAGGCCACTAGGTGTCCGCACGGGATTAATGCCCCACCAGGACTTTGGGCTGCGGGTGGGAGCGGTTAGCTGCAGGTTGTCCCAGCGTTTCTTTGTCTTGTCACATAGGTGTTCACTCATTACTGAAAAAAGAAATGCCCCCGGAGATAATGACCCAGTGCTAAAGTAAAGGACATCGGAAAATGCTGCTCCTTTATTCATTTTCTTTGTGACTGAATCGCTGTAGGTACGTGGGCCTGTCTTGCTCTAAACTGCTTTACAGAATGGAGACTTGTGGCTGATACTGCCGATCTATACTCTAGGAAGATATTTGGAGGGGATCCTGCTAGGACAATTCTTGGAGTGTCTTTATATATTTATGGGATGCCTAACTCCAGCCCAAGAATCTCTGCCGTCATGGGGCTGATGCTCCAACAAGGTGGTGACCCAAGAACAGATAAACCTGCAAGACAGGCAGGGGCCAGAGAGAGGCACAAGGCTCTCCTTGAGAGGAGCAGGGCTGACCACGCATGTGTTGCAAGGAATTGGGGGTGCCCCACAGAGAAGCCCTTGCAGCGTGGATCAGATTTTGACAAACAGGGGTAGTGGAAGAGGGCACTGCGGAAAGAAGGAAGCAGAGAGTGCATTAGGATTCTCCAGAGAAACAGAACCAAAGGATGTGTGCAAATATATGACACGGGTTGGGGGGAGGGGACTGATTGATTTTAAGGAATTGGCTCACGTGATTGTGGGGGCCGATGAGTCCAAAATCCACAGAGCAGGAGATGGGCTGGAGACCTAGCAAGAGTTGCAGTTCGAGTCCAAAGGCAGACTGCTAGCAGAATTCCCTCTTTGGTGGAAGACCTATCTTTTTCCTCAGATCTTTGACTGATTAGACGAGGCCCACCCACATTATGGAGGACAATTTGCTTTACTTGAATTCCACTGATTTCAACATGAATTTTGCCCCCAAAATTCTTTAACAGAAACATCCAGAATAACATTTGATCAAGTATTTGGGCACTGTGGCCCAGCCATATGGACACATAAAGTCAACCATTACCAAGAAGAAATTTGTGAAGACAGGAAAGTGTGGGTGGTCCGGGTGGGGACTGGAGCAAGTGGTGGGGAGCCCAGGCCTGTGAATGGGGTGAGGGTGGAGGGTGTGCCTCATGGGGCAAGGTTTGAGAAGAAGGGCGGCAGGAGGGGCTGATTGGTGCTGATGTGGGATAGACCAAGGGGTAGTTGTGGGGGTGGTTTAAGGAAGAAAGTCACGAACAGTGGAGGTGGAGGCAAACTACAATTAAAGAAAACCTCTATAAGAGCATTTTTACCAAACAGTGCTCCTGTCTTAACACCACTCACTTTTCCTGAGGGGCCTGAGAAGCAGCCTCCAGATTCTTCCATCTCTTCCCACATCATCACAAGACCTTCGTCTCAAGCTTCACGTGCACAGACTCTCTTAGATCTTGGTAGCAGGAATGGCTGCACTTCTCTTGAGCAAGTGTTTGTTTCCATCGTTGAGACATCGTGGTTAGTGATGCTGAGCAGAGCTTCCTCTTCGCGTTAGCTGCCAAGCATCTTGAAACCAAAACCTGGAGGTCTGCTTTAACAAGGGACATACATCATGGTCCATGTGTTTGGTATCATATCTTACTTTTCTTTATCTTATTTTTCTTGTCCTCATTTTCTTTCCCTCCTTTCCTCACTTACTTGTGTTTAAGTCTTGTTATGACGTGTACACCTTTGCAAGTTACTTCAAGTCCTCTTTGGAATGATGCAGAATATCCTTAGATGAGATGGAGTTTAATGACCGACTGGACTCAGCAACTGATGGAAAGACTTTGGAGTCGAAAATGATTCCAAACCTTCACCAGGGAAAGGAAAATCTGCAGGCGGGCTGGTCTGAATATGAGTTCCATTTTAAGAGAGAGAGGAGTTCTGCTAGACTTTGCCAATCCCAGCTGCCCCAATGATGTCTGCCCCCTGTGAGCGTCACCCTCCCTGGGCTCCGGATCAGTGAGAGCCAGCAGTGGGCTGGTGTCAATTTGAAGCCACTTCTTTCCAGAGAGTGGTGTTGAGAACTGATCGGCTCCTCCCCCAGAGTCTGGATGCCTGGTCCTTATGTGTCCTTATGAACACAGACCTTCAGTCCCTTTGCTCACCCACTGTGTACGTAGTACCAGGGCCCTTCTGCTTTCCATGGAGCCCTGATCCTCTGGAAGAATTCCCATCACTCCCTGTACCCCTGGGCTATGCTTCTGGGGTCCTTCACTTCATCCCAAATGATTCTCCCTGGTTTAGGATCTGGAAGGACCAAAAGTTGCTCTGCCATAACAGAGCATCCTGGCTATGAATCCAGGTCCAGATCAGCCTTGAGCCTTCTATGCTGGCTTTGTTCAGGCTTAGGACTGCCTCTCCTCCCCAAGGACGACCCGCCCAAGCTGGCCGTCTTTCCCAGCCTTCCCGCCACGGTTGCTGCTGAAGTGTCCCTCTTGCTGCCTTCCTGCAGCGCGAGCTTCCAGCATCTCTTGCAACCAGGACCAAGCTGAGGGTCCCAAGTGTGAGACTCCACAGACAGTCCACACTGAGACGTGTGCCAGGCAGTTAGGGTGTACGAAGCTGCCGAGAGTAGGAGGGGGTGAGTGGTATTGATTTAGGAGACATTCTCCTGGGAGGAAGTAACTGTAGACATGAGCAGGAATGAGATTCCTCAAAGACTGATACTGGGGTAAGAAGAGAGGATGAGGAGATAACCTCGGGACAGTATCTCTATTATAAGGACAGGAGAAGGAAGGAGGTCAGTAAAGTCGCCTTGGAGGGTGGGATGGAGAAGACCCAAGGAGAACCAGAGGGGACAGGGGGACGGGAAGCTAAGCAAGGAGGGAGCTCCAGGGAGGAGAAGCAGGAAACAGTGACAAATGCTGCAGAGAGATCGGGGAGGAGGAGGAGGAGGGAGCATGGTGATGTGGCGACCACAGGGTCCTAGTGAGTTTTCTGGGAGTAGGCACAATTGAATCATGGCAAAAAGTCCAACTGAATAGAATTAAGACACAAGGAAGTGCTGAGAAAACAGAGGATTTGTGGAAAGCCTCCAGTTTAAGGAATGCTTTGAAAAGAAGAAGAAAGAGAACTTTCTGTAGACAGGCAGGTGCCATATATATATATATATATATATATATATATATATACACACACACACACACACACACACAAGCATAGTGCCCCGAAGCCTTTGTTACTGATGTGTTTCATGGCAATTTGAACCTGTACCGATCAGGAAGCCTAAATATCCATATTCTTCTTTTGGGGAAAAAGAAGCAAAGCAAGATGTCTCCCTTCAGCAAGCCAGCATGGACGTCTCTCTCCATCCAAAACCTCCTGATCAAGGGTACGAATCTTAATGCCCTCGAATACTCTGCAAGGAGACCTAGGACTGATTTTTGACTCCTTCAAACAGATAGCTTTCTTGAACTCTCAGCGAGTTCAAACGAACTCAGTTAATTGGGTGAGAGACATAGTCTTTGTTTCTAGGAGTTTGGCATCCAGATTCTGGATAGAATATCACTTAACATTTTCTATATTCTTATGTTGAGTACTTTTATGGGGACAATGGGACAGGATGTTGAGAAAATCAGTGGCATATGGTCATAAAAGTAGAGATCACATCATGGAATTAGAAACAAGTAGTTTTTGAATGACTACACAAGAGGAGAATTTGACAATTTAAATTCCTATCCAAAAACATACGTGGTTTTAGCCAGTCGAGGGTAAATCACTTTTAGAGTGACAGAAGACTAGCTGCGGAAGTCTCATCTGAATATAAAGTCTCGTCTGTCTCTAATGCTTGGGGATGTTGAGTCCAGGGAAATTGCGGTTTGACGCCTATAAATGGTCTCTCTCTTGTTCGCTGATCAAATTGCTAAATCTAATTTTGAAAGTATTAGCAATGTTTCCACATTTGGAGGTTTCTTGGTCAAAAATACAGATCTGGGATGAATTTTTTAAAGTTGAGAAACCAAAACTGTGTTTCTTTCTGTTGGCTTCCTACAGCCGCGCGCTTTGGATCCGAACTCTTGGCGTTGAAGGCCCCTCCTAACCTGTCCTTGCCTCTAGCTCCGCCCCCGCGCCTGGGGGGCGCGCACGTTGCCGCAGGGCTTTCTGTCTGCTGCCGGTTCCAGCTGGGCCTCCGTGCCTTTGTCTCTGTTGGGTCCAGTCTGGCGATCTTCAAGTCTGAGACGCGCAGGCTGCTCCCCAGTGACCCGTAACGGCAAGCACCTGCCCCTTTCGCTCTATCGGAAGCGCTTCACTGTGGACTCTCTTACTCACATCTCACCCCTGCTTCATTCTGGTCCCATTTTGGCCTGTATCTGGCTTCTGTCTCCCCTCCTGTTTTTTTGGGCTCATTAACTGACCCTCATTTTCCAGTTCATCCCTTAGCCATCCCCGGGTGGCTTCAGCAGGGGTGAACGCTCCGGCTCCTTTGGTCTGATTCTCTCCAACAGGACACCATATCTTAACCCAGGAGCAGTGAGCTCCAAACTACGCGCTGGCCTGCGAGAATACTGCCCTTGACCCGGCTGTGTGTGCGCGCGCGTGCGCGTGTGCGTGCATGCATGCATGTGTGTGCACGTGTGTGCGTTAGTGCAGTGCTCAGAAGTTTCCCCACTAGGAATGACCACCTTCTCTCTTATCTAACCAAAACCATTTTGGGCAAGTTGGGTAAAGTCTATATGCCCCAGTAGTCTTATCTTTAAAGTGAGGATCATAATAGTTACTTCCAAATACTACTGCGAGGATTCAAATTTTTTAAAAATTACATTACACCCAGCAGTATTGCTGTCACATGGAAATTGCTCATGAAGTGAGTGCCCACCTCAGATTGCACTGTTGTCTGATTTCTCCAGCTGGATTCCTGCTGATCTCTTCCTTCTCTAATATTTGGTAGCACTTCATTCTGAATCCCCAAATTGATTATTCAATCATATATTCACTTGCATTATCCTCTTGATTCCCAAACCAGGTTGTAAGAAGGTTAAGAACAGGGGTTATATTTCATACATTATATTTATGCATTAAAATATATACGTTATATTTTCTGGTGTCTCCTACAAAACTAAGCACATAATAATTTTTGACATTGGAGAAGTATAGAAGTGATAAGAAAACCAAGAGGGGCCTAGGACAATGCACTTAGATTTTTTTTTTGAACTATAGTTGGTTTACATTGTTACATTAATTTCTGGTGTACAGCATGGTGATTCAGTTACACATATATATATATATCTCTTTTCATATTCTTTTTCATTATAGATCATTACAAGATATTGAATATAGTTCCCGGTACTATAGATATAGTAGGACCTTGTTTATCTTTTTTGCTTATAGTAGTGTGTATCTGCAAGTCCCTAACTCTTAATTTATCCCCCCTCCCTTACCCCTCTTACCCTCCTGGTAGCCATAAGTTTGTTTTTCATGTCTGTGAGCCTGTTTCTGTTTTCTAAGTAAGCTCACTTGTGTCATATTTTTAGATTCCACATAGAAGTGATATCATATAGTATTTTTTTCTTTTTAAAAATTAAAAAAAAATTTAAGGGGAAATAATTTAGTGTTTTTCTTCCTCTTTCTGACTTACTTCACTTAGTGTGACAAACTCCAGGTCCATCCATGTTGCTGCAAATGGCATTACTTTATTCTTTTTAATGGCTGAGTAATACTCCTTTGTATATATATACACCACAACTTCTTTATCTAATCATCTTTCAGTGAGCATTTAGGTTGCTTCCCTGTCCTGGCTATTGTGAATAGTGCTGCTATGAACATTGTGGTGCATATATCTTTCTGAATTAGAGTTCCCCCTAGATGTATGCCTGGGAGTGCGATTGAGAATGCACTTTTGAATGGTGCCTATAGGAAGGATCACCCACCAAGAGGTAAGCAAACACTGGAGCATCCCTGAGTTTACCAGATGGATTTCCAAGCTGGATTCCACTACTGCTTCCCCCTCGACCCTAAAGCTCAGAAAGAGAGCAACCAACCTTCTCCATTCGGAGGAGAGGTGTTCGTCCTCCCACACCAAACATAACTTCTTCTCACCTCTCCCCTCCTTCCCACTGTAGACACTGGATCTCGAGGAGTCATAAAACAAAATGCAGTACATCCTCCCAAATAGACTGGGAGCTCCACACTCCAAAACATTGTTAATGCCCCGCAGACTGCAATTTGTAGTCATTGGGCTGAGGCAGGTGTGGACATTCCGCTGGTCTTGATATTAACAGACCTCGGCAAGCCCTCTCTTTCTCTTCATGAGGACGCCCTGGCCCCCCTCACTTGAATTGGTTGGTGGATTTCCGCTTAATGACTGGAGCTCCTGGGAGGGTGAGTTGAGGAGCTGGAGGGTGACTCTTGGGTGTTGAAAAGCTCTGTAGGAACCTCAGGATGGTACGAGCTCCCCTGCAACACACGTCCATTTGTAGAAGCCCATTTTCTCTCCTTTTCATCCCATTTGTCACCTTAAGATATATCTTGCAAGGAATTATCCAGGGAAATGACGGTTGGAAGCCATTTGCAGAAGCTTCCGTTAGTGGGCACCCTGGGTGGGGACTCATTTTGCCACGAAGGGACTTCACCTGTGTGGGGCTCTCTGGCATCTTAAAGGCATGAGGATGGACTCTTGATTTCCTTTAAGAGGAAGCCAGCTGAACTCTAGCCACCACCGTGTCCTCATTCCCCTCATGTGTTGAAGTTTTCTTTCTTTCAGTCAATCTGATAACTAGCCTTAGCAGATTAGTAAGTACAGCTATTCTGAATATTTCTAGGATGGCTGCCATTGGGGGGGAGGGGCATGAAAAGGAATTGGGCCGAAGTCATTGTTCCTGCCAGAGAAAATCATCCATTGCTCCCATCTCCTCTCTGCTGGAGCTGCGATTAGCTGCGCCACTGAATTCTAAGCCTCTCTTTCAGCAATTATAGTACTTTCTATTATGAGCTTGTGGAGAGTTGGTTTAGGATAAAATGTTTCTTATTTTCTTGCTCCGCAGGAAAATCAAATCTGTTCCTTTGCCCGAAGCAACTGCGCCTCTAAATATGTTCAAGGCATCTGGCCATTGAGATCAATGGCCACACAAACACAATTGGACTACATTTCTCTTATGAGCCAATTACTCCCTCTTGCAAATCTCAGCGGTGTCAGATTAAGGGAGCAACAGCTGGGCAGAGCCATCCATCAAAACAAATCAGTCAGCCCAGAAATAAAGTGCTGGGTGACCTCAAGGGATTTAGAAGAATCTACCTTGTCTCATTCTCTTGCTCAGTATGTAATTCCTGTAAGGGACATGGTGGCATGTCTCACTGTGGCAGACCCTGCTGTGAGTGTGGCCCTGGTCACTTGCTTGGGAGCACACTGCTGCCTTTCAAAGCACACTTCAGTAGTGACAGCTTGGAAAGAAAGGCTATTTCTTAGAGAAGCAATCTCTCAGTGTACTCTGTGTACTACAGAAATAGGAATTGTTCCTGAGTCCAAACTCAATTCTGCTTACCACACGATAGGCCAATAAATTGGGAGGTGAGGTGTTGGGACAAGGAATAATGACTTTATTCGGAAAGCTGGCAGACTGAGAAGATGGGGGACTCATGTCCTGGAGAATGACCTTCCCCAAGTTAGAAATCAGGCTCCTTTTATAGTGAAAGGGGAGAGGGTGTGGTTGGTTGTTGCAAACTTCTTGGTGTTTGGAATTCTTTGTTCTTGGAGCTGTCCACATGGGTCAGATCATGGTGTCCCTGTAAACCTCCAACAAGACAAATGCTATTTTCTATTGTGCAATTTTTTCTCTATATGAATGGAAAAATGTTATACCTGTAAAGTTCAGAGCCTTGAGAATGGGCTGTCCTGTATATTTCAGGCTCACAGCAACTTTCTTTTACAAAAGGAGCAGAACCAGCCCAGGAAACAGAGCACGGGGTTAAAGACAAATAACAGATTTAATATGGAGTCAGATTTGTCCTTTTCTATTACAGAATCATATTTTCTCTTCCAACGATTAGGAAAGACTGTCTTACAGAATTGAAGAGCACTTGCCTGGACACGTGGGCGCCATGGATTTAGTATAAGGATGGCTTAGCACCTGGCCAGATCCCAGCTGCATCCCAGGTCTTGTCTCTAATCTTTCTTCCTGAGTGGTTTGTGAGTTTTGGAAATTTTTGTGAAGATGTCACAGTTTTCTGATTATTTGGCTTATTCACATGTCAGCTCTTAAAGGAATGGAAAGAATTATCTCCCCATTTCTGTATTGGATGCATTCAGCGATGTTTGTATTCCTCACCTAGAATGTCTTATGCATATTTGCATGCCCAGTGCCTGACATTAGGACTCTCATGAGTTGGCCAAAGACAATAATTTAAGGGACTCGAGTAGAGATGAAAGGCTTCATTTGACTGATGTGTGCCAGGGAGCACCTGAAGGCCAGGTGACCCCCCACGCCCACCCCAGTCACAGCAGGGCTGGAGTTCTCTAGGGGGAGGGAAGGCAGGCGGGCATGTCCTGGTGTTTTGAGTCAGGTGAAAGTTTCTATCTTTGACTGCTCTGAAACTTGCCCTTAGAGGTTGTCCTGGTTTTCATGCATCTTGCTCAGGTTTGTGAGGTCCTGTCCTGGTACCTGTTAGAAGCACTTTAAAACACTGTTTTTGCGAACCTGGCAGTTTGTTGGTTAGTCAAGGTTCACAGGGTAGGAGAAAGATAGGGAGAAGAGATTAGGGCAACATCCACAGAATTCCAAAGAAAAGAGCTACTCGAGAATATGTTTCCAGTTGTTGTCTAAGTATTCAAGGCAATGGAGAAACTGAGGACCCTCCATCATGCCCAGTGGAGTCTTTTTACAGAGTAAATACCAAACAAATGAGTGTAGGAAGATATGATGGAAAAGGTCTAAGGCCCATGTCTGAAATGCCTCACATTCTCCTCATTTAACAGGTGTAAAATAATGTGGTCAGACTGCCAGAGCTCAAAAACTGCCCGGTGAGCTGGGCCGAGTAGAGCTCACAGAAATAGGACCCATCTCTAACTTGGTACAGCGGGCATTTAATACAGGGCATATGTGAGAGCTCAAAAGAGAGAGCAGAGTCTCCGTGCCCCATTCCCATTTCCCCTTCCCCATTCCTGTGCCTTCAGGCTTCAGAAAAAGTGGGTAGAAAGCAATACCGAACCCAGAAATTGCTACTCTCAGAGAAAGAAAGAACAAGCCAGTTCCAGATAAGGTGAGACATATACCAAGGAAAACTCACTTTTTAATGCACCAAAGAATAGAAGGGTGAGACAAAACTCTCCTTGTGGAGTATGAGCAAGATGAGAAAAAAAAAAAAAAAGGTCTGGCAATTATGCAGACTTCCCCCTTTCACTAAGTCCAAATTCATTCTGCTCATCACACGACAGGCCAATAAATCAAGAGATGAGGTGTTGGGGCAAGGAATAGAAGTTTATTTAGAAGTTATTCAGACTGAGAGGATGGCAGACTCATGTCCTGGAGAACCATCTTTCCCAAGTCAGAATTCAGGCTTTTTTATACTAAAAAGGGCAGAGGGTGTGGCTGGTTGTTGCAAACTTCTTGGTCTTTGTTCTTGGACTCCTTTGTTCTTGCAGCTGTCCACGTGAGTCAGACCATGGTGTCCCTGTAAACCTCCAACAAAACGAATGTTATTTTCTATTCTGCAACTTGTTATCTTTATATAAATGGAAAAGTGTTAATATCCTTAAAGGTCAGAGCCTTGAGAATGGGCTCTCCTGTCTATTTCAGGCTCTAGGCAACATTCTTTTACAAAAGGTGCAGAGCCGGCAGGACTCAGCCCAGGAAACAGAGCACAGGGTTAAAGTCAAAGGAACAGCTCTAATACGGAATCAGATTTGTTCTTTCCTATTACACCCCCAACACACAACACACACACACACGCACACGCACACGATTGAAAAAGAGAAATGTTACGTTGCATTCAAAATACAGAAGAAGAATCCAGCCTGGAAGAAAATATAATTCTTAAACCAGAAGTGTATTTCCCATGAGTGTTTCAGACTACGTGGGAACTTAATAAGAACATAAACTCATTCCAAAAGAAGAGCATAGGGAGGAAAGGGAGCACCACCCACAGAATTCCAAAGAAAAGAGCTACTCAAGAATATGTTCCCAGTTGTCACTTAATTATAAACACAGTAAGTGGACAATCACAAACATAAGAAATGGAGAGTATGCGAGTCCTATAAGCTTCTGGATTAAAAGCATCCCAGTAATAAAATTCAACTACTTGAGAGGTGAATCAAAGTTAAGAATTTAGAAATGGAAAAGCTGTGGTTACTGAGCAAACCCTGATGCTGACTATTTTTCTAAATTTAACTTGACTTTTTTTAATGGCAGTACTGGGAGTTGAACCCAGGACCTCGCACATGGTAAGCACACACTCTTCCACTGATCCACACTCTTCCCTCATCCTGACTATTGAGCTCATTTAATGGCAGAACTAAGATTAAGTAACTGGAAGGGGTGGTCAGACTTGCGCATCAGAACGTGAACGTCGTGAACCCTCTGCAGGTAATACTAAAGCACAGAGCAAATGTTGGGAGGTTGGGACAAGGCAAATCAGAGGAAAGCTTAAGAATACTGGGTGTCTGATCTCTCATAGCAGGTAATCAGCATTGTCTGAAAGTGAAACATGTAGTTTAACAAAATGACTCTAACTTTTTAAACGAATTTTGTAGTGTTTTTTCTTCAACATGATGAGATGTTTGAGAAATGCACATCTTGGGAGCAACATCTTCAGATAATCTCTTCACCTGTCTGTCTACCCATCCATCAAACCGTCTTACACATATAGGTAAAGAGAGGCGTCTGGGGGTGGTGTCACCAAATGTTAGCACTGATTATTACCGGGTATTGCAATTTCGAGTAACTCATTCTTTTCTTCTTTCTATTTTTCTTTATTGCTTGAATGTTTAATAATGACCCAAATGTTTAATTTATGAAAACAATAAAAATATTATTTTGATCAAAAATTAGATGGTCAGATCCTTTTAAGATTCTTGCCATCTCCACTTCATTGACCCAGTTTTTCTTGTTGGTCAGATTTAAACCTCAGGCAGTGGTTCTCCTAACCCACTGTCCTCAATTTCTAGAGACACAAAATCATAAGCCAGACTAGCCAAGGGATTTCACATTTTCTTCTTTTAAATTTAGGAAGTTAAAAGATATGACCATTACCATCCAAGACTGAATTTAAAGGAGAGAGAGGTGAATGGAAAAACGGTGATAAGAAAGAACTTCCATTCTGACTGTGAAGAGCCTGACGTCACTGTGGCAGGACCGGACTCAGCATGAGGTACCAGAAGGACAAGAGGAAAGGCAGAGCCTGGAGCCATGGTAACAGCTAGGCTTCCAACATGGGACCACGTGGGAATGCGCAGCAGGGTCCAGGCAGCATGAGGCTTGAGACGGAGTGTCCATGAAGGAGGAAAGGAAAGAGACAGAGATGTGTTAGGAGGAAGTCCGGGGTGAGGACACAGGGAAGTCCAGTGCAAAAAGGACTTCTGTGCTGTGCTGCAGGCTGCCAGTGGGAGATGAGGTGTGGGAGGTGCCCTGCAGGACTGTAAGTCTAATGCATGTGACCGTATAGGACCAACTAAAGTCTGGGAAAATTTAGTCAACATGAGGTCGCTGGAAACTTAACGAAAACCTTTCATGACCACAGATTTACTCCGAGGCAACGTGCGTGGGTGAGGGTTATATTTTATTCACCTCAATTGGCATTGCAAGTAATGAATGTAAAACCCGGTCCTGGGCTGTTCGCCCCGGGAAGGGGCACGGAGCGGGGGTACTTGCGCCAGCCACCACAACCACCACCTCAACTAAAGAAGCCCGGGGTCTAATCTTGATCCGCTGCGATAAAGAGAATTCAGAGGAGGAAGAAGACAGGGAAAGACCTTAATCAATTGGAGTTTAACCTTTGGTTTGACACATTTTATCTTGTGGTCACAGCTGCGAGGCCGAGGCTGCTTTATTTTAAAAGTCGTGTTGATGACTTATCAGAAGCACTTGTGTCTGGGAGAGCTTGCGGGTGAGAGGGTTCTCCAGAGTAACTTCTGTTCTACTTAGCACTTATATAGCATCAGGGAGCTCTGCTGAGTTATTAATACATACCTGGTGCTTTCAAAGCAATTTACAATCTTTCTGGACAGCATCCTTATCCAAGGGGCTGGGGGGCTGGGGGTGTGGTCAAGGAATCAGATGGCTTGAGCATCTATTTGCTGCTCCTGCTGAGGGTGGGCCCTTGGCTCAGAAATCAGCTTCCTCAGTGTCCCAGTCCTCATCCACGAAGGACAGCCCTCCTGTCCTCTGTGCCCCCTCTGTGACACAGGCCACTTCCTGCACAAAATGCGGGGAACACCCACAGATACCCATTGTGTGGCCCTAGACAAAGCAGAGGGATGTATTTTGCTCCCCTCTGTCGCTGACCTTCCTGATGAGACCCCTCCTCACCCTCGCTCTGACCAGGACACTCAGGGACTTTGTGGGCTCCCATGATTTCCCAGAATCCCTTGCTGAGCTTCCCTGCACAGAGGGCAGCAGCCCCTTCCCCCAGGATGGCTGGCTGGGCCCTCTTCCCTTCTCTGGACGGTGGCCCACAGTCTAGAACTGGAGATGGACGGTGCTCAGTTCCTTGGGAGAGCAGCTGCGGGTGGGGACCGCCAGCAGCTGGACCTGCAGGAGGGCTGGCCTCCCTCACCTCAAGCTCTGCCTCCAGGCTGAGGAAGGAGCAGACAGGGAGGGGGTGCCCCTGGGGAACGTGTAGGGTTCCATGTAAGAGGCAATCCTCTTTTTTCCACGGAGCCAAGTGAGGCGCCTCTCAGGGAATTATTTCTCCAGGCTGGAGCTTCTTGTCAGAAGGGCGATGACTTGGGAGATGCAGGAGCAGGAGTCATCCCCACCACTAGGGGGTGCTCTCCAAGGAGCCCACAGCAGTGGCCACTGCCACACGGGGCTTCCCTCAGGTGTGTAAGCCCCAGGAGCAAGGGCTGCCCGGAGAGGAAGCATAGGAACATCTGGTCAAATAGAGACACTTTCCTTTCCTTCACCCTTCTCCACTCTGCAACCATGCATCCTGCCCTCTTTCACCTTCTGCTTCTGGATCTGAGGCGGGAAG
Organism: Vicugna pacos; assembly: GCF_048564905.1. Lineage (NCBI taxonomy): Eukaryota > Metazoa > Chordata > Mammalia > Artiodactyla > Camelidae > Vicugna > Vicugna pacos. The sequence continues at coordinate 27,769,735 of NC_132997.1, read as the reverse complement.
CCCCATAAAAAGACCGGCAGGACCCCAAGGCAGGGCTGCTGCTCTCCTCCCAGCACCCTCCGGTTCCCTGGCCCAGAGGCTCTATCTCACTTTTTGTCTCTAAAGCGGCTAACTTACACCTAAAATTCTATTGGTTCCCTGAGCTCATTTCTGATTGGTTATTTCCTTCACTCCTGATTGGTTATTACTCTCACTTCTGATTGGTCCACTTCCCTAACTTCTGATTGGTCCATTTGTAGTACTTCATTTGCATGAAGCTCACTTCTGATTGGTCTATTTCTACAAAGCTTGTTTCTGGTTGGTCAACTTCTGTTATACCTTATTTGCATATGGTGTTGCAAAGTAAAAGTGGCAGCCTATAAAAGGCCTGTGTAAGCCTGCAGACAGGGTTTACAGCTTGGAGTATTAACTCTTTTGGGCCTGCTGGTATAATAAGCCTGAGTTCTCCAATCCTCCGAGTGCTGCTTGGTCTCTTGCCTGGGTCTAGGCTGCTGTCACAGCTGAGGTGTAATAGCGAGCTGTAACACATTTTCCCACAACATTTCTAAAGTCGAGGGGTAAGAATATATACATTTGGGACAGTTTGTCTAGATCCTAATGTGACAGTAAGTCTCGTTTAACTGTTAAGTTTTAATATCTATATAATGTATGCCTTAAAATTATCTGGTTTTGGCATTTGAAAAGTAACTTTATATTGTTTCATATCTCATTGCAAAATAATGCGTATTTTCCATACATTTAAATAAATGTTATTGTGATAAGCACACTTAACAAATCTACTCTCTTAAACAAATATGTTTTTTAAAAAGCTAGATAGGAATTGAAATCTCACCACTGAGAAATAGCCGTGATTAAGCTTTGGAGTAGTAGCTTTCCTAGCTTTATTGCAAGCATCTGCGTGCTCATGTGCACGCCCGTGTGCGTGCGTGTGTGTTTACAGAGATGGGGCTATGTTGTGCTGTACCCTGCTCTTCTGTCATAGGGAGAACCCTTCCCATGGAATTCTCCTGTGGCTGGGTTATTGGAGGCATGGTATTTTGTGTTGACATCTCACAGATGGGGAAACCCACTAGAAAAGGCCTCTTTCTTTCCCTAACAGGGTGGCTGTTTCTTGAAGTTAGTTTGTGAAAGTTTTTCTTCGGAGACCTCAAGTCATAGCATCTATAAGCCTGAAATCCTAGTCTCTCACGGCCCTTCAGTGAACCCAGCACGTAAAAGGAGCGGGTCAGGGCAGCAGGAACGGGACCAGCCTGGGAAGGTAGGACCTTGAAACCAAGGCGAGAATGGAAAAGGTCAAAAGCAAGTCTGGGGTCTCTGAGGGGCTGCTTGAGCTCTTCAGGAAGGCCGAGTGTGAGGCCAGTGACAAGAAGGCTATGGGTCACACCAGGCAGAGGCTCTGCCATCCACACTCGCTCAATAAACTCTGAGTTCCTGCTATATGCCAGGCATTGTCTACACTGATGACAGAAAGATGGGCAAAGTCACACCAGTCTCCACAAAAGCAAGACTCCAGGGACGAGCGTTCATTACAACATGATAAATTTCATCAAAGAAGTTTGGATACAGTGCTGCAGGAGGACGGAGTACCACAGGGAGTGTGGGAGCCTCAGATGGGGTGACACCGAGCGGTGCTGGGGTGTGGGTGGCAGATGAGGGGACGGTGTGTGCAGTGGGGGTCATTGTTGGGTATGGGTGGTGGGCACGGCCAGCAGCTTGGGGTGGCGGGTCTCAGTGTTTGGGGGGAGAGGGAGGAAGCTGCAAAAATCAGATTTGTTCCTGTCCTTTCAGAATTCGCTCTAAATAACTGGACAGATGTGGGCTTTGTAGTGAGGCTTGTTAAAGCTTAATTGTTTAGCTCGGGTATGTGCGAGCTATGTGATTCCAGCAAATCCCCACTGCTGAATTCTCATTGCCCAACTGTAAAAGCACGTGCGGGACCTAACTCTCCAGGCTGTGCTGAGGACCAAATGAGAAAACCAGAGTGACAGCACTGGGCACTGTGGCCCGGGAAGCTCTGGCACCCTTCCTCTCCTCCTGAAACCAGCTCTCACAGAAAACATGCCTGCTGGGTGCCGGGTGGAGGTGCCACACCTGAGTTCCAAGGGCATCACTGTGTTGTCTCTGCCAACACCTGGAGTCTGTGAAAGCTGGGTCAGGAGGAGTGTGTCCGGGCCTGGCGAGGTCTGGAGCAGAGAGCTTCACCACCTCTAGATTTACGTTCAGGCGAGGCCCCCTCCTGAAAGCTGCCCCGCACATCCTGTGGGGTCAGGACACTGCGAGCAACTGGGAAAGGGTTAACAGAGGACTCCAGCCCTCGGCCTGTTGGCCTCCCCTGCGACAGTGGCCCATAGAACTGGTGCCCCCATCTGCCTCTCACAGAGCGCCTCTGTCCGAGTGTCATGGCAGAGTAGTGTCTCCCCAGATTCATATGCCACCCTGCTAACCGAGTGGGACGGGACTGGGAGACACGGCTGTTAGAGACGGGACGACGTTAAAATGGGGCTATTAGAGTGGATCCTGATCCAATGTGACTGACGTCCTCGTAAGAGGAGATGAGGACCCAGACCCACACAGAGGGAGGACGGTGTGGGGACACACAGAGAAGACGGCCGTGAATAAGCCACAGAGAGAGGCCCCAGACGGAACCGGCCCTGCCTGTTCCTGGCTTCCAGGTCTCCACTCTACCAAACTGGGAGACAATCACTGTTTGTCCTGGAAGCCCCAGTGTGTGGTACTTCGTTACAGCAGTTCCGGGAAACACAGGGGCAGAGTCTGACCATCTCTGCCCCTGCGTTTCCCTTCTCTCAGTCAGCAAACCTCAAGCCCAGCACATCGCCCCACCCGCTGGCAGCCACCGTGGTGCGCCTGTGGCTCGGCAGCAGAGGGTGGAGGGTGGCCTGTGTTCTTAGGAAGGTAAGAGCACCCTTTCCTGCTCGTGCCAACCCCCATGGATGGCCCCTCCGGCCCCGGTGCCTGGCTTCCAACCCCACAGCTCTCCCCCCCCCGAAGCCCTGCCATTTGTGGGCTCTGTGCTTTCTGCTGCTTCACGCATATGGGTCTCACGGCCTCAGTTAGAGGGGCTCTCGTCTGGCCAGAGGAGGTGGCAGCCGGGGAAGGCTCTGCCGTCAGGGAAGGCTGATTCTTCGATTTTTTTAATTGAAGTACAGTTGGTTGCCATGTTGTGTTAATTTCTGGTGTACAGCATAGTGATTCAGCTATATGTGTGTGTGTGGGTGTGTATGTGTGTATGTATGTTCCTTTTCATGTTCTCTTCTATTTATATGTTACTACAAGAAATTATATATAGTTCCCTGTGCTATACAGTAGGTCCTTGTTGTTTACCTATTTTATATACAGTAATGTGTATCTGTTAATCCCAAAGCCCTAATCTATCCTTCCCCACCCGTCCTCCCTAGTAGCCACAGTTTGTTTTTTATGTCTGTGAGTCTATTTCTGGTTTGTAAATAAAATTTGTATTTTTTTAAGATTCCACATATAAGTGATATTTTATGGTATCTTTCTCTGTCTGACTTACTTCACTTAATATGATCATCTCCAGGTCCATCCATGTTGCTGCAAATGGCATTACTTCTTTTTTATGACTGAATAATATTCCACTGTGTATATATATCTTCTTTATCCAGTCATCTGTCAATGGACATTTAGGTTGCTTCCATGTCTTGGCTATTGTAAATAGTGCTGCTATGAACACTGGGGTGCATGTATCTTTTTGAGTTAGATACACAGAAAACTGGTTTGAATCTTAGCTCCAACTTCCAGTGGGGTCCCCCTGAGCTTGGGCTTCCTCACTTGCAGGGATACGATGAAGGCATTCTTAGCCAGCTTCACTGAGCGGGCCAGCCAGACCAACCTCATCCTGGAATCCCTGCTCCGCTCTTGGTCCGTAGTGGGGTAGCCCATTATTCCACGCCGCACCTCCCAGTGCCACCATCGGAACCACACCTAGGCTGCCTGGCCCTGTGGCTCTGCCTCTGTCGCAGGTGCCTGGCCTACTGCAATCTGTGGTCCAGTTCAGGGCCCCAACCCGTCCAGGCTGTGCCTTCACACCGTGCAGTTACCGACTTACGTCCAGCCACCAGGTCCCACGAGAGCACAGGGATGATGAGGCCTTACCTGCACGGGCTTGTCCCTGTGCTGCTGCTGGGGGTGACTTCCATCCTTCCACAAACACCCATTTTTGTGGGGCTGAGCAGAGCCACTCTGCCTCTGTGACTCACAGAGTGCTGACAGCCACCACCTGCCTACAAACGACAAATAAAAGGGGAGAAACACTGCCTATACAGGGCTATTGAACACCAAACCTTCCTTCTCTGCTGAACAAGAGTATGCGTTGAAACAGGAAAAGTTTAAAAAAAAATTAAAAAAGAAAAAAAGAAATAGGGAAAGTTGGTGAAATTACATCACTTAAAATATAGGGAAGGCGTATTGGTTAAACACGAAATCTCTACGTTCAAAGGGATCGATTGTAACTTCTTTCATTTGAATTCAGACATCTTTCCCAACTAGTGATGAACTTTTTCTCGAATAATCTATGACACTCTCCTGCTGTGAGAAGCTAAAATGGCAACTTTTTCATGGCCAGTCAAGGAGTGGCACCGAGCTGTCTGCACATCTGGAGAGAATAGCCCTCCAAGGAGGTCACCTGGATGGCCTTTACCTGGAGCATCATCAGTGGTCCAGGAGCCAGGAGTTTTGGTAATGTGGCATTAAACTAATCTTTCCTTCTCAACCCTTCTCTCTGTCACAATTTACTATTGAATTCAGAAGCCCAGTTCCCTTTAGAAAGTGGTACTTGGTGCCCTTTTCTGAGGCACGTGGAGTCTGCCCTTCCAGCTGGGGGTGGACCACAAGGAGAATCTCTGAAAAGCCAGAACCTGAACCTTTGCTGAGGAGGATGGGACAGGGAGGCTCCGACGGTGACGTGGCCCAGCAGTGTGAACCCAGCGCATCTTTGGAAGGCCCCCTCCTGCAGCCCCAGCCAGCACTGTGGGAAAAGGGTTTCAGCTCTGGCACCTCTTTTAGAGCAGGCAGGTAGCTAGATACGAGCAGAAAAAGGGGAGCACAGGCCAAATGGCAGGAAATCATACATCTTGTGAACAACGGGGGTCCTTTGGCAGACAGAAAAGCAGGAACCTCTGGACTGATAAGAAATCACACATTTTGGGGTGACAAGTGTCCTGGAGGCAGACAAAGAAAGGTGGGGAAAGGCAGGAATCTCCAGCAGCCAAAGGTAACCTTTCACTCCTCATGCCCTCATCCGAGTTCCTGATCGTGACTAAATAAGGACAAAAATCCCTCCGCCCCTTCGGGAAGGTGGAGCTGGGATGAAGATCTGAAAAGACAACTCCAAACTCCTCCCCACCGATGAATATTCTGCCCATTCATCTTCACACCCCATAGAACCAGCTTGCCAAAGAAGCCTGGGGCAGCTACCCACCTGGGTCTGCCCGCTGTTTCCTTGAGCGCGTACTGTCACTTAATGAGCCCTTGCTTTGCCTTCTTGCCTCCGTGTCTCACTGCTGAATTCTTTCTGTGACGAGACAGGAGCCTGCTCTCTAGTGACACCTCTATGAGGTTTGTGGGTTTTGAAGCAGAAACAATGATGAAGACTTTCCTTAAGAAAAGGAGCAGAAATTATCTTAATTTGGAAAAATTTCCCCAAACGTATGAGCACATAAACACTTCGCAGGGGCCCATCCTGGGGTCTTGGCAGCGGCCTGAGGCTTGGGAGACGTGCCAGCTCTCGGGCGTGCCGGCATCCAAGTGTTCCCAGCCACGTCCGGGCTGTTTCTCGGTCACAGCTGCCTTTGGCCCTCGGGCCTTGGTCATCTTCCCCTTCGTACCTGGGCCTCGTACACCTTCATCCTTTCTCAAGCTTTAGTGTCAGGTAAAGAAAGAAGCTCTGCTCTTGACTCTGGGCTTCAGTTTTGAAAGACTAGGAAACTAACAGAATGGCCTCCCTGATGCTAAAGCTCTTTGCTGATTTATTCTGACTTAAAATTCTTGCAACTTGTTTTTCTTTTTTCTCTGACAAATCTCCATCTCTGCTTCACTTGCTCGACTATTTTTGTGCTAAACAGCCCCCAGCCTGCCCATGACGCCCTCCCCTCCCTGTACGTTCTTTACCCAGAACAGCTGAGCCTTTAACCCAGAAGCTGTGCTCCGGGAAGGTGGTCACGGGCTGACAACCTCCGAAGAGTGAACAGACCCTCCAGAGTTTCTCCGTGAGGCCAGGTGGATTAAGAAGAATAGAGCGTCCCAGAAAACACACTGATTGTCGTCGCCTTTCTGTTCTGTCTGGTTTTTCTATAAAACCTCAGGACGCCAACCCCAAGGTGGATTCACCGTCTCTGAGGCACTCCTGCTGTGGCTCCCCTCGCCTGGCAAAGCAGTAAAGCCGTTCTTTTCTAATTTTCCTAAAATTCTGCCCCCGAGTCTCCATTTGGCTCTCGGAGTTCAGAGGCCAGTTTTTTAGCAACAGTTTCCTCTTCTATAAAGTGAGAGGCTGAGATGTTTCCTGTTAGAAAACATCTGAAACGCGCTTGACTCTCAGTAAACGCCACCCGTGCCCGCTCCTTAGACTTCTGGCCCGAGCTCCTGACCAGTCAGAAGCCCCGGTTTCTATGTCCGATTCCAGCACAGAATTTGATTAGAGCTGAGAGTTATAAGAAGAATTGTGTCTTTCTTCCTATGGTGTAAAAGCAACTACCAGAAGACGCCAGGGACCACCAGGAGTGTGAACATCGGGGTACTTCACTGAAGGCTTGTTTATCGGAGAAAATGACCAAACCCAGCTTGCATCTTAAGCATCTGACCAGAGGAGATTGTAGAACAAAGCTACCATTCCATGGTGGACTACACTGCAACTACCAAACTCATTTTAAATGATAACCAGTAGATTTTCATAACATATTGCTAAGGGAATAACACAGGGTACAGAACCGTATTTACCACAGTATTTCATTTTTGTAAAATAATACACTTTTCACATACACACACACACATATGGAAGCATGGCGGCCACATGTTCCCTGTGGTTATCTCAGAATGTGAAAAAAGGGGCCCTTCTCTTGTTTTGCGTGCCTGGGTTTCCTACAAGCCTGCAGCGCGTAGCGCCGGAGGGCTCTCCTTGGCCCGCTCCTTTGCTCCGTCCAGCTACTTCGAGCCTGCCATCAAATTTTAATTATCGAGTAGGTGAGAGACTGCGAGACACTTTCAGACTCATGCTCGTGAATTTAGAAACAGCAGGTGCTTCCAGCCTGTTATTGTAGTGACTCTAGAAGAGTGATGACTTTCTCCATTTTGTGGCTCTGACGATTCTTCAGGAAATTAAGCTGAAAGTTTAATGTCAAGTGGCTCTGTGAACAGCATTTTTACTGGAACTCAAGCGTTTGAATTTCTGAGATGTGAAGCAACACTGTTCCACGCAGTAGAGAGTTTTCTTGGACCGCTGAAGCCATCACACATGGTTCCAACAGGAGCTTTTGTGGGGACCACATACACATGTGACCCTAAACTTCAGACACCCCCAGTCACAGCCTTCGTGCATCCAGGCAGATTCACAATGCTTGAAGCAGCTTCCTAAAGACTAGTTGGTTTCACTTTGTGAAACTGTACTTCTAAACAGTAACCTCTCGAGCAGCTGAGAAATAAATCCAAATAATAAGATCAGCGGCCGAAATGATCCCCAAAGTTTATATTCTGTGTTACTACCAACAGTAATGTTAAGTAAAAAAAATGACTTCATATTTAATTTCATAGCTTGCAAACTACTTTTTAAAAGCAGTTTTGTTGACATAGAATTCACAGAACCGTACAATGCACCCATTTCAAGTGTACAACTCAATGGTTTTTGTTTATTTCAGAGTTGTGCAGTCATCACCACGATCTAATTTTAGAACATTTTTTTCATGAAACTCCAGACCTACTAACAATCACCTCCCATTATGCACCCCACCCCTCATCCCCGGCCTTAGGTATCCCCTAACCGAGTCTCTATTTCTCTGGACATCAATATAAATGGAATCATACAACATACAGTCTCTTGTAACTTTGTAACTAGCTTCTTTCTCATAAGTGTGTAATGTTTATGAGGTTCATCCATGTTGTAACATGTCAGTTATTCATTCCTTTTAATTACTGGGTAATAGTCCATTGAATGAATACACCACATTTTATTTGTCCAGTCATCAGTTGGTGAACCTTTGGGTTGTTTCTACTTTTTGGCTATTATGACTAATGCTGCTGCGAACATTCATGTACAAGTTTTTTTTTAGTAGATCTTTGTTTTCATTTCTCTTGGACACGTGCCTAGGAGTGGAACTGCTGGATCGTATGTAACTACGTGTTTAACATTTTTTTCTCTTTTTTTCCCGCCATTAGATTGCCTTTTTTTTTTTGTTTTAATTGAAGTACAGTCATGGGGGAGGGTATAGCTCAGTGGTAGAGTGTGTGCTTAGTATGCACAAGGTCTTGGGTTCAATCCCCAATACCTCCATTTAAAATAAATAAAACCTAATTATCCCCCAACAAACAAACAAACAAAACCAAAAAAAAAAAAATTGAAGTGCAGTCAATTACAACGTGTCCATTACTGGTGCACAGCACAATGTCCCAGTCAGGCAAACACATACATATGCTCATTTTCATAGTTTGCATATTTAACATTTTGAGGAACTCCCAGACTGTTTTTTCAAAGCAGCTGCATTTTTACATTTCCATTCCCACCAGCAGTATAAAATGTTCCAGTTTCTCCAAATCCTCACCAACGCTTGCTAATTGTCTTGTTGTTGTTGCTGTTATAGACATTGTTTATTGTTTTCCAAACAACAGTCAATTCTCCAATTTTGTGACCCCAACTGGGTGCCCTACAATCCAGTCCAGTTCTGACACAGACTACCTGAGTTAGCACAGAGCCCACAGGTTTAAGGGCTCAGTCCCACAAGACTGCCTCCACTTCACATGCCGGCTGCAAATGCCAGCCCCCAGGCCACCCTCTCTTCTGCCCAGTGGACTATAAATTAAGGGTTTCCCATGACCTCACCTCAGGTCCAGTAATGAGATAAAATAACTCACAGAGCTCAGGAAAGCTCTATACTTATGATAAGTTTTATCTTAGAGGATACAGCTTAGGAATAGCCCAGTGGAAGAGGTGCACAGAGCAAGGTGTGGGGCAGGGGGGCAGGACTTCCATGACCTCTCCGTGGATGCCACACCACCAGCATGCCAACATATTCAACACTCCAGAAGCCCTCTTGGTCTCTTTGTTTCAGTGTTTCTAATCAAAGCTTCACTGACTGGGCATGATTGATTAAATCAATGGCCATTGGCGATTGAACACAGCCTCCATCTCCCTTCCCTTGAGGCACAGGATTGGGGCTGCTCGGTCTAAGCTTCTAATCACGTGGTTGGCTCCTCCGTCAACAAGCCCCATTCCGAGGCTGTCTAAGGGTCCACAAAGTGTCCTCTCATGAACTTAAATTCAGAGGTGGTCAAAACAGGCTCATTTTGGAAAAAAAAAAAAAGACACTCCTACCACTCAGGAAATTCCACAGAGTTTAGGCTCTCTATGCCAAGAACCAAGTACAAAGATCGAATATGTATTTTTTTATTGTATCGCAGTCTCCCTGGTGGATGTGAAGTGTTATCTCATTGTGCCGCTGATTTGCATTTTCCTAATAACTAATGACATTGAGTATCTGTTCAAATGCTTATTGGTCTTCTGCATGTCTTTACTGAACAATGGTCTATTTAGATCCTTTGCCCATTTTTTAAAAATTGGGTCATTTATCTTTTTATTATTGATTTGTAAGAGTTCTTTATATATTCTGGATCCATGTCCTTTATAGACTTGCCAATATTTTCCCCATTCTATGGATTTTTCTTATCATTTTCTTAATGATATTCTTTGCCACCCAGAGTTTGTCATCTTTATGGTGTCCAATTTATCTACTGTTCACTTTTTTCCCCTATTGTTTCCTTTTGTTCCTGTATTTTTGGTGTTATATCTAAGAAACTGTTGCCTAACTCAGAGTCACAAAGATGTACTCTGATGTTTTCATCTAAGAATGTTACGGTTTTAGATCTTACGTTTGGGCCTATAGTCCATGTTGAGTTAATTTATGTGACTTGTGTGAGAAGAAGGGACGGCTTCATTCTCTTGCATGTGGATAGACCTGTACCCTCTGTTGAAAAGTCTGTTCTTTTCCCATTGAGTCATCTTGGAACCCTTCTCAAAAAATCAATTGACCGTAAGTGTAAAGATTTATTTCTAGACTCTCAGTTCTAGCCCATTGACGTATATGTGTATCAGTACGTCAGTACCACGGTCTTGGTTAGTGCAGCTTTGTAGTAAAATTTGAAATCAGGAACTGTAAGTCCTCCTACTTTGTTCTTTTGTCCCATTGGTTTTGGCCATTCTGAAGCCCTTTGCCTTTCCATACAAATTTTAGGATCAATGCATCAATTTTCACAAAAAAGCCAGTTGGGATTTTGATAAGGATTGTGCTGAATCTACAGATTGCTTTGGGGAATGCTGCCATCTTAACAATGTCAACCTTTCTGATCTGTGACCATGCAGGTCCTTTCATCTATTTAGGTAACTTATTTCAGCAATGTTTTGTGGTTTTTAATGTACAAGTTTTATATTTCTTTTTTTAAATCAAATTTATCCCTATAATTTCTATTCTTTTTCATGTTATAATAAGTTAAATTGGTTTCTTAATTTTATGTTTGGGTAATTTTTAATAACATATAGAAAAAAATAAATTTTTGTATATTGATCGTGTATCCTGCAATCGTGCTGTAATTGTTTATTAGTTCTAATAGTTTTGTTTTTAGTGGATTCCTTAGGATTTGCAAAATACTTTTATACACATTATTTTGCTTAATCACAAGAAGAGAACTGTGACTGTGTAGGACAAGCTTTCATCTCACAATTTTACAGGTGAGACCGAGGCTCAGAGTGGCAAATAACCTGTCCAAGACCCCACCATTATTAAATGGTAGCATCTTGACTGATTCTCAGGACAGAGTCTGAAAACAGAGCAGAATGACCACAGGGTCAATTTTTCTCACCATCCAAATACTTTAAAGAAAAAAGTGCAACCTACAAGAAAAAAAGAGGTTGAGAAAAAGAGACAATAGCTGATAAGTTTCGGCAAAATTTTTTCAGGGTAGAAAAATGGGGCAGTTACTGACTTAGTGGAATAGAGGAAGCCTTAGCTTGAGTGTCTAAGGCAGAACTTCAGAAATGAACATAGTTATAAGATTTGTGTACGCATTTAAGAAATGAAATGATTTTGCCCAAGTCCCAGAAAAGTCTCAGGACTTGGGAAGTCCCACAGAAAACAGGGGTGAGGGGTGGAGTGAGGATTCGAGGAGATTGGCACACAGCGACTTAAATCCCCACACTCTCCCGCATCTCCTGCAGTCTGGTGCCTCTCTCTCCATCTATGCAAAGGCTGACTGGGGACCCCAGAAAGAGAGAGGGGTGGAGGGTGGGATGTGGGGGAAACAAATTAAATGGTGCACCATCACTCAGGTCCTTGTCAAAGGCTGGCAGCTGTCAAAGGCTGGCGTCTCTAGGTAGGAGAACAGAGGAAAGACCTTTCTCTAGTCAGATGGGGGCCCCCTTTTGGGGTCCCCTCCGACAGAAAACATGAATTGCCATCAATCACCTTGTGGACAGACCTACACCCCGCCACAATACACATCTTATAGTCAGATTTTTGGTGTCAATTTCTTTTCATTTTTCAGTTTTATTAAGTAGAATTGTTACAATTTCACTGCACATATACCAAATACTGCATGTAAATACATATACACAATATACCACAATTTTAAAAAATTTACATATATGTACTGTTCATTGTTTCTAAGCACATTTAGAGCTTTAGTTTTTTAAACTTATATAGTTATCAAAGGAATCAAGCCAACCACATGATAAGAATTGATTCAAAAAGATACATATGCCCCGTTACTAATGGCAACATTATTTATAATTGCCAAGATATGGAAGCATCCTAAGTGCATGTCAATAGATGAATGGATAAAGAAGGTGCAGTGTATATATGTAATGAAATACAACCCTTGGTGTCTGCATTTTTAATATGAACCAATATTTGAGGGAAATCTTTGACATCAAAGAGAGGGGTAATAAATAAATAAATAGAAAAAGGGAGTCCAGAGAAAACATGGATAATACAGGAAGCAGAAAACTAAAATAACGAAAACAAAACTTCTTAGTGTCTTCAAGGAGTGTGAAAGTCCTCTTGGAAATTAAAACCAGGAGTTGAAAAATGGGATATGAATATGGTAACTTCATTAGCAGGATTGGAAGGTAAAGTTCAGGAAAGCCTTCAAGGGATTGAAATTGGACAACCCAAACAAATCCAGGGCGAGTAGAAAAAGAGAGGTCAGAGACACAGTCCAGGAGTTTCAATGTCTGCTGAGGAAGATTGCAGAAGGAAGACACAGATGTGCTGGTGGAGGGGAAAATGATCGAAGCTGTGATGTTAAAAAAAAATCTTCCAGAATGGAACGGCAGAAGTCTTTGAGTTGAAAGGGGACACAGAGTGCCCACAATAATTAATTTTTAGAAAAGTGTCACATCATCATGTAGGATTACCAAGAATAAAGAGAAAAAAATTTAAAGCTCCTGGGCAGGGCAGGTGTGTGAGTGTGTGTGAGTGTGTGTGTAAAAGTGTCCCTGTGTGTGACAGATTCAGGATATGAAGTCAGGATGGCAATGAACGTCTTAACAGCAAAACTGAGAGATAGAAGCTAATGATACAACGCCTTCAATATTCTGAGGGAAAATGACTTTGAACCAAAATTCTATCCTCAGGCAAACTCTCCATCAAGGGTAACTGTAAGAGAAAGACATTTTCAGAAAACCAAAGGCTCAAATATTTTACCTCCCGTGGACTTTCCTTTAGGAAGAGATCCTTCAGCAAAAGAAGGAAATTAATCAAGAGAGAGGAAGATGGCCCGCCGCCCAGATAACAGATGATTCAACACAGGGGATGGCCCAGGGATGTCTTGGGTACAGGCCTCCAGACTGGCTCAGGGGTCCGAGATCTCTAGGAGGAATTCTCCAGCAGAAGTGAAGAACAGAGCCTCTGTACTTGTGTCTGTGAATAATGTTATTGATTTTGGATGATTTGGGGGGAAAAAACTATTAGAACATAGAAAATTTGACAAATGAAAAAACAGAGCAGCAATTAAGTCCAGGAGAAAAGAATCAAGGGAGGAAGGAGGTACGATCATAGTGAACTTTTTGGCTCAAGAGGGAGTCGTATTTTATAGTCGTAGTAATGTAAATGCTGCTTATCGACTTAATCAAAGATTGTGCTCGAACTATGCTGGGAGAGGTGGAGAAGGAGGGCTGAGGTGGAGCAGCGCGCTCCATCCTCAGCTCCCACGGTTAAGATGTCAAGGGACAACGCCTACAAATGACAGTTCAGGATTCAGCAGTGTAGACAGATTATTTAGAAACGCAGAGGTTAAAAGCAAGGGAAAAAGCTAGATGCTTTGAGAGGACTTGCTTCGAAGGAGGAGCCTGGGAGAGGACAAAGGGTGGGGCGGGGCAGTGATAATTTTTATGATTAGCCTTTTGGTAACTTTTGACTTTTAAAATCATGCGCATTTATTTACACTGAGAATTGAGAGAAGGAGGAAGGGAGGGACGGAGGGAGGCAGAGACAGAAACCGAGACAGAGAGACAGAGAGGATGGACTCTGGGACCCACGTATCAGAAGACTGAACTACAGTTCTCTCTTCGATGTGCAACTTTCCAAACTTTCTGTATCAGGGTTTCCAGAGAACTGTGCCCTCCCCTCCACCTGCCACCCCTGCTGCAAGTCACAGACACCTCTAGAAATCTCTATTCTGCTTCCCTCGGACCCCTGTAGGGGGCCCGGTTCCAGGCTTCATGGCTCCTACGGGCAAGCCCAGTTTGGGCTGGTGTTTTCCCAAGAAGGCATCTGGTTTGCATATAATGAGCGATTTCTGGCTCCCCCTTTGGCTGCACTTGGAAAAGAGCGCGGTGCCGAGGAAGCCTGAAATCAGCCTCCTAAACTGTCTCCCAGGGAGCCTTTCTGTTTCTGCTCATGCAGCCCTCGCTGCTGAGAGGAGGCTGGTGGCAGGAAGCGGCTGTGCTGAGCTGAAGAGCTGGAAGCGGCATCCGGATCCCCCGCACTGGCGCCGGCCTCGCCCTGCGGCTGCTCTCCTCGCGGATGAGCGGAGCAGGCCCGCCGCAGGGCCTAGGGAGGGTCAGCGGTCCAGGAAACGTCCTCAGGCCGGGCTTCGGGAACGCTGGGCGGGGCTCGGAACCAGCCCCCCCGGGCTGGCCCAACTGCTCTCCTCTGGGACAACAGTCCTGAGGTCCCCTCCCACCGCCACCGACCCCACAGTCCTGGAGGCTGCTAGCTGTCCCAGATCTGCTCTGTGCAGACACCCCGGCCCAGCCCAGCACCCTGTTCACGCCCACGCTTGAAGGCTGACACCTGCTCGTGGCCGGGTGGCTTTCCTTCCTTTCCCCACAGTGGCTTCCTTAAGACGAAGGACAGAGAGGGATGCTGGGGGAGGTGCTCCTCTTCCCTGTATGCACCTGGGCTAGGAGCTCCATGGGCTTCTCTCACTCTCTTTGTCCCCTCCCTCCTTCTGACATCCTATTTACCTCTGCTGTCCCCAGGTCCTCACAGCTGGCTGCCCCGGAGGTAGGGTTCACATCTTTGCTGCCAGCCAGGCTCAGGACCAGATGCTCAGACTCAGGGCAAACCCTCCTGGTCCCCTCAAACGGAGCCAGTCCTTGGGATGAGACTGAGATCCCGGCCCCCCTACAAAGCCCTGACGGGCTGCTCGGCTCTCTTCCTGGAAGGAGTCGGTTCTGCAGGAGCTGGGTGCTCAGCCACCTCTTCTCAGGCTCCTGCCGGCTGAGAAAGGGACATAGGGAGCTGATGGAGTGAAGAGAGCAGCATAGGTGGGCACTCTCTGATGAAGGCCAGCTCCGGGGGCTTGGGCTTGAGGCCAACGTGGGCTTTCCTGCTCTCTCTGGCCACCCGGGAGGAAGTGGAGACTAGCCCAGCCAGTTGCTAAGCTGATCGAGATGGCTCCACTGGAAGCACGGAGAGGGCGGTGGGTGCTTGGGCTCCGCCCACCAGAGGACATCTGACCGCTTCCTTCCACCAGGCAGATCATGCTCCCCGCCCCTCTACTGGGAAGGAGCCAGGAAGGGGAGAGCCCCAGGGAGGGGTGGGGATGGCACTTTCCAGGGCTCCCTTGTCAGCAGTTCCCTGGGAAGACACAGGCTCCCCTCCCTCCAGGGCAGGCGGGCACGTGGCCCTGTATCCAGGGCCGCCCTTTCCCCACCAGCCTGGAACTGGAGTCCTCCCCAGCTCCAGCCTGTGTGATGGGGTCCTGGTACCCCTCTGGCTTTCCCTGCCAACTGCTGCACTGGGGTTTCACCATCTGGACAGACGGAGCTCCTGGAATCACAATCCCCACCTTTCCAGATTTCCAGTACCGGCTCACTGCCTAGACCACCCCCCGCCCCCCACTGGGGCCTGTTGCCCTGCACAGTTGCTCTGGGACCAGCTGTTTCCAGTTGGGACCGACTGTGGTGTCACTCAGCCCTTGCAGTGCCTCAGGCTGCCTGGCTACCTCTTATGGAACCGGCATCCACAGCCAGTGTGGGTCCCGGGCCCCCTTCTCCTGGAAACTCCACGTCACTGGTTGCCTGTAGTTGCCATAGTTCTGTCCTGTTAACTGTGCCATGAAAGGATCTGGTCACGTTATGCCATTCCTCTTCCTCTTGCGTTACTTCTTTGTCGTCTTTGCTTTATTTCAGCCTTCTGGGCTCACCCACAGTCAGGGACGGTAGCGGCTGGTTTGGGGAGGGAGGGAGGGGCGGCTGTGGAAGAGGAGGTTGATCTGAGTCCAGCAGGCGTTACTGAGCATCCCCTGTGGGTGGGACACTGCACAAGTTTTTGTGGGAGATGCAAAGGCGACCTTGTTTAAGGAGATCATATTCTAAAACTACACAGACCCCACATGACCCCACGGAGGGAAAGCGCTCCCTCTGAGCCCTGGCTTAGGCGGTGGTGTCCACACCTCCGAGGAACAGGATTCACTCGCGGTCCTCCTGTTTTTTAGGGCCCTCTCATAGTTCAGGCTTCCGTGAGCTCAACTCTGCACGCTCTCCTGCCTCCCGTCACAGTCACGGCAGCTGTGTGATGCACACTGACTCCTATACTCCTATCCCTTACTCAGCCTCCCAGTCCCATTTGAGGTTGACCAGCTGCCTTGGTTTTCTACTATAGGAAGCTTGGGGCTCAGGCTGCCTTTGGTATCAACTCTCCTTGTTCTCAACATTTCCTTCCAAAATCTGAAAGGCAGGGAGTACTTGTTTCTGAGCAGCAGCAGGGACATCTTCCTTGTTCAGCTGATAGTTGGAAGGACCAGCGGAGCATGATTTTTCCTGCGACTCAACCAAAGAGAGGTGATCCGAGCCTCGACATTTTCCTGGCTGGTTCAGCTACAACATTATTGACTTCGTGAATGGAAGGGTCGTTGCTGTTCGGTCTGAGTGATAATGAAGGTGGGAGCGAGGGCACCCACTGTCCCGGCAGCTCCCCGTGGCAGCCAGAGAGGGACCTGGGGAAGTGGACAGAAGGAGCTGACGGGTGTGAGGTTCTCCGTCAGCTGTAAATCAGTGTATACATTAAGGGTTACCGTAGCAAAGTGTAGGCTCTATCTTTTCTGCTTTGCCTCTTCTCTCTTGGTTGGGAAAATGAATTTCCCTTCAGTAACTGTGAATGATCTAAAAGCTTTTCAGATGCGGCTTCCCTCACCAAGTGGCTGGCAGGGTAGGAAGTGAAGGCAGGAGGTGGCACACAGTGGGTGTTCCCTGCGGATGTTTTTGTTGACTGAATAAATGGAGAAGAACAGAAAGGTACTTCCTGAGAGGCACAGACGTGGGCTTGAAAGCCTTAAAATCCCAAGGAAGAGAGTTGATTTTTAGAAATAAACCACCCCGAAAAGAAAAGTTGAAAACCGGGAGGCAGACCACATGTTATCCTCCCTGGCCAGCACTGCCTGAGCTCACTGATGCCCTGGGACTTGCATTAAATGCACCACATGAATGGATTCACTCATCTTCCCAATGCCTCCGAAGACAAGGGTGCGATTTCAACCTTTTATCACTATTTTTCACTCTTTACAACTATTTTAGAGATGAAAAAAAATGAAGCATAAGAGAGGCTCACTAGCTCACCCAAGGATCCCCAGTGGTGAGGGACAGCCCACAGTGGACGTGGGCCAAACTTAGAGCCCTAGGGGCTGACCTTCTGTACAGGGGCCGGCAGGGTCTGTGCTCCGTCCTTATCCCACCATCCTGGGTGTGGCAGTCGGCTCCCGGCTACGTATTTCCAGGGACTGTTAGGTCAGTAGAGTGAGTCCCTAGAATGCGGTGAAGGATGACCCAAACCAAGTTCCCTAAGCGACAGAACAGGCATCGCAGGATGTATCACCAAGACCAGGTTTCTCAGCAGTGCTGCTTTTGGCACTTTAGGCTGGGTGGTTCTTTGCTGGGGGCTGTCCTGGGCGCGGTGGGGTGTTTAGCAATATCCCCGCCGCCACCCACTAGTGGCCACAGCACGCTCTCCCTCAGTGGTGACGACACTGCTAAGTGGTCCCTGGGGGATGCTGACTCCTCACCTTGACCCTCACTTGAGATCCACTGACTTAGAGACGTGAAGGGCCAGGAGAACACACTGCTGTTAAATAGTTTTGAGTCTCAGGGTGCATGATCTTGACAAGGATCTGGAGAAGTCACTTGGGCTCAGAAGAGCTGGGTCTTCTGAACTCTGGTACATGAAGTCAGCCAGAAACAAGGGAGCTGGAAGGAGGACTTCCCTGGATGGAAGCGGGGAAAACCGGGATCTCTGAGATTCAATTCGCTGAACATTTTATATAAGGTTTAGGTTATCAGATAAGGAGGAGATTGAAGTTTCAATCTTTCCTTTGTCTCTGGCTGTTCGGCTGGACTTTGGTAAGTATTTTCTTTCTTTTGTTATTGAGGTATAATCGGTTACAGTGTGTCAATCTCTGGTGCACAGCATGATGTCCCAGTCATGCATATACATGCATATATTCCTTTTCATATTGTATTTTCTTACTTACTGTTTTGTTCAACACACATTTATTTAGTGCATACTACTGTCTGTCATTGTATTGAACAGGTTTATTTCTTTCCATTCCCTGGGCCTGACACACAATAGATGCTTGCTGAACATGATCTTGAATTGATTAAGGGAGACAATTGCCTGTGAAAATGAAGTCATCTTGGAAGTGGATTTGCTATAGTTTCAGACCTGCCACAATATCGTTCAGCAGTGGGTGGCCTGCTTTCTGGGGGCATGTGATGGTCTAGTTCTATACATCTGGATTTATAACGAAAGGCAATGTATTTGTTGATTAAATTATTTATCTCTTTAAAGACCTGACTTCCTCCCGATCGTGCTCTTTGGTGTGACAGAATTTAGTGGAAAAGGATTCTGGGGAAGGTTTGCCAGCTTGGGATCAGGGCAGGGACTGGAAGAAGTCTGGGACAATCTTCAGCTTTCTCTGGAGCCAGGAAGTAATGTTGGGGGCAGAGGGGGACCTCAGGGACAGCACTCACATCAGATGGCTCTGAAGGAGGCTTGAGAAGGCAGCCGAAGCCCAGGGACCAGAGGGAAAGTCATGTTGGCAGACAAGGGACAAATCAGGAATGTTTCTATTTGTATTGCCTTTTTGTAAGGAAATTTTATATTGTTATACATATACATATGCTATAAAAATTATGCACAATCATTGTAGGAAAAACGGAGGGAAAGCACAGGGAGAAAAATGGGAACCTACCCTTATTTCTTCACCCCGGTGACAGCAGCTGGTCCTTTGCAGCCTTTTTGGTGCACATACATCTTCACATTGTATCATGAACACTTTCCCATGTCAGCGAAAGTTAAACATCACTTTCAGTGGCTGCAAAATAATTTATTTGGTATTTCATCACAGCATTTGTTTCCCAATTTTTTTCAATTGTAAATAATACTCCAGTTTGGAAAACTGCTGTCTTGAGAAAGATCCGCATGAAGTCAGAGTGATGCTGGCACTAAGCAGGGTGTGCCCATAGAAGTTGGGACAAATGAGTGACATCCAGCTTCCAGGGATGACCCACCCTCAGCGATGTTCTCAGAGCATTGCCGTGAGGCTGAGGTGTCTCCGACCCGGGGGTCCTCGGCGGTGCACAAGGACAGTGTCCCAGTTAGCTGCCTGCAGCAGGGAGGTGTGCAAGAAAGGCTTTGCTTCCAAGCTGCCTGGTGGAGATTTGTTACATTTCACCAACATTGGGACTTGCAACATGAACTGAGTCCAAGAAGAGCCCCAGTACAATGAACGTATGTTGCTTGCCCTGCCGGGCTGTGCCAGCACCATGCTGGGAAGGATGCCTTCACTGGCTGATGGGCGTGCTCTAAGCCGTTGGAGTGTTACAGGTGTAACAGTGTTACAGGCGTGACAGTTTTACAGGCATGCAGCATAATAAAGAATACGTTTGGTTTCTGTCCCTGGTTCCTGGCACAGAGCTCCTCAAACCCTTGGAATTTCCAGATAGGAGTGTGTTTTGTTATTCACAAGGAGTCCCTTTGGGTCATGCCTGAGTTGATGGTGATGAGGTGACTCTTGGCCCCAGGTAAGGGGGGGAGACCCTAGAGAGCTTCTGGAGGGGGGCTGGTCACCAGAAGAACCAACTGTGGTGATTGGAGGGTTAGAATTATCAGCCCGAGCCCCCCAACTCCTGAGAGAGGGGCTGGCGGTTGAGCTCAGTCACTTGGCCAATAATTGAATTAATCATACCCATGTAATAAAACTTTAATAAAAACACTGAAACAATGAGGCTAAGGGAGCTTCCTGGTTGGTGAGCACATCCATGGATGCACAGGGAAGGCGCCCCACCCAATTCCACAGGGAGAGGTCTGGAAACTCCATGCCCGCCATCCCCTGGACCTTGCCTACATAGCTCTTCCATTTGGCTGTTTCTGAGTGTATCCTTTATGTTTTTAAATTGAAGAACAGTCAGTTTATAACGTTGTGTCAATTTCTAGTTACAGTGTAATGTTTTATCATCCATGTACATACATATATTCCTTTTCATATTCTTTTTCCATTATAGGTTCCTACAAGATACATATTGAATATAGTTGCCTGTGCTATGCAGAAGATACTTGTTTTGTATCCTTTCAATGCAACTGTAATTGTAGCACTTTCCTGAGTTCTAGGAGTCATTCTAGTGACTTATCAAAACTGAAGGGGGTTCATGGGAATCCCCCAAACTTACAGCCCATTGATCAGATGTCTGTGTGACCCCCGAGACTTGCAACCGGTGTGTCGTGGGGCAGCCTGGTGAGACTTGGCCTTTGACAGTGAATCAGTGCTGATTGCAGGTAGACAGTGTCAGAACGGAATTGAACGGGAGGTAGGAGACCCAGCTGGCGTCTGAGATGTGTTGTTGGCACCACCCAAGCCATCCAGCCTCTCACTTAATCATCCCACTTCCCTTGCTCTGATTCTGTGCTCTCCAACTGAACTTTTGATAGTAATTTGGTTTCCCCAAGAGACTTTTCCATGGTGGAATGATTGAATTAACTAATCTACACGTTTGGCAATTAAATAGATTGGGACAGTGGTTTCTTCATCTCTGGTGAGAATTTTGCGAGAGTGTAGTAATGTCATCGTGTAGGGTGACCACATCCCAGTTTCCCTGGAACTTCCCTGATTTGGAAACTGGAAGTCCTCTGCCTTGGGAACCCCCACGGCCCTGGGAAAACCGGGACCACTCATCAGCCTACCACCAGGACAAGGGCCTCCTAACGATCCAAGTTGAATACCAGGGTCTGGGTCCTGGGACAGGGGCCCCGTCCCACTGGCACATGGTCATTTCTTCCACACAAGAAGCCGCAGCCTGCCTGGCACTGGGGTGAGGCCATTTTCACGGTGGCACATTTGAATTATAAATATCTAGAAACAGACCCCAGGCCCAAAGGCTATCAGTACAACATTGGGTTTTTTGTTTTTTTAATTATTTTTATTTTTGGGGTGTGGCAATTAGGTTTATTTATTTCAGTGGAGGTACTGGGGATTGAACCCAGGACCTTGTCCATGCTAAGCATGTGCTCTACCACTGAGCTATACCTTCCCCCACAACTTTGTCTACAAGGAGGATGTGGCTAAAAGTAGAGGCGTCCAGTCATGAGACTGGTCCAGGTCTGAGGAGTGGGTTCCCTGACGGTATCCCAGCTCTGGCCGATGCTGCGGACCTTGGAGAGAACACCTAGGGCAGCAGTTGAGAGCTTTTGTGAGGATAACAGGATGGGGAGTTGTGAAAGGGCAGGTTCCGGGGTGCTATTTCCTTATAGCATGATTGAATATTTCCAGGAATAAAGTCAAGGATTCTGCATTTTTAATAAGATCCACCACTAACAGTGATGGTCTGTGGACCACAGTTTGCGAACCACGACTTTAATTAAGCAAGTGAACAAATGAGATGTTTCCACAGATTCGCTGTCTCCACGTCCACGCAGTCACTGAACATACGATCTCCCTTAGGGAGTCATGAGAGGAGCAAGTAAGCCGGAGGCAGGGTGCTCCGGGGGCTGTACCTGTTGCAGATGACACAAAGCTGTCTACGTGGTGGTCCTTCTTGCAGGACCACTGCACAGGGTACCAGCTGTCTCTGAACAGGGAGGAAGGAGATCACTGGAGGCAGGTGAAGGCAGAATTCCAATGAGCCCAAATCAGATTGCTGCTGGGATGTCAGGCGAGAGGAGCTTTTGTTTTCCTCTTCAGATCTCCTTGAGTTCCTCCCAGATACTCCAGGCTTCTGCCTCTGCTCCACCAGTGCCCCGAGGCAGGCAGCACACAGTTTGCTGGGACAGCCTATTATCGGAGGAAAATAAACACCGTCTGCCTCCAGCCTGGCTGTCGCAGTGCGTGTCGGAAGTTTATGCGACTGATGGGGCTTCAGAGGGACACATCAGGCTGCCTCGCCTCGCCTGCTCAGCCTGTCCTCTGTAAATCAGATGATGTGTTTTCTCCCAAGAGAGATTGGCCTTAGAGATTGCTCACTGGCCACCCTTCTGGTGGGAGTTGGGGGAGGGGGCGTCAGTTGAGGCCAATTTTCTCCATATTATAAAAGATGACAGCACAGCACCTTGGTCCTGAAGAAATGAGAACACATCAGCCATCCATCACCAGCGGGGGTCACGCTAGGAGCCCTGTCTCTGCAGAGCGGATGCTGGAGGGAGTCACTCAGAGGACTAGTGCTTGGAGCGACTACAAAATAGGTTTGTAGCACGAAGAGATGGTATGTCCTTATTCTCCTGGCTCCATCCTCTCCCCTGGACAGGACTTAAGAGTCGACGTTTGCTGTCTTTCCTCAGGATCTGTCAGGCTCTCGGGGTCGCTACCCGGGTGCCCTATTCATGCTCATTCCCCAGCGGGGGGGAACAGAACACCAACAGAAACACAGCGATGACTCTGGAAAGAGCCCGCCCATGCTTGATGGGGTCTAGCTCGTGGCTCTTTGCTTCGGACAGTGCTTTACGCCTCTAATCCAGGGAGCTGGCCTCCCTTGTCACATCCTTCAGGGGACACGTCCAGTCTGCTCAGCCTGTCAGCGAGGAGGTGGCCCAGCTGACAGTCTGATCACCCCTTGGAACTTGATGTCCCAGGGGCCCCAAGCAGAGTCAGGAAGACAGGAAACAGAAAGAAGTGGGAATTGAGGGTAATGAGGCTACATGACTCAAAATAGGAAAGAAAATGCCAAAACTGGCGGGGTGGGGGGGGGATAAATAGCAACTAACTAGAGACAAAAGGAAAGTCCCAAGTGAGAACGTGAGCAGAGAATTCCAAACTAAGTTGTGCTTCTTGTATGCTAAGGATGGAAACACGTTGTCCAGACAGTCCTTGCGTCGCACGGTTCTGATCTGCATGTGTTTCCTCAGTTCGTGCAGTTTAGTTAACTAATACCAGTCCATCAACACACGGTTCAAACTTCAGTTACTGCTATTAATTATGAGTAATTGTATGAAGTAGCTCTCCCCAGCTGACTCCCAGGTAGATAGCAGACGCATGTCAAGCCTGGGGACCAATCATGCCTCGTCTTTCAAGTCTGTGGGTAACTGACTGGCCACCTGGCGCCTTTCATTCTTTAGTTTATACACAGTCAAGCAGAGGTGGCACCACGCTGCCCCCTGGCCTCCCAGGATAAACCCAGCTGACTTCTTACAAAAATGGATAACTGAAAGATGAAATGCTGCAAAGACGTAAAAAGTGATAATGCTGGAAATGAAATTGTTATGATTAGAAGATCTGAAAATGGCAGCAGTAGAAGAAACCTAGGCCTGCGTGGCCTGGGGTGTCAACCGTGTGGAAAAAGGTCAGTGACTGCAGAGGGGAAGGGACTGACACCAGCAAAAAACAAACAAACAAACAAACAAAAACTTGATGTTAAAGGAACTTTCAGGGCTAGTCTGTGACATTGAAAGAATAAAGAATAAACTGTTGGAAGCTGATGCAAACTTAGAAAGGACTATGACACTTTACCAAGACATAGAAAAGATGCCCACTTGTGCAGTAAGTTATAAAACTGGGAGGCGGTGACTGTTCTAACTCCTCTTACTAAGTTTTGTGCAATGTTTCTATTGTCTTAAATTACAGTATGCTAAGCAGCGTTAGTTTCCTAGTTTTTTGTTTCCCTAAAAGTTTATAACCAACAGAAAGAGAGCTTCTAATATTTGGAAAATTTTTTTAAAGCATAATTTTCTCCATGATTATTAAGCGCATTTGCACGGTTTCAGCTGGCCTGGTCGTCTTTCCAGCCTCGCCTTACGCTGCAACGTGGGGGCTGCTGTATATGCTCAGATCACAGGTTACGGATACACAGGTGAAGCGAGGCGAATCCTCGCCATGGTAGTCATTTATAAATTGTAAGTAATGTGATCCTGTTTTTTGCAGGAAAGAAGTCTGTGTGTGTGTATATATGTGTGACTGAGGAGCTGGCACGTGGCCTCCGCATCTGCTGGATGAAGTTACCACGAGCCCCTTAACCCTCTGCCAGGACTCCTGCTAATTCCTGGGGGGTGCGCGCTGGGCCAGAGTCTTACCCCCCGGGATCTTTCTTGCTGCTGGGACGCCATCCTTCTCAAGGGCAGCCCCAGTACTGTTTACGGACGTAGACCTGGCCCCTCCTTCCACTTCCACGACAAGGCAGTCACCCACACCGCACTTCTTTAGAGATAGGAAGGAAGAGGGCAGGGCACAGCCGTTCAAGGAAAGACATTGCAATTCGCACCAAGATGGCGGAAAAGTCAACTCCCAATAGACCTGGAGGCCCGAGATAGCGGGGGCTCTGACTCCCAGCAGACCCTGAGCTTCATTACAGGCTCATTGTAATACGCCTCCCACCAGTGCCAAGACAGCTCCCAGGCTGACCACAGAAGGGCAAAAAGTGGGCGGTGACCCAGTTCCTGGGAACCCCCGCCCCCTCCCCCGAAGCAGCTGGACTGTCCCCGCCACTTGTTAGCAGGTGGAGTTACCAAGCCCGTAAAGACTAGCAGCCCGCTTGCCTTGGGCCGTGCTCCCTTCTGAGTGAGACGGCCCACTCTGTCTATGGGGTGTGTATCCACTTTTACTGTGAACTAAACCCAGCCCCCACCTCGTGGCCTTTCTCTTGCCTTCTGAGACAGCCCACACTCTGTCTAAGGGGTGTCCATCTCTCTGAATACATCTACCTTCACTCTACTATGGCTCACTCTTGAGTTCCTTCCTGCGAGAAGCCAAGGACCCTCACTTGATGGGGCACGTCCCAGGGACTCCCTTGGGACCTGCAACGTGGCCCTTCCTTCCTGCATCACTTTGAATTCAACGAACTTTACGGAGGACCTGGGGGGTCACGAAGATGTCTCACAGCAGAGTGAGCAGCTGTGCCCCACTTTGCCCTCCTCTCACCCCCTCTGTTTCTCCTTCCTTCTCCCTCACCCCTCCAGCAGCGGTGACTTCCCTGCCCTGAGAGACTCACGGCAGCCTCCTCACTGGCTGTCAGGGATGGGGTGGCGTGGCGTGGGACGGGCCTCTCCCAGCCCCCGTCTATTTCAAGTATCTATCCATGTAGCTTTCCTAGCAAAGCTCTTATCTTCCTAAGAGCACTTCCACTGCCATGTAGTCGACACACACGTCCAGAGTACACATAAGAAAGAACGTACTAACTGATACGTACATATAGAATAGATACATAGCAAGTTCGTGCTGTACAGTGCGGCGGACTATAGTCAATATCTTTTCGTAACTTACGGTGAAAAAGAATATGAAGATGAACGTGTGTGTGCTCATGGGTGACTGGAGCACTGTGCTGTGCACCAGAGACTGACACAACATTGGAAACTGACTCTGCTTCAATAAAAGAATACATATACAAGGAAAAAAAGAAAGAAAGAAGAGAATTATATACATGAGAATGTTACCCTTCAGTGCGTATCTCTGGGTGGTGAGGGTTACAGATGACTACTATGTTCTTCCTTCTGCTTTTCTGCCTGAACGCATTTTATAAAATGTGTACAACGGACATATATTAAATTTTAATGAGAAAAAAATGATTAAAACTGGCTGTGAGCAAGTCCTGAAAAAGGCAAGGCCAATGGCAGTGGGGGGAGCTCAGAGGGGAAGGGTATGTGTTTGGCAGGGGCAGAGATTCGCAGGCAAGCTCAGGGAGCCTGAGAGGAGGGGAGGGGAGGCGAGGGGAGACTGGGGGCAGGGGAAGGCGACAGCGGAACAAAGGAATGGGGAAAAAATCTGATCGCCACTTTAAGGTAACATCATTTGGCTCCATTGTGTTCCTGCATTAGGAGGTTGACTAACAATTACAATGGTAATTATAACAATTTTAGGTTCGTCTGCACACTGTAGTTTCATTATCCTCCAACGAATTGTGCTGGTTCCTAACATCCTGCTACTACAAAAGAGGAAATGGGAGAGACGCATCCTTAATTTCTGCTATATTTTATACTTGGCTGTGACACAGTTCCATTTTCAAATCGCCTGCCTACATTAACATGAGAATTGCCTTACCCCTCCCCACTGCAATCTATTCGATATTGTAGCACTTTAAAAAAGGACCCATCAGTTAGGACCAAAAAGACCCATGTGCGTTCCCTGCCAGCCTCGTGCTCCGTAACCCACACGCCCCGTCTCACTCCTGGGCTTGTCTTTCTCTTGCAACTGAGCCCAGTGGTACCTGAAACTAGGTGCTGTTGTCACTAGCGTTTTTTGTTTTTTTTTTTAACTAAGGTTTTCTATGTATCCATTAATAACAAGTGCATAGTCCAAGCTCTTTATCCCAATCCAAGCCCTCAGTAAAAGATTACGACAAACCCTGGATGGCGCAGACGTGATTTGCTTGGCAAGATTTAAACATTTAAAAACAGCAGTTCTAATTCTTTTGGAGTTTTGACTCCAGCAGCTGGGACTTCTGAATGGCAGAGATCTGTTAGTGGTAAAAGGGGCCTGGCAATGGAATGTCATGACGGCGGAAGACAGTTGCACCCCCTCCAGCCCCACCATGACTTGAGGGTTAAAGGGCGGAGTGGACAGTGAGCAGTGCGGCCAGCAGTAGGGACGGCAGGAGAGAGCTGGAAGTGGTCCCCTGAGTCCCTCTAGGGGCTATGCTCACAGCCATTTCACTTCCATCACACTCAAGTCCTTCCCATTTAAAATAATGGACAAAAACAGACCATAAACCCTTCTACCTTGGCATCCTCTTTTCTTTCCTTATTAAGTTTCTTGGAAGAGAGATCCACACTTACTGACTCTTCCTTGCCTCCCAGTTATTCCTCAAACCAGTCCAGCCTGGGTTTGGCCCCGCCACTCTGTGCTCTGCTGAAGTCAGCGTTATGTCCTATTCTTGAGTCTCTGTCCCACTGGTCTCCCTGCAGAGGCTGACATTATTTTATGCTCTCCCCTGAAAACTTCGATTCCAGCTCCCCCATCTCTTGATTAATGGCTCTGCCAACCCCTGGTTGCCTGAGCTACAAACAATAACATCCTCAACTCCTTCTTGGCTGATGCGAGAAATATATATAGATGGCACCCTCTTTTTTCCACCCCTGGTGCTGCTTCCTGGGTTTAACCGCACACACCCTTCATCTGAACTCTGATCAAGCCACTGGTTTTAGCTCTGAATTAGTGCTGCTTTCCAAGGTAATCATATTGTGGTCAGGAACTGTGGTTTGGACGATGATTCGCTGAAGTTGGTTCATGATGTTTTAAGGTCTAGCATGTGATCAGTTTTTATGAAGGTACCATCCATACAGGAGAGCATGGACATTCTTGAGTTGTTGGGTTCTCTGTTCCCTAGTCTTCAACAGGTCAAGCTAGTTTACATACTCCAAATCTTTACTGATTTTCTGTCTACTGAGAGAGGCATGTTAAAATGTCCCACTATGATGGTGTATTTGTCAACTTCTCTTTGTAGTTACGTCAATTTTTACTCTGTATATTTTGAAGTTATGTTTGGAAGGGCATACAAGTCTGCAACGATCAAATCTTCTAAGAAATGTACCTTCTATTTCTCTATCTTTGATAATACCTTTTTCCTTGAAGTCTGTTGTAATGTCATTATGACAGCTTTCCTTTGGTTAATACTTACCTGCTGGATCTTTCTCTCTCCTTTCCCCTTCCCCTTTCTGGGGCCTTCTGTAAGTGGTGGTATAATAGAGCGATTTAAAAGTATGGACTCCAGGTGGAGTTTGCCTGGTTTTTAAATCATGACTGTGCCACTCCGGTTATGTGACCTTGGGCAAGTTATTTAACTTCTTTATGACTGAATTTTCTTATCAAAATAGTGCCTGTCCCTCTGGGATGCTGGGAGGAGTAAAAGAACTAACATAAACAGTGCTTGGCATATAGTGAGCACATGTAAGTGTTCACTATAATGATTAGATATAGTTCTTACAGACAGGGTATTGCTGGATTTTTTTTCAAACTTACTCTGAAAATCTTTGTCAATTTGTTTAAGAGTTTGGCACATTTACATTTGTTTTGATTATGACGTGTTTTTATCCATTTACATTATTTTATTTTATGCCACTTGTCCTATCTTTTCTGTCTGCCCACCCTCTTCCATCCTTTCTTGCCTTCTGTAAGATCAATTGCATTTTTACTCTTCATTTCACTTTTCCCCCCTAACAGTTTGGACATTATGCACTTTAGTTCTGTTTTTTCAGTAGTTACCATAGACATTTTGGTATCTATATTGAACTTAACAGACTCCTCTAGAACACTAAAAGGAAACTGTAAAATGTATAGAACACTGATGTCAGTCACACCGCTCCTGGATTGCCCATGCTTCTGGTTCCAGTTTGAGGGTTTTTTTTTTTAACCCCACAGATTAAGGCGCAAAGTAGGGAGTGCCAGGTCTTGAACAGGGCTTGTCTTGGAGTTGTGAGAGGCTCTCTCGAGTCCTGTCGGCAACCCTTTCGCTTAGCCCAGGAGCAGAAGCCACGTCACTGAAGTGCTCTTTTTTTTTTTTTTTTTTATTGAGGTCTAGTCAGTTTACAATGTTGTGTCAATTTCTGGTGTACAGCACAGTGCTCCAGTCCTACATGAACATACATATATTCGTTCTCATATTCTTGTTCACCGTAAACTGCTACAAGATATTGAATATAGTTCCCTGTGCTCTGCAGTATAAACTTGTTTATCTATTTTATATATACCTTTCAGTAGGGAATAAATTGGGAGTTTGAGATTTGAAGCGCTCTTGATGTAATGAGATCAGGTATGTGGAAGCCCTTGCAAACTGTTAAGTGCTACATCAACAGGGAGTGCCCGCACTGGTTGATTTTTATGTAGAAGATGAGGCATCTGTGCTGCTAATCTTCATAACCTACAAAAGATTCCTTCCTCCTCCCAGCATCTACTTATGTTTCCTCTGCTTGCATTTGCATGCAAATCAGCCTTTTCCTCTTCAAAGGAGTCCACTGAACCAGAGGCATTAAGTACAGTTAAGTAGACATGCATTAAAATCGTGTTGGCAGGATAAGGAAAGAGCAGGGCACCTGGTTGGATGCACTGCCCCACAAAGGATGCAGGACCACTTGTATGGCTGGAGAGGGACCGTGCTGCGGTACAGCTTCCAGGAAGCTTAAAGATCCATCCAGTGAAAACTGGCTTCCTTGGCCTGAGGCTTTGGCTTGTCTCAGATATTCAGTGAAAATCAGTGTTTTGCATCTTTGATCAGAAGATGTGAACAAATGGGCCGATTTGGCCTTCTCACGCAGCCACCACCAGGTTCCTGTAAACGACTGTGGCCAGGTGTCACCCCAGCAGGGCTGAGCCATTAATCATGGCAAATGAAGCTGCAGGTAATTAAGTCTTTAATGTTGAGGCGTTCAAGTGAAATTGCATCGAAAGTATCTCATAAAGCTGGGTATTCTGCAGAATTACTGGCCAAAGGAGACTGTGCGCAGTCTTTCCCTAACTTTTGGCTCACATCTGGTCCTCGTAAGCCGGTTGCTGAGAGTGTTAAGTTTCCACATGAGCTTGAACTTGTGTGGTCTTCACGGGTGTGGACTTCTGATTGAGCAAGCTGGGTCACGTGCCCTGATCTAGCCATGCCTCTTGGTTATAATGGGAGTCAGGGATCCTCAGGAAATGGGAGCAGTAGGGCTCAGCAGAGGGACAGGAGGCAGTGGCCAGGAGCCTGGAGGAGTGTCTGGCCGGCACAGGTGCCCTTGCCCAGAGCAGTGGGACAGAGAAGGGCTGGGTGTGAGAGGGCGAAGCCAGCCCATCAGCAGTGGTCCAGGAGTGCCCTGCGGGTGGGTGGCGTGTGACAGTGAAATCTCTCCCTCCAGACTGTCTGCAGCTATAGTGACCCCGTGGAGCTCATACAAGTGAACAAGATTGTCCCTGTGGGGCATGGGACCAAAATGTCCCAAGGGAGTGCCCAGTGGCAAAGTTGGAAGATGAGTCAACGGGCAAGGTCAGCAGGGGGAAGTGTCTGGGCTTAGCAGCAAGGGCAGAGCAGAAGCAACAGAACAGGAGTGGGAGAACCCAGGGGGCTGGGACAAAGGTCAGGGCCGTGGAGAGATTCCTTGTGGTCTGGAGCGAAGCCCTGGGACAGAAGCTTCCACGAGGGCCTGCAGCCTGGGCCCTTCATGGAGAAGAAGCCATTAGGGACGGGGAGCTGTTCTTGACCCTTCCAGGGGGCACAGAGCATGAGTCACCGCAGAGTGAGTCCAGACCTTAGGATTCCCAGAAAGCCTCATGCGCGTGCCCGGGGACCTGGGACGTGGGAGGGCCCAGAGCAGCGCGGGGCACCAGCCCCAGCCCTGGCCGTGAATGGTGATTGGAGTGAGAGCAGGAAGTTGGGCTTCCAGACAGAGCAACTGGAAATCCAGGAAGGAGGTCAAGGAGTATTATGGACTGCATGTATCTGTCCCCCCAAATCCACATGTTGAAGCCCAATCCCCAGCGTGTTGGTATTAAGAGGCAGGTCTCTGGGAGGTGATTAGGTCATGAGGGCGGAGCCCCGGTGATGGGACTAGTGTCCTTATAAGAAGACTTGAGAGACCTTCCCTCTCTCTCTGACACATGAGAGTAGAGGGAGAAGGTGGCCGTTTACACAGCAGGAAGCGAGCCCTCACCAGACCCTGGATCTTGGACTCCCAGCCCCCAGAGCTCTGAGAAATAGATGTTTGCTGTTTAAGGCCCCCAGCTGTGGTGTTGACCATGGCAGCCCGAGCTGACCAGAACATGGGGTGGGGGGGCGGACGAAGCCCAGCATCCCAGACAAGGGGAGCCCAGGCAACGCTGCCAGCCGGGCCCCCTCCCCACATCTGGGTCCTCTCAACACCCACCCGTGGGATCCTAAAGCCAGGTCCAGGTTGTCCCACGTGGTCCACACATCCCCCCAAGGTTGCCTTCGCATTCTGACTCTAACTCATAGCATTGCTGGCTCTGAGCCTGGATTACCTGCAACAGCCCCCCCCGCCCCGTGTCCCATGTCCCCTCTTGACTCTTGGGTCCATTTTTCAGACCAAGGAGTCACTTGCTAATCAGCAGATATAACCGCAACCTTCCTCTGCTTAAAACCCTCTGTCACTTGGAAAATCCCAAACGCTGTCCGGAGGCAGGCACAGCCCGGCCCCTGCTTTCCCACCAGCCTGCCTTTGACAGGCTGGCCTCTCCGCTCCGGTGCGGCGCCGGCATCACGGTCCAGGAGATGCCTCCTTCTTATCTTGGCACAGACGTCCCACAGGGTGACGTCCCACAGGGTGACGTCCCACAGGGTGGCCTCACTGGCCCCTGAAGTGGCCCTGTATCTCAAGGCCCCGCTCTCCTCCGAGTGGCCCTTCTGATGGTGGGCACCCACCCACACGCCAGGCGTCTCCCCGCTGCCCACAGGAGCACGTCAGCCCTGCAAAGGCAGGCCGCGCCTGCCGCTCAGCACCGTGCCAGGCCGGCCCCTGCGCTAACGGGGGGAGCGCTCTCTGCGCCCACCAGCGAGCAGATGAGGACGGGCGAACAGTGGGATATTACCCAGGAGTGAAAGGGAGCACATTTCTGACACACTCAGCAATGCAGGGGAATCTCAGGATGCCCGGCCCGAGGGAGAGAAGCCGGACACAAGAGGATGCGCGGGATTATTCCGCTTATAGAAAATTCTAGAAAATTCAAACGAAACACTAAAGACAGAGGCAGATTAGCCGTTGCCTGGGGCACGGGGCGCAGAGCGGGTGGACCGTGCCGGGCAGGACGGAACGTTTTGAAGTGATGCAATGAGATCTGTGTCTTTGCAGACGGTGATGTTAAACTCACTGAGTTAGAAACCTTAAGCGAATCACCTTACTGTACACCGATTACATCTGAAAAAAGCTGATTAATTTTTTTAAATTTAAAAATATTGTCAAGTGTCTAATGAAGGCCAATGGACACTCACTGCCTCTCTCCTATCTGGACCCAGAATTACACCCGGAGCAACTCCACTGGTCCAATAGTGACCACCCGATCCTGAACCCCGACTTTGTGCCGTGTGCTGTGCTTGGCACGTCGCGTGATTTCAGTCAGTCCGGACAACGGCCGTGTGAGGAGGTGACGGAGGCAGTGCTCCTGCAGCCCCGCCCACCCTCTGCCCTGGCATCCCTCCTTATGCGTCACGCCCAGACTTGCAGCCAGAGGCCCTGGGGACAAGTGGATCCAGGCAGGGCTGCCTAGATCTTCCTCCTTGAGAATTTGCTGTGAGAGATGTAGGGCCCGGGTGTGCACCCCAGGGCGGCCTGGCAAAGCCAGGCCTCTGCAGGGCACTGAGAGAGGTGTGGGTGGACAGGGGCGCCTGAGGAGGGGGCAGCTGCCCCAGCGAGAATGGTCCTGGAGGCTGTAAAAGCTGGTAAAGCGCGGCCATGGCAGGTGCATGTTCCTTCGTGTGTCCTCGCTTCATAGGTTGCTCTCTGACCCAGTTTCAACAGAAAAATAAATGTAAAGTGGCCGGCATCCCACAGTCACCCATTAAAGACCAGTGTAGGGAGAGTGAGAAAGACAGAAACCAAGAGCCAGGCAGCTGAGATTCGGAGGCAGAGAACAAAAATGATTCTCCAAGATGCCTGGCCTAGCAAGAATGGATGTAATTTAGTAGTAAAAGCGGTGTTTATCTTGATGGGAAAGCACAAATGGTTCTAATTGTCCGATTAAAGGACTGCCCCTTTTGTTCAAAGAAAGAAACATCTCCCTGCCATTAATTCTAATGGGGACGTGTTATTAGGGCTCCTTTTAAGTGGTTGGATAACACAATGGACAGTGTCTTCAAAGTGGTACCACAGAGGGTTCAGACACTGTCATATGTCCACTTAACAGCAAATCTTGATAAAAGGTTAAACTCCACGGGCACCCTTTTCTCAGAAAGACATAACCACAGATTAAACGGTAAATACACAGAAATACTCTGTGCCGAGCACGTGCTCCGCTGCCCGCTCCCGCACGGAGGCCCCCACTGGGCTTCTGCTGGGGTTCTCTCCCAAAGCGGGTTTTTCTCAGGAGGCAATGCCAGCTCCTGTCTCCGGAGGCTGACTCCAGCGAGAGCAACTGGATCCGTCCCCGGGCGGGGGTCCGGGAGTCCTCCTCACTCAGCCTGGCCAATCCCTGGCTGCCTCGGCACACCCGTGCTGGCCTGGAGAGGGCACTTTCATTGGGCTGGTGAGCTCCGAGCCCAGGAAGCAGATCGCAGCTGTCAATCATGGTAACTCCCTGGCACAGAGGCTCTTCCCACTCAGAGGTGAGCCTGGTTGGCCTGTGGTCCCCAGACTTACCTGTCGTCCTCTCACTGCAATTGTCCGTGATTATTACCTGAAGGGACGGTGATACAAATACAGTGTGGGGACTCCTAGGGGTTCTGATTTAATTGGCCTGAGGGGGAGACCCAGTACCAAGAAATTTCAACGTGCAGCCTGGGTTGAGAACCATGCCAAAGATGAAGGCATCATCGCCCCCTCCACCCCACCACCATGAGGCTGACTGTCTTGAACATGACACGTGCCAGAGTAGGGCAGGGGGAGGAAGTGTTGTACAGTTAGAATCAAGTTCTTCTTCTTCTAGAAAAGGGACCAGGTGTGTTGTGATCACAAGTCGTTTTCTTCTTTAAAAGGAAAAAGAACATTTGTCTGTGTACATCATTCATCTAGCCACCCACCCACCCACCCACTCATCCACTTGTCCAAGTATTCACCCATCTATCCATCCACTCACTCACCCACCCACCCTTGTTTCTATCTACCCATTCACCTACCCACCCACTCATCCATCCACCCACTCACCCATCCACCTACCTATCTATCCACCCAACCACTCATCTATCCATCCACCCAATCACCCATCCACCTACTTACCTATCCATCTACCTACCCATCTATCCACTCACCCACCCTTCCACCTACGTATCCATCCACCCATCCATCTATCCATCCATTCATCTATCCACCTATCTATCCATCCACCTAACCACTCACCCACTCATTTATCTACCCATCCATCCATCCATCCATCCATCCATCCACCCATTCATCTACTCACTCATTTATCCACCCCCCACCCCCCATCCACCTACCTATCTATCCACCCATCCATCTACCCATCACCCATTCATCCAACCATCTACCTACCCATCTCATCCATATACACTATGTATCCAAAGCTGTGCTGGGGGTGGAGGAAGATGACTGGGCAGAACCTGGGGCAGGGGGTCTAGAGGTCTTGTGTTTCTCCTGGTTCTGCACCTTCTAGCCAGTTGGCTTTAGCCAAGTCCCTTAATAAAGCTCTCTGATTAATGAGAGCATCATACTTAAAATCTCCAAGAACCCTTAGTTCTTTAGTTTCTGGATTTGGTAAGCCATGGGCTCTGCCAGCAAAAATTTACAATGTGGCTGAAGATACAAGACACATTAAATACATTGAAAAATAGGATGTTGAGAGCCGCAGGCACCTCACTTAAGACAGAGATTCAGGGCAGAGACCCTGCTGGCACGGTAACTGCTTTCCTCCAAACTCTAGGGGTGCTTTCATGCATGAAGGTGCTTGGCCCTGCAGAGCTGGCACAGCGAACGCAGGATTCGAGTTGATTTTGCAGGGATGGCCATAAGCTTGTGCTGTTAACAAGAAGTGTCCAAAATCTGATGTCTAAGAAGCCTGTGTGGGCTTCCAGGGTCACCTGGAAGCTTCATTTCACAGGTTGACCTACATTTCTAGGAGGATGCGCCATTGTTTGCCTTTGCCATTTACTATTAATTAAAGGCTCAGATTCTGTGAAGCTTTGTATTACATTGTAGATACTTGTCCAATAGAGGTGAGATGATTCTCGTCCAGTGAAAAGAGAACCGCCGATTTATGGCCCTGTAGGACTTTACCCAGATTTGTCTCAAACATTAAAAAATCTATTTTAGTGAGCCTCTCCCACTGGACTCTATAAATTCTAGTGCTTTGCATGCCACTGGAACTAGCATCACCGCCTTCCTGGCTCTCTCCTTAATTGATGCACTTAATAAAATCTTGGGCATGTGTTCGTTCTGCTTTGTTTGAGAGCCATGTTTTTACTTCCTTCAAACTTTCTCTGGGAAAGCCCTGACCCGCCCCTTCTTCTCCCCACCAGTGCCCTCCCGAGGTGTGTGTGCAGGAGAGGGTCCCCGCGGAGGGCAGGCGAGGGGCCCTGGCCCCCCTGGGCTGAGCCCACAGTGGACTTGGCCACCAGAAGCCACACAGCTGAGCCTCCAGCATCTGCCCGGGACCTCATGCAGGAAACCTGGAGGGGAGGTGACTCAGACTCAGCACAGCCGGTCTCTCTCAGAAGTGTGGCTTGGCACTGACAATCAAGCAGGGACCAGGACTGGGGGGACCCGGCTGTCTGGGACAAGCTGGGCCACTCCTTTGTTCTCCACCTTGAGCAGCCCCACCCTGCAGACTCTGGGGGTCTGTCACCAGGAGTCTGGCACCCACATTTGCACTCATCCTGGCTCCCAGGCAGTTGGAAGACACCCCTGGAAAGGGGCCAGGGTGGGCATTTGAGTTTGTTGAGCTTAGTTATTAACGGAGTCTCACCTAGGACAACACCATGACTGCACCCCCGCCCCCACCAACTGACTTAATACATTGATTTTGCCGCAAGGTAACAAAAGCTATAGGAGATTTGTTATGTGAAAATATCCAGGAAATAAATACATCCTTCTTGCAGCAAAAAAAAAAAAAAAAAGCTATAGGCGAGATGGTGGGTGGCAGGGGGCAAGAGGCTTTACCGGGATCAGGCCACTTGTCCCAGTAAATCTACTCCCAAGAAGTTACTAAGGAGACTCCCAGGGACAAGGACAAAGCACTTTGTGGAAAGATAGCCATTGGCGTGTTAATTATGACCAAAACAATGGGCCAAGCCTGAAAGGTGAACAATAGGGAACTAGCTAAGCAGAGAATGCAGAGCCGTAAAGTGGGGTGACACGTAGCCATTAACATTTAAATAATAATTTTAAGGAAAAGGGAAATAGCCCCAAAAAAAGACCCATCAGAAAAATCCATCACCTGTCTGTCTGTTTCTCTGTCTCTCTCTGTCTCTAATCTGTGATGATCCCAGTCTCCTAAAGAGAGTGTAAATGTGCATGAAAAACTGTACACCAGAAACTGACACAACATTGTAAACTGACTATATTTCAATTTAAAAAAAAAAAAGAATGGAAAAGAGCTGCTGAGAAGTTGTAAGCAGAAGGTAAGAATGCAGGTGATCTCTGCTTTCTCGTCTACTTTTTTCTGTCTCTAATGTGAGCACATATTCAATTTACAACAAAAACAAACGCCCAAGGTGAAAGGATTTGGTTTTAAAGTCTTGCGTCTCAAAAGCTTACTTGGTTTTGAACTTCCACCTGCCACAGGCTCTCCCTCAGGATCGGGTGGCCGTTTGGGCTGCGCTGCTGGCAGACGCAGGACTAGCCCGCAGAAGTTTTACAACTCCAGCCCGGCTGTGTCCAGCCACCCCAGCTCTTTGCCTTCATCTGGCTGCACTAGCCCCCCATGGTGAATTCAATCCTCAGACTCTAGCCGCTGCCAGTGGCAAACAGTGATGTCACACATCCACGGATGCTCAAGTTTCAGATGGATAATAAGACCCAAGGCTCCCCCTTTAAGCTCCCTGCCATCCCCAGTGACCCCAGGCAGTGGTCCTTTCCTGAGCGCTTTGTGAGTCTCCGCTGCATCTCTGCCTACAAGGAGGCACGCTCCTGCTTCCAGATCTTTCCTCTGGCACATCTGGGGTCTTCTGCTCTCGCCTGGGCTGCATGCCCTTCACCACTGGAGCCCAACGCAGAAATCTGCAGAGAAAGAGCTCTGACAATTATATTACATGAACAAACAAAACAGCTCGCTTGACTTCTGTGTCTGCTGTTTCTAGGTTTAGGTCAATGGCTCCTTTACAGTTTTCTCCCAGAACAAAAGTTGAAGCCTTCTTCAGTCACGTTGCTTTCTAGAACAAAGGGACAGTCGGCATCTAAAACCCATTCAAGCCTCTGCAACAAAGGAGCCAAAGTCAAAGAGAAGGTCATAATGTTAGGCACCCTTTAAGCAAGGTGGGGTTTGCCTCTGGCTGTCTGCTCTTGACCTCACCCTTCTGCTGGTACCTCCCTGTAAGCTTCACCAGGACACTCAGGGATGAGTGAAGCTCAGGGGTGGCTGTACTTCGCAGCATCCCAGTACCGCTCTCCCCAGAGAGCTTCCCATCCTTCCCAGCCTCCGAGTACCAGGGGACAGCCCTTCTGAGCCCAGCAAGAGCCACGAAGTTCCAAAGGGACACTGACGCCCTCGCCCCTCTCATCTCTGACTGCGCTCCTGGAAATCGGAGCCTGAGACAGGTCCTTCATGATCCCAGGGGGCAGAGTGAGGAGGGGGCTTGAATAGGAAGGAGGGAGAGCCCCCAGGGATGCGCCGCCCAGAGGCCGCGGCTCTGTGCTCACGCTGTGACCCCGTGAGACCACCTCTCCATCTGACCACCCTGTGCTTGTGCGTGTTGAGGGGGTTCCCTGGACCACTCCTCTCCTCAGCCCAGAGCAGCCCTGGCTGGGCTGCTCAGATGGACCTTGCTGGCCTGAGGCCAGGTGGCTGGAGGAAGGAGTGGGGCCCAGAAGATTCAAAGCAGAGCACAGAGCCGTTGGGCACAGCCTGCCTGCCTGCCCAGGTGCCGCCTCCAGCTGTAGGATCTTTCTTTTCCAGGATGCGCACGTCCTGCAGAGAAGACATCCTCCTACCCGCAGGGGCAAATCTCACCCAGTCTCCAACAGCCTGGGCACATCCTCCATCCTCCAAAGCCAGGCTGTGTGGCCTTAGATAACGCCATGTGTGGGGCATTAGGGGCAATCCGGGGTGACGTCTGCTCAGCCGGTGTCACTGCAGGTTTCTGATTTATGCGCACAGCCGTTCATAAAAGGGCAAATTCATCTGCCCCTAACACACAGCTTAATTCCTTTTCACCCAGAGCAGCAAAGGCTGAAATCATCATTTGTTTCACCCTAGATTGTTTGCTATGCAGGGTGTTTCTGAATTTGCCATTTAAAATAATGCTGTGATGAACACCCTGGTACACTTTTCATATCAATCTTTACCTCACTGGTTATTTTCCAGGCTATAGTCCTGGAAATAGAATTGTCAACTTTATCTCTAGAAAATTATACCAACTTATGTTCCCTCCACAGAGTACAGGAGTGCCAATTTAACCACATCCTTGTCCACTTGAAATATCGGTTAAACGTTGTCAATCAGATTTTTTGTTTTTAATTTGGGGAACTTGATTTCTGCCCTGAATGCTTCTAGGATGATTTATCTTAGAAGTCTGAAAATTCTGCCAGAATCTCTTTGTATTAAATTTGGCTAGAAGATGGGTGGGGGAGTCGGGGGGAGGCAGCAAAAGCTGTGGAGAGCACGCCCCGCCCCCACCACCCTTTTCACATCTGCTGCACCAGACCCGCCTCTCAGCTTCTCAGTCTGAAACGTCTTCTTCCAGTTAAAGGTTTTCCAGATTGAAGGCACCGTCAACTCCCGGATGGTCCTATCTCTTGGCTGCAGCTTTGAGGAGCCTCTGCCAGCCCCGCCGCCATTTGGGCTCAGCTTCAGCCTGAACCTCCTGTTCTGGGTGCAGGACACTTTCTCCCGGGTTTCGGGAAGGAACACAGCTACGAGATGAAGCTTTCTCTTAATCTCAGTGTCCATACTTATGTGATTAGATCTGAGGCTCCCACTGCGCCATCACTGGCCCCAGTGACCCTTGGTGCTTTGTGCTGCAGACGGTGATTTTTGAGTCCAGTTCATCCTACCCTGGGGGGTGATGGGGAGGGGGGGGAGAGTGGGCCGGATACCAAGTGTAAGGAATCCGTGAAACTCCTGGAGATGAATGGGACCAGGAGAGGAATGGTCCCTCCTCTGCCACCCCCTCCGGGGTGAGGCGCCCCCCCAGAGGCATCCTCCGGAGACGGGTGGGTGGGGTGACCCTCTGGATAATGATCCCGCCAGGCGCACAGTGGATGCCCGAGCCGGTTCGTGGGGCTGAGATTGAAAAGGTGAACCAAACCTTTCTAGCAGCTGCACTGTGCTACTGGCAGGGACCCGCTCAGCTCCAGGGATGCTGGAATAAAAGAGGTGGTTTCTCCTTCTTTCCAAATGTCAAACAGTAATCCCCGATACTGACTGAGTACTCATGGCGCTGGCACTGTTCTGAGACCGCCGGGTATCTGCGCAGGTAAGCCTTCCACTCAGGCGTGTGCCATCGTCACCTCCAGCTGCAGGTGAGAGACCCGAGCCCTGACAGGCGAGGGGACTTGGCCGCTGGTACCAGCTGAGAAGGGGCAGAGCTGGGCTTGGAAGCCACGCAGCCTGGCCGGAGTCCCTTCCCCTCCCACCACCACAAAAGCATTCTGACTGCCAGTCTTTTTGGCCAAAGCAGGACAGCCTTTCCTGGCTGAGGGAAGCAGGCAAGGCGGCCACTGGGACCACGAGAAGGAGACAGAGAATGATGCCAAGCACCTTTAGGGCAGGGGCTGCGTCTCATTACTCTTAATTTTTTGTTATGATAAAATGCATATAACATAAAATTCACCACTGTAACCATTCTTTAAGTGTAAGCTCAGTGGCATTAAGAACATTCACATTGTTGTGCAACCATCACCACCATCTCTCTCCAGAATGCTTTTATTTTGCAAAGCTACAAGTCTGTACCCATCAACTAATAACTCTGGACCCCCACCCCCAGCCCCAGCCCTACTCTGGGACCTGTGTGGAAGCGGAGTCACACGTATACGTCATTCAGTGACTGGCGCATTCCCCTGAGCCCGATGGTCTCCAGGTTCATCCACGCTGCAGTCCGTGTCAGAATTCTCCTCCTTTTTAAGGCTGCGTAATATCCCAGGACGGACA
Source organism: Vicugna pacos (assembly GCF_048564905.1). Classification (NCBI taxonomy): domain Eukaryota; kingdom Metazoa; phylum Chordata; class Mammalia; order Artiodactyla; family Camelidae; genus Vicugna; species Vicugna pacos. The sequence continues at coordinate 27,729,697 of NC_132997.1, read as the reverse complement.
CAACGCATTTTGTTTACCCATTTGTCAGCTGATGGGCACTGGGGTTGCCGCCGCCCTTTGGCTACAGTGAGTAAAGCTGCTGCAAACATCCATATACAGACACGTGTCCAAGCCCCTGTGCTCAGTTACTTCGGGGGTATTCCCCGAAGTGGGACTGCTGGATCATAGGATAGTTCTGTCTCCTTTTTCAGAGGAAGCTCTGAAATAATGTTTTCCACAACAGCTGCACCATTTTCCATTCCCACCGATAGTGCATGAGGGTTTCAATTTATCCATATCTTTGCCAATGCTTGTTATTTATTTCATTTTATAAAAAAAAATAGCCATCCTAATGGGTATAAATTTGGGTCTCATAATTTGTGAGTTCGAGCCCAGTACTGGGCTTATGTTTGTATGACAATTATGGTTTTCAAATGGCAAATGAATTGCCTCCCGTTTTCACTACGTTACATGTGAAGTCGTGGGGGACGATGTAATTCCTGCCTCACTGAGGAGGACGCCATGGCTCAGACAGATGAGCCAACTTGCTGAAGGTGAGAAGACTTGAACGTGGCAGTGGCAGTGGCAGTGGCACGGCTGGCACCGGCTCTCCGGTCACCCTGGCAGCGCTGGCCAGGAGGACACCGCCCACGTGCTCTGGGCTGTGTGGAGTAGGGTCCTTGCTTTACTGACGAGATAACAAACAGTGAGGTTGAGAGGAGTCCCCAGGCTCTCACCAGGCCACGCAGCACGGGGAGGGCGCCCCCTGTAGTTCGGTCTTGGGTCCCCGGGCCACATCTGCCCTCTTCTTGGGCTCAGAGCAATCACTTGCTGACTACAGAGAGAAGTGGGATCAAGAAAATTGAGAGGCATGGTCTGGCCGGCAGTAAAAGGTGCTGGGGAAAAGCAGGGCCATTGAGTGGGGTGCCCCGGCTTCTGTTAGCCACGTGCCAGCTGTCTGTCTCGGAGAGAAAAAACAGAACCTCTGATCTCTCCTTCCTCATGAGGACAAGGATGGCAGTCACAAAGCCCTTGGGTTTGGAGGACTCACTGTGAACCTCCCAGCGCAGGGCCGGCGTGCGGCCAGACCAGCGAGCATCTCTTCCTGAGCAGCCCCCATGGGTCAGCCCCAGACCAGCGAGAAGCGGCTGTCCTGTCCTCCGTGGTCCAGGCCGGGAAGGGAGAAGGGGCTTCTGCGAGGAGTGATTTAGGAGGCCAGCAGCCGCACTCTCCAGTGTCACCGGGCCCGCCACCATCAGTCAGCTTGGCCAAGCGCCGGAGCCCTGTAAACAGCTGCAGGGGTGACACTGCGGAGGGCTCTGCCTTGGAAACTCCCTGCGAAGGACACTGGATCGCCAGGAAAGTTCATTTACATTCTAGGCAGGAGGAGAATTTATGTTATTGAAAATAAAGATTTTATGTATTTGTACATATCTCTCCGAGTATGTGCCTATAAATAAAATTTATATTCCCCTTCTGGGTGAATCCCCCCAGCTCAGTCGGCACCCAATCTGGACGGTGGTTATTAACAGTGTCTGGGAACCAACCGAGGGCCCCTCTGAAATATTATTCTTGTCAGTCTGAGGTTTTAGACTGGAGCCCACTCCTTCCCGTGGAATTACAGCATTCCTATTAGCATGCCGGCTCCAAAATTCTTCTGCCAGCAATGTGCACCTCCCTCAAGTGCTCCATGGAAATTAGATTTCAGGAGAACAAAATAGCAGAGTTCTCAGAGGCTGCAGGAGGTGGGATCCCTCTTTGTTCCTCATTTGCCCCGTAATTAATTTCTTCCCCAGCGTAATTCCAAGGATAAGATTGTGTTCATTAATTTATCGTCCACCTGTTTCTGAGGCTGATTCTGATCACTTTTAACGGGAGACTTTATATCCAGTGGGGAGATTTAATGTCATCCCAAGAGCTGGCATCTGAGTGCAACGAACCATGCTACCCTGAGTGACTTCCCCAAATGCAAACATGCGGGCTCCCGTGACAGTCACAGCGAGGTCCTGGGTAAGGGGACCCTCTGCTAATCCCAGAGGGCGCCCTGCCCTGCCTCACTCCCCACCCTGGATTTCTGGAAGATATTCGGGGTCTCCAGGGAGCACCAGATTCCCCATGCCTCCCTTTCCCCTCTTTTCCACCTGAGGCACGTGACTCATAAATGTCTAGAATGTATCTGTCTAAAAAACCAGGTCAGAATTAGCCACGAGTATGGGAGACAAACAGATACTTTCTGCAGCGAATCAGATTATCTGGAGCAAATGCGGAGGGTTTAAAACCACCAGATGAAATCTCACCCATCGCCTCATTTTCCTCCGTCGGTTATTTTTTATTTAGACACAGGAATTACAGCGTGGGAGCAGTCAGCAAATTATATTTAACCCTCGTTTAGATGCACTCTGAATCAGTTTAATGAAATGTGAATACTTTTCTAGATTTACAGGGAAAATAAAAAGAAATTTCAACCAGAAAGAAAGGCATTTGATGTTTTTTCTGTACCCAGTGGGTGTAACAGCAGGCTATTTTGCCGTCACTAGGGCTACTTTCCTCAGCTATAAATGAGGGGGGAAAGTATGGAATTCCAGGCAAGCACAGTTTGGGATTCAGAAGAGCCGTCCATCCTGACATGTAGTTATTTATTTAACAGCTATCTATGGAGCCAGCCGCTGCGCCAGCCCCTGGGGTATCAGTGGTGAACAGACCACACTCCGTCGTAACTAGTGGGAGAAGCTGATACTGAGTTGTCATGACAGATGTGACACTGTCCCTGAGCTAGGGGCTCGTGAGGGAGGTCTGCCCTAGCTTGGGAGGGCAGGGGAGGCTTCCCTGTGCACAAGACACTCAGCAGAGACCAGAAGGAGGAACATTACTGGAGGAAAGTGGGTGGAAAAGAACACTCCAGGCAGAGAACAGCATGTGAAAAGGCCCTGTGGCCAGAGGGGACATGAACACATGAAAAGCTTACAGAGGCCATGGTAGCAGAAGTGAACAGTGAAGGTGAAGGCAGCGTGTCAAAGGCCTAGAGAGGTGAGTGGGGTTAAGAGCTGGTTGGGGCTGGACAGAGCAGGGACCCAAAAGCTAGCACCCTGAGTCTCAAGAAGGCTGAGTGGTTGATTAGATTCTGACCTGAGGCCTGTTAGACTCCAAAGCAAGGCCCCCTGGGCTTGAATCCTGGCTCTGCTCTGCAGTCTTTGAGGGAAACTGGGCGTGTCCTTTCAGACTTTTGGGGCCTCAGCGTCCTCATCTGTAAAATGGGATAACAGCTCTATCTTCAGAGGGGTGGGGTGAGGATTAAATGAGTTCACACATCAAGGGGGCTTAGATTAGTGCATGGGACATACAATGCTTGAATATTAATGTTTGCTTCTATCTTTTTTGTAGTTTTGGAGTTTTGGGGGCTTTTTTCCCCACAGAGGAGTGGTAGCTAGGTTTGTTTATATGTATATATATATCTCATAATGGAGGGACTGGGGACTGAACCCAGGACCTCATGCATACTAAGCACACCCTCTACCACTGAGCTACACCCTCCCCCCGTTCTGTTATTATCTGTAACACGAGTGCCTCCCACCGGAACACCCTACGTGCTTTCCAGCTCTGATGTTCCAGGTTTCCAAAATTTCTCTGAGATTTTCACAGTGACTCTCACTTTTATGAAATGTGAAGTGACGATTTTACGTACAGAGGACAGGGCTGTGTTTTGTGCACGTGGACCTACAGGAAACCTCGCGATGGGATGCAAAAAGACCCAGAGAACGTGTGCCTGGGGGGAGGGGAGGGAGGCTGAAGTCGGGCCTTGAGTTTCACCAATACTTACGGAGCAAAAGAAAAGAAACCAGTGAGAGAGGAGAAGGAACTGTCAAGATGGGATTCGGAGGCTCATCACCCCTAAGTTCAGGAAGGGGGTGATGTTGCAGGAAGTGGGGAGCTTCCAGGAGGGCAGACCTTGGTGATGACTCTCTCAGGGTGAGGACACAGGACCAGGATCTGGGGGCCTGCAGCTCATGGGCACCTGGGGTCCTTACAGAGTCACCATGCAAACTGGAAAGACACAGTCCTCAGAAGCCTGAGCTCCACCTGGAGGAAATTGTCCTAATGTGTGATGTCATTGGGACAAGACGCCTCCTGCCACCGCCTGATGTCCTCCTCGAGGGCCACCCTGTGACCACTGCCCCTTAGCCTGGGTACTCCTGTACACCTGCACAGAGCACATCTGCCCGATCAGGGCGACCACCCTGCAGACACCCTCTGAGAACACAGCTTTGGAGTCCAGCCGGCTGGGGACGAGGGGACAGTGAGAGTTCGGGTCTGCTGTTCAGCGATCTGGGTGGTGGTTTGAGGCAGAGGCTGGAGCATCACAATCATATCTGTGGGCTGGGAAGCAGGAGCCTGCAGAAAGGCATAGAAGGAGAACAGAGAGTCCAAGAGGCGATGCTGGGCGGTGATGGTGAGGACCGGAGCCCCGGGGGCGCCCTCCTCCAGCTGCGGGCCCTCCATGCATACTGGGCTGTGAGGAGGGGGCTCCAGCCCAGCCTCGTGTTCTCTTAACTTGCTCAGGGAGGGCTCTGTGGATGGAGCACAGGCTCATTATTTGCTTTCACATCTGCCTGGAAACAAAACCCCAAGGATGTAAGTGAAAAACAGACAAAGGGCCTCTGGGCAGGCACGCTGGGAAAGGAGATGAGGTGGGGGTGGCCCAGAAATCTGTTCAGCGCGAACATATATTGAATACTTGGGATGCTGTTTTTCCAAGGTAGACCCTGGTCTATTTGCAGGAAGATAAGATTCCCGGCCCCGCCTGGAACTGCAGAAGCAGGATCGGCATTTCCCCCACGCTCCCTCCCCTGGCGGTTCTTGGGATGCACAGATTAGGTGATGCAGGCACTGGGGGGGGTGGGGGTGGACTGTGGGGGGGCAGAAAGGACCTGGCCCCCAGCTGGAAAGACAGTGCCTGGCATAGAAAGAGAACAAGTGACCCCGAGTACCAGGCAAACCGGGGAGGGGCTCGCAGAGGTGGCACCAATGACACCAAGTCCCACAGCTGGTGGACACAGGGCCTGGAGGTGGTCCCCAGGGCGCCTGCATCGGAGGGGCATGCACACTTGGCTCTGAGACCAGGGAGCAGAAAGGGGGAGTGAATAAGGGCAGAGGGGCATTTAGAGGGGCTTGCTCGAGGAATACAAAGCTGCTCAGCTTGGCAGTCAGGGGGTTTGTCCAGGGACAGGAAGTGGGAGACAAGGCTGAAGTTTCTGCTAAATCATGACAGGTTTTGGGGACTGATGCTCCGTGCAGCTTGACAGGCCTTGCTGAGAGCCTGCCAAACAAGACAGAGTCTCTGTCTTCCCTGAGCCCGCGGTCCTGCAGAGGAGACAGACAGACAGACACATGCTTAAGCATCACTCCAAGTGAGGATGCAGGAGCAGAGGAGGGTACCAGGGCCCAGGCAGGCGGGTGGCAGTGCCCTTCTCTGCTCTCCAGGAGGCAAAACACTCAGGACCTGCCACTTTTCTGTGCTGGGCCCGTGGATCTGGCCTCAGAGGAGGGGTGTCCATCTGTCCTGGCTGCCATAATGAAGTCCCCCTGACTGGGCGGCTCACATAGCAGAGGTCTATTGTCTCACTGTCCTGGAGCCTAGAAGTCCGAGATCAGGGTGTCCGCACGGTTGCTCCTCCTGAGGGCTGTGAGGGGTGACCTGGTCCAGGACCCTGTCCTTGGCTTGTGGACAGCCATCTTCATCTTCACACGGTGTCCTTCCTGTGGGAGTCTGAAATACAGAGATGTGTGGTATTTTAGATGGGGTGGCCAGGAGGAGAATTTTGAGAAAAGGTGACAGCAGTGAGGAGGATGCCCAGGGCGCTCTGATGGGAGAGCGGTGCGGGCAGAGTGAGCAGGGCGGCGGGGGAGGGGCCGGGGAGAATGTGCCGGTACCTGGGTCAGAATGAAAGGATCCAGGGTCAAAGAGCTAAGGAAGGGGGCTGGGCCAGCAGTGGTGGGAACGCGGCACCACTCTGAGTGGGATGGGGCGCACCGGACGTCGTGTCTTCCCAGGGTCACTCTCCGGCATGTGAGGCTGTGGAGGACGCTGTGCGCAGGCGCAGAGGCAGGGAGCCCGCCTGGCGAACTCCCGCAGTGGCCCGGGTGGGTGGGGGGCCTTGCTTCAGGACGGTGGTCGTGGTACTGGTGGCAGGTGGTCAAATGCTGGATACATTTTGAAGGGGGAGCTAACAGCGTTTGCAGACGGACCAGTTGGGACGTGTGACAGAAAGACAGGCGTCAAGAATGATTCCCGAGTTCCTGCCTGCGCAGCTGGAGGCGCCGCGGTACCGTTAGCGGGGAAGGCGTGCTGCGGGGGCAGACTCGCTCTTCCCCATCACAGCATCACTGAGGCCGAGAGAAGGGGGGCGTTAAGAGGGCCATTCACCCCTCGTGCCGCCCAGGGCCCAAGAGGAGGGTGGCCTGAGGAGAGAGGGACAGGATGGGCAACGCGGCTCAGGGGGGAGGACAGAGGCCCGGTTGGGAGAGTTCGAAAGAGAGCGGAAGAGAGACGTGGGAGGTGGCGTGTGTTGGCGGCTCTTCTAAGTAGTTTTGTAACAGAAAAGAGCAAATCTGACCCCATATTAGATCTGTTCCTTTGGCTCTAACCCTGCGCCCTGTTTTCTAGGCTTAGTCTTGGCTGGCTCTGCACCTTTTGCAGAAGAATGCAGCCTTTAGCCTGAAATAGACAGGAGAGCCTACTCTCAAGGCTCTGACCTTTAAGGACATTAACACTTTTGCCATTATATAAAGATAACAAGTTGCAGAATAGAAAATAACGTTTGTTTTGTTGGAGGTTTTACAGGGACACCATGACCTGACCCACATGCACAGCTGCAAAAACAAAGAATTCCTACAGCAAGAAATTTGCAATAACCAACCACACCCCCTCCCCTTTTTAGTATAAAAGAAGCCTGAATTCTGACTTCGGGAAGATGGTTCTCCAAAACATTAGTCTGCCATCTTCTTGGTCTGCCAACTTTCCGAATAAAGTCGCTATACCTTGCCCCAACACCTCGTCTCCCGATTTTTGGCCTGTCGTGCAGTAAGCAGAACAAGTTTGGACTCAGTAAGTTTTGCTAGGAAAGGAAGGGGCAAGGTGGGTCAGGAGCTGGAGGAGGAGGTGGGTCAGGAGTGGGTTCTTTTGCAGGGCTGCTCTGAAAAAATCTACCCATCCATGAGGAAAGACACCACAGATGGGCATCGGGACCAAGATCTCAGGCCAGAAGGAAAGGAGGCGGGGCCCCAATTTAGATCTGTCAGACCCCGTGTGGTTCTGTCCATTGTGTCTTGGTGGATTTCTTTAGAAATCTTCCTACAACCCTATGACCCAGAAATTCCACTCCTAGGAACATAATCAAGAGAAATGTACATTTAGGTGCACCAAGAAATATCGAAACGTAACCGTATTTGTAAGATCACTAAACTGGACATAACCCAAATTCCCACCAGTAGTAAAATGGACAAAGAAATTGTGATCCATTCTCACATTGAGAAGCAACTAACTACTGCTACTTGCAGCAACATGGATTATAGCCCGCAAATGGTAAGGCTGAGTTAAGGAAGCAAGATGCAAACAGTATAACCATATTATTCAATTTATACGTAAGTTGAAAAACTGCCAAAATAAACCAAGGGAGACAGAAGCCAGAGGAGTGGTTACTTTGGGCGGTGGTCGTGATTCCGAGACTGAGGGGAGGGGGTGGGACATCTGTAATCTTCCATTCCTTCCTCATGATAATGGTTACATGGCGGTTCACTTTATAAAGGTGCATTGAGATGTACAGTAATAATGTGTCTTTTTAAGAATATTTTAAACAGTAATACTTTTTTATTTTACGAAAAAGAAATCTTTCTTATCGTGTATATGTGGAATCTAAAAAAAAGGACACAAATGAACTACTTATTATTTATACCTTAGATGATTGATTTCTTGAATATGTGTGAGCACATCTGACTGTCCTTTATGATTGGATTACTGCATTCTGTTGATTTTTACTTTGTGGTTGGCTTTATTCCTTTGATAACTATGTAAGTTTAAAAAGCTGAAAGCTCTAATCTGCTTTTAGAAACAATGATCAGTACACATATGTAAACTAAAAAAATGTGCATGTATTTACATGCAATATAATGTATATGTGCTGTCAAATTGTAATAATTATACCCAATAAAACTGAAAAAAATTAAAAATATGTAATACGTATAGTATAAACAGTGAAAGTACAGGAATCATATTCACACGAAATACATTTGTGATATTGAGTGTAAAAACCAGGCTACCAAATAATATAAAAACATGTATGTATGCAAAGAAAGTAAACCTGGTAGAAAAAAGTTGGCCAAAAAATTAATGTTGATTCTGTCTGGGTAGTGAATTTATGGTTAGTTTTAATTTTATTATGTTTGCTTATCTCTATGTTCCAATTTTTCTATAATTCATACTAATGTGGAATATTTCATATCAACATAGCCCAAAATAAAACAAAGAATTCACTCAGAAAAAAAAGAAGAAAAAGAAATCTTTCTGTAACTGAAAGCCACGGAGCTTCCGTTGAGAGCTCCATGAAAGTTCTCGATCTCTGGAGGTCCCTGCGGGTGGGCGTGGCTTGGTGTCACAGGCTCCTGTACGTTAAGCCCCGGAGCTGTCGCGGTCTCAGCGTGCACTCAGGCCATTTTCCGCGCAGCTGTGCCCTGATGGGAGCATCTGGAAGAGAGAACGGGTTTGCTGCTTTGCTATTTTCTTTTATCTCCTAGGAAAGCGCCCACCCCGCCCCTTCTCCTTCCCGCACCACCGGCACGCATGCGCACGCACACACCTTCTCCCCACACTCCACACAGATGTTTCAAGTGTGTCTTGGGCCTTAAAGCAGAAATCTGCATTCAGAACCTCGTTTTCATGAGAAGAGCCCCGGAAGGCACGCAGGAGAGGGGCTGGGCTTATGTTCCACACTGAGATAGGGAGCATGGGTACCTGGCCTTCCCGTCCCCCCCATACCCCTCCGATTCCTGCCACGCGGAGTCAGGGCGGCGCGAGGAAGCACGTCTCCTGCCGTTTCTAGCTCAACATCAGACGACCTATTGATCTTGCCCTTTGCGTCTTTCTCTTTCATTATTTTTCTTCTTGATAAATAATGGGTTGTTTGCCCTGAAAGCGGTTTCTCATGTTTTATTTGTCAAAAGTGTTCCAAGATCAGAGCAACATAAACCATAAACTTCAGTCTGCAAAAGAGGGCGTAGTCCCATTTCACAGGTGGCAAGTCTGAGGACTGTGACTGGTGACACACTCTTGTTGGGTGATGTACCCTGAAGTTAGACCATAAACCATTGGCGGATGGAGAGCCGAGAGGACAGAAGATTCTCATACTCCTGATGGATCCACTCAAAGGCTTCAGGCTCTAAGTGAGGGAAGCAGAGGTCCCTGCAGATCCATTCCCGCTTTATACCTCCAGACTCTCTTCCACCCTGGGCCTTCTATTTTTCTCTAGTAAGTCTTCCTACTTCCCTGTGATTAACCTTCTACCCAATTTAATATTTGAGCTGAAATTAGTGGGAACGTACTTTGGTTCCAATTTTTAAAGGCTACACGTAGATCTGCTCCTCTCTAGAAGGTACTTGTAATGTGACATTAAGGACAGGACTCCAGCTTATAAGGTAACTGTTAAAAGGAACAAGTAATGGAAAGTTTCCTTTCACATCTCACTCACTTTCGACACACTCTAATTAACTCTGCCGGAAAAATAATTGGCTTAGATCTGATCGATCTGATTGATGATCTAAATAACCTTGCCTGAGTGGTTATTTATATTTCAGCTTCTGGTGTTGGGTGAAGCTAGTGTGTGGCTGGAATGCTAATTGCATGCTCCATAGGGACAAAAATAACACCACAGCCCATCAAATGATATCTACTTACACGCCACCTCCTTGTAATAGGTGCATAGAGAGCTTTTCAAAAATTCATCTAGCGTGGATGGATTCCTCCAAAGTTCACTCTAAGTTGGTTGTCTGGGACTTGCATCATTTCCCTAAAGAAATGACATTACACTTAGTGGTTAACTTGGCCGGTCAGAGGAATAATAGTAGTGAAATCAGCCCTAACGTACCTAAGATAAAGTATTTACAGAACCTGCCAGAGTCGTTGGTCCTGGGTGACAGATGGCATATAGTTTAGGAGAAGCGACAAGAGGAACCCCTCCCCCCACCACACACACTTTCCGGGCCAGAGACCACCATGTGAGTGTCCAGAGAGAGCGCAGGCAGAGTGATGCCCAGGACATGTGCTTACCTGAATGTTACTGAAGGCAAGTTCGTGTGCCCAACACACTATGAGGCCAGATGAACTGAAATGTTGGAGTTTGGAGCAGAGAAAGGTGGATTGCAGGGCCGAGCAAGGAGGACGGGGTGGCTCAGGCCCAGGAAAACCCCGAACTTCCCAAAGGGTTTCAGCAAAGCATATTTAAAGGTAGATAAGGGAGAGGGAGTCACAGGTACGTGATCAGCTCGTGCACAATCCCCTGACTGGTTGATGTCAAGGGAACAGGGCATCAACACTGTCGACCCCCAGGCGCCAGAAGGTCTGGGGGCCACGATCAGCAAGTAGTTAATTTCTTCCCTTTGGTGGTGGTTTTGCACATCTGAAAGACTCAGAAATTATACATGAAATGATATTATCTGGATACTTCGGAGAAGAGCTCCAGCAGAGGACATGGGGGAGGGTCTGGCCCTGGAAGGCCCCACAGGGTCCTGCTCCATTACCTGAGCAGGCTGGCGGGAGGCAGAGCCAGGGTGGCCATCAGCACCATGTTGGTGACCCAGCCCAGCTACCTCCCCAGCTGCCAATGGTTGAGAGAGTTTTGAGGAAGAAGAGAGAACAAGTGATGGAGAGGAAATCCAGACATGAAGACTGGTGGATGAGTCAGCATCTGAGACTTGACTTAGGGACCAAAGCAAGTTCTGAAGCTGAGTCAAGTAACTAAAAGAGAGTCAAAACCCCTCGGGTGAGCAGACATAAAGGAAGTGGGTTTCAAACGGGGTGAGGAAGGCGGGGTGGGTAGAGGGCACAGGGTAGAGCGAATCTAGGCAGGGCTCAGGACAGGCTGGCTACAATCTCTCCTTCCATGTGGGGTCTTTTCCTTTCCTGTTCTTTAAGGGAGCCATGTTTTGAGCAGCATCTGAAATCCAAGACATTTGTCTTTGGCCTCTGCATTTCTTGCCCTGGTTCACTTTTCCCTCAATTCCTGGGGTCCCTCTGCACAGACTCTGGGTGATGTGACCCTTGTCACCCTCAGCCCCTGACCCTCTGCCTTCCTGTGAGTCAGACTCTGGGCTCTCAGTACAGGTGAGCTTCACATGCTAGAGGGGGAAAGGAGCTGATTGGTCCTGATTGTGGAACAGCTGATCGGTCATCCCTGGTAAACCTTCAGGAAGGGTTTGAACTGGGCAGGGCTACTTACACGCAGACTTTTTTCAATAGTAAATATGATGGTGCTGCACAATCCGAAGTTGGTGGGATCAAACGGATCTGGAATTGCAGATACAGGTGACCTGCGGTTATAAGGGCTGACTCTAAGTCATTTTCAACTGCACCGAGGGTCTAGGCCCCCAATCCCCACGTTATTCAATGGTCAACTCTGTCTGTCTGTCTATCTATATGTCTATCTGTCTATCTATTTAGGAGAGACAGAACTATTCTAGGCGCTTTGAATCCGTTCCATTATCAATCTGCACAACAAACAAACCAACACAAACAAACTGTAAGTTGGTTTCCTTACGACTCCCATCTTACCAGTGAGAATACCAAGGCCCTGTGCCAGAGAGTTACTGTCTGATCCCCCAGACCCACTTGTTCCTCTTCCCCCACGGTGCGCTCCACCCTCGGAGCCAGGTCTATAAGGGCTACATCAGTGGCCTCCATATCCTTTTGTTAGAGCGGGCAGATAGCTAGATATGAGGAGAGAAAGGGGTACGCAGGCCAAGTGGCAGGAATTGGGCAGAAAGGAGGGGCACAGCCCAAATACCGGAAATCATACATCATGTAAGCACCAGAGGTCCCTGGGCAGAAAAAAAAAAAAGCAGAACCCTCTGGGCTGATAAGCGGTCACACATTTAGGGGTGATGAGTGGCCTGGAGGCTGACAAAGAAAGGTGGGAAAAGGCAGGAATCTCCAGTGTCCGAAGGTCATTATGCCCTCATTTCAATAAAATTAGCCTTTCAGATTAGAAGTGCCCATCCTGCACTGGCACCATGACACTTCCCATCCAGACTAAATAAGGACCAAAATCCCTCTCCCTTTGGGAAGGTGGAGCTGGGATGAAAATTAGGGACTATGACCCCAAATCCTCTCCCCACTGAATGGTCCACCCATTCATTTTGACACTGTACGTAACCAACTTGCCAAAAACAAACCCCTCAGGGCAACTGCTCACCTGAGCCTGCCCGCTCTCCCCTTGAGAGTGTACTGTCCATCCCTTAATAAATCCTCACTTTACTGTCTTAACCTCTGCATCTTGTCTCTGAATTCTTTCTGTTATGGGACAAGAACCTGGAAACCTGCTGTGCCTACTGGCAACAGTATGGCTTGTGATTGAGCTTAGCCAGCGGGGATCACCATCTGAACAGAGGGGTGGAGCGACCGAGGTCGTGGGTGTGTTCCCCTGGCTCCCTCCCCACAAGGTGGCCACGGCTGTCTGTGTCTCAGCCTGAGGACACTTCTGCTTTCAGGGCTCTCTCTCCTTCTGAGCTGCTGTAACCTCTCTCTGCCCTCACTTCTTCTGGCCTAAAGTGATGGCAGCTCCTCTCTGGCCAGCCCTGAGTTCCTGCACTGGGCCCTGGGCTTCCCCTAAACCCAGCCCCCATGAACCCCTTTGTAAATGCACTGTGCCGATGATCCTCAGTGAGGGTGGCCAACAGTCCTGGTTTACCTGGGGCTGAGCGGGTTCCCAGAATGCGGGACTCTAAGTGCTAAAACTAGTGTAGTTTTGGGCAAACCAGGATGGTTGGTTTCAATATTTCTTTTTTACCCGTCCAGTTTCTCAATAGCAGGTTTAAAATTCCCTAAATTAAATTCTCTCTGTAGAAATAACTGGCGTGGTTGATGATCCTGACTTGGAGCCTGACTGGTACTGGATGGGATGCAGGTGCCAGAGGATGGATGCACTGGCTTATGTGGCCTCGCCAGCATTTGAGAAATGTGGTAGCCGTAGAAGCCACAAGGGCAAGGGGATGGCTGGGGACAGACTGTTAGGTGCGTCAACGCACTGAGGGAAGAAATGCAAGTTCAAATCAGCCCACCCTCCGAGTAGGCACAAAATCAGAAGCCAGAAGCCCTCTGTGGCAGCGTGTAAAAGGACTCTCATCTGCCATAGCTGAATGGCACATCCTGCTGATAAAAGTCAGAGAAGTCCGAATCTGTGGCCCTAGCAAGTAACCTGTGCCAAAGTCAAGGGCGTGACCAGGACGGGTGGGACCCAAGGACCTGGCAGGGGGACATCTGGGGAGATGTGCTTGAGAACCTTCTATCCTCAGATTCCCTGGAACTCTCTGGGCTTGAAGAAGAAACCCACCCTTCCTGTAGACAACACATCTTCCTCTTGCCCTGCGTCCGCGCAGAGCTCTCCGCTGAGACAGCTGCCTCTCAGGATGAAACTTGCCCTTCTCAGGATTCCCCCCACCAGCCCTCACAGCTTCGAGGTCAGCACATTTTTATCTGTAAAGTGGTGTAATTGTATTTGGTGACGATTTTAGGCTGTTCAGACCATACATTCTCTGTTATAACCACTCAGTTCTTCCCTGTGCCCAAAAGCAGCATAGATCATATGTAAACACGTGGGCGTGGCTGGATTTCAACAAACGTTTATCTACAAAAATAGGCTGTATTTGACCAATGGGCCATAGTGTGCCAACCCCTGTGCTAGGCTAACAGTAAGGTCTGGCATAGCTCCACATGGCAGGCGAGAGGGGCTGTCCCTGTGTCAGAAAGGGTCACAGAACCTGGCTCACATGGACCAACGTGCCCCAGTGAATGTTGAGCACACTGAACTGGGAGAAACCACAAAGCTGGACAAAGGAGAGATGACTGATACTCGGGCACTCTCCCGTGACTCAGGATTTGCATCCCGGCAAGCACACTTAGAACCAGTCCTTATCTGCGGCTGAGAGAGGCCCTGCGGCTTGGAAATGAGGATGACGTTGATGCTGGAAGTCCCGTGACAGCAGAAGGGGTAGAACATTCAGTGGGGTCGGCATTCAAAATAGATTTATTGTGCAAGACCACAGAGTCTTCCAAGCAACCAGTCACTGGGAGTGCGCAGAGGGCGTGCTGTTCACTAGTAAAAGAAGGAACGTGCCAGTCAGGGGGCCACCAGCATTGCTGAGAAACTCCCTGATGACTGAGTTTTCTGGGCTGTGGTGGGTGTGGGCTCCCGGGTGACTTTGGGGATGACAGGCTTCAAGAAGAGCCCAGCAGAGCCGGCAACACTTAGCCATCCAAGGCACGGTGGACAAATGATTGTAACAATGGCAACCTGGACCCTTATTTGCAAGAATAAGGGAGCAGTGACTACTAGACTGTGGTGTTCCTAACAGTAAGATCGGAACGTGTTGCTCAAACTGTGTAACAAGAGCAGGTGAGCCAAAGGCTGATGTCAGCTGCTGCGATGGAAAATCATGATCCTTTGCCCAGTTTCCAGACCGGAGCCAGTTGTCAGACCAGGAGCCAATCTACGAAAGGGGCGCCTGAGTGTCCTTGAGGAATAACGCTGCAATGTCACAGCGAGCAGACGCAGTCCTCATGTAGGACTGAGAGGACCTTGGCTATTTCTCCTGAGGAAAAGGAGTGACTCAGATCCTTGAAGGGCTGTGAATACAAGATTGAAGCTGAAACTGATACGACGAGACCGAAAATACCGTCACAGCCTTCCTGTCGACGTGGGGAAGTCCCGGCGCCAAATCCATCTCATAGCAGTCCCATGGGTCCCGCCCCAGCTGGTGTTCATTTCCCTCGTCTCTGATTTTATCTTTGGAACGGGCCTACTTAGCTTGAAGAACCCTCTTGCAGAGGAAGAACCATGATGCTGAGAAAAGCCAAGTGGAAACTCTTGAAACTTCCTCATCCCAGCTAAGGCAGAAAATCAGAAGTCAAGTCTCGATCTCGGTTAGCTGCACCTCGGAGACTTAAAGGAGGCAGAGGCTACTCAGTTGCCCTGAGATCTTAGTCCTCTGGTGAATTCAAGAACAGTTATCATTTTGTATTTCATCTGACATATTCTTATCGTTAAGGAAGCAGAGAGGAATTTCCAGTTCTCTACGTTCTAGGTGAATCATTCTCAGATTTTTCTTCTGGTGGGGGTGGGTAATTAGGCTTCTTTGTTTGTTTGTTTAATGGAGGTACTGGGGATTGAACCCAGGGCCTTGGGCATTTACTCTTCCACTGAGCTACACCCTCCCCCACCTCAGATTTTTAACCAAAAGGGAAGGCATCTTAAAATTTTAGTCCCAACTACAAACTGAGTGATTGAACACCTTCAAACACTGAAAATAGCATTTATAAATGTAACAGATTTTATTTCCTTTTTAAGATACTTTAATTGTCTGATGGCTACATCAAATCTTTCTGGAGTCTTTAGGTAATTTTCATAAATTTAATTAATTATAATTATAAGATGAATCTAGATCTTAAATGCCCCTACACTGCTTATAAACTCATTGAATTTTACATTAAAAATCACAAGTTTAGTGGAGGGGGTAGAGCTCAGTGGTAGGGCATGTGTTTATCATGCACAAGGTCCTGGGTTCAATCCCCAGTGCCTCCATTTATTTTTATTTTGTCATTGATGTACCATCAGTTACAATGTGTCCACTTCTGGTGTACAGCCCAGTGTCCCAGTCATGCACATATGTATGTGTATGCATTTTTGTATTCTTTTTCATTAAGGGTTATTACAAGATATTGAATATAGTTCCCTGTGCTGCACAGAGGAAGTTTTTTAAAATCTATTTTTATATATAGTAGTGCTTCCATTAAAAAAAAAGCCTAATAACTCCCACCCCTCCAAAAATGAATCATTCAGAAATCACAAGTTTAATTACTTAATTTTAATATGGAATCACAAAGTGGCTCTACTACTTGCAGAGGCCAATATCTCCTAAGTACTGTAAGAACTTTAATACTAAATATGAAGAGAGTGCTTCGTTCAAGAACTGTAGGGAGTCTGAGACTTTAGCCCACTTTCAAACTAACAGGTTTGGTGGATGCTGGCAAAAGACACGAGACTCCCGGATCAGAGGCAAAGGACTGCGTTGCTCGCAGCAGGGGTAGTGAGGAGAGCAGCAACATTGACACTGGTTCCCCAAGCCCCGATCGCCCCAGGGCAGTTGAAGAGGGACCAGGTGACACCTGCACACACCGTGGGCTACAGGACAGCAGCCCTGAACTTGCGGAGCCTGAATCTTTTCCCTTGGGCAGCAAGTCTGCTTGACTTTTGCCGTAAAGAAAGAAACGATCTTCACTGTACTGGACAGTAGACCTGCCCTTCTGGAGGGAGACTCTGTCTCCATTTTCCACATTTGTTTGCCAAACATCCTCGAAAAGGGAGTCCAGAACACAGGCAGTCTTGCTTCTGCCCGCAGATGTGCAGAAATGTGAGAAAGTGACGGAAAGCTGTCTCCCACCATCGTAACCACGAGAGAGTCTCCCTGCGGGCTGATTCTCTCAAGCATTTCTAAATTTAACTCTAAATCTTTTCATGATTGAAAGATGTACGCCCACTAAGGAGTCAGTTCTAAACAACGTTCGGGTTATCTTCTCATACGGTTTCTGTGCTTGCCTCTCAGTTAGCTGGGGAGTTTTAACGGCCAGGGGATCTCTGGCTGGAACACCGCCTGGGTTTTTGGTGGTGACCCTGACTGCCGAGTCGATCCCAGCTTCCTAGTCACTCTGCCAATATTCTCCAAACAGGGTGGCCTCCCCCCGGTTCACCTACACTTTCACTGTACGTGACCTCATTCTGCTGACTCCTCTCTAATGGCCAGACCTCTAGCTGCCCCATCCTTTGGTTGAATTTTAGCACGTTTATGTACATCTTTGTTCTTTTCATATTATCCTTGTCTTTCTGACCACAAACCTCAGAGCCGTGTCTGACTTTATGGTCTCCATGCTTAAGAAGAGCATTTTTGGTGGGGAGGGTATAGCTCAGTGGTAGAGCACATGCTCAGCATGCATGAGGTCCTGGGTTCAATGCCCCGTCCCTCCATTACAATCAATCAATCAATCAGTTGTAAAATCTTCTACCATAAACAACAAGAAATGATGGACAATAACAAATAACATTTTTTAAAAACAACAACAAAAAAAGAAGAGCATTTTGTCTGGTTCTTTGGTGGGCCAGAAAAAAGAATTGTTGCACTTGATTCTCTCCAGTTCCAGAAGGTGCCAAGGGTGCCACTTGGGCTGAGGGGAGAGGAAAGCCTTCCCGTGGAGGTCCCTCAGAGACGGCATGGTCACGGCCGCAGCCCCTGTGCTGGGGCCGGGAGCTGGGGGATTCCACCCTCCCCGGAAGAGCTCCGGTCCCCTGGCCAGCACTCCCTCTCCAGCTGCTCTGCTTGTTGGTGGAAGCCCCCAACCCACCCCAGAAGGACCACCTGCCAAGGAGGCTGAGTCCAGCAAGACAAGGAGCCTGCCCAGCACCTGAGTGTTCACCTTCCCTGCCCAGGAAGCAGCGCCTGGGGACGGGGGAGCTCGGACCACACCAGGAGCCTGCCCACGGTGCCTTCTCCCTCCCTGCAGCGAGTTATTCATCTCGCACACGAGCTGTGCTCTGACTACTCCAACAGCAGGAAATGAGTCTGGGAGGAGGGCTGCTGTGGTGGGACGGAGCAGACTTCTTAGATCCGTGGTTTTGATGGGAATGTGAGAAAAAAAAATCCCTGCCCTAAGGCAGCCTCCGGCTTGAGCAGCTTCAGCTTGAAACACACAAGGTTTCTCCCCATTTCAAATTCTAAATTAATTATAGCCTAAGTGTAGTATCTCAGTCAGCCTTCATCATCCGTTCAGTTTGAAGGCCATTACCAGCCACAGAGCATCCTGCCCCCAGAGCCAGCGGCAGTCCATCCGGACTCTGGGCTCCGAGTAAAACTTGAGCTGGTATCTCATTTCTTTCTCTTCACAGCAAAGTAAAGACCACACCCATGGGAAAGGGGGCAGGATATGCTCCTGCCACAGATGATCCTGGTACAGACTGTGGATGGATAGGGTGCAGGGTCTCTCATTCCTCATTCCTCGAGGGGCAGCAGGAGGAGGGATGGCCCACGCTGGGAACTTTCTGGAAGGATTCTCTCTGAGCCCGAACACCAGGGCAATGTTGACCAGTCCTGCGACATCTGCTTGGTTTCACAGCTTTTTTTCTTTTCCAGAATGCACAGCAAACCAAGATGCTTTTACTGTTGGCTTATGATGGTACTTGCCTTGATGAGGACCCCGGGGTTCTCAGAGACTGGATGGCAGGTCCCCCTGATGAGGAGCCAGGAGAACTGAGCTCCAGTCCTGTCCCCGCAGCTCACTGCCACTGCCATTGCCCAAGTCACCTGATCTATTAGCTAATTCATAAATGGGTGTGATTGTAGCTGCCACACCTGTATCCCAGGGTGATCACTGGAATCAAATGACATAATGGAATACTAGACATGAACATGCTCTGTGATGTATTGTCTTCTGGATTCTAAATGGGAGTCCAGGGCCCAGTTCTGTTCTTAGGACAAGATGGAGCTGTCCTGAACTTCCCAGGGGCTGAGAACAAGCGACCCAAGTTCTTGGCTTGAAACTGTGTCCGAAAGATAGAAGGATGGTCATTGCGTTCCACCTGGGGTGTCAGAATGTGTGTGGCTCAGAGCTGGAGGAAGAAGGGACATCTGTCCACCTGACTGTGGGAACTGAGGCAGCCACCTATGCAGACAAGTTGGCCAAGGGATAAAGAGAGAAGACAGTTGTTCTCAGTGAGCAGGAAGGAGAGATGGCAGCAAAAGACTGAATGAGATGATTCGGCTCTGTCCTCAGGCTGAATGCAGAATCCCCCTCTTCACCTCCACCACTACTTTGCACATTTGTCATCTGCAGAGGCTGCTCACAGTCTTGCTGCTTCCACCAGAACAACCTCCACCATCCGTCCTCCAGGCAGAAGTCGAATCCTGCCTGCCCTCCCCTCCGAGCCTTCAGGGGCTTGGGGGTCCACTCAGAGTAGGAGCCCGGTCCTCATGAAGCCTGTACAGCCCACCCCTCTCAGGGCTGCTCTCCCCTGACTCGCCCTCTTCACTTCCCTCAAGTCTTTGTTCAAATGTCGCCTTCACAATGAAGCCTCCCTGCCATCCTGCTAGAACCACCCCAGATTGCCCAGCACCTCCCTGAACACAGACTTCAGGGTGGAGAGGGGCTTTGTCTGTTTCTTTTTATTGACGTATCCCAGCGACCAAGCCCTATGCCTGCACGGATCTAGTGTTCAATGAATATCTGTAGGAAAATGAGTAATTCTGCAGGAAGAAAGGGAGGAGACTGTCTCAAGAAAGAGGAAGCATTTACAATGTCAACGCTTCCAGATGCTTTGGAGAGGCCAAGGTGAGAGCAGGGACTAGACGGCAAATGCAGTCCCGGGAGAGAGTGGTGTCAGTAGTCTGTTTAAACCGGAAACAGTTTCTGAACCGGAAACATTACCAGATGAATGAGCAGGACTTGAGTGCCGGACATTCAGTGTCAACAACTCATTCAAGAAATGTGGGCTGAAGATATGGTCATAACTTGAGGGGAATACCAGATCAATGAAAGAAAATTTCTGTTAGTTTTTTTTTTTAATTTTCTTTGTTTTTTCAAAACTTAAAAAATTTGAAGATGTTCCAGTCAAGATGATGGAGTGGTAGGGCCACGAGCTCGCCTCTCCTCGCGACTACAAAGAAACCATAACTGACTGCTAAACAACCATTGGAAAAAAGACTGGAACCTAGCAAAAAAGACCTTCTGGAACTGGAAACATAAAGAGGAAACCACAGGAGGACAGTAGGAGGGGCGTGCTCGCAATGTAATTTGGCCCCACACCCCCCAGGTGGGGGACCCACAAGCTGAAGAGTAGTTAAGTCACAGAGGCCCTCCCACAGGAGTGAGAGCGCTGGGCCCCACGTCAGGCTTACCAGCCCAGGCCCCAGCACTGGGAGGAGGAGGAGCCCCCAGGACAACTGGTTTTGCAGGCCAGGGGGGCTTGGCTCTGGGAGCCCCATGGGACCGGGGGAAACAGAGACTCCATTCTCTTGAGAAACATACACAGAAACTCACAGCCACAGGTCCAAGGGCAGAGGCAGTGATGTCATAGGAACCTGGGCCAGACCTGCCTGCTGGATTTGGAAGGTCTCCTGGGGACGTGGGGGACGGCTGCGGCTCACTCAGGGGACATAAAAGCTGGTGGCGGACATTCCGGGAGTGTTCATCTACGTGAGCTTTCCTGGAGGCTGGCATCTTGATTGGATCATTAGCACCAAGACCTGCCACCCAACAGCCTGTAGGGAAGCCTCAGGCCAAGCAACATCCAGGGTGGGAACACAGCCCCACCCATCAGCAGACTTCCTGAGGCACAAAGGCCTCTAGACACAGCCCTGCCCACCAGAGGTCCAGGACCAAGCTACACCCAGCAGTGGGCAGACACCAGCTCCTCCTGCCAGGAAACCTGCATAAACCTCTAATCCAGCCTCATCCACCAGGGCAGATACTAGAAATAAGAAAACAGCAATCCCAAAGCCTGTGGAAGGAATCCACAAACACATAGAAAGATAGACGATATGAGGTGGCAAAGGAGTATCTCCCAGGCCAAGGCACAAGGTAAAATCCCAGAAGAGGAAATAAGTGATGAGGAGATAGGCAATGTATCTGAGAAAGAGTTTGAAGTCATGATGGCCAAGATGTTCAGAGAACTCAAGAAGAGCATAGATGCACAGAGTGAAGTTTTTAGCGAAGAGTTGGAAAATATAAAGAATACCCAAACAGAACTGAAGAATAAAATCATTGAAATAAACAGTACACTAGAAGGAACCAAGACTGGACTAAATGAGGCAGAAGGGATCAGTGAGCTAGAAGACAGATTAGTGGAAATCACTACTGCAGAACAGAAAAAAGAAAAAAGAATGAAAAGGAATGAGGATAGTTTAAGAGAACTCTGGGACAATATGAAGCACTCTAATATCTGCATTATAGGGGTCCCAGAAAGAGGAGAGAGAGAAAGGGCCTGAGAAAATTTTTAGAGAGATAATTACTGAAAACTTCCCCAACTTGGGAAAGGAAACAGTCACCCAAATCCTAGAAGAGCAGCAAGTACCACACAGAATCAACCCAAAGAGGAACACAGCAGGGCACACAGTCATCAAATTGACAGCAATTAAGGATAAGGAGAAAATATTAAGATTAGCAAGAGAAAAGCAATGAATAACATACAAGGGAACTCCCATAAGGTTACCAGCTGATTTTTGAGCAGAAACTCTACAGACCAGAAGGGAGTGCATGATATATTTAAAGTGATGCAAGGGGGAAACTTACAACCAGAAATACTCTACCAGCAAGGCTCTCCTTCAGACTTAATGGAGAAATCAAAAGCTCCACAGATAAATAAAAGCTAAAAGATTTCAGCACCAGCACACCAGCTTTACAACAAATGTTAAAGGACCTTCTCTAGTCATCAAACCATCAGAAAAGAGAACAAAAAGAAGAAAGAGGAAAAGAAGAGACTGACAAATGATTGCTTGGGCTGTTCAGGGTTTTGTGGTTTCTTATAAATTTTGGAATTATTTGTTCTAGTTCTGTGACGAATGTCATGAGTATTTTGATGGGGCTGCATTGGATCCATGAGTTGCTTTGGGGGGTGTGGCCATTTTGATAGTGTTGATTCTTTCAACCCAAGAGCACAAGGTATCTTTCCATTTCTTTGTGTCATTTCAGTTTTTGGAGTATAGGTAGCCTCCTTGGTTAAGTTTATTTCTAGGTATTTTGATGTTTTTGATATAATGGAAATGTTTATGCTGGTTATAAAATTCTGCTTTTTGAAGTGAAAAAAAAGTGAATGAAGGGCTGCAAATGACGAAGTATCCTTCTTTTTAATGAGTGAGTTGTGTTCCATTACATATATATATATATATGCTACATCTGCATTATTTATTCAACTATTGATGTGCATTTAGGATGCTTCCACATCTTGGCAATCATAAATAATGTTGCTGTTAATAGCAGGGTGTGTGTATTTTTTTGAATTAATTTTTATTTTGTGGTTGGCTTTATTCCTTTGATAATTACATAAGTTAAAAAAGCTAAAGCTCTAAACGTTCTTAGAAACAATGAACAGTACATACATGTAAATTCTAAAAATATAAGTGCAGTAAAAAAAAAAAAGAAAAGATCTATCAAGCCATGAAACACAAGGAAGAAACTTAAGAGACATATTACTAAATGAAAGAAGCCAGTCTGAAAAGACACAGCTACAGAAATAATAAAAAGATCATGGTTTCCAGAGGTTTGGGGAAAGGGAGAGAGGGAGGAATGAACAGATGGAGCACAAGGGGTTTTTAGGGCAATGAAATTACTCTGTGATACTATAGTGGTGGCTACATGTCTTTCTGCATTTGTCAAAACCCATAGAAGGTACAACATCAAGAGTGAGCCCTAATGTAAACTATGGACCATGGTCGATAATAATGTGCCCATGTTGGTTCACTGATTGTACCAAATATGCCACACTGATGAGGGATGTTGAGGGCAGGGGAGTATATATGTGTGGGTGGGGAGGGCTGTGTGTGAACTCTCTGAATTTTCTGCTCAATTCTGCTGTGAACCTGAAACTGCTCTAAAAAAAAGTTAATTAATAAAAAAAAAGTGAGTGGGGGAGGTAAGTAGGTTTGTTTGTTTGTGTGTGTGTGTGTGTGTGTTTATTCATTTATTCATTTATTTAATGGATGCACTGCTAAGCTAAGCACATGCTCTACCACTGAGCTATGGCCTCCCCACTTCTGTTGTTTTAATTAACATACTGTTTTTTGTTTCTAAAATCAATTTGCACCCATTTTAGAAGATGCAGAAATTACAGAAAAACCAAAGGTAGAAATAAAACTTCTGCCTAATTCCATCACCCAGATAAAAATCACAATTAACTGTGCCTTGTGTTTTTGTTCTAGGCAGAGGCATCTAGACTAGTTCTGTAGCCTGTGAGCTTGTTTTTATGAAAATGTAGAGCTGTACATGATACAGCTACTTTGTAGTTATGTGTCTGTTTTGTAGCTTTATTTTTATTTAAAATTTTATTAGGAAATTTTTTCATGTCTTTATATATTTCTGATGATGTAATTTTTAGTGGCTGCAAATAATTTTACTCAATAAAATGTATAGCACGGGGAACTATATTCAATATCTAGTAATAACCCATAATGGAAAGGAATATGAAAACAGATACATGTGTGTATATGTGTGACTGAAACACTGTGTTGTACACCAGAAATTGACACATTGTAACTGACTATACTTAAAACAATAATAAAGTGTACAACCAATTCTCTATCTGGACATTTCAGCTTTATCCATCTCTTCACTATTATAAACCACACTATAATAAGCATGATTTTTCTTTGCCTTTTTTAAGAGAAGGAGAAAATAGAGGAAAAGTTGAAAAAAATGAGAGAAAATAGAAGTAACTCACAGAAAAGGGTCCTGAAGAACTCTAGAGAGGGTGAGGCTACAGGCACTGGCACGCATACAACTTCACATTGGTGGCTTCAGCCTGTCCCCGCCTGGACCCAGGGCATCAGTATCACCAAAGTCCGACAGTGAGATGTGTGTCTTGCTGTGATGTAACAGGAGCACATGCTGTGGGCCATGGTTCCAGAAACCCTGAACAGCCGATAATGTGGACAGAGCCCAGGCTCACCAAGGCAGGTTCAGTTCTGGGAACTGTGTTTCTACCAAGTCCCCAGGGGAGTCTGGCTCCTACCAGAGTCTGAGCTTCTTCAAACTTCTGTTCTGCAGGAAATACAGGGCAGAGAAGAATGAGTTAAATGACACTGTGAGGAATCAGACAAATCCGGAAAGTGGAGAAATCTACAGGACATCCCAAATGGTCCCGCCACCAGGCAATGGTGCAGGAAAAGAGGTTGAGGGAGGGTTGCAGGGGAAGCTTAAGATTTAAGCAACATTCAAGACATAAAAACCAATGCGGAGTGTGGCCCTTGCGTGAACTTTGTCTCAAGCAAACCAATTGTAAAAGACATTTGGGGGGGGTACAATAAGGGAAATTTGAATATAGATGATGTTAAATTATATTAAAGAATGACTGTTAATTTTGTTTGGGGTAATACGGTATTATAGCTGTGTGAGAAAATATCTTTGCAGTTTAGTGTCACATAACAAGGTGCTTAGAACAAATGTGACATGTGGGCCTTGCTTTTACAACAGTTCAGCAAGGACAATGTGAACAAGCAACTATGGGAGATGTTAGCAGATAAATCTAGGCCTTGAAAATAAGGGGACACATTTTAATTACTTCTATATGTATTTGAAATATTTTATAATAAGATGTTAAAAAGACGTGGGACAAATGATAAATGCTGGAGAGGGTGTGGAGAAAAGGGAACCCTCCTACACTGTGGGTGGGAATGCAGTTTGGTGCAGCCACTATGGAGAACAGTATGGAGATTCCTCAAAACACTAAAAAGAGACTGACCATATGACCCAGCAATCCCATACCTGGGCGTATATCCAGAGGGAACTCTTAATTCAAAAAGATACACGCACCCCAAAGTTCACAGCAGCACTATTTACAATAGCCAAGACATGGAAGCAGCCTAAATGTCCATTCACAGGTGACTGGATAAAGAAGTTCTGGTAAGTTTATACAGTGGAATAAAAGCCATAAAAAAAGAATAAAATAATGCCATTTGCAACAACATGGATGGACCTGAAGATTGTCATTCTAAGTGAAGGAAGCCAGAAAGAGAAAAAAAAAATATCATATGATATCACTCACATGTGGAATCTACAAAAAGAAAACGAAGACACAAATGAACTTATTTATAAAACAGAAACAGACTCACAGACATAGAAAACAAACTTACGGTTACCAGGGGATAAAAGGGGTGGAAAGGGATAAACTGGGAGTTCGAGATTTGCAAGTATTAACTACTATATATAAAATAGATAAGCAAGTTTCTTCTCTACAGCACAGGGAACTATATTCAATAACTTGTAACCTATAATGAGAAAGAATATGATACAAATATATGCATATTCATGTATGACTGAAACATGATGCTCCACACCCGAAATTGACACATTGTAACTGACTATACTTCAATTAAAGAAAAAAGGCACGTGGGAGATGAGCCACACGGAGAGACCCTCTTTCCTCAGACACTGGTGTGAAGGGCAACCCTGAGACAGAGATCTTCAGGTGGAGGGGAAATCTGGGGAAAGTCAGGTTAGAGAGCCCGGTTACCCCGCAGGCAAAGGGGAAAAGGGAGAAGAGGTGAGGGCTGGCCTTGGAGAGGTTTACAACACAGCAGTGCTGCAGGTGGGGGGCTGTGAGGGGTACCCTCGCCCCAACAAGGTGAGAGTGAGGGTCCCCCTCACAGGCCCGTGGTTTTCTCGGGCACAGTTTGCCAGCCAGTAAGCAGGATGAGGACAGGTGGGAGGCGAGGCTGGCAAACCAAGACGTTTAAAGAGCAAAGTTGGCAAGAGAGGGACTCTGTGTTCTGTAGTTCATTTACTGGCTCCTGACTAGTTGCTCCTGGAGCTGGCTGGACGCCTGGTGAGTCTTTCTCTGCAGGAGGATTTGGGGAGGGGATCAGAGGTGCCAAGACCGGTCAGGCTTGTGTTTCTGCAGAAGTGTGGGTGTGTAAGGGGGGGGGTGTCTATTAGTTGTTCAAGTACCTTTCTTCTTGGAAAAAGCTGAGTTCCTTGCCTTTCAAATCCTGCTGAGAGATGTGATTTCCCCAACACTGAGCGCTATACCCCGAAGGCATCACCTGTGTGGTATCTCTGGCTTCGAACTGTTCATCACAACACACAGCGCACCATCAACAATACATACTGTGTAGAGTCGTGTTCGTATTTATCTTTTAAAAATTTTTTATATAAAACAGAAACAGACTCACAGACATAGAATACAAACTTGTGGTTGCCGGGGGGGGGGGTAGGGACAGACTGGGAGTTCAAGATTTATAGATACTGACAGGTATATATAGAATAGATAAACAAGTTTATACTGTATAGCACAGGGAAACAGAGTCAAGATCTTGTAGTAGCTCACGCTGAAAAAGAATATGAAAATAAATTTATGTATATTCATGTATGACTGAAAAATTGTGCTGTATACCCAAAATTGACACAACACTGTAAACTGACTATAACCCGATAAAATTTTTTAAAAATTTAAAAAAACTTTTGAATTTTAAAATTTATTCAATTACTTTTTTTTTTTTTAAGTACAGTCAATTACAATGTGTCAATCTCTGGTGCACAGCACAATGTCCCAGCCATGCATATACATACATACATTTGTTTTCATATTTTTCCATTAAAGATTATTGTAAGATATTGAACAAAGTTCCCTTTGCTATACAAAAGAAACTTTTTTTAAAATCTATTTTTATATCTAATGGCTAACATTCGTAAATCATATTTATCTTAAATGGTTTTAGGGCATAGACCTCTCTGAAACCTGATAAACATTATTCTTTCTCTCCTTAGAAAGAAAATGTACAGATGGCTATGTACAAAAATCTGCATAACATTTCAGGGAATTCACAGATTCTCTGAGGCCAATGGGTGGATCGCTGGGGATCTCCAAGATGAAGGTTTTCACAAAAATGTTGTAAGAAAGTAACGGACTCATCCTGGGAGGCTGAGGAAGGTTCTGGAGGTGTCAAGCAGGGCCGGGTTTTGGAGGATGGCCAGGATTTATGCTCTTGACCCAGCTGCTGGCAGATCCTGCTGATCCCGGGAACAGGAATCTGGAGTGAAGGCGATCTGGGGCGTGGGAGCCACTGTGTCTGACTGGCCTCCATCCCTGAATGTGCTCTTTCACTGGTGGCTTCTGTCTGGGAGTGGGCTGGGCTCCCTGGCATGCAGGTAAGTGGAGCAAGGGGGCTTGGGGCTCTGGAGACCCCGATGGATAGAAATACATGGTTTTCATCGCTTAACCAGACCTCCTGGTGGAGAGAGACTTGCGTGGGACATGGAGGTAGGGGTGTCTCTCCGTGGGAGGGTCTTTGCTGTGTGAGCCCATCTGTTTTGATTTGGTTCTCAAGCCATGGATTCATTTAACAGATGCAGCCCTTCAGTGGGTTCAGCTTTCTGTTCCTCCATCAGGCACCCATTTAGAAGAGGCTGGGCTGACTCTCCGCTTGTTTGGCTTTGAGGAATGGAAAATGTGGTTCTTTTAACATCCCTCCCTTCAGCAGGTGGTTTGGGAGTGGGGGCAGGGATGGCCAGAGCCTCACTGAATAGCTGCTGGTCTTTTCCCATCTTTGTTCCTCTTTCTCATTACTCCGCTGACAGCTGCCAGCCCCTGGGGAGGACTGGGAATGTTAGAACAATTGAGTTTCTCTGCTTCGCCCCATTGGCGTCCAATAAGCTGACGACTCCGTCTGGCTCCAATTCATCCCCTGTAGGATGAGCTGCTGGCAGTGGGGATGGCTGGGGCAAAGCTATTCAAGTGCAAGATTTAAATCAGCTGGCAGATACTTCTTTCTCTTTTCAGCAAGCAAATCCTGCGTGTGTGTGTGTGTGTGTGTGTGTGTGTGTGTGTCTGTGTGCCCAAGTACATACACTCCTGACAATGTTACTTCTGCTTTTCCTACTTTAAATAAGAAGGTTCAGGAATTTTCCGATAAGTGGCATTAACAAATCATACCTGCATTCCCACTGCACCTTATAATTTTTAAAGCACTTTCGCAGCTGTGACTTCATAATGGCCCCGGGAAGCCAGCACACCAGGCATCATAATAACTGTTTTGCACATGAGCAAACTGAGATCCCTGGATATAATTTTGTCATTATCACACTACTAAAAACGCCATTCTAGAAATGTTCTTCTGCAATCTAAGTCATACGCTTTGAAGGAAGAGTTTCATCTTCTTGGCCTATCTGTGACTTAGATCTTTAATCTTCAAAATCAGAGTGTCTTACTGCAGACATTGCTGTTGGTTTTCACTTGGTCTGGAGGGAAAAGAAGCTGAGGTCGTATTTTAAGCCATATTATCCTCAGGTTAGTCAAATAAAGAATATTAGAAGCTAATTTTTTGAGCTTTTACTATATGCCAATACCAATTTAAGAGAATGATGCTAATTAACATACTTAGTTCTCATAGCGACACTGTTACATGTATTTTATAAGTGATGGAAAGAGGCATAAAAGGGTTAAGTAACTTGCCCAAGGGCACACAGTTAATAGGATTCCACATTTGAGCCTAAGCAGTTTGAGTTCAGAGTCTGAGAGAGTATTTGGACTCAGTATTTAGGTTCATTAGACAAATCAATAATTTAGAAGAGTGGGACTAAGAATAATTTATTCTACTCAGGCCGTGGGTCAAAGCGTTTGGCCTGTTTCTTTCTTTGAGAGTGAGGGTGGATTTTCATCTCCAGTGGTGACAGAAGGAAGTTTGGAGAAGGCTTTTTCCGTTGAGATCAACGACAGAAGCTGGAAAAAATATGTTGTATACATAATTTGAAGGCAATGGAGAGCTACCAGAGCAGTGAAAAGTTGCTTGGTTGACATGAAAAGTTACCTGGTTAACATTCAGAAGAAGGGAACCCAGACAAGTGAGCAAGATGTTCAGCTTCCCTGGAAACGTCTGTGGTTCTACAGAGGAGGCTAAGAGCTGAGCCAGGTTAGGAGGACATGTTCACTCACATTTCAGCTCACCAGCGCAGGTAGCCACAGCAAACCCCTTAGGTTTTGAGTTGGGTTGCACCCTATGTGTAAGAGTGAACTAGAAACAGATCAGTTCCCACAGGTTCTGAACCCCAACTTTGAATCATCTCAACCTACATATTGGTGGTGGGGGTGGGTGGGGATAGCTTCGTGGGAGAGCACCTGCCTAGCAGGTACAGGGTCCTGAGTTCAACCTCCAGTACCTCCATTTAAAGATAATTAAGTAAATAAACCTAATTACCCCTCCCCCAAAAAACCCTGTGTATGATTTAAGTTCACTAGGATTGACAGTGCCCCTACCTACCTGCCAGAAGCAAATATGAATCTTCCTTAGAGAAATGTAGCATCACCCAGAGCTTCAAATTATCTTTAAACAATTTCACATCAATGTCAGGGATCTAAATTTTAAAATAGCAGGAATTCAAAGGGAGGGTCCAGCTTGATTTAAAAAAAAGGTACAGGGGAAATTATAGATAATGGCAGCCGACCCACAGGTGATCCAGATAATGAAATTATCTAATATGGATTTTAAACTTATTATGTTTAATTTGTTCAAGGAGAGACAAGACAATTTTGGGAATTTTGGCAGAGAGCTGAAAGCTATAAACATAACTGTGTAGAAAGTTCTAGAATTGAAAAACACAATGACTGAAATTAATACTCAAAGGATGGATTTAGAAACAGAGCTTACGAGAGGATTATTGAACTTGAAGATATGCTGTTAAGGAATAAATCAATCAACAGAGTCAGACAAGAAATGATCCAGATGTTAGAATTATCAAACAGGACCCTATAAGCTATGACTGATGCATTAAATAATCTAACGGAAAAAGTGGACAACGTGCATGAACAGATGGAGAATTTTAGCAGACAGGTGAAAATGATTTTTTTAAGTCTAAGGGAAATGCTAGGTATGAAAAACCCCATAATATCAAAGGTGAATTCCTTTCCCAGGTTTAAAAGAGAACAGGACATTGAGGAGGAAAGAATCAGTAAAACTTGAAGATAGGTCAACAGAAATGATTAAAACAGGACAAAAATGAGGGAAATGAAAAAAATCCCACAGCATCAAGAGCTGTGAGTAAAAATAAAAATAAAAACAAACACACACAAAAAAATGGAGTCCTAGTAGGAGAGGAGATGGAGAAGGAGGGAGAAAGGGAGATAATAGTTGAGATAACAACTGAGAATTTGCTAAAAATAATTTTAAAACAACAAAGCACAGATACAAGAAATTCAAAGAATCCTAAATAGGATAACACACACACACACAGACATTATAATCAAATTTCTGAAAACCAAAGATGAAGGGAAAATTTTTAAAAGCAGCCAAAGGAAAAGGTAACATTAAATACAATAGAAGAAAGATAAGATTAGCAAGCGGACTCTTTTGTCAGAGAGCAGGCAAACCGAAACATAATAGAGCAACATCCGTAAAGTACTAAAAGAATTAAAAAGTCAACTCGGAACTCTACATCCAGTGAAAATGTCTTTCAAATATAAAGGCCAAATAAAAAATTGTTTTAGACAACAAAAGCTTAGAGAATTCATTGCCAGGAGACCGGAACAACAAGAAATGTTAAAGAAATTCTTGAGTATAGGTATAACTGAATCACGTTGCTGTACACCTGAAACTAACATTGCAAATTGACTACACTTCAATAAAAAAAAGAGAAAGTTCTTGAGGCAGCAGATGATACTAGATGGAAATAAAGAATGCTAGTATTACACACACACAAAATGTTGAGCTCTAGAAATAGTAAAAATAAAGGTAAATATAAAACAATTTTTTTAAATTTTGCATGGTTTTATAAGAAAAGTCACTGTCTAAAAGTTTATAGCATATGTAGAAGTTAAATGTATAACAAAAATAGCTCAAAGGATAAGGAGAAAATGGAAATAAAATGTTGTGAGATTCTTACACTATACCTAAAGTGGTCTAATATTATTTGGAAGTAGATCCTGATGAATTAATGCTATATATGGTAATCTCCAGAGTAAGAATGAAATAAGTTATAAAAGAGGTATAACTAATAAGCCAATATTGGATATAAAGTAAAATCATACAATAAAATTTTAATACAAAAAGAAAGGAAAACAGGAAAAAAAGGGGACCAAAAGACAAATGGGACAATATGAATAATATAGTTGATTTAAATCCAACCATATCAATAATTACATTAAATGTGGGTAAACTGAATACCACAAATTAAAAGGCAAAGATTGTCTGACTGAATAAAAAAGCAAGACCCAATGATATGCTGTCTATGAGAAATGAATTTAAATATAAATAAATATGTAAGTTAAAGGTAAAGGAGGAAAAAGAGATTCTATGCAAAGACTAATCAAAAAAGTGGAAGTGGCTGTATTAATATTAGAAAAATTAGAAAAAATGGACTGTTTTCATTAAAAAAAATGACTGTTGCCATGGATAAAGACATTACATAATAAAATGGGACAGGTGATCAAAAAGGCATAATTCCAACTCTGTATGCACATAATAACAATACATAAAGGAAAATCTGATAGAAGTAAAAGTCATACTTGGATACTTTAATACTTCTCTGTGCTTAATTAAAAGAACAAGTAAATAGAATATTAATAAGAATTTAGGAGAGCTGAACAAGACTATCAGCCAACTTGAGCTAAGTGACATTTACAGAATGTTCAACCTGACAACAGCAGAGCACGCATTCTTTCCAAGTGTGTAGATTCTTTTCAAATGTATGCATAAAACATTCACTAAAATGGATTATATTCTGTGCCATGAAACACGTCTCAAAAATGTTAAAGAATTGAAATCTTATAAGCATGTTCTTTAACAACAGAATTAAACAGAATCAGTAACAGAAATATATCTGGAAATCTCTGAATAGTTTGAAATTAAATAACATACTTCTAAATAACATATGAGCCAAAGGAAAACTCAAAGGGGGATAAGAAAAATGTAAATCAAATGACAATGAATGAAAGAGATGACATAACTACAGATCCAACAGACAAGAAAGGGTTAATGAGGGGGAAATGTGGAGTTACTGTTCAGTGAATATGTTCCCTAGTCCAAACTCGCTCTGCTCGCCACATGACAGGCCAATAAATCAGGAGACGAGGTGTTGGGGCAAGGAATAGAGACTTTACTTGGAAAGCCATCAGCTTGAGAAGATAGCAGACTAATGTCCTGGAGAAGCATCTTCCCCAAGTCAGAATTCAGGCTCCTCTTATACTAAAACGGGGTGGGGGTGTGGTTGGTTGTTACAAACTTCTTGGTGTAGGAATTCTTTATTCTTGGAATACTTTGTTCTTGCAGCTGTCCACCTGGGTCAGGTCATGGTGCCCCTGCAAAACCTCTAACAAAACAAACGTTATTTTTCTATTCTGCAACTTGTTATCTTTATATAAGGGCAAAAGTGTTAATATCCTTAAAGGTCAAAGCCTTGTGAATAAACTATCCTGTCTATTTCAGGCTAAAGGAGCATTCTTTTACAAAAGGTGCAGAGCCCGCAAGACTAAGCCTAGAAAACAGGGCACAGGGCTAAAGCCAAAGGAACAGATCTAATGTGGAGTCAGGTTTGTTCTTTTCTATTACAGATATAAAGTTTCAGTCATGCAGATGAATAAATTCTAGAGATTTACTGTACAAAATTGTGCCTATAGTTACATTAGTGTATTGCATTTTAAAAATCTGTCAAGAGGGTAGATCTCA
This sequence comes from Vicugna pacos, assembly GCF_048564905.1. Taxonomy (NCBI): domain Eukaryota; kingdom Metazoa; phylum Chordata; class Mammalia; order Artiodactyla; family Camelidae; genus Vicugna; species Vicugna pacos. Next base: position 27,697,051 of record NC_132997.1, on the reverse strand, counting down.
TGTTAAATGCATGATGTACAATCATATGAAAATAAATTCAGCAACTTAGATGAAGTGGACAAATTCCTTTGAAAACACCAAATTACCAGAGCTCAGTCAAGAAAATGTAAATACATAACCTGAATAGCCCTTTATCTATTAAAGGAAAAAATTCATGTTTAAAACCTTTCCATTAGGAAAATTCCACATCCGTGCTCCACTGGTGAATCCTACCAATTAAGAAAGAAAGAATACTGATTCTCCATAAACATTTCCCAGAAAATAAAAAACAGGGAACCCTTCCCAACTCATTCTATGAGGCCAGAATTACCCTGACACCAAAGAAAGACCAAGATCTTATGAGAAAAGAAAGCCACAGACTAATATCCATGATGAAAAGAAAGGCAAAATATTTAATAAAATATTACCAAATTGATTTTACAATACATTTTAAAAGACCAAGCTGGGTTTATCCTAGAAATGCTTGGTTGGTTCAACATTTAATAACTGATTATTGCAATTCACCCAATCTACAGACTTAAAAAGAAAGAACATACACGATCATTTCAATAGATGCAGAAAAAAACATTTGAGAAAATTCAGCTTCCACTTGTGATTAAAATACTCAGAAAACTAGGAACAGGGAGGAAATTCTTCAACTTGACAAAGGGAATCTATAAGAAACCTACAGCTAACCTCATACATATTTAATGGTGAACGACCGAATGCTTTACTCCTAAGATTGAAAAAGGAAAGGATGTTTGCTGTCACTAATTCTATACAACCTTGTACTGGAGACCTTTGCCAGCACAATAAACCAAGGCTGTGAAACAAAAGGCATACAGAGTGAAAAGGGAGAAATAAACCTGTCTTTCATCATAGGCAGCTCTCTCTTTGATGTAGGAAATCTCAAAGAATCTACAAAAAAGCTGGAATTAATAAGTGGATTTAGCAAGGTTATAAGATAAAAGTCAATACAAAAATCAATTTTGTTTCTTTTTACTAGCAGCAAACCATTGGAAATGGAAATTTAAAACACCATGTATGATAGCATCAAAATATTTAATATTTAGGGATAAATCCAACAAGATGGGTAAAACTTGGATACTGAAAATTATAAACCATTGCTGATAGAAGTTAAAGATCTAAATAAACATATAGGTATATCGTGTTTGTGAAGAGGAAAACTCAATTTAAACAGGATGTCAGTTCTCCCCAAACTGATCTACATATTCAATGTGAGCCAATCAAAATCTCAGCATGACTTTCATTTCTGTAGAAATTAAGGTGATTGTAAAATATATTCGAAATATAGTAGTTTTGAAAAAAAAAAGTTAGAGGATCTCCAACATCTGATTTCAAGATTTACTATGAAGCCACAGTAATCAAAAGAATGTGGTTTGGGCATTAGCATAAACAGGTAGGAACAGAGTGTCTAGAAATAAAGCCACACACATATGGGCTATTGGATTTTGACAAAGGTGCCAAGATAATCCAATGGAGAAATGACAGTCTTTTCTGCATACTTTTAAAAGAACTTGAACACTTACAACATATACAAAAATTAACTCAAAATCATAGACCTAAATGGAAGCATTCAACTAAAGAATTTATAGAAGAAAGTATAGGAAAACCTTTGTCACTTGGGTTAGGTAAAGTATTTTTAGGTAAGACACTGAGAGCATGAACCAGAAAAGAAAAAGAAAAGATAAATTGGACTTCATCAAAATTTTAAATTTCTGCTCTTTAAAATAAAAAAATAAGCCGGAGACTTGAGAAAATACTTCTAGAACACATATCTGATAAATGACTTGTATCCAAAAATATATGTGACTCCAATTAAATTATAAGACAGCAATCCTATCAAAACTGAACAAAAGATTTGAACAGATATGTCACTAAAGAAGTTCTATGTACAGCAAATAAGCACATGAAAAGATGGTCTGTAATTTTTTTCATTAGAAAAGTGTGTATTAAAACCTCCAAAATAAAGTGCTTTTTTTTTTTTTCAAATTTACACTATCAAGTATTGGCAGGACTCTGCTGGTGATAATGGGAAATGGTACAGCCACTTTGGAAATGTTTGGTCATTTCTTACAAAGGTAAAGATACACTTCCCTGTGACCCAGCAACGCCGCTCCCAAGGACTTAGCCTTCCTAGCTATTTACTCCCAGGTACGTCCACTTAAAGACCTGTACGTGAGTGGCTTCTGTCACCTTTTCCTAATAGCCAAATGGGGAACAACTCAAAATGACCGTATTCCGATGACTGGGTAAAGCAATTGGGATACTTGCCTTTGCTTGACTAGCAACACACGATGACTCTCCCAGACACTGTGCTCAGTGGAAGAAGCCAGACTGAAAAGACTTGAGTCCCTTATGCAGACCTTGTGACTCCATTGGTGTGTCATCCTGGAAAAAGCAAAATGGCAGGGACAGGGAGCTGAGCACTGGTTGCCTGGGACTGGGACAGAAGGGAGGGAACTGACCACCAAGGAACACGAGGCGACTTTCTGGCAGGACAGGAGTGTTCTGTGGACTCACTCTGGTGGTGGTTTCACAACTGCATACCTTTGTGAAAACTTCCAGAACTATACACTTAAAAAGAATGAATTCTATTCTTTGTAAATTATACCTTCAAAATATTATTTTAAAAATACATTAAAAGATTCATTCCACAAAGAAAATTGCAGTTCTGGATGACTTCACTTTGCCAAATTATACCAAATATCTAAGCAAAAATAATGCCTATCTACAGAGAATAAAAACTCTTGCAAAAGAAAAGAAAAAGAAAAAGAAAAAGAGGGAACTTCTTTTAACCTGATTTATAAAGCCAGTGTAACTTTGATTCCAAAATCCACAAAAACAGTACCCCTATATATAAAACTTGTAGATCAGTCTCACTCATGAATTGTCCAACCATTCTAAATGAAATATTAGCAAACCAAATCCAGCAATACATGTAAAAAAGATAGTACATCATTAGCAAGTTGGGTTTATTTCAAGAATACGAGACAAACTTTACATTTGAAAATCTATCAGTGTAATTCACTACCTGGGCTAAAAAAGAAAAATCATACAATTATCTCAATATTTGCAGAGAAAGCACTTGATAGCAAACTGTATCCACTTAGAATTTTTAAAAAACTCTTAGCAAAACCAACAAAAAAAGGCAAAGTTCTTCATCTAATATTATTTTAAAACCTACAGCAAACATTATACTTAAGAGTGAAATATGAACAGCTTCCCCTCCGAGGTCAGGATAAGGATGTCTGTTACCACCACCACCATTTTCCATTTTATTGGTGGTTCAAACCAATGCAATAAAGCAATGAAAATAAACATAAGATATAAAAATTGGAAGGTAAAATTACAACCGTCTTTTTCTCAAATAGTATAACTGTCTCTGCAGAAAAGAGTTTCAGTTTACAAACAGATGATTGCAACAAATTGCCAGATGCAAAGTCAACAGAGAAAATACAAAAATAATTGTATTCTTACATAGCAGCAATAAACATAAAAGAAACTTTAAAATAGATATTATAGATAACAGTGCATTACATCACAAAGAACCAAATTATATGATTTAATAAAAGATATTCAAGGCAAGGAAGCAATATTGAGAGAAACTAAAGAATATCTAAATAATTGGAGGGAGGTACAATAATCGTAAATTCAAATACATCAGGAGATAGGAAGAGACAGAGGAATGGAGAAAATGTGGAGAGCTATTATCCTCAAATTTGATTGACAGATTCAGTCAAATGCCGTTAAAAATCCCCACAGCTACGTATGGGTGTGTTTCTGTGTAGAAGCTGACAAGCTCCTTCTAAAATCTGTGGAGAAATGCAGACGTCGCTGCATTCTGAGAAGTACAGTGGGAAGGAATTACTTTATCCACACTTAGTGTAAAGCTAGAACGAGTGGTAGCAGGTAAGAATGGACAGATAAACCAGTGGAACAGAATATGGTCCAGAAACAGATCCATGACTCTCTGTGTGCAGAAGGAGCGCTGCCAAACGAGAAGGGCAAACAAACTTCCAGTCATTGATGCCGCAACAGTCTGGTGTTCAAATGGGGGTAAGATGAACATTGACCATGCCTACTACCTCACACTGTATACAGAAATAATTCCCTGTGGATTATAGATTTAAGTGTGAAAAGTAAAACAAGAAAGCCTCATGAACATACGCAGGGGAGTTTCTCTGTGACCCTGAAGTAGGTAAGAATTTTTTTAAATATATTTTTATTTGTTTACAGAGGTACAGGAATTGAACCCAGGACCTTGTGCATGCTAAGCATGCGCTCTGCCGCTGAGCTATACCCTCCCCTCCCACCCCCAAGGATTTTAAAAGACACAGAAACCAGTGACCATAAGGAAAGGGATGATAAATAATACCACGTTAAAATTAAGCAGATGCTGATCATTGATTTAAGTGTGAGCATTACTACCTGGCAATCTTTATAGAAGTAGTGAAAAGATAAAAGAGTTTTGCCCTTTTTTTTCTTTCTTTCAGTGTCTGTAATTCTGAGCCCACAAGGAAACAAGGAAGAAACCTTCCCCAGACTGTAAGGAGAAATGCAGGAATGACAGGAGGCAAGGATCGTAAAACACACTGTCATCTGGGTCACTCAGCTTTCCATGGTCTTCTGGGTCCAAGATGAGCAGCTTGCCTTTCCATAAACCTTCTCCACACGCATCAGACTCGCTCAAGGTTTCTGCCCCATGTCAATGGGCCATGGGGCTCCCAAAATAGCAAACGTTTTAAATAGCAACCTGGACGAGTTTGAGACACAGAGGGTGAAAGTCAGCAGTTCCGACCGAAGAAACCAGGGCAAGTGCTGGGTGTCACACTTCAGCGACATTCCACAGAGGTCAAGTGCCGAGTCACTGGCGATGTGTAGTGCAAATGGCACGTCGAATTGAGCCGGGATTTGGATCAATGAAGTCATTATCTAAGTAACGTTTTTGAATGTAAGAGGAGATGTACAGACTTCAGGAGTGAGGTCCTGGAATCTTCCCTAACTTCAGAGCGGGTGACTAGAATGTTGATGCTGCCTTGACAAATAAAATTCCCAGGTAATTTTATTCCTCCCCGACATACACTCACTTTTTTTTTCTTTTTCTTCTCCCCTCTCACTATCTCTTTCTTTTCACTCTCTTACATTCCATTTCTCATTTTCTCTTTCTTTCTTTCTTTCTTTCTTTCTGTCTCTTGAGTCCTAATTCTTTGTATATTTCTAGCTCTTTCTCTTTAGGACAATCATTTTCTACCTCTTGTTACAGTCTTTCACTTTGTGGGATATCTTCTTTTTTTAAATTTGGACAGGTAAAGAAGGTTTTTTTTAAATTATGTACTCAATCCTTTTGGTGTATTTCAAAAGGCACATTACTTTTCTTCATTTAGGAGTGAAAGAAGTTAGAAATTAACTTCAAAAAGAAATCAGCAAACGGCAAACAAATTTCCTTCAAAGTCACAATCACATATACAGCACATCCTAGAAAAGCAGGTGGGCAAGCAGGTCCCACCCACTGTCATGAGTTTCATCGAATCTCAAGGGTGGCGAGAAAGGCAACTTTCAAAAAGGAGTGTATTATTACATAAGGCATTTACTACACGCCTTCCTAAGAGCAGCAGGTGGGGAACATGTTTTCTAGACTAGCTCTAGGAAGTGGAATGTCTTTCATTCATTTCCTCTCTCTTACCAGCACTTCCTTTGCGCCCCTCTGCTCCTCTCTCTTGCCCCCCTCCTGTCAGGTAGTTGTTGGGTAAGCGGGGGCACCGGGCAGGTAAGGTGGAGGACAGGGAGGATGCTCCCAAAGACGGCGGTATGCCCGCCTTCAGCATAAAAGAGCTCCACTTCCTCTAAATGAGTGCCAGCAAGAAACTGGTTAGACTCTGACAGCCACAGCTTCACAGTAGTGACAAGGACCTAACCCAGCATGACCCAGTGCTCACTGTAATATAATTAACAGTGCATTTTAGCCCCCTGTCTCATGGGATTTTCTGTGTGCGTCATGGGTAAGGACATGTGCAAAAAGGGACCAGCGTGACTAAGAACTCCAGGGGCGAGAGCCATCCATCAACCAAGAGCCCACCTCTAAGCGAGGATGTAAGAGAAGGGGGCAAACAAAGACCATTGCTCTCTGCCCTGGGATCAGCCTCCTCCCGTTCCTGGAGGTGTGCTTTCCCTTTGCTAATAAAAACCTGTAAAATCTTTTGCTACGAAACACCTCTGAATTCTCCCGTCTGAATTCTTATCTTTCGGGTAAGACAAGAACTGGGTCTTCTCCCTTCCCCTTTTGGGAAGTGGGAACACGCCCACTGCCTATGCTGTTAGATCCAGGGTAGTGTTAGAGGAAAGGACATCAGAGCTGCCTTCCACCTTGATCTCATTTTCCTCACTTCTGCAGACACATGAGCCTACAGAACCTCCCACAGTTTCCGCTGGATCCTTCCTGAAAGACACATGGCAGCAGGTATAAGGGGACGGGTATGGAGGTGGGTGGGTAGGATGACATCTTATTAAAGTCCGGAACTGGCATCATCCAGCCACAGGAGAGATTTTTATTGTCTGGCTGTAAACCACCCACTGGAATTTTGTGGCAGGTGGATTTTGCGCATCAGAGTGATGAGCTCACACAGGTTTATTGACTTCTGAACCAAGCATCCCCATGACACATTCTTCAAGCAGAATGTGTGCAATAAGGCAAGAGGGAAAGAAGAGGGAAGGGAGAAATCAAGATTTTGATGTGGCTTTAAAACCTTGGGCCAGGGCAAGATTGCTGCTGTGCAGATAGATCCATTTTTCCACCTCACATCTCATTCCAGATCATAACCTAAGTCGATTCGCTATGTATTTTTTTCACACATCCCTGCACTTTTCTCTTGCTGGTAGAAAAATAAATAAATAGCACAGAATCCAACTGCAGTGCGGTTCATTAAAACGATTTTAAAAATCACTTAAGCAGTTAGCCAACAAGAGAGCTTTTGAGTTAAAGGCATGCCTGAGCAATTTATAAGTTGGCAAGGTCTTGATTGCATTAATTAATCAGGAGGTAACTGTTGTGGCAGCCAGCCCTGGCTTAGATGATTGCTGCTGTCGTTTGAAACCAGTGACGGTTCGCTCTGAGATTCAGACGTGGTGGATTGTCTTGGTTAGAGACCCACGCTGCCCATTAGCCTAAGGGGCTCCTGGAAGTGGGCACGGAATCCACCCAGGGTAGAGCAGAGTGGTCCATGAACGCAGCAAGGTATCAACAGAGCAGGACAGGGCTCAGGGTCCACAGAGCAGAAAGGGCAGGATAGAGAAGAGGCCATGGACGGAAGGGGAGAAGGAAAGGCTACAGCCGAGGTGGCTGCCATTTGTATGAACACCTGGGACTCTCCATACGCCCTCCCGATCACAGGTCTCAAAGGTGCCAAAGAGGAACTACGGACTTCCCCTTTCACGGGTGAGGAAGCTAATCTTCCGAGCAGCCAAGAAGCACGAACCTCACGCCAGCTGCTCCGTGTCTTTCCTCCTGTGATCACCGCAGCCCCCTTTGACGGCCTTTACAGATGGGAACGTGGAACAACTTGGGAGTTTTTGAAGAACTTGCCTAGGATCAAAGAGCCAGACAATGGCAGAGCGTGGCTGAGCACATCTGCACACCACCACCACCACCATACAGTCCTCCTTGCTTTCCTGGGAAACAAGTCTCAGCCCTGATTTATAGCCACAAAATTCGTGCTCAAGACCAGGCTTCTGTCAGTGGCTTTCCAGAGGCTTACCTGTGCTGAGGAATTTTGATGCTGATAAAGTTAAGTTTAAATTTCCCTTTGAGAACTTTCTCTCCCTTTGGCTTTGGGAGAGTCCCTTACCTTCCCTGAGCTTCAGCTTCCTCCAGGAACTGCGGTCCTTGCAGACTGCGTTGGGAGGTGAGGGGTGTGACAGGGAGAGCATCTAGCTGGTAACAGGCTCTTAACCAAGGGCGCATTTTATTATTATAACTGTGTTATGGGCTGGATTGTGTCCCGTCCCCCAAATTCTTATGTCAAAGCCCTAACCCCCAGTACCTCAGACTGCGACTGTATTTGGAAATAGGGCCTTTGCAAAAGTAATTAAGCTAACGTGAGATCTTTAGGGTGAGCCCTAACCCAGTGTGACTGGTGTCCTTATAAGAATCAGAGATTAGGACCCGGACAAGCACAGAGGAAAGAGCACGTGAAGACATGGGGAGAAGTCAGCCACGGACAAGCCAGGGAGAGCGGCCTCAGAAGGAACCACCCCCGCCAACACCTTGATCTTGGACTTCCAGCCTCCAGAACCATGGAGCCACCTTGCAGGTTGAAGCCACCTTGTCTGTAGTGCCTTGTCATGGCAGCCCCAGCAAACTCACACAACTAGCAGCACAGAAGTAGAGAAGTCATCCAGTTTCCCCAACATCTTTTCGGTCTTCACCTCCGTAGGTCGATGCCTCCAGGGCAGCATGCTAGGGCAGCTTCCCCACCCCTCTCTAGCCCCTCCTCCTGGTGATTCTCTCTGGATCCTTTGTGCTGGATCTCATGTTGTCCACGAGAGCACAGGTTCCGTGAAGGAGGACCTTGTGGGCATCTCCAGTGCCTGGCCCCAGGCAAGCATTTACCAAATAGATGGAATATGTATTAATTAGCCTCTTCAAAGTATTCAGAGAAATCGATGTGAAATGTGACCCCACCTCTCAGAGATGTGTTTAGGATCTAGCTTCTGTTGGTAAGTCTTTCTCCTTCCTAGAAGTGAAGTACATATCACCCCCTATTTTGTGGAATATCCATGAATAAAAGAGCTGTCACCTCTACAAAACCCGTCATCTCTTCCGGCACATCAGCATGATTGGGCCTTCACGCTTCAGTTTGTCTCCTTCTAAAAGCGCTCCAGGTGAGTCCGGGGCATCACTTGGGAGGTCATTTTCACATCCTCCTCCCCACGGCAAAGTCCAAAGGCTGCCTTCCTGTCTCGCGAGGACCAGTGAGCGGCATCCATTTGAAGTGAAATCTGAGGCAGGACAACACCCACGCAATCCTCTTTTACTTGTGAATTTCCCCTTTTTTGAAAAAAAAATACAGGAGATTGTCTGTAAGGATACAGGAAATAGTATTTTAAAATGTATTATGAGTCATGTAAGTGGGAATTTCTCCTTATTTTAAGAAAAGATATAAGAAATTGTCCAGAAGGAAACAAGAGATATATTTTGGGGGAGGAGGGAGATGATTAGGTTTTTATTTACTTATTTTAATGGCGGGACTGGGGGTTGCACCCAGGACCTCGTGCGTGCAAAGCACGTGCTCTACCACTGAGCTACCCCCTCCCCACCAAGAAATATTTTCAAGTATATTAGGCGGTCGTGTAAGTAGTGGCAGAGAGGAAACTGCTTTTCCTAACTGAACCCTAGGGTGATACCTACTTCTTCCTGAGCTCCTAGGGGTCTCGGTTTCAGGCTGATTAGTAGCTCTTGAAACACATGATTAACTAGAGAAAAAGTGCACAGGGCAGGTAGGCAGCAGCTCTTGCCCCAACTTTGTGCCCTGGCGCCCACGTTGCCCTCTCCTCCCTTGGTTGGCACTCACCCTTAGCACCAGAGATGCCCCGCAGTACCCAGGGGCCCTTCCACCCCACGTGCCTCCCCCTGCTCCCTGAGACCTTAAAGGAAGGGGCCCTCCCTTCACACACTCACCATCGCCTCAACGCTAAGCACAACGTAGGGTGCCATCCTTGGACTGCGGAACTGAAAAGAAAGCCGGTGTGAAAGTTACCCAGAAGGAAGAAATTGTCTGGAGCCCTTTCGACGTGAAGGAGTTAAGGAGAGACTTAAATGCAAACTACTGGCAAATGGAAAGGAGATAAAGAAGGGATGGTGTCCAGACTCCTGTCAGGAAATGGTTAAACTGGATCACGTGGTGTCATCTGAGGTTCCTAAGGATTCCTTTATCTTATGCTTTAATATTGTGTGTCCCAGAAAGGATACTCGCAAAGAACTTTTAAACATGTGAAGTTCTTTTTTTTTAAATTGAAGTATAGTTGATTTACAATGTTGTGTTAGTTTCAGGTGTTCAGCAAAGTGATTCAGATATATATATATATTCTTTTTCAGATTCTTTTCCATGATAGGTTATCACAAGATATTGAATACAGTTCCCTATGCTGTACAGTAAGTCCTTGTTGTTTATCTATTTTGTATATAGTAATGTATAATCTGTTAATCCCAAACTCCTAATTTATCCTTCCTTGCATTTTCCCTTTCATAACTATAAATTTGTTTTCTATGTCTGTGAGTCTATTTCTGTTTTGTAAATAAGTCATCTGTATCATTTTTTTAGATTCCACATATAAGCGATATCATATATTTGTCTTTCTCTGTCTGACTTACTTCACTTAGTATGATAATCTGTAGGTTCATCCATTAAACATGTGAAATTCTTAAAAAGACCATTTGATTTTAAGAAGGTTGATTTTTGGAAACATATCTCAACATCATAAAAGCTATATATGACAAACCTACAGCCAGCATAGTACTCAACGGTGAAAAAGTCAAAAGCTTCCCACTAAAATCTGGGACAAGACAAGGATGCTCACTATCATCACTCCTATTCAACATAGTCCTGGAAGTCCTAGCCACAGCAATCAGGCAAGAGAGAGAAATAAAAGGGATCCAAACTGGAAAAGAAGAGGTAAAAGTGTCACTATATGCCAATGACATGTTACTATATATGGAAAACCCTAAGAGGTCCACACAAAAACTACTAGAGCTGATTGAAGAATTCAGCAAGGTAGCAGGTTACAAGATTAATGTTCAAAAATCAGTTGCATTTCTTTACACTAACTATGAATCAATAGAAAAAGAAAGTAAAGAAACAATCCCCTTTAAAATAGCACCAAAGTAATAAAATACCTGGGAATAAATCTAACCAAGGAGGTGAAAGGATTATACACAGAAAACTATAAACCATTGATGAAGGAAATTAAAGAAGATTTTAAAAAATGGAAAGATATCCCATGCTCCTGGATTGGAAGAATCAATATTGTTAAAATGGTCACACTGCCCAAGGCAATCTACAGATTTAATGCAATCCCTATCCAATTACCCAGGACATATTTCACAGAACCAGAACAAATCATAACAAAATTTATATGGAAACATCAAAGACCTAGAATTGCCAAAGCATTACTGAAGAGAAAGAAAGAGGCCGGAGGAATAACTCTCCCAGACCTCAGACAATACTATAGAGCTACAGTCATCAAGACAGCATGGTATTGGTACCAAAACAGACATATAGACCAATGGAACAGAATAGAGAGCCCAGAAATGAACCCACAAACTTTTGGTCAACTCATCTTCGACAAAGGAGGCAAGAATATACAATGGAATAAGGACAGTCTCTTCAGCAAGTGGTGTTGGGAAAACTGGACAGCAGCATGTAAAACAATGAAGCTAGAACACTCCCTTACACCATATACAAAAATCAACTCAAAATGGATCAAAGACTTAAATGTAAGACAAGATACAATAAACCTCCTAGAGGAAAATATAGGCAAAACATTATCTGACCTACATCTCAAAAATTTTTTCCTAGAAGAAATAAAAGCAAGAATAAACAAATGGGACCTAATGAAACTTACAAGCTTCTGCAGAGCAAAGGAAACCAGAAGTAAAACAAAAAGACAACCTACGGAATGGGAGAAAATCTTTGCAAATAAAACCGACAAAGGCTTGATCTCTAGAATATATAAGCAGCTCATACGACTTAATAAGAGACAACCAAACAACCCAATCCAAAGATGGGCAAAGACCTGAACAAGCAATTCTCCAAGGAAGAAATACAAATGATCAATAGGCACATGGAAAAATGCTCAATATCACTAATTATCAGAGAAATGCAAATCAAAACTACAATGAGGTATCACCTCACACCAGTCAGAATGGCCGTCATTCAAAAATCCACAAATGACAAATGCTGGAGAGCCTGTGGAGAAAGGGGAACCCTCCTACACTGCTGGTGGGAATGCAGTTTGGTGCAGCCACTGTGGAAAACAGTATGGAGATTACTCAAATGACTAGGAATAGACTTACCATATGACCCAGGAATCCCACTCCTGGCTTATATCCAGAAGGAACCCTACTTCAGGATGACACCTGCACCCCAATGTTCATAGCAGCACTATTTACAATAGCCAAAACATGGAAACAGACTAAATGTCCATCAATGGATGACTGGATAAAGAAGAAGTGGTATATTTATACAATGGAATACTATTCAGCCATAAAAACTGACAACATAACACCATTCACAGCAACATGGATGCTCCTGGAGAATGTCATTCTAAGTGAAGTGAGCCAGAAAGAGAAAGAAAAATACCATATGAGATCGCTCATATGTGGAATCTAAAAAACAAAAACAAGAAAAACAAAGCATAAATACAAAACAGAAATAGACTCATAGACAGAGAATACAAACTTGTGGTTGCCAAGGGGGTGGAGGGTGGGAAGGGTTAGATGGGATTTTAAAATTGTAGAATAGATAAACAAGATTACACTATAAAGCACAGGGAAATATACACAAGATCTTATGGTAGCTCACAGAGAAAAAAATGTGACAATGAATATATATATATATGTGTACATGTATAACTGAAAAATTGTACTCTACACTGGAATTTGACACAACATTGTAAAATGATTATAAATCAATAAAAAATGTTAAAAAAAAAGAGTACCTCTGGAGAAGCTACAATTTATTCTCGGCTATGTGTATAGATTTTGAATAAAGTATTCAATTCACAAAGGAAAGAAAAAAGGTTGATTTTTTTAAACTATTATAGGATGACAAGTATAGAAAAATGCAAAGAAAAAATCTAAACGGAAATAATCAAATTGTGAGCAGTGATGGCTTCTGGTTGATAAGACACTAAAATTACTGCTTTTTCAAATTTTACTATACATGTCTAATCTTCTATAATGAGCTTGTGTTATTTTGTAATCTTCCAAAAATAAGCATAGAAAGGGTATTCGTGGTCAGCTTGTTCCCAAAGGGAGTGCCTCTTTGCCTATATTCAGACATCCTGGAGCTATCTGATTGTGATTGGAAACTGGAAATGATAGGGAGATACCCACTTTCTTTTTCTGCCCTTACATCCAATGCCTTAAAAAAAAATCCAACCCAAGATATATGTTTATTGCCATTCTGAAAGGTGCACACAACAAACATCGTACAGCACAGTAAATCACCACAAAGCAAGCAACAGTGTAACCTGATCCAGGTCAAGAACAAGAACATTGCAGCACCCAGAATCACCCTCCATGCCTTGGTCCAATCATTGTATTCTTCCTCCAAATCTAACCACTATCCTCACTCCTAACACTATTTTTATATTTCCTATTTGTTCAACTGCATAAATAGAATGATACAGTTTTACTCACTTGTATCTGAGTTCTTATGCCTCACCTTGCTTGTGAGATTTCCTCACCTCTCATGTAGCTGTGATTTGTTCGTTTCACTGCTGTACTATGAATACATTTTGTGGTAGGAATATTCATCCATTCTCTTGTCTGTTCATCTACTCTATTGATGTCCATTTTGACTGTTTCCAGTTTGGGGCTATTATAAGCATAATGCTATGAACATTTCTGTGCAGTCTCTTGCTGTGACTCTGCATGCATTTCTGTTGCATATATAACTAGGGGTGGAAATGCCAGGTCAAAGCCATGCATATATTCAGCTTTTATAGATAATGATTTGTTTTCCAAAGCTGTGCTGACTTACACTCTCACTAGCAGTTGCAGGGGTGCCTGATGCTTCCCACATCCTCATTAACATCAGTGTTATCTCTTTTTAATTTTAGGCATTTGGGAGTGTGATTAGAAGTATATTATTGTACATTTCAACTGCATTTCCTTGATTTCCAGTGAGGTTGAAAATATGCTTATCTGCCATTCAGATAGTCTCTTTTGCGACTTGCCCTTTCAAGTCACCTGCTCATTTCTTTTACTAGGTAATATGTCTTTTTCTTACCAGTATATAGAAATAGTTCACATCTTTTAGATATATGCTCTTTTTTGGTTACAGAAGTATTGAAATATCTTCACATTTTGTGGCTTGCATTTTCAGTCTTTTCATGGTGTCTGCTAATGAGCAGAAGTTCTTAAATGTAATGAAATCCAATTTATCAATCTTTTCCTTCATGGCTGGTGCTTTTAGTGTCTTAAGTTTTCCCTACTGTGAATTCATGAAACGATCTTCATATGTTATTTTCTAAAAGCCTTGTTTTTTGTCTTTCACGTTTAGAGATACCATTGAAATGGAATTAATTTTTATTTATGTTTTATGGAAGGAGTCCTCTTCCCAAATGAATATTCAGTTATCCTGGTCCCATTTATTAAAGACACTGCACTTTCCCATTCCTCTGCAGTGCCAAGATTGTCATAAATCAAGTGTCCATATGTAAGTTGGGAAGTTACTGGGTTCTCTTTTCCATCTCAATGGGCTATATGTGTATCTCTGAACCAGTATCACACTTTCCTAAATATTATAGCCTTGTGATAAGTCTTAAACATCTGATAGAACAAGTTCGTCTACTTTGTTTTGGCCCTTTGTAATTAATCTATAATTTTAGATTAATTATAACAAGAAGGAGCAGCAGAGCAGAGTGTAAAGATTTTGTTCAGAATCTCATTGAATTGACTAATCTGTTTGGGGAGGGTTTATATCTTGACAATATCAAACCTTCCAATCCATTAACTCTGTAATCTGTTTATTTAGGTCCTATTTGTTTTCTTAGTTTCTCTTTCTGAGAGTTTGTTGTTAGTGTATAGAAACACCATATATTTCTGAGTATTAATTGTGTATCCTACAACTTGACTGCATTCATTTATTAGTTCTAATAGTTTCTGGGTCACATCTTTAGGATTTTCTATCATGTCATCTACAAACTATGACAGTTTTACTTCTTTCTTTCCAGTTTGGATTTCTTTTATCTTCCTCTTATCTTGTTGCTGTGGCTAGGATTTCCAATACAATATTGAATAAAAGTGGCAAGAATTGGCATCCGTGTCCTGTTCCTGATCTTAGAGAAAGTGCTTTCAGCTTCTCACCATTAAGCATAATGCTTCCTACGTTTGTCATATATGGTCTTTATAATGTTGAAGTATGTTCCCTCCACACCCACTTTGTTGAGACTTTTTGGATGTTGAATTTTGTCAAAACCTTTTCCTGTGTCTATTGAAATTATCATGTAATGTTTATCTTTCATTCTATTAATGTGGTGTGTCTTGTTTATCGATGTGCACTGTTGAGCCATCCTTGCATCCCAGGGATGAATCCCACTTGATCATGGCGTATGATCCTTTTAATGTATGGTTGAATTCAGTTTGCTAGTGTTTTGTTGAGAATTTTTGCATCTATATTCATCAGGGACATTGCTCCGTAGTTTTCTTTTCTTGTACTGTCTTTATCTGGCGTGGTGTCAGGGTAATGCTGGCCTTGTAGAATGAACTGTTCATTCTACAAGTGTTCCCTCTTCTATTTTTTGGAAAAGTTGGAGAAGGAATGGAATTAATTCTTCTTTAAATGTTTGGTAGAATTCACCAGGAAACAAGCTGGTTCTGGACTTTTTTTGTTGGGAGCTTCTTGATTATTGATTCAATCTCTTTGCTCATTTAATGGTCTGTTCAGATCTTCTATTCATGATTTAGTCTTGGTAGGTTGTATGTTTTCAGGGATATATCATTTTCATATATATTATCCAATTTTTGGCATAGAATTGTACATAGGGGTCTCTTATGATCCTTTGTATTTCTATGGTTCAGTTATAAAATTCTCCTCTTTCATTACTGATTTTATCTATTTGCATCTTTCCCCTTTTATTTATTCTAGTTAAAGGTTTGTCAATTTTGTTGTCTCTTTTAAAAAAGAAGCTTATTTTCATTCATATTTTTTTCTATTGTTTTTCTTGCCTCTATTTCACTTGTTCCTGCTCCGATCTTAGTTATTTCCTTCTTTTTGCTGACTTTGGGCTCAGTTTGTTCTAGTTTTTCTAGTGCCTTCAGGTGTAGAGTTAGGCTGTTTATTTGAGGTTGTCCTTTTAAAAACATTTTTGAGGGGGTAAGGTAATTAGGTTTATGTTATTTATTTTTGGAGGAGGTACTGGGGATTGAACCCAGGACCTCATGCATGCTAAGCATGTGCTCTACCACTGAGCTATGACCTCCTGCTAAGTGTTTAATATGTGTGCTTGTGCATGCATGCACGCACACACCTACACACACCCTTGCAGTGCTCTGAATTTTTTTTTAATTTTTAAAAAAAATTTTTTTGAGGGGGGAGGTAATTTGCTTTACTTATTTATCTACGTATCTATTTATTTTTAGAGGAGGTACTAGAGATTGAACCCAGGACCTCATGCATGCTAAGCATGCACTCTACCGCTTGAATTTTACCTCCCCTCTCCTTCCTTTTTTTCAATGTAGGCATTTATTGTAATAAACTTCCCTCTTAGGACTGCTTTTGCTGCATCCCATAAATTTTGGCATGTTGTGCTTGTATTTTTGTTTGTTTCAAGATACACTAGTTCCCCCTTATATGTAGATTTACTTTCCACAGTTTCAGTTACCACAGTCAAACATGGTCTGAAAATATTAAGTGAAAAATTCCAGAAATAAATTATTCATAAGTTTTAAATTGTGTCTCATTATTAGTAGTGTGATGAAATTTTGCAACGTTCTGCTCTGTCCTGTCCGGGACAGGAATCACCCAGTTTTTCAGCATATCCCTTCTGTTAGTCACTTTGTAGCCATTTTGGTTAGCAGATCAACTGTTGCAATATTGCAGTATTTGTGTTCAAGTAACCCTTATTTTACTTAATGATGTCCCCAAAGCACAAGAGTAGTGATGCTGACAATTTGGATATAAAGAAGAGAGAAGAGAAGTCATAAAGTACTTTCCTGAAATGAAAAGGCAAAATTTTACAACATAATAAGGAAAGAAAAAGAATTGCATGCTGAGATTGCTAAGATCTATGGTAAGAATGAGTCTTCTATCATGAGATTGTGAAGAAAAAAAAAAGAAATTCATGCTAGTTTTGCTGTCATACCTAAAACTGCAAAAGTAAACTGCCACAGTGCATGAAAAGTGCTTAGTTAAAGGGAAAAGGCATTAAAGTTGTGTAAAAAGTTATTTTTGAGATGGGGGAGACCACATTCACATAACTTTTAGTACATCATCTTGTTATAATTGTTTTTATTATTAGTTACTGTTGTTAACCTCTTACTCTGCCTAATTTATAAGTTAAACTTTATTATAGGTAGGACATCATCTTGTTATAATTGTTTTTATTATTAGTTACTGTTGTTAACCTCTTACTCTGCCTAATTTATAAGTTAAACTTTATTATAGGTAGGACATCATCTTGTTATAATTGTTTTTATTATTAGTTACTGTTGTTAACCTCTTACTCTGCCTAATTTATAAGTTAAACTTTATTATAGGTAGGAGTATAAAAAAATGAGATATATAAGGTTCAGTACTCTGCACAGTTTCAGGCATCTAATGGAGGTCTTGGAAATTCCCCTGTGGATAAAAGGGGAATGCTCTATTTTTATTTCTCTTTTGATTTCTTTTTCACCCATTGTCTATTCAAGAGTGTGCTGTTTAATTTGCACATATTAGTGAATTTTCCAGTGTTCTTCCTATTACTAATTTGTAGTTTCATACCTTTGAGGTTGAAAAAGATATTTGGTATGATTTCAATTTTCTTAAAATTTCTCAGACTTGTTTTGTGACCTAGCATGTGATCTAGCCTGGGGAATGTTTCATGTGCGCTTGAGAAGAGCGTTTCTGCTTCTGTTGGATGGAATGTTTTGTGTATGTCTGTTAGGTCAATTTGATCTAAAGTATAGCTCAAGTCCAATAATTCTGTCTGAATTGTCTGTTCATTGTTGAATGTGAGTTATTGAGGTCTCCTGCTGTAACTGTATTATTTTCTCCTTCTCCCTTCATACCTGTTATTATTTGCTTAGTATTTTTAGATATTCTGATGTTGACTGCATATATATTTATAATTGTTATATCCTTTTGATGGATTGACTACTTTATCATCATATAATGACCTTGTCTATCTCTTGTTACAGTTTCTAACTAATAGTCTCTTTTGTATAATATAGTATAGATACCCTTGGCTCTCTTTTGGTTCCATTTGCATGCAATATTTCCGCACCCTTTTGCTTTGTTTATTTTTTTAATTGAAGTATAGTTGATTTACAACGTTGTGTTAGCTTTTGTGTACAGCATAGTGATTTAGTTTTATATATATATTTTTTTATCATTACCAGTTATTACAAGCTATTGAATATAGGTCCCTGTGCTATACAGAAGGACCTTGCTGTTTCTATTCTGTTTATAGTAGTTTGTATAGTTTGTATCTGCTGATTCCAAACTCCTAATTTATCCCTCCCCATCCTTTCCCCTTTGGTAATCATAAGTTTATTTTGTATGTCTATGAGTTTGTTTTTTTGAAAATAAGTTCATTTGTGCCATTTGTTTTAGATTCCACATATAAGTTGTGAACAAAAAATACTGCAAACCCTACCAGTGAACAAAGAATGCTGAAGCCATCAAGTCATCAGCCGTTTCCATGACCTCCCCCCTCCCCCCCCCCCCCACCAGTGAAGACAGGCCTGCAGCCCGGCCTCTGCAGCCACTCACATGGTGCACCCTGAGGGGACACAGAATAAGAAAGGACAGGACACTGGCCCTAGATAGCTAGGTGCTTGTCAAGGAATGATTTCAATGAGCCCAAACATTTGCTCCCTCCCATACATAAAAAAGCTCTAAATACTTTAACTTGAGATGTCTGGTTTTCTTCAGTTAACAAGTAATCTTTTAATGTTCCAACTACGTGTTCTTTGTTGTAAAACTCCTATATATCCTGGCTCCTCCCCTACCTCTTCAGAGCAGTCCCTCAGAGTGATCTGAGAGGCTGTCATCCCAGACTCCAGTCTTCAGAAATGTCTGCTAAATAAAACACAGCTCTCAACTTTTAGGCTATGCATTTATTTCAGTCAACAAAGTGATATTTGTATATGATATTTATCTATATAGAGCAACTCAATTATAAAATTTAATTGTACAAAGCTGATGTAGATTAAGAAATAATTCAGCAGGTCAGTATGAATTTTCTCTCTTTATTGGCCATCATTAATCAGATATTGGAAATAGTTAAACATTTTAAGAATTAATTTGTAAGTTCATCTAAATGTTTGGCAATGATACTGAAGTCTTCTGTAAGTCTCTAAATTTGAGATTCTTTTTTTTTTTCAAAATCACTTGGAAGTCTTAACTCCCAGAAATCAATGCACAGAGCACCAAAAACTTCTTTTAGAGCTTTTGATATTTTCATAAAATTGCATTTAATCAAAAGAAGACTTGCAAAAAGGAAGACAATAAATCTATCTCCCCAGAAACAATGGAGGCTTTAAATAAATTAAATGATAAGAACTCAAACAAGAAATGAGATTTGCTTGAGTTTCAGAATATTTGGAGCCTTTTCATGGAGCTCTTATTTTTAACTAGATAATTTTCATTTTACTGGAACGGAATGAAACTGAGAAAGGCTATGATTTCTGTAGCAACTAAATTTGGCAAAACATAGAAGAATCATAGCAGAGGTAACTTACTTGGCAAATCTGGTCTTGGAAAAACGTTGTCAAAGAAAGTCACTCCAAATAGAGGCAGAAAAAGCACCTGTGTGAATATTTGGCTGATGTATTTACATATTCAATGCAAAAGGGATTAGAATTGAAAATATTCCCCATTTAGCAGAAAATGATCTGAGCTTACCAAGGACATAAGCAGCTGTACAGAGTATTTTCTTAATTAAAAATCTTATTGTCTGTAGAAAAGTGTCAATGAAAGATGTCAATATTTAGAATTAATTGACCTTCAAATACAAGTTTAAAGAGGTGGGGAGGGCATAGCTCAGTGGCAGAGCACATGCTTAGCATGCACGAGGTCCTGAGTTCAATCCCCAGTACTTCTACTAAAAAAAAAAAAAATACAAGTTTAAAGATCGTAGGCAATATTGCAGAAAGATTTAAAATAATAAGACCACACTAAAAAAAAAACGAAGAATCTTCAGAAAAGTAAGTGACACAGATAGATGCCGTTAAGAAACTGATTAAAGCGGGTGAATATGTGCCAAGGATAATTATTCTGCTTCCATGATTCTTAACGTTCAAATCAGCATAGAGAAATTCTTTTAAATTTTTTCTTCAGTGTACATTTTTATTTTTCAAGAAGTTTTTTTTAAAGAAGAGTTTTCTTATACAAGCATTTTTGAAATAGAACTGTATGTATATCCATCAATGTAAGAAACCAATTTTCAGTTAATAATTTTCATCATTACAATATACTCTCAGAATTGTATTGAGTTAGCAGATAAATTACACCGTTGCATATCCACACGCCTCTGATGCTTCCTACTGCATTTTCCATCCTCAGGCTGTGGGAACCTGAGCTCAGTCCGCGCTCCTGACCTCCCTCCGCATTCACATCTTGCTTTACAGACGTTTCAGGGATAGACTTGGTTATGCATGCTTGTATCAGAATATAGCTTTACACCTTTTTGTCCCCTTGTTACTCTCTAGGGTGCAGGAATTGGATAAATTCATATCACCCACTCTTCCATTCATTCAAAGATCGCTCTCCCACGGTTCAGGTGCTAAGGGTTTTCCTAGTGTCCTGAAGTGTGCAGTTCCCCAGCAGAGTGCAGGACAAGTCAGTCTGGCAAGGATCCCCAGATCACTTACTGACAGGAGAGAAAGGAAAGAAAAAGAAAGAAAGAAAGAAAGAAAAGAAGAAAGAAAGAAAGAAAGAAAAGAAGAAAGAAAGAAAGAAAGAAAGAAAGAAAGAAAGAAAGAAAGAAAGAAAGGAAGGAAGGAAGGAAGGAAGGAAGGAAGGAAGAAAGAAGAAAGAAAGAAAGAAAGAAAGAAAGGAAGAAAGAAAGAAAGAAAAGAAGGAAGGAAGGAAGGAAGGAAGGAAGGAAGGAAGGAAGAAAGAAAGAAAGAAAGAAAGAAAGAAAGAAAGAAAGAGGAAAAGGAAAAGGAAAAGGAAAAGGAAAAGAAAGAAAAAGAAAAAGAATGCAGTGCTTAGCATGCCGGAGGTCCTGTGTTCAATTCTTGGTACCTCCATTAAAAATAACACTAAATAAATAAACAAACCTAATTACCTCCAACCACCCCCCAAAATTTTTTTGAAAACAAAAAGTTCAGATAGACCCTCACCCACCTTTTCCCCAGGGTCACAGAAGTGGCATCTCGCTGGCCCAGCTCCTGGATCCCTGGAGTGTTGCCCCACACAGGCATGCCCTCCTCTGTCACTCCCTCACCTTCCCCTCACTGTCCCTGGGGTCACCACCAGCAAGGTCCCTTGTGCCCCACTGCCCAAACTCCATGCTTGCTTCTTCAGCCAGCAGCACAGTGTCACCCCTGCATGCGGAGAAGCCAGAGTCTCAGTCGCAGCGTCATTCCGTCCACTTCTGCCCTCGGGCTGGCGGATTTCTCGCAAGCCTGCGGTTGGAGCTCTCACAGCCCTGGGGCTGTGCAGCAGACATGGGGACACACTCCCCATTCCACTGCAAGGAATTTTTATCCTCTGCTCTAACCGAGTCCCCAATAATGTCCATCCCCACCCCTCCCCACCCTCACCAGACAGCCATCTAGTAGCCCTCCTCCTCCCTGCCCTCCTGGACTCGCAGCTGCCCAGGACCCCAAAACTCAGGTCTTCCCCTTCTCCTCCCCAGCGGCCTGGGTGGCTGTTTGACAAGCTGGCTTTGGTTCCCGGTCCCCTGTTTTTTAAAGGCTGTGCTCTGCTGGTCAGTATCATAATGCGACACATATTAAAAAAAATTATGCAACGCTAGCTACAAAAAAATTAATTAAATGCATCAAAGCCTGTGTTAAGAATTTTAAAAGAAAAGGAAAAGAAATAGAACAGAGAACAAAGACCAGTAGACCTACCCCTGAGAAATTCCTGCACCAGGAGAGAGACAGAGAGACAGGGGCCCTCTCCCGCTGGGTGGACGGGCCCCACAGCCCCTGAAGTGAGAACGCGTTTGGGAGGCATATTTGCCGTGTCTGCAGTGAGGCTTGGGGTGCAAGTGTGAGCTTACAGCTTCCTTCCTGCAGCTCCCTGGGCACCTCGGGAACCTCAGCCCAGGGCGGGACCCCTGTTCTTGCTTACACGTTTTCTGATTTCTGTACCACAGACATGTTACCTGAAATTCTTTTCAGTTATTTTTGAAGGTGAACTTCCTCTTGATTTTATTTATCATGTACTTAAATGACTCATTATATTCCCAGCCCCACCCCAAGCACATTTCACTTATTAACTGGCTCTTCAGAGCGGCACTCTTCAGAAGCTACGTTATTACTATTACCCCCCTTTGCAGATGAGAAAAATGAGGCACAGAGAGCGTAAGTGACCTGCCCAAGGTCACACAGCTAGTAAGTGGCAGAGCCAGAATAGGGATCGGGGAGAGGGGGAGGGTCTGGTGCCAGAGTCCTTGCTCAGCAAAAATGATGGCAAAGTGAACTACTGTTGGGTGTAGGCATGTTCAGTCACGATCTGGGAGGGCTGATGGTGAGAAAAGTCATGTGATGGAAAAGAAGGGAGAGGAAAAAGAGAAAGGCATAACAGCAGGAGACACGGATGCAGCCACGTCTCAAAATCTTCCCTTCTATCTGGCAGTTGTTTATAATCACGCACTACTCCTGAGAACCTTTATGATTAGGCTCTGGGAGAACTGCTGGGTTCACAGCTGCAAAGCCCCGCTTGCTGTCTAGAAAATGCTCTGTGTCTCTGTCCACCTTGGCACGAGCGATGAAGCCAGAGGCGTGTCCTTCTTTAATTCTTCCCAGGAGAATGATATCTGGGTGCCGTAAAAGTCACCTCTTGTGTCCCGCTGGGAGAGGAACTGGGGACCCCACTAATATCGCCGAGAACAAATTTCTCGTGCCTCTGTCTGCACCCAGCATCTCTCACGCCTGCCGTGTTCCTCCCTCTCCCACCTAGAGTTACTACAGGACATGAGCCACTGATTCTTTTCCAGAAGGAAATGAAAGTAATAATTATTTTTTCATTTTCACTCACCAAAGGAAGGGGTTGTCTAAGGACCAAAGGAAGGCATCTGCAATGCTTTTGGCAACACCTTCATCGAGATGCACTTTTTTGTTGTTAGCAAGCTAGTGGTTTTTTTCTGGAGCTTTTCTTCCTTTGTCCCTGCCGACTTCCATTTATTTTCCATTTATTTCTTTTTATTCTTTGCTGTATCATAGCTGAGTTTGGGGACTTAGGTTATTCACATATATTTAAAAATCAATATGTGGTTTTCTTCTCTAAACAATATCAAAAAATAGACTTTTCTTTTGGCAAGAGGTAAAGATGTGATGTATTACTAGAACTTGCTAAGCTACATGTATCTGACCAGAAAGGGTGCCATCTATGGTGTTCTAGATTAATAACTTGTCTCAAGTGGAATGCATCGCTTTTGATAAATTAATGATCCTGTTTGTCAGATTAAGTTATCATCTTGAGCTCACAGAAAAGCAGGTTTATCCAAATGTCTCCAGCATCCTTCGTAGTTCTTAGAAACAAACAATTTCCTTTGCCTTTTTGTAGAAGAAAAAGCAAATTCATAGAACAAGCCATAGACAGCTCTGACTTTCTGAATCCTAACAGCCCTCACACTTAAGAAGAACAGAGTGGCCCTGGTGGTTTTGGACACAGGCTGGGTAATGATGGCGAGCATCTGGGATTGGCGGGAATGCTCTGGAATGCTATTAGCAGGTACGGTTGGGGGGCCCCTCCTGCTTCCAAGCCAAATCCCCAGGAGGAGAGGGAAAAAGAAGAGGCGAGGACAAGGGAGATGGAACCACGATAGCCTTCATCAGACAAACGCTCCGTGACCCTCGGGGTTAGCTCAGCATTGGAAGGTGGCTCTGGTGAGGCTGCCTGACACCTTGTCATGTTGGAGAACGGGACAGCAAACACATGCCCAAGCAGACAGCACCTTTACTGTCACAGAACTGCTGTGACTGCCACCACCGTCCCCCAACCCTCCCCCTCAAATATCCCCACAACCCAGAAACTCAAAAGCATAAAGACCCATGGAGGAGAGCCCCTGGCCTCTCTGGAAGGCAGGCTTAACTTAGAGAGAGGGGTTATGCATACGTACTCAGGAAAGCCAGGGTGGCTAGAGGTAATTAAGTGTCCATTTAATTCCATAAGAAAACATTTTATGGGGCCCCTGTTATGTGCGAGGCAGTTGGCGGTCCAGGTGACCTGGGTGAGCAACTCAGATGTGTGTGCCCTCAAGAGGACCACAGTCACTGCAGTGGGGGGGGGCAGTTACTGGCACCCTGTTTGTCTGCACTCTCCCCCACTGAAGCGGGGCAGTGTGGTCCAGGCAGCACCCATCCGAGTCTCCTTGAGATTTCAGAGTCTGGTGTAAGGGAGGTTTTCCTCCCTTCTGACCCACAGAATGAGACTAAAGGTGGAGCTGCCAGGGGCGGCTTTCCCAGCGCCTGAGCATCCGCGTCATGTAAAGCCCAGAGGAGCGTCGGGGTAAATGAGAGGGAGGGAGCGAGAGCGGGAGAGCCTGTCATGGCCTCGGATCAAGCCTTTCCAAGCCTGTCTGCACCTTCCAGGTTGCTGGTTAGTTGAGCCAGTTGGAGTGGAGTTTCTAAACGTGTCATCAGCTGAGCCCTGGCTCTTGTCGTTCCCGCAGGTGAAGAGGAAGAGGAGACCACTGTGGACCCCGCGGGCTTCCAGGGCAGTGGAGCGCCTGAGAGGGACCCTGGGCTCCCCAGGAAAGAGACGGGCAGCGGCGGGCCTTGCCTGCAGGGAGAGGCCAGGCAAACGGGAGCAGCAGAGCAGTGAGCTCAGCAAAGAAAGACTAGAACCAGGGACCAGCCCCCCCAAACCCCACGCCGAGACAGCAGTGCCTCAGTGCTGACTCCCACCGTGAGCATTCCCACCCCGCGCTTTTACCTCCAGATACTTCTGATTTTCCATGAACTCAGATGTAAGCTCTGACTCACCCTCTGGGATTCTGGCGACATCACTGACAAATCTGGCTGGGGCTGTGAACACGCGGAGCGAAGCCCCACTGTCAGCTCCATCAGAAAAGCACGCTGGCGGTTTCACTGAATTGACCTTTTGGTGATATGGCAAAGTTAATTATTGCTACGGACAATCCAATTACGCGTATTGACACAGCCTATAATGAACTCTATTGTCTGTAGGGAGGTAGAATTTCAAATAAGTTACTTAACATTTCTCAGCTTCACTTTTTTTTTCTAGATCTGGAGGAGCAAGTGGAAAATATCTGACACAATCAGAAAAGTGTAGAAGGATGTCCCTTGCAGCACTTTGAATGATAGCAGAACACTGTTAAATACACATCAAAAGGGTTAATGGTGCATTCAGATACAGCGTTGAAAAAGATATAGTCCTTATACAGATTGGGAAGTTGGCCTTGACATATTTGTGAAAAGGGAATAAAACCAGGTTACATGGTCAATCTTACGGTTACCGGGGAAAGGGGCTGGGAAGGGATAAATTTGGGAGTTTGAGATTTACAAAGGTTAGACACTATATATAAAAATAGATTTTTTTAAAAAGTTTCTTCTGTATAGCACAAGGAACAATGTTCAATATCTTGTAATAACCTTTAACAAAAAAATATGAAAACGAATATATGTATGTGTATGCATGACTGGGGCATTGTGCTGTGCACCAGAGATTGACACATTGTAATTGACTGTAATACAATTTAAAAAAAAAGAAAGAAAGAAAGCAGGAAAAGAGAAAAAAAAACTAGATTACGTGACAACCAGTCCACCAGGGGCCTATTTTATATGCATATTTATATGTATATGTTTATAAATGCATAGAAGGATTCATCCACTTGTTAATGAGTTATCTCAATGAGGGGACAGAGTATAGCTCAGTGGTAAAGTGTGTGCTTAACATGCATGAGGTCCTAGGTTCAATCCCCAGTACCTCCATTAAAGATAAATAAATAAATGAACCTAATTATTTCCCCCCCAAAAATAAACAAACAAAAAAAGAATTTAAAAAAATTTTTTAACTTAAAAAAAAAAAGGTCTCTGGTGGAACATGGGGAGGAGGGGAAGAGATTAACCATAAGAGGATCTTTACCTTGTATTTACAGACTTTTCTATGTTGCTTTATTTTTGTCTTACAACAGGCATGTGGCTTTTTTATAATTTTTAAAAAACCCATAATTATGTTTTAGAAAAAAATAACTTCCTCATTTTGTGAGTGTGAAGGTAACAACATGTGGAGCCCTTACCACAAGCCTGGACGTTGGGGAAGTGTTTCATTAATGGTATTTATTACTGCTATGGCTATAAAATACCGACACTGCCTTCATTCATGTTTCACTCCCTGAACTTCTTCATGTCTCTTGTGTAAATGTTACCTTCTTAGTGGAGCTTTCCATGGACTCCCTATCCAAATTGCTACCCCTTTCACCACACACACACAGCCTCCCACACACGCACGTACTACACCTCTTCCCTATTTGACTTTGTCCTTAGAACGTCTCTGTCTCACAGGCTCTACTATTTACTTGTCCTGTTTCCTCCTGCGAGAATATTAGCTCTAATTGGGCAGGGCGTTTGAGTCAACTTTGCTTAGCACCTAGGAAAGGCCTGGCACGTCGGAGGCCCTCAACAAATATTAGTTAAATGATTAACAATGCCTGACCTTAGGATGCTTTTGCAAACATGGGATAAGGTCATCTACGTAGAGCAGGTGGACCAGAGAAGCAGGAGAGCATGGTGATTCTTAACAACATGGCTCTGGCATTAGACTGCCCGTAGGTGAATGTGGGTGAACTACACTGGGCAAGTTCCTTAATCTCTCTAAGTCCTGATCTTCCTTAACTATAAAATGGGGATTAAAAAGTCCAAAAGAACTTCTGTTTCTAGCCAAGGTAGAGCGACAGCAACCAGATTCCTCCCTCCACCCTCTCACCACCAACGAGGACAAAAATATATGAGATAATGGTGTTTAAGACACTGGTTCTCAGTCAATAAGGGGCAGTGATCCCTGAGAGATGGGAAACAAATGAGGAGAGCCCTGTGGTTGCCCAATTTAGAGCCGTGGAAGATGGAACATGGAGATGGAACCCAGACAGAGCCTGGTGGACATTCTGAGTTGAGGAGATGGAGTTGAGAGGAGGGGGAGACTGAGGTGGGCAGAGTTTCAGGGCAGAGAACCAGAGAGGAGAGAGAGCCACACAGAGGGAAAACCCTGAGAGGACTTTGCAGAGGGTCTCCCTCAAGTATTCAGTAGGATGCTGATGAATAAGTAGTGGTCAGAACAGAGTACCAATCATGTACAGAAAATAAGTGAGGCGGAGAGGGAAAAGGCACCTGCGAGTTCAGTGGTAGGAGTGTCCATGTACTCCAGTCCTGCCTAGCAAATATTAAAAACAAGACCTGCAGGGATCAGACTATTTCCAAGTATCTTGCCTACATCCCAGAACACAGCTCAAAACTATTTCTAAAAATGAAAAATTTCCAGCACCCTACAAGGTAAAATTCACAGCATGTAGCATCCAGGAAAAGATTACCAAATACACAAAGAAGCAGGAAACTATGACCCAAACAAAAAGATAAATCAATCAAAACTGATCCAGAAGTGACACAGCTATTAGAAATGGCAGATAAGGACACTAAAATAGTCATTATAATTTTATTTCATATGTTCAAAGAATTAAGTAAAGATATGAAAGCTATAAAAAAAATCAAATCAAACTTTGTTGTATTTTTCAACAAGCTAAATCCCGAGTACAAGAAAAATAAGAAAAATGACTCCTAGGTACATCATAATCAATTGCCAAAAACCAGAATAAAAAGAAAATCTTAAAAGCAGTTGAGTTATCAAACTAGAATTCCATACCCAACAAAAGTATCGTTCAATAATGAAAGCAAAATAGAGACTTTTTCAGAACGACAAAAGCGGAAAAAATTTACAACCAGCAGACCTGTATTACAAAAATATTAAAGGAATCATTCAGGCTTAAAGACATAATGATTCTTAACAACATGGCTCTGGCATTGGGCTGCCCATATGTAAATGTGGATTTACTGGTTACAAGCTGAGCTGCTCTGGACAAATTCTGTAATCTCTTATGGAGATCTAAATAGAAATATGGAACTACATAAAGGATTGAATTGCAGTGGAAAAAGTAATACGAGTAATGACATGAGAATTTAAAATTACTTAAATATCTTTAAAAGATAATTGATTGTTCAAAAAACAATGACTGTAGCATGGGGTTTAAAACATATGGCAAAGTAAAATGTATGACAATAATAGCATAAAAATTAGGGAGGGAAATATGGAAATATATTGCTTCCTATAAGATACTTATATTATAGGTAAAGTAAACAATATGACTTGAAGTTAAAGTGTAATAAGTTAGAAATGTATACTTTAAACTCTAAACTGACCACTAAAATAAAACAAAGAATTAATAAGCCAAAAAGGAACTAAAAAGGAATAATAAAGGTATTCAATGAATTCAAAGGAAGGCAGAAAAAGAGGAACAAAGAACCAATGGGCCAAATAGAAGACAAATAGCAAGATGATAGATTTAAAGCTAACCATATAAATAGTTACATTAAATATAATGCAAATATTCTAACATCTCAATTAAAAGGTAGAGATTATCAAAATGATCCAACTGTATGCTGCTTACAAGAAACTCACTTCAAATATTAATACACAATTAGGTTAAAAGGATAGAAAAAGATAAATGGTGCTTACACTGATGGAAAGAAAGCTAGACTGCTTATATCATTACCATACAAGTAGATTTCAGAGGAAATAGTATTATCAGGGATAAAAGGGTTGTTTCATAATGAGAGAGGAATCAATTCATCAAGAGGAAATAAAAATACTGAATGTGCATGCACCTAATAAAAGAGCTTCAAAATACATGAGTCAAAGATTGATAGAACTACCAGGAGAAAGACAGAAATTCACAATGATAGATTCCAGCATCCCATTCTTGATAATTGATAGAACTAGTAAAGAGCAAATTAGTGAGGATATAGACGATTTAAACAACACTATTCAACCAACTTGACCTAACTGATATTTGTATAACATTCCATCCAAGAACAGCAGAATACATATACTTTTCAGATGCACACAGAACTTGACCAAGATAGATAAATGGGCCAGAAAACAAATTTCAATAAATGTAAAAGGATTTTCATACAAAAGGATTTTCTGACCGCAGTAGAATTAAAACATCAATTGATAATTGATTGAAGATCACTGGCAAATCTCCAAATATCTGGAAACTAAACAACATACTTCTAAAAATCCCAGGGGTCGAAGAAGAAATCATGGGAGAAATTAGGAAATATTTTGAACTGCATAAAAATGAAGGCACAACATATCCAAATGTGTGGGATACTGCTAAACATAACTGGGAAGGAATTTTATTGCACCCCTAATCTAAACTATTAGAAGCAGGGAGGGTATAGCTCAGTGGTAGAGTGTGTGCTTGATGTGTACAAAGTCCTGGGTTCAATCTCCAGTACCTTCATTTATAAACAAACAAACAAACAAACAAACAAACAAACCTAATTACCTCCCCCCCACCAAAACAAAAAAATACAATAAAATAAAGTATTAGAAGAGAAGAAAGATCTCAAACCAATGACTTGTAATTTCACATTTACATTAAGCTAGAGGGAGAAAAAGCAAATTAAGCACAGAGTAGTAGAAGAAAGGAAACAATAAACATTAAGAGTGGAAATCAATGAAATAGAAAACAGATAAGCAATAGAGAAAAAAGCAAAGCTAATTCTTTAAGATCAATAAAATTGATAAATCTCAAGCCAGACTGATCAGGAAAAGTGAAAGTGGAGACATAAATATCAGGACTGAGAGGGGTGACATTCCTGTAGATTGCACAGATAGCAGAAGGATAATAAGGGATTGTTATTGTGTTCAGTTCCTAGAGCTGCCAGAAAAAACTGCCACACCCCTGGATGGCTTAAAACAACAGAAACGTATTCTCTCATGGAAAGTTCTGGAGGCTGGAAGTCCAAAATCAAGGTGTTAGCAGGGACGTTTTCCCTCTGAGACTGAGTAGAACCCTTCTTTGCCTTTTTAGCTGCCAGTGGGGGCTAGGAGATGTTTGGCATCCGTGGACTTGCAGTTTCACCCCTGCAGCCTAGTCATCATGTGATGTTTTCCCTGTGCCTCTGTATCCAAATTTCCTTCTTCTTCTAAGGACATGAGTGGTATTAGTTTTAGGGATCACCCCAATCCAATATGATGTCTTCTTAATTAATTATGTTTGCCAAGAATGCCATTTCCAACCAAGGGCACATTCTGAGGTTTCAGTGGACACGAATTTGGGGGGAACACTATTCAACCCAGTACAATCATGAACAACCTTATGCTAAATGATTCAACAACTTAGATGAAATGATCAAATTCATTAAAAAAAAACACACACAAACTATCAAACGTCACTGAAGAAGAAATAGATCACTTGAGCAGCCCTATATTTAGTAAAGAAATTAAAGTTGTAGTTTGACATCCTCACCCCCCAAAAAAACAGAACAACAACAACAAAAAACCCAAACAAGCAAAAACCCCTCCAGGACCAGATGGTTCACTGGTAAATCCTACCAAACATTTAAGGAAGAAATAATACCAATTATTCTACAGATTCTTCCAGAACACCAATTCTATAAATTAAAGAGGAAAGAATTCCTTCTCCACTCATTCTGCAAATCCAGTCTTGATACGAAGCCCTAATACCAAAATCAGGCAAGGAAAACTACAGACAAACATCTCTCATGGATACAGATGCAAATTGCTCAAGGAAATCCTAGTTAATTGAATCCAAAATATCTAGAAAAGATAAGTCATCAATCTGATCATGGGGATTATCCCAGGAGTGTAAAATTAATGTAATATTTGAAAATCAATACATACAATTCACCTTACTAGCAAACTTTAAAAGAAAAACTACATGGAAACACCAAGAATCTTAACTAGCCTAAACAAAGTTGACAGAGGAGAACAAAATTGGTATTGGTGTGAAGACAGACAAATAGACTAGTGGACTGGAATAGAGAACCTAGAAATAGATCCACACATAATAAACTGATTTTTTGATCAAAATACAATGACAACCCAGTAAAGTGCAGTCTTTTCAACAAATAGTGCTAGAACAGTGGATACACATATGCAAAAAAAAAACCCTCAACCATATTTTATACTATGTATAAAAGTTAATTCAAAATGCTTTATAAACCTAAATGTTAAAACTATAGTTTAAAAATTCTAGACGACAATAGAGAAGAAGCTGTTGATACTTCAGGTAAGGCAAAGATAATTTTAGATGTGACACCAAAAACACAATACATGAAAGAACAAATTAATAAACTGGACTTCATCAAAATCAAAAACTTCTGTTCTTCAAAAGACATCATGGACCGGAACAAAATATTTGCAAATCATATATGTGATAAAGGACTATGCCGAATATGTTAAGGATTCTCAAAACTCAATAATCGGAAAACAGACAACCTAAGACTTGAATGGGCAACAAATTGTAATAGACACTTCACTGAAGAAGATACACATGTGGCAAAGGGAAAAGATGCTCAGCATCGTTAGGACATTAGGAAAATGCAAATTAGAACCACAGTGACGTCCCACCACACACCTTTAAAGACTGCACACGTGTTGGTAGATGTGCAGGACCTAGGACTCTCACACCCTGCTGTTGGAAATGTAATGTACACCCAACTTGGAAAAGAATTTTGCAGGTTTTCGAAGATTCAACACACACCTACCATAGGATCCAGCCATTCTCCTCCTAGGCATTCACTCAAGAGAAATGCATATGTTCACATAGAGATGTGCCCCCCAAAAGTTCTCAGCAGCTTTATTTAGAATCACCCCAAACTGGAAACAATCCAAATGTCCACCAACAGATGAGAAGACGAAGTATTTAACTGAATACTCTTCAGCAATGAACAGGAATGAGATATGATCCCAATTTTGTAAAACTATGTAAAATTTCAGAAAATGCAAATTAATGTGTCGTGACAGAAAGCAGACCAGTGGGTCCCTGGGGTTGGGAGAGGGGTGAGGAAGGGGCAGGGAGGGATGAGAGTGGGAGGCAGGTTGCCAAGGGGCATGAGAAATCTTGAGAAAGGTAGATGAGCTCATGGTCTTGATTGCTGTGATGGTTACACAGGAATTTGCGTGGATGAAGACAATAAATTATATTAGTTAAATACATGCAGTTTAATTTATATACCTCAGTTAAGCTATTTTTTAAAGTCTCAGAACCTTAACCACAGGATTATTATGAGCAATACACTTTATTATATATATATGTAATTTCTAGCACTTTTTTTTTTATTGAAGTACAGTCGGTTACAATGTGTCGATGGCTGGTGCACAGCACAATGTCCCAGTCATGCATATACATACATATATTCGTTCTCATATTTTGTCCATTAAAGGTTATTACAAGATACTGAACATAGTTCCTTGTGCTATACAAAAGAAACTTTTATTTTAAATCTATTCTTATACATAGTGGCTAACATTTGTAAATCTCAAACTCTCAGATTTATCCCATCCCACCTGCTTCTAACACATATTTTTTAAATGCTAATTACTAGGTCGTTAGACAGTAAATATTGGGGTTTTCCCCCATCTTTCTATTTATTTACCTATTTGAAGAGGGGATTAATGAACATCATGTAAATTGCATGGATGTTAAGGTGTTAAGCTTGATACATTTTTGCATGTGTTTCCAGAACCCCAAGAAGTTCCTTCATGCCCCTCCCAGTGAATACTCCCCCCAATGCAACCATTAGCCTGACATCTCTCACCACAGATGAATTTTGCTGTTTCTGAGCCTCAAATAAGTGGAATCACAGCGTGCACTTATGTCAACTTCCCTTCACTCAGCATCTCGGCTGTGAGAGTCATCCGTGTCACTACATGCAGCCATCGTTAAACCTTTTCCCTTGCTTTCTCGTATTCCACTGGGTATGAATAGTCCATGGTTCACTTATCAAATCTACCGCTGGAGGACATTTAGGCTATTTCTAGTTTGTGGCCATTGCACTGCTATGAAGACTCTCATACATGTCTTTTGGTGGATAAGCCTGGACCCTGCTCCCCACCCTAGTTGCAAGGGAGGCTGAGAAAGAAAGTGGTTCACATTTTCAAGGTGGGCTCTGTTTCTCCCCAAGACCCACTAAGTGAGGAATCCCTCAACTCCAGGAAGGGGGTTCAGATGCTGGGCAGCCAGAAAGAATGGCAGATGTTCCCTATCCATTCCTTGGCGGCTCATCACAGCAGAGTTTATAAGAAGCAATCACTGGAAGGACCCACATTCTGCTAACAATCTGTCTACTCCCCCCACAAAAAAAAAAAGTCAGTGGATCCAAATCCTGAGCTCTACCAAATCCACCTGCCGCAGAGTTGCCTCCACTTGGATTCCGTGGGGCTTTGTCTCAAACTCTGCCCCTTGAAAAAAGAAAGAGCCTTAAGGCCCATTAAGTATGGAATTAATGTATCTTGTATCCCTCCACTGGAGACGCACAGCCTACATGAGCTTATTAGGGATTCAGAGGAGTCCCCTAGTAACGTAACCTGTTTAACGCTAGCATCTCCAGAACTCGTTTTCAGGCTACAGCCAGAGCTTTCTGCTGAGGTAGTGCTTCGGGGAACACACGTTAGGAAACAGTTCTTCTGTGATCTTGGAAACCCTTTCCCCTGCCCCTCTTCAGACTTCTTTCTTAACCTGTAACAGCCAGACCATCTCACCCACCTGCTGTGCAGAGGCCAGCCCACGGGTGGAAAGGGCAGAATTCAGGAAAGACTTTGCCCTCTTCCCAGTGCTTGGCATCTGAAGACCTACGTTCAAGGATGGATCTGCTTTAAAAAGCACAGCTTTCACTCGTGGAGTGTTTCATAAGTCAGTATTTTTTGATAGGGAAGCAAGTGAAATCTCAGCTCTGTAGTTCTGAGACACTGTCGCCAGCAGAGAGGAAAGAATGGAGAGAGACAAGATTTGGAAAGAGAGCTCAGGGAGGGGGTAAGCAAAGCGCCCATCCCAGGTAGAGACGCAGCCACAACAAAGAGGACCAGTGATTCTGGCACTTTGATCGAAGGTGCTGGGACCTGGGGCGAGAAAATCAGGTCTGCGTAGGAACTTACTTGTGGTGGGGCTGAAGAATTCTGCTCAGCAGTGCATTTGCCATTGACCCAAGACACTGAAGCATCACAGCCCGCTCTTGCCCTGCCCTCTTCCAAGACGGGATGTAATTTTACAGTTCTCTGCAGTGCATTCTTTTTCTTATAGAAGACACAAATTTTGGTTCCCCCCAGTCTCTGGGTATTTGTACTGAAGATATTATTTTCTTGAGAATATCTTTCTTATATGCCTTTTCCTTTTTCTCCTTCCCTCTCTGACCTTGAGTTCATCTCCATTAAGGCAAATGCTTTTGTGTTTCATTGTGTACGTGCACACGTGCATTTGTGTATGCACGTGCATGTGTGCAGGCAGACTGCTCACGTACGCATTTGTGTGTGCATGCACGTGTGTGGGGACATGCGTGGCCATGCATGTGTGCACCAGGAACTCTAGAGGGTTTGTGTTTTCACTGAAACTGCACACAGTTTTGGGACTTCACCTTGTTGCTCTGAATGCATTTTCTTCCAATTCAATAAAGGCCAGCCATGGGGCACAGGGGTCTCAGCCCATTTCTACAAACTCATTTCCATCTCACTGAAAGTGACTCTAAACAGAATTAAGGCACCATTTTCCCCCAGCTCCCTGAACATTCTTCTCCCTCCAGATAATGTCTTGGAAATGGCCCAGAAGTTAGTGGAGTCATAAAGGAAACAGGATCCCTGGCATGGGCACATTCCAAAGATGCCTACGTAGATTTATCATCTCAAGGGAAAGAAAAAAAAAGAA
Source organism: Vicugna pacos (assembly GCF_048564905.1). Taxonomy (NCBI): domain Eukaryota; kingdom Metazoa; phylum Chordata; class Mammalia; order Artiodactyla; family Camelidae; genus Vicugna; species Vicugna pacos. The sequence goes on along the minus strand of NC_132997.1, from coordinate 27,661,987 downwards.
AGCAAGTCTGGCTTCCACAGCCCCCTCCCTCCCGGTCCCAAGCCCCCCTGCGGAAGGTGCACGCACGTCTGCGGTGAATCCTGGACCAACCCCAGCGGCCCGGTGCCCTCGCCCCGGGAAAGCTCAGGGTCCCGGCAGCACACTCATCTGGGGCAACATTTGAAATAAGGTTTCCTCTCACAGCAAATGTCACCTGGCATTTCTGGTCCGCTGAAATACGCTTCATCCCAGGATATCTTTTAGCCAAGTGGAGTGTATTTTGAGGGCTGATTAAGGGTGTTTCAAAATGGTAAATGAAAGTGTATTTGTGTTTGGAGGTGCCTCTCAGCCCGCTGTTGCCGGGGTAATGGACGCCTTCAGCCTCGAAAATCAGGATGAACTCGGCGGTGTCTCTTGTTCAGTCACCTCTGCAAAGTCTAGACGGGGCAAGGCTGGCTGCGGGGAAGACAGAGTTGGGAGGGCGGGGCCAAGAGGGGGGCAAGGGGCTCCCCGTTATTTATTCATTTTCGCTACCACCCAAAAGGGTTTGGAGAGGCTTCCTGGAAAATGTAGCAGATTTTGCAAAACTAAAGGAGTTAAATTATCCCCACATCTTCAATAGGGAAAGGTACCAAAAATAACAGTAAATTTCAGCTCTGAGCTTCCAGAAATTCTAGGGGGAGAGGGAAGCATCGTGTGTCAGATCATTTTCTCTGCATCCTAGGACGTCACCATGGGAGCAAGGAGCCCTGAGTGGCCTGCACCGTTCTCAGAACTTTTAAATTCCTGCTCAGTGTGTGTGGACTGAATAGATGAGCCAAGGAAGCCTGCAGGTTTTGCCTGTGGGGAGCTGGCCAAAATTGTTGTTTATGGCTGGTGAGCAAAGCAATGTCTGGAACCCTCCCTGCTTGCAGGAATTTTAACTTGTATGACTTCTTTAAAAAAAAAAAAACCTTTTTTTAAAACTTATGAAATAGAACACAGAAAAAGAAAAGTCCACAAAACATATGCAGACAGTTTAATTAATAAATAAAAAGCAAACACTTGTAACCAGCAACCCAGTGAAGAAACAGAATCTTACTACACCACACCCCATGTGTCCTGCCCCTCCAGAGGTAACTCACTATTTTATTTAGCTCAATAATTTCCTTGCTTTTCTTTTTTTAGTTTTGCCACCTATGTATTTAAAACCTAACAATTATGGTTCTATTTTTGAACATTGCATTGATGTATTCTTTTTAAATTTTTTTCTTTAGTTAGTTATCGGAGGGGGAGGTAATTAGACGTGTTTGTTTGTTTATTTGTTTATTTTTTTAGTGGAGGGGCTGGGGATTGAACCCAAGACCTCACGTATGCTGAGCATGCGCTCTGCCACTGAGCTCTACCCGCCCCCACCCCAATGGATTCTTTTGTGTCCTCATTCTTTTGCTCAACGTCAAGTCTGCGAGGCTCTGCCATGTTTTCACAGCCGTCGTTTGGCCATATTGTTCCTACGTTGTGTGACCCACACTTAATCCATACATCCTCTTGTTGAAGGACATTGGGGCTTTGTCCCAGTCTTTGGCCGCCTGCCTGGGTTTCCAAGCCAATTCTGAGCTCTCACTGCTCGCTGACACTTACTTGCTCAGGCTCTCTTGGCCACCAGATCAGAGCTGCTCTGTGGAAGACACAGTTGGTTTCTGCCCAGCAACAATAGGGCTCTCCTGAGGCTCTGTCTCCCAGCGCATCCCTCGATCCCTGTGTTCTTGGTACCAGTGACTATCCTGTGACCCCATATCTGGACTGTCTTGCTGGCTCTGACACTTCAGCTTTGACTCACATTTTACTCAGTTTTCTTATTCTGGTGTCCTCTCTGCTCTCTGCCTCCTAGCTCCTAGGCTAATGCCATCGCCCACCCTATAGCCGTGGCCAGGCCTGGCTTCCCATAACGAGACAGGGAATTAAAACCCCTTGTCTGTCACTGTCCTTTCCCCAACCTCTGCTCTCTGCCTGGGCTCTCTGGATCCAACAGGTGTATTGATTTTGAGGATGTGAACTGAAAAATGATCAATTGATTAGCCTCAGTAAATTCCAAAGTTAGAAGATAATAAACGGAAAGCGTTCCCACTATTTCATGCAGCCACCATCTCTTAATCATTTCATTAAGCAAGTTACAATTTCTGTCTTATCTCTCATCAAAATTGAGTAACAAAGGAAATTAGGTGCATCAATTTAATCAGCCAACATCATTGTGCACTTTGTGTGTCCCAGACTCCTTTGTTAAGTGCTTTGAATTTAATAGTAAGATGAAGAAAAACAAGACAGGAAGTGTAGCTTTTGAATTGCAGTCAGCCCCTGGACTGTAAGGATGGCAATAGAATTCGTATTTGGAGCATCCATTGGGTGGACTGGCTGCTTCTGCAGAGGTCCAGCAGGGGGCGCTTGGCAGAGGTGCAGAGCAGCTCAGCATGCTCTACAGAGTCCTAGTGGGAGCACAGCGCGGTGATGGGAAGAGATCACAGTGTCTGGAGCACCAGGGGAGGGAGAGTTTAAAGGGGAGACTCTTGTTTGGGCTGGAGCGGATCCCAGGAAGCATGGCCGCCAGCCAGAATCAAGAAGATTGATGACCACAGGAAAACTCCCGGAGACACAGCAAGGTGGAGGACACCAGGAGCATCGGTATTTGATCTTGAGAGGTTAGGTCTTCTGCAGCTTTCTGTTCCTAGGTTTTTTTTTAACCCAGTGTTACCCTCGATCTTTAATATAGTTCCATGGGCCGCTAAGGCTTATTGGTGGCTGGGCTGTGCAGAGTCGGAGACTAGGGGCGGTGTAGGGGGACAAGGGAGAGGACAGCGGGGCCACCGGTACAGACTCACCCAGAGCAGCAGCTGGTGCGGGAGGGAGAATGTGGAACATCGGGGGCCAGCTTTCCTCCCTGCAGACACAGCGGGGGCTGGGCCACAGCTGTCTGACTCAGGAGTGCGGAGAACTTGGGCTTCTGGGCTGAACAGAAAGGAATACGGCGGTGGCCCTGCCCTCAGGAGTTGGGAATCCAGGCAGAGACACCGATCTGTAAACAGGCAGAGAACAGCGTGCTGGGTGGTTTGCTGCACGGCTGGAGCAGGGAGGACCTGGAGGAAGCAAGGCTGCGGCAGGGGTGTGCAGAGGGGCTGTGAGCCATCCGGGGTGCCAGGCTGCGTGCGGAACAGCAGCAGCAGCAGAAGGGAGCGAACGATCCGCCTGCAAGTGCGGAGGCACCAGCCCTCTCCTTCCCCAGCTTCCGTGCGCTGCCTTCCTTTCCTTGCTGGGCTCCCCGGCTCCCGACGGCGCTTCCGCAGAGGATGAGGATGCGCGCAGGAAACGCACCTCGAATCCCTCAGATCCGCGCCCGTGTGCAGCTCGAGTAAGAGACTGAACGGGGCAACACCTCAGCCCGTGAGACGCTTCTGGATCAGCAGCGGAGCCATGTGACCGGATGGCCGCGCGGCCGCTGCGCGCCCTGGGCTGCGACACGCAGTCGCCACCCCGCAGGGCCGAGCTCTCCGGGCTGGAGCTTCCAGGTCCTCGCCCTTTGCTGCCCCAGAGGACGCCTGCTTCAAGGCCCCTGACTCGGCTCCGACCTGCTCACCCACTGGGCTCAGACCTGCGCACCGTCTGCTGCGCCAGTTACCCGCCTGGTGCTCCGTGACGGCTGCTCAAACCCTCCCTTCCGGGATCGGCACGTGGTTTCCAGCCGCCGCGATTACTCGTGCTTGTGTCGCTTCCTTGAGAGACTGAGTCTCCCCTTCCCCGTGGGCTGGGCCCTGCCGTAATTGAGGCACTTTTGAAAGGAGAGGACAGGGAAGTACGTTGTCTGGGTCATCATACTTTGAAAGAAAACGAATGGAGCCCTTGAAGTTCTCAGCCCGCTCCACGCGGCGTCGGGGAGTCAGGAGTCCCGAATTCCCGAGCATGCGCTGTTAGAAATTAGCGTTTTCATTTTGGACACATGGACTCATCTTTGATTTAATGTTCCCGTTTATAAACTAGAGATAGTAGTGTAGTTCCCAACCTCTCTTTTCCTAAAAGGGTGTTAAAATCCAAACTTTTGGTCAACTTCAGCTCCCCCCCACAAACTCCCCAGTTCTTGACATATGAATGTCTGACAGCGAGGCTATGACTCTCCCAGGCACCAGCTTGATGTCCGTCTTTGGCTCTTTCTCATCTCCTGTTACCCAAGTTGTCAGCCTCTAAGCCCTGCCCATGCCTTCACTGTGTGACCTCCTGCTGTTCTGTCCCAGGGACACCAGCTACACTCACTCCTGGGCTATTCCTGCTCTTGCTCCTGCTCTCTAACTGGTCACCTCCGCAGGGGTTCTCTGCCAACCACGTTACAGACTGTCATCTCCCTAAAGTGTCCTTATCCACAGATTGCCCCCCTATACCAGTGATTTTCACCTGGGGAGATTCCGCCCCTGGTGACATGTGGCAATGCCTGGGGACATTTGTGAATGTCACAACCGGGGTGCTATAGGTCAGGGATGCTGCTTAACTTCCTGCAGTCTTCCCCTCAACAAAGAATTATCCAGCCCCAGATGTCAGTAGGGCAAATTTGAGGAACCCTGTTTATATCTACGTGAAAAATCTTTAGTGGCTTCCTAGAACCTGTCAGAAAAAGCTAAGACTTATCCTGGATTCAACACCCAGCACAATCAGACTTTTGCTGTCTCTCCAACCTTTGGCTCCCAGCATCTGTCACATATGGGACGAATCTGAGCTTGAAACTTGCCAGTTCTCGAAGTCTTCCCGGGCCCTCAGCCCTCAGCCCACGAAGCCTCTCCTTTTCCGGGAGCACAGAAGCTTTTGGTCTGCTCCCTCTCCGCACATGACATCTTCCTTCCTTGGGGGTCTGGAACACTGTGCCACCCCAGGTCCCCTGCAATGGGGCAGCACAGTGAAGGTCAGTAACTGCGAAAGAAGAGATTCCTGGAAAGAGGAGTGAACCCCCGGAAGAACATGTGATTCGACCCCAAGGTGCTGTGCTCAGAGGAGCTTGTGAGCCCCCAGCAGTGTTCAGTACACTCCTTTGATTCTGGGCACACCACTTTGTCACTGTATTTCTCACCTGAAACCACCCTGGAGCTTGGAGGCTGTGGGAAATTCTGGGTCCGGGTGTGAGGTCCCAGAACTCCAGGCAGATAGGGACTTAGGATAAATTCTTATTTGGGGCAGGGGCTCACCAGTCGCTGTCCGCTCCTTCCTTTGCACACATCCTTGCTGCATTGCATAGAATGATAGGGATTCTTCTGGTAGAATTATTAGGTAGAGATTATTCTGGTCAACCCCCCATTTCTTATGCATACGAGGAAGCTCTTGGCAGTCAAAAGAAGTGGGGTCATTGACCCCCTGTCCTTCCCTAGGACATTATCATCTTGATCATCATCACCATCATTAATGTCACCACTGTCTTTATGAAACTCACCAATACAACCTTTCATGGTGCCTAACAAAACCAGGCTCTGAACACTTGGACAATCCTTATCTCCTTTAAGTTCATAATTCAGGGCACACATGGACGTTAGGACTTGCAGAAGGCAGAGAGAGCTTAGTAAATAAAGTAAAGTAAAGTAAAATGAGACTAGGACGAGGCATGTCTGTGTGTAGTCAGTCAACAAGCGTTTATTGAATGTGGACAGATGAATTTGGGGCCATGTTGGAGCACGAAAAAGAAAAATGAAAAAAGGCAGTAAAGAAATATTACTTTCAAAAATGCATACCAAGGGGAAAGCATAGCTCAGTGGTAGAGTGCACGCCTAACACGCATGAGGTCCTGGGTTCAATCCCCAGCACGGCCATTGAAACTAACTAAATAAGCCTAATTACTCCCCTCTCAAAAAAATAAGCAAATAAAATAAAAATACATACTGAAATGTAGCATCAACTTGACCACTGCTTTTCAAAATAGTCACCTTAAAACGGATTCTAGTATAACTGATATTGTTCGAAATGCCTACAAATTGCCCCTCATTAGAACTTTCTCTGAAGCCAAGTTTTTGTCATCTATGTGACTCTAAAACATTAATATCATCTACTTGGGTCACTTATGTTAGGCACCTCAGATGCCCAGAGAACTCAGGGATTTCCAAAAATCAAAGCCGTAATTAAAGGAAGATTCATTACTGTATTATTTAGAATGTTTGGGGTGTACGTGACAGAAAAAAAGCAGGCTTTTTTTCCTAAATAACAAATCTGGAGGTAGGTGTTGCTGGTATGTATAGTTGTCATGATTCCAGGACCAGATTTCCTATGATTATCTTTGCCCTTTCCTTCTGGTGGCAAGAGGTGAGATCTTGCCAAAAGTTCCCAAATGAGGTCCTCTGGTCATTCAAAATGTAGAATTCAGATTCGTACCTCGTGTTTTTGTACAAGTTGATTTGCCGGATGATTGGCAATCAGAAGTCAATACATACATGCACACGTACAGCCTCCTAGATGTTCTGGTAGCACTTCAAGGGTTATTTCCATCAGGTGGTGGTGACATGAGTCACTTCCCTCCTCGGAAGGAGATTGGACTTGCTTGCCAAGCAAACTAGAATGTGTGTGGCAGTCAGTCAAAGCCCTTCTCCCATGGACAGAGCTGGAGACACAGGAAGAGAAGGGGAGAGTGGTTACCTTCACTCATTCCCTAGTTGTTATCGTTGTTGTTGTGTTGGTTTACATTTTAAAAATAACAGGGGACAAATTCCTAGTCAACGTGAACAATAGCGTATGGCAGAAGTAATGGTAAGTAATCCAGTGATATTGGGATATGAACGTGTGGGGCTTCCATCTTGAGTGCTCCCCCAACCCCTCATTCTCTCTCATCTCTCCATGTTTGAACAGCCCCATGGAGAGGTTCTTGAGCCAAGGAACTGAAGCCTCCAGCCAACAGCCGTGACTAAGACCTGGAGCAATGATGCGCGTGAGCTTGGAAGCAGAAAACTCTCCAGTCCCAACTAAGTCTGGAGACGACTGGAGCCCTGGCCAAACTTGACTTTGACCGCGTGAAAAACCCTGAGCCAACTACCCAACCAGGCCACACCACCAACCATCAGAAACTAAATGAGGTAATAAATGTTTCATGATGCTAAGTTTTGGGGTCATTTGTTACACAGTAATATGTAGCTATAATACAACTAGAAAGGAGGAAAATCATCATGTAATTACTTTGTTAGAGACAGAAAAAGCATGGGATAATATTTAGCACATACTTGGTAATTTTTTAAAAACCTTTCAATCAGCTAGGAGGAGAAGGCAATGTCCTTATCTACTAAAGACAATTCACCACAAAAAAACTAAAAGGTTATCACACTTCGTGGTGAAATGTTAAACCTTTTTCTCTGAAATTACAAATGAGACAAGGATGCCCACTATTATCATTCTAACTGAACATTTTACCAGCAGTCCTAGCCAGTGAAGTAAGGAAAGAAAAAGAAATAAGAGAAATAAAATGGATGGAGGAAAATTAAAGTGTCATTATTTGCCTGTGACATGACTGTGTTCATAGAAAATCCAAAAGAATTTACAAATAAACTACTAGAATTAATCAGTGAATTTAGCAAGGTCTCTGGATGCAATGTTGATAAAAATCAAGTGGATTTCTTTATGTCAGTAACAAGTAGGAAAAGAAATTTAAAATAAGACCACTTAACAACAGCATTTAAAAATCAAATACCTAAGAATAAATCTAACAAAAGATGTGTAAGGCCCCTCCACACAGTGAATTATAAAGCATTATTGAAAGAATTGAAAGAAGACAATTCCACACACATAGATCATGTCCGTGGATTGGAAGGTAGGTGTTGATTCGTCTCAAATGTATACTTTCAACACACTGCGATTAAAATCCCAGCAGGCATTTTTGAGAGACTTGATAAGTTGATGATAATAAAATGTATGTTGAAATGCAAAGGGTTAATAATAGGCAAGACAACCTTAAAGGAAGAACAAAGGTGGAGAACTTGACCACCAGAAATGGGCTTATTATAAAGCTGCACTAATTAGGATCATGTGTTAACAGTGAAAGGACAAATGGACTAATGGAACAGAGTAGAGTACACAGAGAGACTCACATCTATATCGGTGCTTGATTTATACAAAGGTAATACTACAGAACAGTGTAGAAAGAACAGCCTCTTCAATGAATGGTTTTAGAGCAACTGATTACTCACAGGGAAATAGGTGAAAAGTAACCCTTATCTCAAATGACACACAAAAATCAATTCCCGGTGAGTTTTAGGTATGAATGTGAAAGATGAAACAATAAATCTTCGAGAACAGCATTGCCCGATAGAAATATAACACAAGCCACATATATAATGACATAAATGTTAAATATTCTAGTAGCCACATTTAAAAAGTAGTAATAAACATGAAATCAATTTTAATTATGTATTTTATTTAACTTTCTGTGTCTGAAATAGTATTATTTCAACATATAACCAAAATAGAAATGACTAAAGAAAGATTTTGCATTATTTCGCTCATACTGTCTTTGAAATCTAGTGTATATTTTATACCTGCAATCCATCTTAATTTGCACTAGCCATATTTCAAAGGCTCGAGAGCCGCATTGGACAATACAGTTTCTAGACTCTAATTTGAATAATATCTTCCTGATATATCAGTAGGCAGAGATTTCTTAAACAAGAAATCCACACAAGGTTTGAACATAAATGGGACTGGCTTAAAATGAAAAGGGAGGCTAATGTATCAATTTGCATTTTGAGCACAGTGTAAGGAATCCTTAGTAGTTAAGCTGGGCTGCTTAAAAAATTCCTTAGACTGCGTGGCTTTAACAACAAACATTTATTTAGCACAGTTCTAGAAGCTGGGAAATCCAGGACCCAGGTGCTGGCAGATTCCATGTCTGGCGAGAACTTTCTTCCTGGTTTGAGGACAGCTGCCTTCTTTCTGCTTCCTCATGTGGGAGAGAGAGGGGTTGGGGGAGAGGGAGAGGGAGAGAGAGAGCTCTCTGGCAGATAATGAGATAATGGCACTAATTCCATCATGAGGACTCCACCCTCATGACCACATCTCAACCAAATCACCTCCCCAAAACCTCACCTCCAAATACCGTTACACTGGGGGTTATGGTTTCAACATGTGACTTGGAGGGGAGGAGGCATATTCAAACATTCAGTCCTCAATGAAGATCCACGGACTTGGAAGTGAGTGAGAAGTGAGTGTGACAATGTTCTTCCTGTTCCTGTAATTGGGATCTCAGGTATAAAAACAAAGCTAAGTGAGAAAATGTCCTACAGTACCCATAGCGTTATTCATAATGGTGAAAAACTGGAAATAACCCAGATGTCCACCAACAGCCGAGGCGGGGAATCAATTGCTGTGGGTTCAGAAAGAACGCTGTGGCCACGAGCAGCGACACGCGTGCGTGTTAAGCAAAAGGAGTTAGACACAGGGGCGTTTACACAGCATGATTCTTTTTGCATAAACTCCAAAGCACAGGCAGAACTAACGTGCTGTGTGAGAGGGAGGGGTAGTGACTATTTCTGGAGAGAAGGGAGGGGCCGGTGATTGGAAGGGGCACATGGAGCAGCCAACGTTCTCGTCCTCACTGTGGGCGCTGGTTACAGGGGTGCGTTCGCATTGTGATAAATCACTGAGCTGTACTCTAAGGATCTGTGTGCATTTTCCTAAGTGCCTGTTTATTAAAAAATCATTCGTATCTAGACTTGTCCTCGGAGTATCTCCTTAAAAACATGGCCTGATTTACCTAAAGTCAGGAACCAGCAGTGCTCCTCTGGATGAGCCAAGGGAATACTAACATTTGGAACTTGTTAAACCAAAATAATGCCCATTGGTGACTGCAGCGGCCCCTACAGCCTTAGAGTGAGCCAGTCTGTCAACAAATATTTATTAAATACACCCCATTCTCTTGAACTTTGGGTCCAGTGGTCAGACAGCAATTTAGCCAAGCAGCTGTGGAAAGAGATTTCAGCTGCTGAAGTCAAACAAGAAGCTCTAAGCCTCTCCCTGAAATCCCATCAGGGATGTTCTCTACCTGCCCCTCTACCTTGAAATGCACTCTTTTCCCCCCCAACAGAATTCAATTATTTATCAGGAGAAACTGTTCCTTAACCCAGATATGCATGGTTCATAGTTTCATAGTTCAGGAATGCAGGTAAGTGACAAATTTCCATGGAACTCAACCCAAAGAAATTCTTTACATTCCAAGATCACTTTGCACTCTGAAAGATGCCAGCCTTCCTCGTCTCCTCAAAATCTTTTATGGAATCATAATTTCTATAGAAATCTGCATATGCTTTCTTTCTTGGTCCAGCCACCACAAACTTACAGAAAGCTACAACGAAGGCTCCAACAATACGAAAGTGCAGAAGCTTGGCCAGAATGCCTCACTTCTGAGGTTTCGTCAAAGCACTGGAAGGCATGGTAGTTACTCTCCTTGACAGGTCAGCACTGTCCTTCCAGACTGATGGGGAAATGGACCGAAATGCACTCTTAAGTAATGGAGAAAGTCTGCGAAAAAGAAGTACTGGAGCAAAACATTTGGAGAAGAGGTAGGAGGTTAGAGAAGAAATCGTGTAAGATGCCAGACAGTAAAGACAAGTCATTTATAAAGTTAAGAGTTTCAGATTGGCAGCAGATTCCTTACTTTGCCTGGAGAATAGAATCTGGTAGTTTAACACCTGTGGACTATGAAGAGAAAACTTGCAACCCCAGAACCCTCTTCTCAGCCGAGATACTGTTCTCTGGTCAATGTGCAAGAAATATACTTGAGAATGTGCAAGAATTTGGAGTATATTTCACCCACACATCTCAGGCTGCCATCTACGCAATAAGAAGTACCTGAGAGTCTTAGCCAACTAAAAATGGAAACAAACACTTCTCAGCCTTTTGGCTAAGATCAAGTGTGGTGTTTGTTCTTATCAGTTTAATATCTGATATGTCCTCTATCCGAGGACAATATATTAAATGGATTTTTGGAACTACTGGCGGAATAGGAGCTTGCTCCATCCACTCCACTCATTGATCTGGTATTGCAGTGCGTTCAGCAATGGTGCACCCTCTTCAGGGGAATTAGCTGTTGTGGGAAGAAAAAAAGAAAACTGAATCAAAACCAAGACCTCAGTTTTGGAAATATAAAGGCAAAAGTAAACAAGATATGCCCAGCTGTGTCTTTTCTCATTTGGCCATAATAGAATCCTTAAATTAAAAAAAGAAGAAGTCGAAGTTTTACAAGCTATATTATCAAGTCGCAAGTCAATACAGCTAGAAAAAAGTAAGGATAAGAAAGACATAAAAATTCTTAACCATTATAAAATTAAGAACACACTTATGGATCAAACAGGAAGTCAAAAATCTAGAAAGCAATGTAAAAGAGTACACTCTCTGTCAAAATGTATGTGTATAGCAAAAGTTATTTATGAATTTAACTGCCATCTTTTTTTTAAAGAAAAATAAATCTGAAAAGGATGTTGTGCTTGTCTATAAAAAGGAGAAAAAAGTATAGTCAAATAATCCAAAACAGCAAGAAGCAATTAAACAGAAAATAAAAAATTTTTGAAAGGATAAATAGTTCCCAAAGCTGGTCTTTGCAAAGACCAGTTACCATGGTAGAGATGGGAAAATTAAATAAAAATCTACCTCTAAAAAAGTTAATGGGAACAAATAACTTTAGAGCTTTGTTCTAGCCAACCCATAAAGAACAGATAATTCCAATAAGTTACATTATTCCAAGCTATAGAAAAGATGAAAGTTCTCTAATTGATTTTGTACAGTTAATACAGAAACCTAATATAGTACAGAAGGAAAAACTTACAGCCTAATCTCATTCTGAATATAAAAACAAAAATGTTGATATAATATTGGCAAATAAAATACAGCAATACATCAAAAGAAATACACTATGACCAAGTAAAGTTTTTTCAAGAAATGCAGGCATGGTTCAAATCTCAGGAAATCTATACATAAAATTGACTGCAGCAACAGATTAAAAGAGAAAGTCCATGATCATATCAATAGATGTTGAAAAGCCACTTAATAAAGCTCAGCAGCCATTTTTCAAAAGAATTATAAACAAGATAAGAATAAAAATCAATTAAAATGTGTTACAGGCTGTTTACAGTTTCATTAGCCAATAACATCTTAAACAGCAAATCACTAAAACCATCAGAAACCAGACAAGGATGCCAGCTCTGTCATTTTTCTTGAATAGTGTCTTGGAGGTTTTAGCAAATGCAATTAGTCAAGAAAATAAAACAATTGGCACAAATATGAAGTAAATAAAAATTAAATTTTCTTTTGCTGATAACATAATTTTTTTACCTAGGAAAGGAATTTAGCAAAGCAATTAGATGTAAGAAAAATACACAGAAAAGAATCAATAGCTTCTATGCTGCTTTTCATACAGAAAAAGACATGATAAAAAATATTCTGTTTATAATGATGGCAAAAGCTACCAGTGTAAATTTCATGGAAATAAAATGGTGAAAGGGTGGTGCCTATATAAAAAAACACTTAAATGTATTTGAAAGATATAAAATGAATTCTGAATAAAGGAGAAGGTATGTCTTTGCAGATGGAAAGATCTAACATCGTTAACACTTAATCCCCCCCCCAATTTTTATATAAAGTTAACATAATTTCAATTGAAATGTTGACATAATTTTCTTCACTCTGAAATTGGATAAAATTATCTCACATTTCATTTGGAAGAATAAATAGGTGAAAGTAACCAAGATGACATTTGGGAGAAAAACGTGAGGCTTTGTTTTTACAACTATCCAAACATAGTTAAAAGTTGACTGTACTCAAACCAATATTAATTGGCATACGAATAAGCAAATAGATCCATTAGACAGAAAAAAAAGGGTCCAGAAATAGATTTTCATTTCAAATGGAATTTCATATATGACAGAGTTGGTATGCCAATGAGCATGGAGTTTCTTTATAATACTCTCAAGTTGTTAACATGAGTTATCATTCAAGGGGCTGAGAGCGGGGGGAGTACATCATGAAGCTGAAGGCAGAAGAAGAGTAGGGAGGGGTGGGTGAGACATGCATATCCAACAGCAATAATCATAATAGCTCGTACTTATATAGATAGCTCCCTAGGTGTCAGACACTCTTGCATAGATGTAGACATCGTCCTTGACTTACGAGAGGGTTACGCCCTGATAAACGCATAATAAGTTGAAAATATCCAAAGCTGAACATGCATTTCATACACTTAACCCAGCGAACATCACAGCCTATCTTAAACATGCTTAGAACACTGGCACTAGTCTACAGTTGGGCAAAATCACCTAACATAAAACCCATTGTATAATAAAGTTGAATAGCTCATGTGATTTATTGAATACTGTACTGAAGGTGAAAAATAGACTGGTTGTCTGGGTACACAATGGTTGTAAGTGTACCCGTTGTTTCTTCCATGATGGCGGAGCTGACGGGGAGCTGTGGTTCACTGCCTAGCTTCACCAGAGATGGTCCACATATCACTCTTTGGGAAAAGACCAAAACTCAAAATTCGACTTACAGTTTCTACTGAATGTGTATTGCTTTTACACTACCGTAAAATCAAAAAATCATAAGTCAAACCGTCATAAGTTTAGTACCATCTGTATATAAATTCTATACATATGTATAAACACACATATGTATGTATCCATATTCCAAATATATATATACACATATACATGTATATATTCTACCTCTATATATACACAATTACATATATTCTATCTCTCTAAATAATGTACATATATATGTATATCTATATATATATATATATATATATTCTTATAACAAACCAACATGGTAGATACTATTAGATTCCATTACTGACCCATTTTACCAGATGCCAAAACTAAGGCACAGAAAGGAAAGCTGTCCAAGTTCACACGGTGCTAGAGTCAGGACGCAAACCTGGCAATCTGGCTCCAGAGTCTGGGCTCTGAACTACTCACACACTGCGTCCTGAAAAGGAGAGACTGTCTGAAGGACAAAAAGAATGGTGAGACCTCCCTCACCAGGCATGACTCTGACACAAGCATCTCCCTCGGTCCCGCTCCCTAGGCACCTTGCTTGCAAAGAAGGAGAGGATCTGTAAAGTGGTTTCTTTGGAGAGAGCCGCTGCCTTTCTGTGAGTCCCAGCTCCCTTTTCAAGGGGAGGTCACTGAGAGTGTCACTTGCTCCCCTCACCTAGAGAGAGTCAACTTTCAACAGAGACTCGGGGACCTGCTCACCTGCCCCCCAGAAATGGAGAAGCACCTGGAGCGCCCCCAACACACACTCACACTGGCCGGCTGCGTGGCACGGCGGTAGGGAACACGGCTCCCATCGCACCTTCTGTGTGCGATGGCCCTCCCCTGCGTGAGAAGTCCCTGGGTCCCCCAGGACAGGGGCGAGGGTGCAAGAAGTCCAGGGACCAGATGTGGGGCCTACAAGAGAAATAGTGCCTGGAATTATTAAAAAGAAACCCTGTCCATGAGGGTATTTCCAAAGTGAGTGACCCCTTTTGCAGAGTCTGCGAGGACAGATGGCTAGCAAGCCTACAGCAGCCAGCCTGGGAGAAGGGAGCAGGGAGGCCTCCCAGCATCCCAGCAGGACACCCTAGGGAGCATGAGGTTATTGAAACATCCACCAGCATAAGAGCGCTTGTAGCTGTTTGGCAACAGCACCAGCCCAGGCAGAAGCTCCGCCTTCTTTCTCCTCCTGCTCCCACCCTAGAAGCAGGAGGGGGGAGTGAGTAGAAATCTGAACTTTGAATGTACAATGCGCGGCTCCCTGAAGATGTACATTCATGCACACACTGTATGAACAAGGAGGGAATGTGGGATAGTACAGGCTGGGCTGGTAAGACTGGTAACCTTTGCGGGAGGGAGGGGGCGGGGGAGGAAGCAAGAGAGCAAGAGAGAGCAGGATGCTGAGGTATGGGTAGGGGTGGAGAGCATGGGGGTGGGATGGGGCTGAGCACTCCAGCAGGCGCATCAAAACCCCTTCACAGTTTCGCCCAGGGCCTGACCTGTCAGTATTTACAGAACTGCTGGCCGCCCTGAAGGCTTGTGGAGTAGCCAGGAGCCCTGAGATTTGCCCTACGTTTCCTGGTCTCTACTGTCAGCCGCAGCCCTTGACCAGGACTCTGGAGCCCTGGAGGGTTCAGCCCCTACTGGGTGGGCTGAACATGCCAGGACATGGCTACCCTGGACACCCAGTCTTCCTGTCTGGGTAGCTGAGCAGGACCCTATTGTCATCAGTGACCAAGTGACATCTGTAATGGTGTTTGTAACTGCTTAACTGTCTAATGGTTTAAAGGGTTTTTCTCATGCTCTTGTTGACCAGGGTTGGGCTGGAGAGAAGAGAGGCTTGGGTGATCTGCCCAACCCCCTCATGGTGCTGTGTGCAGGGATCATGCTCAGTGCCCTCTTCTTGATCCCAGTGCCCTGCTCTTGACCCAGGTGCTCTCCTTTTGACCCCTTGTGGTTTCCTTGTATCCTGTTGTTCAAGCTGCAGGTATCAGCCTACAGCAGGAGGTCCCAGGCCTCAGACTGCTTAAAAGGCTAAAAGCATTTAACAATCTGACTTTCAACTGCCCAAGTTTTTCTCTAGAGCTCTTTTCCATCAAGCCACTTCCTCTACATCCTTTGTTCTACATACAAGAATAATAAGAGAGTACCAAATCCAGAGGTGAACTTCACATCCAGCAGTGGGAAGGGAACCACTGCATCTGCAAAAACAGGAACAACTTTGTAATAATTTGTTACCCTGTATGCGATTTCTATGGAAACTAGCTCCACACCCCACCTTGAACTCTTGAACTTTTACTATAAAATCCCCTGTCTTCTCTCCCCAGTAAGCTCAAGGTCTTAGAGGCATTACCCACTGTGACTTCCTTTGCCTGGAAAAGAAATAAAGCTGCGTTTTCTACTTCGTCCAAAACTGTGTCCTCGAGTCTCAATTTGGTAAGCAGGCGATGGAAGCCATGTTTTAGCAATGTCTGGGTTGCCTAGCTGACCAGCACCCTGATAAGGGAGGGCAGGGAAGGCCTTATCTAAATGTCCTCTATACCAGTCAGCACCTTGATTCTATCACAGCCAGTAGTTTCCATGTTTTATTAAAATGTTATGTTTTATGTCTGCTGCTTAGAAACAGAAAATAAGTCCCTTAAGCAAGGGACAATTCATACTCATCTCTGTATATTCAAGAGTTGGCTCGTGGGTGCTAATAAATGTTGTTTGTACTGAAATACAAACATACAGGCTCCTTGTTGGAAGATTCTGAACTAACTCAGTGACAGACAATGGTGGGAACCCTCGTTCATAACTGAACTTTATAGGATGAACAGCGAGAACATAGTGCTCTGCTCTGCCATGACGTCAGAGTACCCCAAGGCCGTGCGGGTATCTGCCTGATGCCCATCTGACTTATTTTGGATTGTCTCTCTCCTCCACTGGAACACAAGTTCAAGAACATCATCTAATTTGTCTCCTGTTGACACCAGTACCCAGATTGGTGCACAATAGGACTGGATGAGTGAACAAACAAATGGATGAATTTTTTTTTCAGATGAAGGTTCATTCATTGCTGGCCCTGACTATTGGAGCCTGTGTTCTGTGCTGGGGATTCAGAGAAAGACCAGATGCAGCCCTTAGCCTCAAGGACGCCACCCTTTGGGGTGCAGGGAGAAAGCGTGGGGACAAATAGGTAAACAAACAATTACAGAGGGCAATGGCACCTTACAGCAGTGGAGGTTTTGAGAAGGGGAGGTGAACATGTTTGCCTCCAGGGTGACAGGGTAGGAGAGGGTTCAGGTGGGAGTCGGCTATCTGGTGGCTGTCAGTCCTTTCCTACTCCTCCTAGTTCTCTGTCCAGAGCCAGGCAGCCTTGAGGGCCTGCCCTACACAGAGGGGACAGCCCTGGGCTGTGACTTAAAGGGATTACACATTCCAAAGCATCTCACCTCTGGTCATGTGGTCACAGGTCCCTGCCCTATTTCCCATTCCTGTGGTCAAGACAGGGAGAACCCTAATGGAATAGTAATTCACCTCAACTAGGCATCTAGAATGTAGTCAAATTCTGCAAGATTAGAAACCCAAACCAATGAAAATATTGATACTTTCTGAGAAAACTGCTAAGGAGCAATGTTAGGACTCTCCGATCCAGAGTTGTCTGATTCTTTTTTATATATAATGCATAAAATATAATACCTATTTCAGATTTTATGTCAGAAATTAAGCAAATCACAAGAAAAGGAGATAATGTTTATGGAGTACTGAAAAGAAAAAAAGTCAAACAGAATTCTCTACCCAGAAAAAAAATCTATAAACAAAATCTGTGAGAATTCCTTGCCAGTAGACCGGCACTACAAGAAACATAAAAGGTAGTGCTTCAAGTAGAAAAAGTCTATGCCACGTTAAAATTTGGATCAATACAAGAGAGGGCAGGAGGGGTGCATTAATAAGTGTGCTAACTGAAAAATGTTCAACAGTCTACGGCCATACCACCCTGAACGTGCTCGATCTTGTCTGAAAAATGTTCAACGTCGTTAATCATCAGGGAAGTGATCATTAAAACCACAATAAGATATGACTACACACCCACTGAACGTGAAGAGAGTGGCCTCACCCAGTGTTAGTGATAACGCAGAGCAACTCGAATCCCTGTACAACACCAGCACAGTGAACCTGGGGTAACTGTTTTGTTGTTTCTTTAAACGTTAACATATATTTACCATATGACCCAGCATTTCCACTCACCTAAGAGAATGAAAATACACATCCACACAAATAGTTGTACATAAACGTCTCACTCATAAGAGCCAAAAACTTCAACAACAGGTGAAGGGAGATTGTCCTCTATCCATACCATAATATACCATTCAGCAATAAAACAGAAGGAACCACTGGTGTCTGCAACAACTTGTATGAATCTCAGAACATACTGAGCAGAAGAAGTCAGACCCAAAAGACTTCCTACCGTATGATTCGTTTGATATGAAATTCTCAAAAAGACAACAGTAACCCACAGAGACAGAAGGCAGATAGTGGTTCCTGGGAACAGAGGTATTAGTGGACTGCTTGTCAAAAAGCATAAGGGAAATTTCTGAGTGACAGAAGTATGTACTATGTTGACTGTCGCGGTGGTTACAGCAATGTACAAATTTACAGAAACTCATCTAACTTTATAAAATGGGTGCATTTGATTATATTGAAATTGTACCTCAGTAAGGTGTTCTTAAAATCCTCGTATTTTCTCTTTAGTAAGGTTGACGGAGGGAAAGAAATTATATGTGTGTTTTCAATCTACTATCTTAAGTAACAATTTTTTGGTAATTTTTTAAGCATCCCTATAGGGCTTGGCTACATATTGGGTATTTGAGTACTTATATAACAGTTAATATTTTTATATTACTTCATAATTTATAAGGAATTTCACATGTATCTCATCTTATCTTCAAAAATGTCTTGAGAGATTTGGCATTGATTTCTTGGCTATGATACCAGAAACACAAGAAACAAAAGTAAAAATAGTAAATTGGACTACATCAAAATTAAAAGCTTCTGTGCATCAAAGGACACAATCAAAGTGAAAAGCAACCTAGGGGATGGGAGAAAATACTTGCAAATCATATACCCGATAAGGGGTTAATATCCAAAATATATAAAGAACTCCTACAACTCAACAACAGAAAGGACAAATAATCTGATTTAAAAATGAGTAAGAGATTTGCATAGACATTCCTCCAAAGAAGATATACAAATGGGCAACCAGCATTTTCATGCTCATCATGAACAACCATTAAAGAATTATAAATCAGAACCACAATCATCCATTAAGATGGCTACCGAAAATAAGCATTGGCAAGGCTGTGGGGAAACCCGAACATTTATGTACTATTGGTGGGAATGGAAAATGGTGCAGCCCCTATGGAAAATGGTATGACACTTCATCAAAAAATTAAAAGTGGAATTAACATATGAGCCAGAATTTTCACCTCTGGATATGTACCTGAAAGAATTGAAAGCAGGGATCTAAGAGGTCTTTGTACATCCATGTTCCTAGCAGCATTAGTTACAATAGCATAGATGTGGAGCAACCCAAGTGTCCACAGATGAAGGTATGAACAGACAAAATGTGGTATAGTCATACAATGGAATATTATTCAGCCTTGAAAAAAGGAAATTCTGACACATGCTACAACATGGATGAAGGTATTTTAAGAGAAATAAGCCAGTCACAAAAATACACATATTACATGATTTCTAAAGTAGTCAAGTTCATATAGACAGTGGTTGCCAGGGCTGAGGGAGGAGAGATGCGGAGTCAGTGCTTCACAGGAATAGAGCATCAGTTTTATAAGATGAAAAGAGTTCTGGGGATGGATGATAGTGATGGCCACACAACAATGTGAACGTGCTTAAAACCACTGAACTGCATATTTCAAAATGTTTAAGATGGTGAATTTTATGTTATATGTATTTTACCATAGTTTTTTTTTTTAATACCTTAAGAGATAGATTTTCACCAGCGTTCTACAGATGAGAAACTGGTTCAGAGGGGTTAAACAACTTGCCAAAGGTCACACACCAACCTGGTAGTGAAGCCCGACTCTGAACCCAGACCTTACTGTGGACTCCAGCCTTTTCCTCTTCCTGTTAAAGTTGGCTTTTTAAAAATTGCTTGAATATCAAAAAAATAAAAAGAAAGAAGAAATGGGCAAAAGGCCAAAAAGACATACAGATGGCCAATAAGCACATGAAAAGATGCTTGATGTCACTAATTATTGCAGAAATGCAAATCAAAACTGCAATGAGGTATCACTGCAGAATGATGGCAGAATGGCCATCATTCAAAAGTCTACAAATAATAAATGATGGAGGAGCTGTGGAGAAAAAAGAACCCTCCTACACTGCTGGCAGGGATGTAAATTGGTGCAGCCACTATGGAGGACAGTATAGAGATTCATTAAAAAACCCAAAATAGACTTACTCTATGATCCAGCAATCCCACTCCTGGGCATACATTTGGAGAAAACTCTAATTCAAAAGGACACTTGCATCCCAATGTTCACAGCAGCGCTATTTACAATAGCCAAGACATGGAAACAACCTAAATGTCCATAAGCAGATGACTGGATAAAGACGATGACGTCTATATATAGGATAGAATACTACTCAGCCATAAAAAATGAAATAATTCCATTTGCAGCAACATGGATGGACTTAGAGATAATCATACTGAATGAAGAAAGTCAGACAAAGACAAATATGTGATTATCACTTATATGTGGAATCTAAAAAAAGGACACAAATAAACTCATTTACAAAACAGAAACAGACTCAGACATAGAAAACAAACTTACTGTTACCAAAGGGGAAAGGGGGTGAGGAAGGGTAAATTAGGAATTTGGGATTAACATATACATACTACTATATACAAAATAAACAACAAGGTCCTACTGTATAGCACAGGGAACTATATTCAATATCTTATGATAATCTATAAAAGAATCTGAAAAAGATTGTATATATATGTATAAATGAATCACCTTCTGTACACCTGAAATGAACACAACATTGTAAATCAATTATACTTCAATTTTTGAAAAAGTTTTAAAAATGTGCTTGATTAACTGCAGTGGGAACATGTTTTCGTATCCATCTCCCAGGTGAGCCTTTCCTTCCACTGTCTCCTCTGCACCGAATGGCCCTGAGTCAGTGCTGGACGCTGTCTTGCAGAGCATCACATGCAGATGCTCTTCCTCAACTGCAGGTCGTCTTCCAGGGTGACAGACCAAATGGCCAAAGGGTCTGGATCTGGATCCCTAAGCGGGATGGAACCGCTGCGCCTGCCCAGTTGAGAGAAGGGGGAGACTCAAGACCCATGAGGCTGCCAGGTTCTCTTCCTTCCCTGCTGGCCTGAGTCGGAAGGGTTCCCTTCTGCAGGAGCCTATTAAAAAGCCCTAGGGACACACTTCTTGGCCACAGGGACTCTCCAGGATCCGATCTGAGCCCCTTACCCTGTATTCCAGTGTCTAAATCCCACCTGGAGCGCCTGCCTTCCACCCCCCGGCCACCCCCTGAAGAGTGAGCATGAAGCTGCTCTAGCATCGGCCCAGTGTCCAGCTTCACCCTGGACCTTGCCGACTCTGCTGGCAGCCACCGCACTGTGTGAGTTGGGGCCAATCCTAGGTGCCCCAAGCTCTCTTGCCTGCACTGACCAAGTCTGGCAGGCGACTGGGTCCTTCTCGCCCAGGAAGGAACATGGCATCTTCTGGCGCCCGGCAGGCATTCCCGAGGACCAGAGCTGGCTCTTCTTTCGCAGTATTCTGCCCTCCTCCTCCTTGGGTTTTCCTACCAACGCTCGAGAATTTGGGAAAATGACAAGACCTTGCTTCTCATAAAATGTTGACGCACTTTCCCTAGGACTCAGAGACCCCCTCCTGTGTCTTCAGTGACAGGCACCGGATGCCACGCTCTGTCAGTCCTGGACACACACACCCCCGCCTCTCCCTCCATCACCTGCCAGTGTGCGGAGCTGGAACCCCCACCACTGATGCGCACTTTCACAGCTGACTTCGCCCCCCTTCTCTCTGTCCCTACAACGACCACCCAGCACTAGGGGGCTGAGGCCTAAACAATTAGCTCACATTCCAAACACACACCAGTCTCCATCAGGAGGAGGAAAGGGGACATTTTTATGACTACAGCGCATATTTGATAAGGGCTTTAAATAACTCACAGCAAATACCCAGCCGGACAGTGATGACACAGGCCTGCCTACGGGGACTCGGCTGACCAGCTCTGCTTTTTTCTGTGGTCCACAACCTCCACTCAGAATTTGAGGACCTAGAGATTAACTCAAAGCTCTTTGAGACAAATTGATTTCCAGAGGTCCAGGCTTGCCAACACACTGTGTCCTCTGAAGGGAAATTGCTGATTTGTCCCCCTTGAATGCTTAACAAACTCTACCCTCCCCTGGGAAATCAAAATCGGTAAACTATGAAATTGCACAGGGGGCTGGGACCGCAAGCTGTCAAATCTCCCAGACCTTCTCCCGCACCACGGGCGGCATCAGGGACTGGCCGCTTCCCTCGGTGGGCGGCTGTCCGGCCCTGCAAGTTCTCCAGGGGGTGGTGATGGAAGCTGCCTGCCAGGCCTCTGCAGCCCTGCTGGGTCTGCAGGCTCCCTCCCCTGCCCTGAAGCCGTAGCCACACCGCTTAAGTGGTGTCTTTGCCTTTTCCTCCCAGGCTCCAACTTCTTGTCCATTTACTAAAAGCAAGAAATGGGACATCACATCGCGCGGAGCCGGCCTGGCTGCCCCTCGGCGCCACAGCAGGACATGGATCGCGATGCTTCCTTGTTTACTGAGCTCTGCCTCCCCCCAGCCTCCCAGGGGGTTGCACAACCTGCAAATTCCTCTTCAACACCCACCTCCAGTCTCCCTTCGCCCTAGGACACAGGATGGGTGTGCACCCAGAGCTGGCTATTCCAGGGTCCCCCTCAAAGGGGCTGGAGCCCAGAGCCTGCCACCTCCCCGACCTCAGCAACCTGACTCCGGAATGACGCCAGCCAGACGTCCCCCAGCAGACAGCAATCTTCCCTCAGGCCCTGGGCTGTTGTGGGTTTTCTCTTTTTTTCCTTTTCTTCTCCAGAAGCAACATAAGCTCATTTAAAACACACACGTTTAATATTCCAGTGCCTTGCTACAACGCACAGAGCAACAGTTCCAAAACAGCTCTGCATCTGTAATCCATAAGTTATCATCCAAATTTGTTGTGTTCAATTATTCATAGCCTGCAACGGGGTGTCCCCAAATAGTCAAACAAACTCAAATGAAAACTCAAGCAAAATGTAAGAAATGAAAAACTCACCCAGGCATGGCCATGACAGTTTCAGGAGGAGGTGTGAAAGTCCAGGTTGGTGAATACGGAAGTACAGGTTGGGGTCAGGAAGAATTTCATAGAAGCCTTTTTCCCAAGACCTGACAGTGTTGCCATTCACTGCCATATTCTCTTCTGGGGGGGTGGGGGCAGGGAGGGGATGGTGGTAGTTATACACCACCTTTATATTCCTCGTACAGACATCACCAAATGTTTCATCAAGCTATTTTGAGGGCATAGAATTCAATCAACATTTCTCTGGGTATTTATTCATCATCTGTGATGTGTTGGCACAAAAAGACGAGTAAGATACAGCTGGCAGGGTGGGGGAGGGGATAGCTCAGTGAGCGTGTGTGCCTAGCAAGCACGAGGTTCAGTCCCCAGTACCACCATTAAAAATAAGTAAATAAATAAAAATCCAATTACCTCCCCCCAATAAAATAATAAATTAAACATTAAAAAAAAGAAAACCTTTAAAAAAAAAAAAGGTATAGCTGTCAACTCTGAGGACCCTGAAAGACAGGCAGGGACCAGAGGACTTGAAGAGGAATTTGATTCATTCTGAGCACCATGAGGAATTCTGGGAGGTTGCAAGCAGGAATATAACATATTCTGAAGTTCTTACAAGAGCCTCCCAGATTTAGGACATTCGACAGTCAAGAGCGGAGTTTGGAAGCTGCCCAGGTGGAAGTTGATGGGCACGTGGACCCAGAGGGAGTTGGGGGGGTGGGGAGGGTTAGACAGGATCAGATGCAAGAGATGCAGCCTCGAGCATGTGCTGCTGGTGTGAACGTGGGGTGTGAGCGGAAGAAGGGTCACCGTGACTCCTGGATCTGGGCCCGAGCATTTGGGTGAATGACGGTGCCATTTCCTGAAAAGGAAACCGCGGGGGAGGTTTCGTTTCAAGCCTGAGATTAAGAGCCCTGCTGTAGACGTGTTAACTTGTGCTGCTTGTTAGTCATCCACGTGGAGGTGTGGAGGTGGCCGTCACGTCTGCGAATCTGAGGCTCTGGAGAGAAGTCAGGGCTGGAGATGGGAATTTGGAAGTGGCCGATTTAGAGATGGCATTCGAAGTCCTGTGATTGGATGAGGTGACTTGGGAATTGAAAGTATTAGAGACGAGAAGAGGGGTCAAGACTGACATGCCCGATGTGTATGGCAATGAAGAGTGAGCAGTTCCAGCAAGGTGTCAGCTCCCTTTAAAGATTTCTTGAAAGTGCCATCCAACGACTCAATAGGTTACAGTTTCATCTCATGTGGGGCCACCCTGAGCTGAGCACGTTGCTACTCTAAATAATCAGGAAGGAAGAGGAGGACAATGTCTATTGTGTGGGTACCAAGAGCCCCCTTTTTCCAGCGAGATTCTGTCCATCCCTTTCCGACCCGTTCTCCCACCTGTCCCCGCCCAGGTAGAGGTGCCGTGCATTGGGAGGAGAGTGTGGTGTCCAGGAGGCAAGGGAAGAAAGTGGTCCAAGACTATCAAATTCTTCCAAAAGACAAGACTATGACAGAATATTCCCAGTACCTGGATTGTGGAACCTCAATGAACATCTAAGGAAGCAAGGAAAGAAGACAGAAAGGGAGAGGATAAAGAGATGGGGCATCAGGGAAAGAGGATCCAGGTAATCCTGTAATTTTCATAAATCTTCTTAGCAAAGGAGCACAGGACCTGGGGTCAGGGGACTGGAATGCACCCACCAGCCACAGGGCAGGCACCTGATCAACCTGAGCCTCTTCTTACTGATCCACAAAGTGGACTATTTCTCATACAGATTCTGCAGTAAAATGAGGACTCTGACATACTGCTAGTGACATTGTGAATCAATACTTCCAACTGGAAAAGCAAGGCATCCATGAATCATGAGTCCACAAAAATATGCATATTTTTAATCCATGTCTGAGTTTCTTTTCTAAGAAAAGAATTCCACGTATTTTCAAAGGCATTGGTACCCATATTAAAATAGCCTGGGGTCCCTGATGATGTTGTAGGAAAATAAAGAATTAATTTTTTAACCACTGTGGTCTAGTCTCTGTTGCTAGCAACTGAACACAGTTTCTAATGGATACCAAGCTGGAAAGTCTGGCTATTTGGGCTAATCTGGAAGTCAGGGACTTCTCATGGTGACAGGGGAAAAGAAGAAAATAGCATGTAATAAGTAATGAAATTAGTCACGCTGATCTTTTAGGGGAAAGTGAATAATTGGTTCTAATTTTAGTTTTTTTTAACTTCGGAGATATTTATAATGTTTTTATTAAGCTATCATTCACGCAAAAAAAAATCACTTGCTGCATGTACAGCTTTCTGAAGTTTGTGACAAATGCATACAGTCAGGTAACCACTACCACAGTCAACATACAGGACTGTTCCTCACCCTGTAGAGTTCCTTCAGACATTATTGCAGTCAATTCTCTCCCCTCCCCTACCCCAGGCAAAGACTGATCTGTTTTCTGTCTCAATAGCTTTTGCTTTGTCCAGAACGTAATATAAATGGAATCAAACAGTAAACAGCCTTTCAAGTCTGTCTTTTCTCACTTAGCAGAATGCACTGAGACGCACCCATGTTATTGCATGTTTGTTCCTTTTATTTCTGTACAGTGTCCAAGAGATGGATGGTCTACAGTTTGTTCATCTATTCACCAGGGAAGACATCTGTGTTGTTTCCAATTTGGGAAATGAATAAGGAAGAAACATTTGTGTACGGGTTTTATATCTGGCAGGTGTATGTTTAACTTTAAAAGAAAATGCCAAACTGTTCTTCAGAGTGGCTGTACCATTTTGCATTCTCCCCAGCAACAGATGAGAGTTCCAGTTGCTCGAGATTCTCACCAACACTCAACATCGTCTTTTTGTGGTTATTGTCATTGTTGTTCTAGGTGGTACCTCATTCAGTTTTAGTTTGCATTTCCTTAACGGCTAATGATGTTGAGTATCTTTTCATGTGTTTATCTGTCATCTGTATACCTTCTGTGGTGAATTGTTCAAATCTTTCCTGCACTGGGGGAAGGAGATCCTTTCTTTCTCACTGTTGAATTTTGATAGTTCTCTATTTATTCTACACAGTCTACCTTTATCAGATATGGAATTTGCAAACATTTCACCCCAGTCTGTGGCTTGACTATGCATACTTGAAAAACTAAACTCCAGTCCTAGTCCCATCTCTTCAGAATGAGCCTTCTGCTGTAAAAACTTTTACCACCCTCCTACTCCAGGGCAACCCAGGAAAATGTCAAGTCTTCCTCTCATGTCAGTGGGACTTGGAAATAAACATGGCTCTCCTACTCCCTACCCTTCAAAACAAATGCTCCTTGCGCTTCTGAGGCCGTGAATGTCTATAAGAAGTTGCCTTCCCCTTCAGTGTCTTCAGATCCCAGGAGGTTCTTGGTCTCCTCTTCAACTCCTGGGCACAGGGCCAAACCTGAGAGTCTGTACACTGTGATCAAGTTAGGGAAACACCATCCCCCATTTTCCTTTATTATTCCGTTGTTGCTATTCTTCTTTGAATTGCCTATATGTGTATGTATCCCTATATATTCAATGTACCACTTTTGAGCTACTTATACATGGAATCACACTATAACAGTCTTTGTAGTTTGCTCCTTCCACTCAGCATGATGGTTTCAAGACTTACCCACATGGATGCTGGTAATAATCAGTTTTTCACTTTTCCAACTATGTCATAGTCTTTTGTATGAAATAGCACAATTTGATTATCCATTCTACTCTTGTGCGTGTGTGTATGTGTGTGTTTTATTTATTTATTTTTAGTTGAAGTCTAGTCAGTCACAATGTGTCAATTTCTGGTGCACAGCATAATGTTTCAGTCACATATACATACATATATTCGTTTTCATGTCCTTTTTCATTTAATTTACTACAGGACATTGAACATAGTTCCCTGTGCTATACAGAAGAATTTTAAAAATCTATTTTATATATAGTAGTTAGTATTTCCATTCTACTCTTGATGAATATATTATTTAATCTTTATGGGTAAACCTTATGTCATGCTCCTTCAAGATTTTTTGCCTTTTGGTTTTCGTGATCTTTTCTTCTCTTTCTCAAAAGCCTGAGGTTCTGCAAATGAAAAGTTTTAGCTTTCCAAGCTGCTGAATTTGCAGTTAGCTTCAGAGGTGTGCTTGGCACTCGAGGTGCCCATTGACTCTGACTTTCATGTTTCATTGCCTTGTAACAACTTGGAGTCTTCAGAAGCAATGGATGCCTCTGTACAAGGAGCGGGTCACAGAAAAAAAAAAAAAGGAGCAAGTCACTTACGAGGAAGTGCAAACAGGAAGGGTATTATTTTGCCTTACTGCTACAATTTTTAAAAAATCAAAATATAGGTTCTGGAGCAGAAATCTCCAGAAACCAGTAGAAAAACTGAAACTATCACTGATAAGTTTCTGGAGGCTCAGTGTGGTTAAGTCTGAGAGTTAAAAACTCCAGAGGGGCCCATTTGGTTCAGAGGGGCCCCCACACTCCTGTGAGTTTTACCTCCGGGAGCCTATGAGGTTGTCACATTGACTATCAGGGGGAAATATCTTATGTGTCTGGCAGCAGGGAAGAGAAAAGCACCGTTTTGAAATACATAGAACATTCTCTTGTTCTTAACAAGGCCTACCCTCAAGAGAAACTATTTTTCCAGAATGAAACCTGCCAGGGATTTATCAGAGCCTAAGTTGTTATGAGAGTGAATCCTAAGAGTTCTCATCACTAGGAATTTTTTTTTCTATGACTTTGTATCTATACTAGATAATGGCTATTCACTGAACTTGTGATAATCATTTCATGATGTATGTAAGTCAAGTCATTATGCTGTGCCCCTTAAACTTATACAGTGCTGTGTGTCAATTATATCTCAATGAAACTGGAAGGAAAAAAGAAGTTAAGAAAAAGACAGACACTGCCAGAGTATATTTTTAAAAGCCAAATGTATTTTGCCTACATAAGTCCACTTTAAATAGAAAACACAGATTAAAAATAAAAGGATGGAGAGAGATGCACCATGCTACCTCTAATCAAAGGAAAGTGAGAGTAGCTATATTAATTTCAGACTAGGCAGACTTCAGAGCAAAGAAAATTATCAGGGATAAAGAAGGGCGTTACATAATGATAAAGGGGTCAATTATCCAAGACGACAAAATAATGCTTAATGTGTATGCACCTAAAAGCAGAGCATCAAAATATGTAAGGCAAAAACTGAAAGAAATACAAAGGGAAATACATGAATCCACTAGTATAATTGGAGACTTCAGCATCCTTGTATCAGTAATGGACAGACTGAGCAGGTGGAAACTCAGTAGGATATAATTGAACTGAGCAACATCATCAATCAATGCATTGAGTTGATGTATAAAATATATCATCCAACAACAGCAGAGTACATTCTTCTCAAGCTCACACAGAACATTTACCAAGACAGAACACACTCTGGGCCATAAAACACACTTTCATGAATTTAAAACAATAGAAATTATATGAAGTATTCTCTCCACAGTGGAATTAAACTAGAAATCAATAACAGAAAGATAGCTGAAAACCCCAAAACTCAGAGTTTACAACACATGTCCAGATAAATATGGGTCAAAATGAAGTCTCAAGAGAAATTTTTAAATATTTCAAACTAAATGAAACTGAAAGTACAACTTAACAAATTTTGTGGGTGCAGTGACAGCAGTTCTTAGAGGGAAATTGATTTATTAGAAATTGAAATATTAGAAAGAGAAGAAAGATTTTAAATTAATAATCAAGCTTCCACCATAGGAAATTAGAAAGGGAAGAAAAAGAAGAGTAAATTAAATCCAAAAAAAAAAAAAGAAATAATAAAAATTAGAGCAGAAATCAATGAATTTGGAATAAGAAATTAAGAAAGTCAACAGAACCAAAACTAGTTCTTTGAAAAGATCAATTAAATTGATAAATCTCTAGCCAGGATGTCAATCAAACAACTAAAAAAGTACAAAGACTCAGATTACTACTATCGGAAAAGATGGCCATCACTACTGATCCTGTGGATATTTTTTAAATAATAAAAAAGTATTATGAATAACTTTAAGACCATAAATTTGATAACCTAGATGAAATGAACTGATTCATTGAAAGACACAATCTGCCAAAATTCAGACCAGGAGAAACAGATCATCTAATTAGGCCTATATCTTTATATGAAATTGAATCAATAATTAATAATCTTCAAAATGAGAAAGCACCAGGAACGGGTTTACTGGTGAGTTTTACCAAATATTTAAGGAAGCAATGATACCAATTCTCCACAATCTTTCCAGTAAAACAGAAGCAGAGGGCATACATCCTAACTTGTTCTATGAGGCTAGCATTCCTGTAATACCAAAACTAGATAAAAGACATTATAAGAAATGAAAACTGAAGACCAGTACGTCTCATGAACATAGACACAAACAGCCTCAAAAAAGTTAACAAATCAGGTCAAACAAATGTATAAAAAATTATATACCATGAGCACATGGGATTTATTTCAAGTACGCAAGACTGGTTCACCATTCAAAAATCAATTTAATTCACCCAATATAATGTAATCCATTACATCAACAGACTAAAAAAGAAAAATCACATGAACATATCAAGAGATGCAGAAAAAGCATTTGATGAAGTGTAACACCTGTGATGATTTTAAAAAACCCAATAAACTAGGAATAATGAGGGGAACTTCATCAACTTGATAAAAAAAATCTATTAAAAAGTCTACAGCTAGCAATATACTTAATGGTGAGAAACTCCATGCTTCCCTACTAAGATTAGAAATAAATCAAGATGTTCATTCTCACCACTCCTATTCAACATACTGGAAGTTCTAGTTAATGCAAGAAGACAAGAAAAGGAAATAAAATATATACAGATCAAGAAGAATGAAATAAAATTAGCTTTTTTCTCAAAAGACATGACTGTCTATGTAGAAAATTTTAAAAACTCAGTAACAGCAAAAACTGGAATAAGCAATTATAATAAGGTTTCAGGATATAAGATTAATATACAAAAGTCAATTGCTTTTTTATCTACTAGCAATGAACAATTAAAATTTGAAATTTAAAATACTAATTGACATTAGTACCAAAAAATGAAATATTTAAGTGTAATTATAACAAAATAGTATAATATCTAAATGAGAAAAACTACAAAACTCTGATAAATGAAACCAAAGAAGACCAAAATAAATTGAGACGTATTCCATATCATGGGCAAGAAGATTCAATATTGTCAAGACATCAGTGCTTCTAAACATGATTCAGTGCAGCCCCAGTCAAAATCCAAGCACCTCATTTTGTGCATATCAACAACCTGATTCTAAAGTTTATATGGAAAGACAAAAGACCCAGAATATTGAACACAATATTAAAGGAGATCAAACTTGGAGAACTGACACTTCCTGACTTTAAGACTTACTATAAAGCTATTGTAATCAAGACAGTGCATATTGGTGGAAGAACAGGCAAATACATCAAAGGGATAGAAAGAGAGCCCAGAAACAGACCCACAGGAATGTAGTCAGCTGATCTTTGACAAAGGAGCAAAAGAATTTCAGTGGAGAAAAGACAATCTTTTTATCAAATGGTGCTGAAATAACTAGCTATTCACATGGGAAAAATGAATCTAGACACAAACTTTACACTTTCACAAAAATTAACTCAAAGGGAATCATTAACAAGGGTAGGGTAGAGCTCAGTGGCAGAGCACATGCTTAGCATGCACAAGGTCCTGGGTTCAATCCCCAGTACCTCCACTAAAAAAAAAAAAAAAAAAAAAAAAAAAAAAAGCAAAGAGAATCATAAACTTAAATGTAAAATGCAAAACTATAAAACTTCTAGAAAATAATATAGGAGAAAATCTAGGTAAACCTTGAGTTTGATGATGACTATTTATTTATTTATAGATTTTTAAAAATTGGAGTATAGTTGATTGATGATGATTTTTAGATACAACAAAAACATGAGCTATGACAGAAAGAATTGATAAGCTGGATTTCATTAAAATTAAGAACTACTGCTCTGTTAATGACACTGTTAAGAGAATGAACAAACCACAGACTGTAAGAAAATCTTTACAAAACACATATCTATCTGATAAAGGACTGTTATCCAAAACATACAAAGAATTCTTAAAATTCAGCAATAAGAAAACGAAACAAAACAAAACAATTTTAATAGGCAAAATACCTGAACAGATACCTCACCAAAGAAGATATACTGATGGCAAATAGGCACACTAGAAGATGTTCAACATCACATGTCATTAGGGAATTACAAATTAAAATGACAATGAGATACCACTATACACCTATTAGAATGATTAAAACCCAAAGCTCTGATAACACCAAATGTTCTGAGGATGTGGAGCAACAGGAACTCTCATTCCTTGCTGGTGGGAATACAAAATGGTACAGCCACTTTGGAACACAGTCTAGTGGTTTCTTATAAAGCTAAGTATGCTTTTACCATGCAATCATGCTCCTTAGTATTTACCCAAAGGGGTTGAAAACTTATGTCCACACAAAAACTGGCACATGGATGTTTATATCAGCTTTATTCATAATTGTCAAAACTTAGAAGCACCCAAGATGTCCTTCAGTAGGTGAATGGATAAACAAATTGTGGTACATCCACACAGTGGATTATTCAGCAATAAAAATAAGTAAATAATTTAGCAATTAAAAAACAGCTGTCACACCTCCAAAAGATAAGAAGGAGCCTTAAATGCATCTTACTAAGTAAAAGAAGTCAGCTTGAAAAGGCTGCATACTGTATGATTCCAACATTATAACGTTCTGCAAAAAGCAAAACTGTGGAGGCAGGAATAAGATCAGCTCTTGCCAAGAGTCTGGGGGCGGGAGGGGCAAATAGGTGGAGCACAGGGAGTTTTAGGGCAGTGGAACCATTCTGAATAGTAGATCCACGTAAACCTAAAACTGAAACCGCTTTAAAAAATAAAGTCCATTCATTTAAAAAAAAGAGACAGAATGATCTATTGAAATAAATTCCCTTAAACAGAAACCCCTCCTTTGCTTTGTTTAGCCATAGAGACCTCAAATAGTATCTAATCCATCACTTTTGCTTTATCTATGATAAACCAATGATTATAAAATTCATAATTCTATGAATGAGTGGATTGTTTCGCCCTGGGGTACCTAACTGGTTAGAGGCAGAGCTATGCTCAGAACCTAAGCGTTCCGACTCTTAGCCCAGTTCTTTTTTCATGAAACTTTTAAAATTGCACATTTGATGTTTGCTTAGGTTTTTAAGACCTACATCTGTACTTGGGATTCCAAGTTGCAAGGACTAGTGGTTGATTCCTAGGTTCCACCTACTTCACATCTTTTCACTTCAACAGCTAGAGGGCTGTTTGAATGCTGGGAGGCCTGGTCTGGACTCCTCAGCCAGAAGCCCTTGCTGTACCAAGATGCCAACATTTGCTATGTACAGTGATGCCTGCGTCTGCCACTGAAGCCCAAGGCCAGGGTCCTTGCTGATCTGCAAGGCTGTGTGACATAGGATTTGACAAACTAAATCAAAAATAACTGACATTATTCAAGAGTCCCCAAGATGAATTCAGAGAAGTCGTGGAGATGGGCTGGACTGGGCAGAGGATGCTCCGTTTCTCATCTTGCCACTGTCTGGCTGTGTGCTTCAGGCTTTGACACTGGGATCTAATTGAAGGACTCCATTCATGCTAACTCAAAAGCCATGTCCCTCCTCTGGGAAGGCCATCTTCTCCAACCAATGTACACGGACATGATTCAAAGAGGGTGTCAGTGGGGAAGGTCAGACTAGCATGGTGCCTTCCAATCCAGTTTGAAGATCTATTCAATTATCCACTCTTTTGTTGACTAAGTATTTATAGAGATCTGGGGATGGGCTGTATCTAAATCCACGGGAAATTCTAAATAGTTCTCATACATGTATCATTGAGATTAAAAACCCTTAGTAATCATCCACAGTGCTGGTCCAGCACAAAGCAAGCCTTTGGATCTCTCGGAAGTAGACACTGAGTGGGAATTTAGGATGTAAGATGTGTTTTAAGGAATGTCCTTGGTATCAGCACTATGGATGAGACGGGAGGGAAGTAAGACTGGGCAGAGGGAGAAATTAAACAGGGATTCAGGCCCAACAGACTCAACCAACCCCCCCGGGAACTCTAGAACAAAACTGACCCTTCAGACGTGACCCACAGTGAGCCAAGATGGCCAGGCCTTTACACCTCCAAATCAGTCATTGTACATGGGCTGCCCTGGAAAGGAGCATGATTTGGGGTGAGGCAACTCCTGCACCAGGCGACCCTGAAGGGGCTGACAGGTGAAAGTATCTGCTGACAGCACCCGTAGCACCAGGTGACAGACCCTTCATGAAAGGTGATCTGGGCACACATCTCAGTGGCTTCCACACAGGCAGTAAGCATATGCTGAAGGAATGATGGATGCTTTGAAAATCTTATCACTTTAACCAGAACTTCCATTATCCAGAGTAATTCACAAAATTTAGTCACTTTGCCTGCCATCCACTGTCTAAAACAGACGTCCTTTTCTAACCCCCAAAAGATGTCTCTAGCTTCCCTTAGGAAGGCTTATCAGGGGGTTATTGAATCTCCCAACTAGACACACAGCTCTCTCTTTGTGTGCTTTTTGCCTAGAGACCAGTGGGCCAACCCATCACATCAGCTTTGTCACACAACCTGCCCTTAACGCCAAACGCTCTTTCTGCTTCTGATTCCTTCACCAAGAAAGCCAACCCCCGGTGATCGGCTGGCAGCATTTTGTTATCTCTAGTTTTTATCTGCTTGATCTCCAGGCCAAAACCATTGTCAAGTCCCTCCCTGGGCCCCCTAGGGATTCCAGAAGAGACAGAAGCATAGTTGTGGTTGGAAATGTGTTGGTTTCCAGGCCCCTGCCCTCCATCCTAGTCCTGGTTAAAGACTTGGCGGAATCAGGAGAACTTTCTGGAAGATTCTGAATGTTTGCGTGAATGGACGTGGCTTCTGAAGGGGTAGTGGGATTTGTAGACCCAGTGATGGGGGGTGGGGCATTCCAATCAGAGGAAGAGCTCGAGCAAAGCTGGGAGGACAGAAAATACAGGGCTGGTTGAAGATCAGCCAGGTCAAGGCATGTGTACAGTGGGGAGCATTTTTGGAATAAGGATTTTGAATGCCATGCTGAGAACATTTATTTTGGAGATAATTGGCCCAGATATGCCAGACAGCTGATGAAGGTCAGGGGCATGCCCTGGAGGTGTGCATACCACAAATGCCTGGCTGCCCAGCAAGCACTTGGCAATGAACTTCAAGGGCAGCAAAGGCTGGGGCTCCCATTGGGTAAAATGAGGGCAGAGGGTCAATAAGAAGAGAGGTAAGCATATTTTCTAACCAAAAGAAGCAGAAGAATGATCAGTAGGAGAACGGATCAATACCAAGCCACAAAGCCAGCTCTGAAGTCTAGACTGACTACTCCTGCTGCTGAGCTCTATTATATCCCGCCCTCAGGACGGCCCCCTGCCCTCTAACATCTCTATGGCAGCGTGAGCCTCCCTCTTTGGACTCCATCCACAAAGCCTGCGGCAGTGTGGCTCCCCCTCAGCAGGCTGCAGCCACCCCCACCAAGACCTCCTCCCTGGGCCAACCCCTCAGCCGCCGGCCCCTCGCGATCCAGGGGCCACGCCAGCCCAGCATTTCCTTAAGGACGAGCTCTTATCGCAGCTGAAAGGAGCATCACCAAGCCACTCTGTAAGCTGCGCAGTGAAGTCAATTTATGTTTCTTGAGCGTCTCTTGCACTGTGGGGTGCTCTGCTCCCATTTCCAGCCTGCGATTTGAAGAGCTAACATTTGGCCCCACTCCCCTCTGCGCAGCCGGCAGCCCAGGCGCCCTCAGGACTCTCCGGCTCTCTGCCTCCTGCTTTTGTTGGCTCTTCCTGCCACCTCACCCGCCCAGCCTTCCTTTCCGTTCCCGTCGCCCCCAGGGGAACCGGGAACCAGGGGTAGGCGAGCAGTTCAGAGCACAGTCGGGTCTGGAGATCCGGAGCCGGGGAAGGACCAGGAAACTCGACTTGCAAGGCGGCCGGCGGGCGGGCGGGGGCGCTGTGGAGTCGGGCCACATGGGTACCCAGGCTGCCGGCGTCCCAGGCCTGCTCAGCAGCAGCAGCAGCAGGGTCCGGGGTTGTGAGGCCTGAAGCCAAGACAATTTTGAAAGTAAGCTCAAGAAAAAGAATATATAAATATCTCACTTTTGCAAATTTTACAAACCATATGACAGAGTGAACACATTCTGGGGCTCTCTCCCGTGGCTGATGGCGGGCCTGACGCCCAGGCCTCCCTAGTTTCATAGCAAACCTTCCTCTCCTCCTCTCACTGGGACCCCCACTGGTGCTCCGCAGTGATGGGGGTTCAGGGAAGACGGAAGGCGGAGAACACTGTCATCACTGGACCGAGAACCCGTTCCCTCACTCGTTCATTCCCCGACTTGAGCCCCACACAGCCAGGCGGTGCCTCCCTCCTGCTCCCTGAGGACCCCCTGCACACACGGCACCTGTGGTGAATAGCCCCGGGGAGTCTTCGACTGGCCCCAACCCACCCCCAACCATAGTCGAGCTCAGCCACTCCACACACCCTCCTGATTCACACATGCTGGCATCCTCCTGCCGGCAATGCCTCCCACACCCACCTGGCAAATGCTTTCAAGACTGGGGCCAAGCCTGTCTTCTTCAGGTTTTCCCTGACCTACCCAGGCAGCTCCCATCAGGACTTGCCTGCATCCTGTGTGTGCCCCCCATCTCCCATAGGCACATTTCCCCTCCTGTCCCCTCCACTCCCACTCGCTCTTGCACACCTGAACATGTGCATGCACTCATGCAGAAGTCCCTTGTTGAGCGTTCACTGTGTCAGAGACTTCCAGGGCTTTGCACAACAACCCCCACATGCTGGAGCTGAATGGGGCTGGGGCTACCTGTACACTCTTGCCGGTGAGAATTTGCCTGGGTCGGGGGTGGGACTGAGGCTGCGCTGACGGGCGTCAGAGAGCTGGGGAGGCAGTGGGCGGGTCAAACACTTGGCATTTCCCACTTACTGCTTCATATGGTTGCCAGGGCTCTCGCGCCAGGATCATACCCCTGCCCCTCCCTCGAATAGAAACCAGTTACTCTTACCTAAGTTTCAGGAGGAAGCTGCAAAGAGGAAAAAAACAAAAACCAGTTAGAACCAGCTGAGCCCAAGATGGCAGAGGATTTGACTTCCAGTGGACCTAAAGCCCCATTATACGCTCACTGTGACACATTAGCTGCTAAATGACACACCCACCAGCATCATGACAGTTGACAGTCGCCATGACAACAACCGGAAAAGCCCATACAAGGACTGAAAAGGAGAGTTGCGTCAGTTTCGTGTCCAAACCACACCCCTGTTCTTGGATAACTCATGAATATTCCTCCCACTCTTTCTAACTTCCTCCCTTTTACCTCAACCCTCCTGTAGACCCGGTGTCTCCACCTGAATTGGGTTGAGAAGTTGACTTGTAAACTAGGTTCCTGCTTCTCCACTCTTTGGCCATTGAGTAAAGCCTGCACTTTTCCAGTCTCAGCATTGGTTTCGTTATTGGCTGCACGAATCTGATGGGAAAAGGAAACTCCCGGTCCAGGACTGGAGATCTTGGCCCAGGCTAGGATCTGACAACTTCGATAACAATACAGCCTGCCCTTCAGTGTGCTCCTGTGGAGCTCCTTACAGGCGATGTGAAGACCATCTCTCACAACTCAGTGCATGCATTTTTAATAAACAGCATGGGCCTTGCACACAGTGCTCAGTAAATAAATATCTATGGCATGCTTGGCTGTTATGATTCAACAGTGGGTAGCATCGGATTGAATCATGGAGCTGAGACTTCACCCTGCCCATCATCTCACCTTCAAGCAACTACACAAAGATGATTCACTTGGCCTTCAAGGAAGACGCTCCATCATTCATCAGAGCTCTGTCTCCCCATGCGATATTCACCCACAGACCTTCCTGGATGAAATGATGGATGCAGTCCAATATATGCAACCTTCTATTTTAAAGTCAAGCATTCCGCCTTGTGCTCTAACTTACCAATAAATACGACACAGGTAATGCTTGATTTCAGTAAACCTATCCCACTCCACAGCTCCTTCAATCCATAAGCGGCAGGCCCAAGATGAAAAGTACTTGGAATTGACTATTAAAGGAAATGTACATCTGTTTTGTAAAACTTCAAAGAGATGTGGCCTCAGGAAGATTATGCTTTAATAAAGAGAACACATGGGTGGAGTTCAGTAAGGGTTCCATTGCTAGTTGGCAGGGTTGGTAAACTACTGTCACTTATGTACATATTAACTAGCAAGTGGTAAAGTCAGTTAACTTGGTAAAACAACTAGAACACTAAGCATGACCTTCTTTGTAAATCTTTTCTTTGTCCTTCTACTGGTAGTTAGGATCTCCGCCTGCTAAGTCTGTAACACTAGGGATCTTTCTTGTGTCTCCTCGTCCTTAGATTCATTTAACAAACATATGGTGAGCATTTGTCACTGCTTGACACTGTTCAGGGTGCTGGCCACACACCAGGAAACAGGTCAGTGATTCCTGCCCTCTGGGAACTGACAGCCCAGTCAGGGAGACACTCAGGAGACAGATGCAAGAGGCTCTCT
Source organism: Vicugna pacos (assembly GCF_048564905.1). Classification (NCBI taxonomy): domain Eukaryota; kingdom Metazoa; phylum Chordata; class Mammalia; order Artiodactyla; family Camelidae; genus Vicugna; species Vicugna pacos. Next base: position 27,624,480 of record NC_132997.1, on the reverse strand, counting down.
CCTCTTCCCCGGGGGACTGCAAGCCCCCGAGGGTGGGAACCACCCCTGAAGAAGCCAAAAAGAATCAAATAACAGAAAAGTCTTTGAAAGCACAGTTCCCACTGCACAGATTGCTTTCCTGGAATTCGCAGTTTCTAGCAGCTTAGGAGACCTTGAGCCCACTGCGGCATCACTCCCCCCAGGACTCAGGCATCCGAGGCACCCGGCAGCCGGAGCCCTTCCCAGCACTTGAGCTGCTCCCCTTGCTCTAGGAGGGGAACATCAGAGGCTGAATGAGCAGGTGGGAGAGAAAGGAGCTTGGGAATGTAAAAGCAATTTGGTTTATTGACCTATTCATATCTAAAATCTTCCTGTAATTTACATGAAAATAATTAAGGCTTGGGATGACTATCAGTGAGCTTGAATGTCCTTCCCCTCCTCTGTAGGCACCAGGAGTAAGATGGGTCTTCCTGATCTGCCCCGTCTTTGTCAACTTCCTCTCTTTAAAGTAGTCATCAGTACCGTTGCTGGCCCTGTCAGGCTCTGTGCAAGTCTGGGAAACTGACCCCAGGATGGATGGCAACTCACAGCCCCATGGACAAGACAGGGGACGGCAAATGTGAGGGCGGGGTTAGGCTTTGCTTCCTAAATGTCTCCTTATGCTTTGTTTCATCTCTGAGCCCCTGCTCTCCAGAGAAGAAGGAAAGAGAAGGTTGGGCTGCGGGCAATTCCCCGGGCACAGCACCGGCCCGCTGTGGACCTCCCAGGGCTTTCCAGGAGTCCCCTGTTCCTAGAGTTCTCCTCCATAAAACCAGGCGGCCTTGTCTTTGGGATTCTGCTGGCCCCTTCTGCTGTGGGAATCGTAGCACTCTCCCCATCACCAAAGACCTTCCAGACTATCCATCATTCAAAAGGCTCTCAGAAGAGATTTTATTCGTATATCGCCCTTTAGGCAAACTGAGGTGGTGAGCACACCAGAACCTTACTTTTCAAATATTCACCAACTTATGTATGGGGGGTGGCACTTCTCATTATGTGAAATTTGCCATCCTTAAACAGCGTGAAGGTGGGAGGGTGAGCTGCTAAATCTGTGTGAGTATTCTACCCCTGAAAAGGATTGCATGAGTGTTTCACCTGGTGATCACCCAGGGGGCTGGTAATTAAGAGGTGTTTAACCCTCCGACTCTCTCAGTACTGTCTTCTATTTCTTGTAAACTTTAGCAACTGTGGCTGAAGACATTAGCTTCCCTCTGTTGCTATTCCAATTTTCCAAATTTCCTTCTTTCTGAGTGAGGGAAACCTCTGAGTCTCCAGAACACCATGATTTTTTGTTGTTGTTGTTGATTTTTTTTCTCACTCTTGTCTGGATCACTAGCAATGAGTTTGGGGTCCCAGGTGGATTGCCTTTTCTTTTGGACAGCATCAAAACTGGACCCTCCTCTGCTCAGAGCTTGTTACTGAACCAGACTTGAGTCCCTTCGCCTGCACTCAGTAAAGCCAATCTACTGACACCAGGTTGTGAAGGAAAGTACAGCATTTACTAGCAGGCATCAAGCAAAGAGAATGGGTAGCTCATCCTCAAAAGACCAGAACTCCCCAATGGCTTTCAGGGAAGGGCTTTTAAAAGCAACATTTGCAGTGAGGGTTGGAGGGGGCATGAATTTCTTCTGATTGGTTGGTGATGAGGTAACAGGGTGATGATTCAGGAGTCTGAATCATCAGCTTTCTGGTTCCAACCAGTCTGGCGTCCACATGCTTATGGTCAGCATGGAGCCACCATCCTCTACCTGGTGGGGACCTTACTTCTGCAGGGAGTTTCTGCAGAACAACTCGGAGATAAGCATCAGATTGTTATGCATATCCCTTGAGGAGGAATTAGGACTCTGTTTTATCCCTGAACTATTGTGTCTTGACTGCTTTCCTTTAGTTTCTGCATTCTCTTACTTCCCTAATTAGTAACTGCTTGAGTCTGCTCCTTGGAACTTAGGGAAGGCCTAGGAGACTAAAGCCTTTTCTTACAAACAAGAATTGGGGGTCACAGAGAGGCTTTTGTACCCAGGAGGGTCCTGCAGGGCCCTGCTCAGTTTCAGGCTTCCCCCAGAAACTTCCAGAGCCAAATCCTTTCACAGAATGTAGAACTCCAGCCATGCCATAGACTGCTGTCTCTGGCTGTCTCCCAGTCTCCCAGGGCCTTCAGGAAACCCTGTGTTGCTCCAGTTGGCATATCTCTATAGTGGGGACAATATCTGAGTTTCCAATTTTCAGATCTTGTGGGAATTAAACGAGATAATTCATGTGACACTCTTAGCCAGAGCTTGACATAAGTTCTTAAAGGATGGTCACTGTTGTTTTTATTGCTGCTACTTGCTCACGAGTGGTGCTGGCTTGGGGGCATGCCACTCATATAGGTTTGTTTCTGTGAAGAAAGGAAAAGCCAACAAAATTTCTTAACACACTCAGTATTCCCTAGAGGATATTCTCGACTGTAGCCTATGATCACATGAGACGTGTATGAAACACAAAGCTATTTGTCCCTTGTAAATGGACAGTGTCTGCTTTCCTGGCAGATTTTCCATGCCTTCTTTTCTTGAGTTATTTTGTTTTATTTCCTCTTTTAAATTCTAAAAGAAACGAATGCCCAAAATATAGTTTAGAGTTCATATATCTGAAGAAAACCCATCACGCACACGCAAGTCATCACAAGGCATTCACTTGCCTGTTATTAATCCAGGTGTTAATAAATGAAATAGCACCTGGCACTTACGTACCTATGCTTTCCATCTTCAAAGGGATTTGCAAGCGTTACCCAGGTCTTCTCAGCATCGCTTCTGTGAACTAGGGGAGCGTGAGCTCTCTTCCACTGGGAGACCCTCTAAGTGAACCTCATGTTTGGTGGTTGTTCTTTTTTGAATTTGTTTGTTTTTAACAGTGAAGAGAGAGTTACTTTTTGGTTTTGCATATATTCAATATTCAAAATTTGTTTATTTTTTAACTATTGAGTCTCCCTACTAAGGATGTATTAGCCAAATCTGAGCTAGAAAATTCTGACTCTGGGGGAAATGTTTTGTTCTGTTTGTTTTCACACAAAAAAGATCCAGCAAAACTCAACACAAGGTGACTGTTAGAACTTCCCAAATCGTGAGGCTGATCTGTAATCTGCAGTCCTGGGCACAGCAGCCACCAGCCACACCAGCCACAGGTGGCTCCTGACCACTTGAAATGTGGCTGGTGTCATTGAGGGATGAAATTTTTAATTTAGTTGCATGGGAATTACTTTGAATTTAGATTTAAACAGCCACACGTGGCTAGTGGCTAGCATAACGGCTCTAACACCTCAGTTTCCACATGTAGGAGAGGTTGCAGCCGCAAGGAAAGTATTTATACGTCCCTGTTTTAAACTTGGCTTCTAAAATGATCTTTAGATCAATAAAGCAGACATATCTGGCCACTCTCAAAAGTCTCTAGAAAAGTCAGGCTTGAAAACTACTGGACCCCTGTAGGGGGTGGGGGTGGGGTTCATGCTCTGTTCAGAGTGACCCTGTATCCCAGTTGCTTACAGGAGCAGAGAGTGGATTTCTTGACAAGCCCCAGGCTCACAAGGAACCCTCAGAGAACATCCCCTTTCTCCAGGCTCTACCATAACTGTGGTTTTTTTTTAAACTGTAGAATGTGGCTGTAAATTAATAGCTCTCCCGACAAAAGAGCCTGCCAGTGCCAACTACTGGTTTTCTGTTTGCCATCAATTTGTTGTTAAGCTGTACTCATAACTTAAAATACACAGGATGGCTCAGTGAAGAGAGGCTCAGAGACGGCAGGTCTTGGGATGGAGAAGTGGGTCTGGCAGAGACAAACCCAAACCAAATCTTCGTCCCATTTGGAAAGGAAACAATCACAAGCAATTTGGGCCACCGCCAGAGCACAAATCCAGAACCACTTACACCAGAAACACAAATTCCCTGGAGCCGATGTCAGGAACCCTCAGGAAAGGGGCAGGGGGGATGGGTGACCTATGCCCTCACGGCAACGTCATTACAACCAAAGAAGCGAACTGACACCTGCTCTCAGGTTAGGGGAAATCGGGTTAGCAGTCCTGACTCCTGGGAAGGCAAAGTTGGACAGCTCGGAAGCCAGAATGAGATGTCCACCCTGTGCCACTCGGACAGTGTAAATTGGCATGCTATGATTTCTCCTTGAAGCAGAATTCAGGAGCGAGTAATCATCAACAACAGCTAAAGCTGAGACAGAAAGTGCTGATTTATACTAAGGTGTGAGAATCCATAACTCAATCTATGTTAAACCATTTAAAGACATAAGCTAAGAGGGAGCAGCTTTGCTGTGCACATTCAATGAGTATAGTAGTTATCCTTCGCTGTATAAGAAATCACTCCGTTCTCTCTCACTGTTTCTGAAGGCACAGGTTCAGGAGTGCCTCGGTTGGGCAATTCTGGCTCAGGCCCTCTCTTCCAGGTGCAGTGAGATGCCAGCTGGTGCCATGATCATCAGAAGGTTTGACCGAGGCTGGAGAATCCACTTGGAAGGTGGCTCACCCACACGCCGGGCACGTTGCTGTGGGCTGGTTGGTTTCTGCCTCTGGACCGTGTGTTCCCACCACATTGCAGCTGGCTTCCCCCAGAGCAAGCCACCCAGAGGCCAGGTGGAAGGGGCAGCAAGTTCCCCGACCTGTCCTGGAAGTCACACATGCTGCCCTTGCCATATTCTGTCAGGTACACAGGCCGCCCTGATTTACTGGAAGGGAACATCTGGGGAGTTGAGGGCCATTTGGAGCCATCATGGAGGCTGGCTACCACAACAGAAAATGTATTTTAAAAATGAAAGTGTGATTGATGACAACTTAAAATGACAATGAGATGCCATTTTTTATTCTTCGGATAAGTAAAAATTTAAAAGAAGAATATTATTCTGCACTGGCCTGCAGGGGCGGGGCAGGGATTGGGGGAAAGGGTCTTCTCCCTCATGGTTGGTGATAAATTGGTATCGTCAGCTTGCAGAACAGCGTGGACATCAGACCCTCCGAGACGCATCCTTTCAATCCTATTGTGCTTCCAGCCCCAGCCATTTGCCCTAGAGAAGCACCCGAGCACGTGCACAGACAGGCGTGAGCTAGAACGTTCCTGCAGCTTTTTTTTTTTTTTGTAATAGTGACAAATTAGAAATAAGTTGTTTCCTGATAGGCGACTGGTTGAAAAGTTATGGTTCTGTGCGAAGGTTGTGCAAAGATGGAGAGGTACCCTCTGATTTATAGACTCTAAATAGGAGCATTTTCTGGTGGGAATTCTATCTCCATAAAACCGTTTTTTAAAAACTATGGCAAATCGAGAGAAAGGACTGCATGCAATGTAGCTGTAAAAAAAAATATTGAAGGTAGTGAAGATGTTCCCTGGGGCTTCATAAGAGAAAAGACAAAATAGAGAGCAGTAGATTCAATACACTATCTTCGTGCAAAAAAAGGCTAGAAAATCATAATACATCTTCCTATTTGCTTATACCTGCAAAGAGAAACACTAGAAGGTACATAAGGAACAAAAAAGAAGATGGAGCAGATGGGAGAGGGAAGAGGTGGACAGGGATGGGACCATAAGAAGGCATCTCAATGAATATCTACGTGTGTGACCTAATGACAAATCCAATAAAATAAGAAGACAGTGCAACGTTTCTACAAGTTCCGTTTCTAACTCAGCTACTAACTCTGCAGTCTTAGAAATACCACTTTACTTTTCTGATTTTCAGTATTTCCTTCTGTAAAGTGGATTCGCCGGTCTTTGAGCTCTTGGCTGTTGCTGAAAGTGTTTCCTTAGCTACATCCAACTGGCAAAATATTTCCTGGGCTCTTCCTCCTCGACCACGTGCTACCTGGTACCTGGATGGCAGGTGTGGTGTCTGAGAGTGCACAGGAGCCCCTGAGAACCTGATCCATCGCCCACATCTCCCACCACGGGACTGCGGGTCAGCGAGGGACATCGGTAACTAAGAGCAAGAGCCACGCCTGGTCCTGTAGATAAAATCAGTTACAATGGAAATGGTAGGAAACACTACTTTGCAACAGCAAGAAGGGGTTAAAACAGCAGGAGCCAAGACATTGGGAGTAATAGGGTGACAAGGCAGTGACGCACAGATGTCTCGTTCCCTCACCTCTGATGTAGGGTTCACTGTAGACAGCGACACCAGAACAGAACCACAGGGACCCGCCCCAGCTCCCCCTGCAGCCCCGCCCCCCACCTGAATATCACTGCTGTCTCCACCCCAGAGCCTCGCTGGATGAAGATCTCACCCCCAGAAGACTCCTGTCAACAGCAGACGTGCCACCCAGTGACACACTGGTCTGCCGGCACTCGAGTGCATCAGCACGGTGACGGCAGAGCCCTGAGTGAGTGGAAGGAAGCGGGGCCCTGAGTGGAGGGAGGAAAGTGGTGTGGAAGGAGGCCTGGGGGGCACCCCTGTGAGGGCAAGTGATACCCCGGGAGGAGCGAGGTCCGCCGGTTTGACCCCAACCGCTTGGAAGGCCATTGCGTTTACTTTTCCAGGAGGCTCGCTGAACTGGTGAGAATTAGCGGGAGGAAGAAGCTCCCTGGAAAGAACTTTCTACCAGGGCTGCAACGCCAGACAGGCTGGCTCCTGGTGTGGGGGCTTCTGGTCACCCAGAGCCAGCTGCCTGGACCACTGCCTTCTGTGACAGGTGCCCGGCAGCAGCGTCCACTCCCAGATGCAAATCAGAATCACGCCAAGGAGCATGTCACACGTCAGCTTCCCAAGCCTCATCCCTGGGGACACAGACCCAGCGGGTCCAGGGGGGCCCAGAATTTATATTCTCAGTGAGCATCGAGAAGGCTCTGGTACCACAGTGTGTGAACTGGCAGTCTTGAGACACTTAGATAAATAATCTAAAAATGGCTCATTTCAAGGTCTTATTTTCTCTAGAGTTTGCCCTGCCCCAAGGAGAGGTCAATTATAATAATCTTTTCAAGAAAAGGACTTACTCCAGTAAGCTCGATTTGTCTCAGTGACATTTCTCTTTGAGTTCTGCATTTCGTGGCTTGAATCCCAGCACCATGGGAGGACACAGGGCACCCTTAGCGCTCTGCAGGGGAGTGCTGCACCCCCCGGGGACAGGCTCTGTGGCTGAGTGATGGCCCCCGCGCAGCAGTACTCTCCCTGAAAAGGATGCCTGTCCTCTTCAAAGGGGGCTTGTCCTTGCCGCCCCACATCTGGACCCAGGCAGGCGGGTGAAACAGCACGGTGCCGGGACCAGAGGACCACGGTGTGCATCTTTTGTGACCTGACCCCGAGCACATCGCCAGGCTTTCCTGAGCCCTGTTTTCTACCTGTAAACTAAAGCGGTTGCACGCGGTGATTTTTCAGATACATTTCAATGAATTCTGAAACTATAACAATTATCATTTTCCAAATACCTACCATGTGCAAGGCACACAAGTGGTCTCTCCCTCTAACGTGTGTGTGTGTGTGTATATTTATATATACAGATGTGTGCGCAAATACAATGTGCGTGCATATGCATGCACGTGTACATGCACACACATGTGCTATGTGCATACGTGCCATGATTGTATATGCACACATATTGATACACACACCTGTGTGTATAAGTACACACGCATATATATGTGTTGAATAAAATTCACATCTTATGGCAAGACAAGAAAAATTTAAACTCAAAAAATTCTTCTCTGCCCTTTGGCGCCCTCTCTCCCCTAACCACACACGGTGTGTCTGTGTTAAGGTGAGGACCTAACCTCCCCTGGTCAGGAACATCCGCTCAACCATAAACAGCAACATTCTCCCAGCGCCAACAAGGCAGCTCCTTAAAAGGTCACATTCCTCATGACGCTTAGATCTACATTGTGTAAACTGTCAATAATACATCACTTAGTGTGCACCCCTCTGTGTCAAAAAGCTTATATAGTTGTGTCTTGATTTCTCACGGATGGAACAGCTCCTGGAGCTTTCTGCTGTGCTCTTCTTAGGTTAGAATCTTCAACTTGGCTTGAATAAAATTTTCCATTTCTTTCTTAGATCAATTAATCGTTCATCGACATACATATACACACATGCATGTAAGTATATAGCCATAACGATACACGTGCGTATGGACATACACATGTGTGCTGTGTGTATACATCCTTCCAGGATTCCTGAAGTTGTCATTATTCTTGTTTTGTAGCTTGGAAAGTGAAGCTCGGAGCCTGCAGGCATCTTCAGGCAGGTCTGGTAGCTGGTGAGTGACTAAGTCCACAGTCAAGCCTCTTTCTCCTACATCCTGTGCCTCTGCGCTGGCTTCACGGGGGGACCGCGCTGGGAGCATGGGGCTCGGGTTAGAGTCCGCCAGCTCCCTGACTTGCTCCCAGTCTGGCTGCGGGGCCTGGAGGGGCTCTGTGTTTTGAAGCTGCTGTAGTGGCTGCCTGGCCGGTTGGACCCTCAGCTGCCTCTTCCCTTCACGGCACTGGCACCCTGTGGTTTCTGCTTCTTGTTAACTCTGTGTCCCTCCCTTTGGGTCCTCGCCTGGTTTCTCACTCCCTCGACCCGCCCGTGTTCCCGGCTTGGGGGAACAAGGAGGGACTGAGGCTCCTGGTTCCCACCTGGAGCGGACCGCATCCTCTCTGGGGCTGAGCTGAGCCTGCTCCAGACTCCCTTCCTTCCCGGTTCCCTTGCACAGGTCACAGTCCACAGCTGCGTCCAAACTCGGCAAGGCTTCGGGGCTCTTTAGAAAGATTGGAATATGAAAACTAATATATGTATGTATATGCATGACTGGGACATTGTGCTGTGCACCAGAGATTGACACATTGTAATTGACTGTACTTCAATTTTAAAAAAAGAAAAAAAGAAGAAAGCTCCATGCTCTGCCTCTCACTGTCTCAGGGGCTCCCCAGCTCAGCCTCACAGTGCACACCCTGCACCCCATCTCTTGCAGCTGGCTTCAGACTGCTTTGTCCACCCCTTGCCCGCAAGGAGATAGCACAGAGCCCCTCCTTTGTGCCCACCTGCACCTGGGTGGCTGACTTCAGTCTCTCTCTCAGCTGACACCTCATGGCCCCAGGCTCCCCTACCTGACCTTCCCTACCTACCTCTCACTACACAGGAGGGGAAGCTGAGTTGTCCCTCCAGACTGACCGTGACATCCCCCAGGAGAGCACTGGCATCTTCCACCAGGACCATCTCTCCGCCCAAACAACTCCAAGTAGCACAGAATCTAAATCAGAGCAGCGGTCTTGCTGTGTGAGTGCAAGTTCAAGGCAATCTCGTCTAAGTGGCAAAGATCAGAAAGTCTGATTACAGACTGAGCGGGTGAAGATGTGGGGAGAGAGCCCCTCATACATAACTGGTGAGTTTGCAAGTTGGATACACTTCCAAGGAGAGCAATTTGACAGCATGTATGTATCAGAAGGTCAAAGGCAGCTACCCTTTGACCCCAGCTGCTCCACAGCAGTATATTCATTTGCTGTTGCTTCTATAACAGATCACCACAAACTGGGTGTTGAAAGGAACACAGAGGTTTCGTCTCACAGTTCTGTAGATCAGGAAGTCAGAAGATTCAGCTGATTTCTCTGCTCCAGACCACAGGAGGCAGAAATCGAGGAGGGTGGTGGCCTGGCCTCTTGTGCAGAGGCTGTGGGGGAGAACCTAGCCCCAGGCTCATTCAGGTTGCTTGCAGAATTCAGTGCCAAGAGATCGCAGCGCTGAGGCTCTGTGTCCTTGCTGGCTGCGGGCCAGGGTTCATTCTCAATTTCCAGAGGCGGCCCGCCTTCCCGGGCTCGTGACCCGCACCATCCTCACAGCCGGCATTGGTGGGTTGAGTCCTTCTCATGATTCCCATCTCTCAGGCACCATCACCTCCCCCACCTCCAGCTGGAAGAACTTCTATGCTTTTCAAGCCTCATGTGATTAGACTGTAGACCCAGGGAATCCTGGATAATCTCCTTTTCTTAAGGGGCAGACCATAATTTCATCAGCAAAGTCCCTTTTACCACATAACGTAACACAGCCACAAGTACCAGGGATTAGAGACTAGCAACTTGGGAGAAGACGGGGGTCAGCCTACCACAGCCGCACTCTTGCAAAACGAGGAATCTGCTAGAATACTTGTCATAGCAAAACAGCGACACAACCTGAGGGTGAATCAGTAAGCGCTGGTGTAGAAATTACGGTTTATACCATGAGATATGCTCTGCAGTTGTTAAAAAGAAAATGAATTGCTGTGAAAAGATCTCATTCTTGTATTTGGTGCAACAAGGAAGCATGCAAGTGCTACTATTCGTCTGAAGAAAGAACATACAGCTGTGTTAAATACTTAACATACCATATACGTGCATGTGTGTACGTAACTGTGTAAATGCCACACGGTATATTTTGAAAAGATACACAGAAACTGTTGACAGTCGTTGTCTGGTGAGAGGGGAGATGGGAGCCTGGAGGACAGAGCAGTCAGGACGGCGAGGGGAAGGGCCCGGAGCCAGGGGGCGGCTGCCCGCTTTCCAACCCAGCTGCGCCCCTGCCCTTGGAGCTGGAGAAGGGCATCTCATACAAATAAATGAAGTGCGGAGGGAGGAAGATACAGCTGAGTGATAGAGTGTGTGCTTAGCATGCACGAGGCCCTGGGTTCAATCCTCAGTCTCTCCATTAAAATAAATAAATACATACATATGTACATACATACATACATCTAATTACCACCCGCCCCCAAAAAACAAAGCCAATAATATAAATGATTATAGATATTCTCTATTATTTTTGTGTTTTCTTTATCATTGGTTTCTGATATAATCTTTATTATTTCTTTTTCTGTATATTTTGGGTTTATTTGCTCATCTTACTCAATTTTTTAAGATGGAAATTCAGGATTTGATTTAAGATCTTTTTTTATCTGATACAGGTATTAAAAACTATAAATTTTTCCCTAAGGGCTGCTTTAGCTACAGTCAATAAATTTTGATACATTGTGTTTTCATTTTTAAAAAATAATATAAATGACATGTGGAGGGTGGGGGGAGACCACGCCACATCGCTACACGCAGCATCTTCCCTGCGGAACTTTGGGTCCTCCTGCTGATGCATCGTCTCAGGGCGGGACTCAGAGATGGAGGTGACTTACCTGAGTCGCTGGGAGACAGTGACGTGTAGGTCATGGTGGGCCGGGCCAACCAGGGTCTCCAGGCTTTGGATCCCGTGGTCCGTCCCCTCCCCCATCAGTAGCAGGAGCAGGCAGCTGGGAGACACTGAGCCTCTGCTCTGTTGCTTCGCAATGGTGAGGGCTTACTTGGCGTTTTAGTAGCTGTAATAACAATTTTTGTTACCAGGTCCAAACTCATTCTACTCGCCGCATGACAGGTCTATAAATCAGTAGACAAGGTGTTGGGCAAGGAATAGCGACTTTATTTGGAAAGTCGGCAGACCGAGAAGATGGGGGCTAATGTCCCAGAGAACCATCTTCCCCAAGTTAGAATTCAGGCTCCTTTTATACTAAAAAGGGGAGGGGCTGTGGTTGGTTGTTGCAAACCTCTTGGTGTCAGAATCCCTTGTTCATGCAGCTGTCCACATGGGTCAGGTCGCGGTGTCCCTGTAAACCTCCAACAAGACAGATGCTATGCTATGCTCTGCAACTTTTCATCTCCGTATGAATGGAAAATTGTTATATCCTGCAAAGTCAGAGCCTTGAGAGTGGGCTTTCCTGTAGATTTCAGGCTACAGGTAACGTGCTTTTACAAAAGGTGCAGAGCCGGCAGGACTGAGCCAAGGAAACAGAGCACAAGGGTTAGAGCCAAAGGCACAGATCTCATATGGAGCCAGATTCGTTCTTCCCTGTTACGTTTTCAGGAGAGGCCCAGTCACCCAGGGTCTCTTTCCTGCTTTTCCCTCATGTGCTCCTCTGGAACGGCCCCGGGTCTCAGGACGTGTGGGCCAGACCTACCTGAAGTGGTCTGGGTTTGCAGCCGTGCGGTGGGAGAAACAACACAGACATTTCACTGACCGAGTTTGAGTCACTTGGGTTCTGTACAGTTTTCGGAAGCTCTGAGAAATGGCCTCAGAGAAACACAAGGACCTTTTTAGAAGCAGTTACAACTGACTGCCAAGGAAAATTCTGGGCCGTGATCCTTCAAGGGGAAAATCCAGACATTCCCATGATTAATCAGAGGGGAAGTAAGGGAAAAGGAAACAGGGAATTTGTACTAAATCACTGCACTTGGAGCCAAAGCCTCAGGCTTGGCACCTGTCTCCCAGGCCCAGTTCTACCAGAGGGAGAAAAAAAGAAATCACGCGTTGAAAGTTTTCTTCTCCTTTTCTCTCTTTCTCCTGATTTCTTCTTTTTTTCCTCCTAAAGGTCAAATGTATTCTCTACGCCACCTCAAGAAACACCTGCCTTCCCGTCACAAACTGACATCACTGCTGAAAAGCGAAAGTGGAAGGACCGGTGAACTATTTGCATGGAGGCAAGAGGAGGCGAAGAGATTTCACAGCCTTATGGGGGAGCACCAAGAGAGGCCTCACACTGCTCTGCGCTTTTCCAGCTGGGACGCAGAAAACACGCGGTCTCTTTTTTCAGTCTTACTAAGGCCCGGGTGTAGTCAGCAGATAATTGGTTGAAGAGGGCTTTCCTCACGCTGCTGACATGTCGCAGCAACTTGGCAGGCTGTGCTGGTGTCCTGGGCACCCACGTGCCGCCGAGCAGAAGAGAAATTCCGTCTCCATATCGGGCTGTGAGTTCCCGCTTGGCAGACCCTGCTTGGCAGAGCGAAGAAAGGGCCCGGATTTTGCCCATTTACCGTCGTTTGGTAGCTGCTAAACAGAATGGGATGTAGTCTCTGCATAAGGGCTTGCCCCAGCTTCGTAGGAACTGGATGTGCCACCCGGGGACCCTGTGCTGAAAAAGCCCAGTTACTTCTAATGCAGTCGACCTGCCTGTCCCAGCACCTGCCCAGGTCCCGGGCTCACCGACGCGCCCACCGCGGGTGGGTCACGAGATTGCCCCGGACAGTCTCCATCAGATATCTTGCTACCGAAGGCAAGTCTGTGTGCCCACACAAACTGAAACGTTGGAGTTTGGAGCAGAGAAAGGTTTATTACAGGGCCGAGCAAGGAGGACGGGGTGGCTCATGCTCAAGAGAACCCCAAACTCCCCGAAGGGTTTCAGCAAAGCTTATTTAAAGGCCAAGTAAGGCGGGAGGTGGGGAGAGTCACAGGTTTGTGATCAGCTCGTGCACAATCCTCTGACTGGTTTATGTGGAGGGACAAGGGCATCAACATTATCACCCTCTAGGAGCCAGAAGGTCTGGGAGTCACATGCTCTCCATCATCAAGTAGCTAATTTCTTCCCTTTGGTGGTGGTTTTTAGCGTCTGAAAAACTCAGGAAATACACCTGAGATACTATGATCTGGGTGCTTCAGAGAGGGGCTGCAGCAGAGGACATGGGGGAGGGTCTGACCCTAGAAGACCCCACAGGCTCCTTCTCGGTTACAGTCTGGGAGAGTTAACACAACTTCTAAAAACTTACAGGTCTCACTAGCCCTGAGAAAAACTGCTTCTGTTTGACTGGTGAGCAACAGCCAAAGCTATTTTTGGTCCCATTTCCAATGCTTGCCTAACATGAGGTAAATCACTTCTGCTCATGAGGGGTTTTCAGTTCTTCTCTCTGGAAGCTCTGTGCTGTGTGCCGGATGGACAGTTCTAGAGGCCCGGGTCCGGGGAGCACCTCAGAAGATGCAGGGAGCTGAGATGGGGGGGCAGAGGGCAACAGAGACCCCCACTCCTCTGCTCAGTGGCCAAAGAAAAGTCAAGTCTTGGCTGAGAGTTACAAGCAGAGGGCAATGTTATTTTTGTTTCTACATCTCACAGCACTAGGGGGATAAATTTGATGATGAAAAACACAGACTTGCTGTAGGGTTACTGTGGTTGCATTTGTTTGGAACCAGACTGCCTGTGTTCAGATCCCTCCTGGCACCTTTGCTAACTGTGGTCTTCAGCACTGGATGTCCACAGACTCTTCAGACTTCACACCAGGTGCTATGTGTATCCCCACTGCACAGATTGAACAAGTAATGTAACTGAGCTGGACCCTATTGTCATCTGTGAGCACCTGACATCTGTGATGGTGCTTGTAACTGCTTAACTGTATCATGGTTTAAAGGGTTTTTCTTAGGCTCTTGTTGACCAGGGTTGGGCTGGAGGGGAGGGAGGGTTCGGTGGTCCACCCAACCCCCTTGTGGTACTGTGTGCAGGGATCATGCTCAGTGCCCTCCTCTTGATCCCAGTGCCCTGCTCTTGACCCCGGTGCTCTCCTTTTGATCCCTTGTGGTTTCCTTCTATCCTGTTGTTCAAGCTGCAGGCTGAAGCCTGCAGCAAGAGATCCCAGACCTCAGCCTTTTTAAAAGGATAAAAGCATTTACTAATCTGACTTTAAACTGCACAAGTTTTTCTCTAGAACACTTTTCCATGGAGCCCTTTCCTATGCATCCTTTGTTCTAGGTACAAGAATAATAAGAGATTCCCAAAGCCAGAGGTGAACTTCATACCCAGCAGAGGGAAGGAGACCACTGCACCTGTGAAAACAAGAACAACTTTGCAATAATTTGTTGCTCTGCATGCAATCTGTGGAAACTAGCTCCACCCCTACAACTGAACTATTACTGTAAAATCTTCTGTCTTCTCTCCCCAGCAGGCTCACAGTCTTAGAGACATTAGCCCACTGTGACCTCCTTTGCCTGGCAAAGAAAGAAAGCTGCCTTTTCTACTTCATCCAAAAGTCCGTCCTTGAGTCTCAATTCAGTAAGTGGGGTCCGGAGGCCATGTTTCAGCAACAGTAAAGCTTAGGAAGGTTAATGACTTGGTCAGGATCACATAGTTAGTAAGGGATTTGATACCAGGCGGTCTGGTTCTAAAAAGAATGTAGCCAGCATGAGTACCGGGACAGTTACAATTAGATGCCTTAGTGCCTGTCTTAGCCCCCTGGGGCCACCATAACAAAGTGTCCAGACGAGGGGGCTTCAACAATGGGAACTTTTTTCTCTCTGTTCTGGAGGCTGAAAGTCCAAGTTCAGGGTATCAGCAGGGCAGTTTCTCCTGAAGCCTCTCTCCTGGACCTGCAGACGGCCACCTTCTTAATGTGTCCTCGCATGACCTTTCCTCTGTGGGCACACATCCCTGATGCCTCTGTGTGTGCACAAATTTCCTCTTCTTATAAGGATGCCAGTCAGATTGGATTAGGACCCACCCAACCTAATGGCCTCATTTTACCTTAATTACCTTTTAAAACCCTGTCTCCAAATATGGTCACATTCTAAGGCACCAGGGGTTAGGGCTTCAAAATATGAATTTGGCAAGGACACAGATTAGTCCGTAATACCCCCGTTTCTCAGCTGAGGAAACCAAGGCACAGATCGGTTAAGTCACACAGAAAGCCCAGCATCTGGATGTGGCAGGCCAGTTCCAGAGGCCGCTGTTCCCCCAATACCACCTTGTCTCCCCGTCTCTCATGCTGGGTCAGACCATTCCCTTCCATCATTGGTCTTTGAAGCAATGACATTGGACGCTAGACAAAGAGACTTCGGAGGGCTGGTGGAGGCCAGCCTCGGCGCCCTACACCCAAGGCAAGGAAAGAAAGGAATTTCGGGAACCTAAGTGTCCTATTTAAGGTCTTACAGTAAGATCTGCGGAGAGAAAAGAGGTTTCCAGGAAGCAAGACTTCCTGGTCAGGTTCTTCCAAGGGGCGCATATATCTAGGACCTAAAACCTGGTTCTGCTAAGAGCTCAAGTCAGGAGTTAGACAGAGTGGGCTTCTAAGTGCCTCAAATGCTTCCAGCCTCCATTTCCTCAGTGAGGACCATGCATGAGGCTGGTTGTGAGAGTGACATGAGGGGGTGCACCTTTCAAGCACTTTGCATGATGCCCAGCACACGGCGGGCTGTCGACCACTGTGAGCTCCCTGATCATGAACCCACCTCCCAGGCCCCCGGCAGGTGCAGCGGGAGGAGCCAGGAGAGTCTCAGTGCCCAGTCTGTGATCTGAATCACAGCCTCCCTGGGACCGAGCTGGCAAATGGGAGGGTGATTCTATTCCTGCCTCCAGCCTCCCTCCGGGGGTTGCAGGCAGGGCCAGACATGCAGAGAAGCTTAAAATTCCAGACGGCTTTCTTCTCTCCAGTGGTTTGCAAAAGCTGTGACTTGGAAAAGAAAGAAACTGAAACCCTGCGAGTGAGAGGGGTTAGTGGGCCAAGGTGGTGAGGGTGGGGGGTGGGGGAGGGGGAGTGGTTGATGGAAGTTTCTCGACAAAGACCCAGGTGGCACGGGCGGTGTCGCAGCTTCACTGCTGCACTGAGGGGACAGCAAGATTGCCCTCAGAGTCTCAGAGCAGAGGGAGAGAAGGGGGCAGCCCCGGGAAACCTGTCCCTGAGGGCCGTGAGTTGTGATGGGGCCTCCCTGTGCCCCGGACTGAACAAGAGGCGTCCTGCCTGGGCCCTGGGTGGAGCCGGGTCTCCGTAGCTCCCTGACCGTGGCCCAGGGGGAGGCCCTTTGTCTCCCCTCCCAGAGGTGCCCCTCCTCATCCAGGAAGCCAGGCTGCCCTGCCCAGGGCCGCCCACGGCTCCTGGCACTGGAACCCTAAATAAGAGCACATGAGTACAAAGACTTGGGAAAATAACCCAGAGGTGCTCCACAGAATCCCAGACACTCTCGTCAGCGGTGTTTGGGTGCCTTCCAAGAAAGCAGCCCCGCCATCGGGGCCTCCCCAAGTGCCTGGCACAAGCCGCAGGGCCCGAAACAGTTTCTGCTGCCTGAAATACTCATAAAACACGATTGTCGTCGGCTCGGGGCAGTGCATGGTCCTTTATTCTCTCCCATAGAAGATGGGTAAAAATAATGACACAAAATAAGATGATTGTAATCACAAGTTCCATCAAAGTAACAATTTAGCCAAGATAGATTGAGAAGCAACCAGATGTCAGACCACGCTGGTCACTGCAGAGGGGTCCAGGATGGACGTGGCTTCCACTCTATCCATTCATTCATTCTTTTCTTTATTCAGTCCATAGGCATCTGTTTGGTGCCTACTGTCAAGCACTGTGCCAAGGTCTGGAGTCTCACACACTATGATGCAAACATACATGAACATGATACGTGGTTTGACAGATGAACAAAGTACCAAGAGAGCGTAGAGAAGGGAGTTAATCCTGACTTGGGAAACCAGAGAAAACTTCCCAGAGGAGGCAACACTTTGAGTTGGTCTTAAGTGATGCTGGACTTTTAGTGCCAAGAGATGGAGAAGAGCCGCGGGGACAGAGGAAAGTGAGGGAGTAAGGAGGAGCAAATCTGGCTGCATCTTAGATCTGCTCCTTCGGCTCTAACCCTGTGCTCTGCTTCCCGGGCGTGGGCCTGCACCTTTTGTAAAAGAATGGTGCCTGTAACCTGAAATATAGAGGGCAGCCCGTTCCCTAGGCTCTGACTTTTAAGGGTGCAAAACTTTCCCATTCACAGAAAGATTTTAAAAAGTTGCAGAACAGAGAATAACATTTGTCTTGTGGGAGGTTCACAGGGACCCCGTGACCTGACCCACGCGGACGGTGGCAAGAACAAAGGGTTCCGACACCAAGAAGTTTGCAGCAACCAACCACGCCCCCTCCCCTTCTTAGTATAAAAGGAGCCTGAATTCTGACTTGGGGAAGATGGTTCTCCAGGACATTAATCCCCCATCTTCTTGATCTGCTCGCTTTCCGAGAAAAGTCACTGTTCCTTGCTCCAACACCCCATCTCCAAATTGATTGGCCTGTCAGGCGGAGAGCAGAATCAGTTTGGACTCAGTAACAGGGTGAACACAGGCAATGAGTCGGGAGGGCCCCGGTGCCTGTCTTGGGGTAGCAGGAGCTAAGACGAGAGGTGGTCCCTGCCAGCTCCCCAGCCTCCAGCCCCGCGCTGGATCCTTCCCTTCTTTCCCAAGATTCAGCTCTGCCCAGTTCCCATCACAGGCAAAGGGTGAAGATGGGAGCTGTTAACCCCAACCACTGCCCCACCCTCTGCCCATCGCCACTGCTTCCGCTGGGGACCTGGGACAGCGCCCTCCTGACTTTGCATTGATACCCACCTGGAAACTGAGGGGCCATGTGAGCCCTGCTCTGTCCCTTGGGCTCACCGCCAGCTCTCCCCTCACCCCAGCGCTGGGCCGTCTCACCGCTCCCTCTCCCTGGCTCACTCCTTCCGGCATCTCAGAGGGGACCAGGTGCGAGCCCCCAGAACAAGTCTGGGGCAGTGTTCTGCTAATGGAAGAGCAATTTCGTTCCTCCCTTTTGCCAAACTCCCCAAAGGAGGACAGGTGTAGGGGAAAGAAAAAAAAAAACCCAGCTCAGACACACACTGTGCTGGATTCCCAAGCCCAGATTGACAGCATCCCAAATACAATGCTAAGGAGCCACTGAAGGGATCTGGGCTGAGCAGCTGCACTTCCTGAAGGTTCTCGGGGTCTACAACCTGTAGATCAGGGTGCGGGAGGGAGAGGCCAGGCAGCAGAGAAGGCTGGAGAGAGCCCCGGTGAAGACCTGAACCCTGGGAAAGGGAAACAGGAGGGAAAGAAACGAAGACCAGTGAGAGAGGCAGCCGGAGGGGCCCGCCATGGTCAGAAAGTGGCAGATTCAGGGGAGCCAAGGAGATACAGATGATGCTGCCATTTTGAGGCTGGAGGATGTCTGTGCTGGCAGCTGAGTAAGGAAGGAAAGGGGAGGAGGGGTTCTTGAGTGTGCCCGTCTGGGGTGGCTGAGGAGGCAGGCAAGTTAGTCGGGGACCAGCTGAGGCAGGGCAGCCCTCTGCCAATTGTTAGACACGTTAGACGGCCGACCCGGGGTGGCTGGGTTTCCCCACTCTGAGCAAGGTCAAGCCGAAGGCTGAGGAGGAGGCGTGGGGGAAGCCAAGGTCACAGGGCTCCAGAACTGGCAGTGAGATGTCCTGCCCCTGCGCCCGGCAGCCCCGCCCTGTGCCCCACCCCCGGGGGGAGCTCACTGTACAGTCTGGGGTCGGTAAAGGCTGCCCCGGGCTCTGAGCTGCCTTCTGCTCATCACGGCTCTTCATCCCGCAGGGTCACAGCCAGCGCTCCGGGGTTCTCCTACTGCGTGCCCCAGTGTGAAACTACGCATCTAGACAGTGAAACCCCCTGCAGGGAGGCATTTTGGAAAAATAATGAATCATCATAAGGGCTTTGTCCATACAGATGAAAATTTATCAGTGCATTCTACAAGAAGGCAGGTTGGAGGCAGATGAAATCCTGAGTTTTGCCAAAAAACTACAATTCTAGATAATGAAACCTCTTTCAGGGAGACTTTTTGGAAAAATAATAAATCATGTGGGTTTTCCCCACATGGACCACAATTCATCTTTTTAGGATTTAGCAAATCCTAAAAGAAGGCGGGCTGGAGGCGGATAAAATAGTTTCCCCCCAAACGGACTGGCTGTGATGGGAGCGCCTGATTCTTCCCAGGGCTTGTTACCGTCCATAGTCTGCGTCTGGCCTCCGAGAGCAGTGAGTCATCCTAACTCCCTCCTCCACGGGGTGAGCGGACCACCTGAGGGACATGTAGGAGCCCAGCTTTCCTTTCCATCTTGAGTACAGGTTCAGGTAGGTGAATGTTCAGTGCAGGACTGAAGGCAGAGCTACCCCATGACGAGCACCGGGGGCCCTCCCCACTCATTGCTTGTGTTTGCCCTGTTACCGAGTCCAACTCTCCTCCACTCCCCTGGCCTGGCTGGAAACAGCTGCTCCTGACTGCCCCCCAGGACTGCTCACTTTCCCCCAGGACAGCAGCCTGCCCTGGGCCCCCGTTTCCCAGGTGTGGCCTTGTCCTCCCTTGTGTCCCGCTACCCCCTCACCTGACCCGGGGTCCATACCCCTTGTATTAGGGCTGCAGTAATGTTACTGAGTCCCAACTCATTCTGCTCGCCGCACGACAGGACTATAAATCGGGAGATACGGTGCTGGGGCAAGGAATAACAAGTTTATTCGGAAAGCCGGCAGACCGAGAAGATGGGGGACTAGTGTCCTAAAGAACCATCTTCACTGAGTCAGAATTCAGGCTCTTTTTATACTAAAAAGGGAGGGGTGTGGTTGGTTGGTGCAGACTTCTTGGTGTCAGAATCCTTTGTTCCTGCAGCTGGCCACTCGGGTCAGGTCACGGTGTCCCTGGAAACCTCCAGCAAAACAAATGTTATTTTCTATTCTGCAACTTTTTATTTTTATATGAATGGAAAAGTGTTAGTACCCTTAAAGGTCAGAGCCTTGAGAATGGGCTCTCCTGTCTATTTCAGGCTCTGGGCGACATTCTTTTACAAAAGGTGCAGAGCCAGCATGTCTGAGCTCAGGAAACAGAGCCCAGGGTTAGAGTCAAAGGAACAGATCTAACATGGAGCCAGATTCATTCTTTTCTGTTACAGTAACAGAGACGACAGAAACTGGCTGTCTCCCCATCTGGGACACAGAAGTCCGAGACCAAGGTGTCAACAAGGTTGGTTTCTCCAGAGGGGGGTGGGGTGGGGTGGGGTGTCTGTTCCAGGCCTCTTCCCTAGCTTCCGGGGGTTTGTTGGCAATCTTTCGTATTCCTCAGCTTGTGCAAGCATCACCCTGATTGATCTCTGCCTCCATCTCCACATGGTGTTCTCCCCGTGTCCACGTTCCCCCTTTTAGGACGCCAGTCATACTGGGTTAGGAAGCCATCCTCATCTTAACGAATTTCACCTGCAACAGCCTGACTGCCCAAGGTACTTCAACAAATGGATGCAGGGGCGGGGGTGGGGGGCACAATTCAACCCCTAACATCCCTTGTCTCTTTCCACAAAGCCCTCGAGCCCAGCAGGACAAAAGAGTTGTTAAGAGTCACGGGGCCCCACCCCCTCCCAGTATCTGCCCCGTAAAGGAGGATCAGAACCTTCCAGCTACTGGAGGAAGCTCCAGGCTGGAAACTTCGGCACCTGTCAGGCCGGATCTTTGGGCTTTGGGGGCACCGGACTCCAGGTGGTTGCAGGACCAGCTCTGCCCAGACCCAATATGTTTCCCTTCTCTGGAGACTATTGAGCCAGGACCCCCTGAGAATAAATGGTTTCACAGCTGGGATTATGTCCCCTGAGAGAATGCTAGGCAATCCTGGGTTCAGATGTTTGCCTGTCTATCTGGAAAGTATCGCTTTGGATAAATATTATTCAAAGAACACTTGAAGCCTTCGTTAGGGTAAAAGAACAAATAACCTGTTCCTGGAGCTCTCTGCTAATGAAATTGTTTCCCCTTGTTCGTCACAATTGCCTTCCTGCTTGGCACCCCTGTCGGCCTTCTCACCCATGAGGTTTCAGGAGGACACCCTGGGGCTCACGGGGAGGGGGGTTATCGCTAGCAGCGGCTGTCATCTTAGACTCCAGGGAAATCTGCAAGGACGTGGCTTGTGTGATGCCCGCAGCGAGGCCACCCCCCCAGGAAGCCAGGCCAGGTGTGTGTGACACCTGCAGCCCTGGAGCCACCCCCCACCCCACTGGCCTCAGCCCCAGAGGGCTTGCCAGCTGGGCCTTGCAGGAACGGCTAAGCAGAGCCAAGACCAGTTGGCTCAGCACCTCCGCCCTCTTCTCCACAGGAAGCTCCAAATTATCTGCGGGGAGGGGGAAATCTGAGGCGGCATCAGGGCTGGAAGGAGAGCTGGGGATTCATCTTGAGGCCATGTTTGCAAACAAGATGGTTTTGCTTGGAGAACAGTCTCATTTATCTGACGGGTGACTACAGAGGGAGTTCTTGTGGAACTTTGGTGGAGCAGATGGATCCCTCCTCAAGTCAGGACCCTGTTCTCAGGCTCCAGCTCGTTCCTGGATGCCCGACCCCCAGGGGCACATCTGCCTCTCAGGGTCAGGCTGATCACTATTCCTACCCTGTCCCCTCGCCCTCTCCCCAATCTGCACGCCACACCCAGGCCCAGGGCTAAAGCTGTGGACACAGGGTGTTCCTGAAGGCAAGCTCGTGTGCCCGCCACACCATGAGGCCAAATTGAAACATGAGTTTGGAGCAGAGCAAGGTTGATTGCAGGGCCAAGCAAGGAAAATGGGTTGGATCAGGCCCAAGAAAACCGCGAACTCCCCAAAGGGATTCAGCAAAGCCTATTTAAAGGCCAGGTGAGGGAGGGGGTCACGGGGCGTGTGACCAGCTCGTGCACAGTCCTCTGATTGGCTGATGTAGAGGGAGCAGGGCGTCAACACCATCACCCACTACACGTGCCAGCAGGTCTGGGGGTCACATGCTCTGGATCATCAAGTAATTAAATTTTTCCCTTTGGTGGTGGTTTTAGCATCTGAAAAACTCAGGAAATATACATGAGATACTATTATCTGGGTGCCTCAGAGGAGCTCAGCAGAGGATAGGGATGAGGGTCTGATCCTGGGAAGCCCCCACAGGGTCCTGCTCAGTTACGAGGGTGAGGGGGTGATTCCCTGGACCCCCAGCTGAAGGCATTCCTCCCGAGGTCGCCTCCCTTCTTCCTGAGGATGCGCTCCGCATCTTTGCCCCACAGCTCCCAAACTGCTGGACTCTTGCATCTTAAACTGGTTTCGCCCAGTTTAGTTTTGCTTATCAGCCTCTTCTGGGTGCTGCTGACCGGGAGCACCCCCACCACCACAGCCCCGCGGGCGTGACCTGCAAGCAGCTAATTCCACGAGCAGCAGCCCTGGGAGCAAGAGCTGGCTCAGCCGCAGCGGGGGTGCTGCCTGCCTGTCCGCCCCAGCTCTCTGAGACGACTCCGTGACCCCAGGCACCCCGGTTTGCTCAAGTGTACCATGGGGATGGGAAGGGCGCCCACCCCGCAGGTGAAGTGGGGCGGCACCTGGCTCGGGGCCTGCAGCGATGCTGTATCTTCGTCACTGACTGTCACCACCACTGTCCGTGCTGCTCACACTCTGAGCTGGAACAGTGCCCTCCAAGGGCATGCAGTTCTGACCAGGTTCCCGGCAAGGCAGATGCTGATCCGAGTTCCTGGGTGAGGTGGTTTATTGGGTGTTGACCCAGAGCAAGAGTGAGGGAGGGAGGACAGGGGATGGAGAGGGAGAGGGGTCCTCTGGGAAGAGTGCAGACTGCCTCCCCGGAGCCCAGGGTGTCGCCACCCACCCAGTTCCCCACCAGTGGCTGCTCCTGGGGCCTTGGAATCCCCTGGACTTCAAACTCAGGGCATCAGTGAGGGTCTGGGGTAGAAAGCAGAAGCACACAGGCCAGTGGCGAATGCTAACTGCTCTAGGTGAGTCCAAGTTCAGGTAGCAAAACTCCAAAGTGGGTGGGGAGATGCGGCTGCTGTGGGGAGTAAGACCCCAAAATGAGGGCACCATTCCCATGGTGGCTGCGTGTGGACGTGTGCTGAGTTCCAACTTCCTTACTTGAGTTTATGTGTCTTATTTTGTTTCACAAAAGTAATACATGCTTATGGTAAAATGCGAATCATTTGTATGGTTGTCAAATGAAAACTAAGGAACAGGCTCCTCTCTTGTCCAAACCGTTACTCCCACTGTCCGGAGTAACTCCACTTTTCACTTTTGTGTTCCTTTGTCAGTATTATGTGACTATAAACATAAGGATCTCTTTCTACCCAATTTGTTTTACCTAAAATGAATTCCAACCACACGTACTGCTCTTTCCATGACATAGCATCTCCCGGAGCCTATTCCATGTCAGCACATATATATACACCTGGCTCAATCTTCTTAAAGGTTGAATAATAAACCATTGTGTGGTTCCACCATAACATGTGCAACTGTCTCCTATTAATGGACATTTGGGTTGTTTCCAGATCTTGCTATGATAAATAATTCTTCAAGGTCCAATCTTACACACATATGTTTTGCTTGCTTCTTCAAATATATGTATGCATTTGAGTAAAGTCCTTGAAATTGTCTTATGAAAACTACGTTTATGAAAAAATTTGATATTCATGTAAAAATTTTGATACCAAGTAGGACCCTGCAGGCTGCCCCTCACACACAGCCCCTGCCTCTTGTTTATAGCCCCATGTTACAGAGTCTGTTGCCCCCAGGATCATACCCCTGCCCCTCCTTTGAGAAGAAACCAATTACTTTTATCTAAGTCTCAGGAAGCTGCTGCAAGGAGAAGAAACAAGAACTGGTTAGAACCAGCTGAGCCCAAGATGGCGGAGGATCTGCCTTCCAGCGGACGTGAGCCTCATCATACGCTCATTGTGATGCGATAGCTGCTGAGTGACATACCCACTGGCGTCAGGACAGTTGCCAGTTGCCATGACAACAACCAGAAAAGCCCATACAAGGACCAAAAAAAGGCGATTGGTGCCAGGACACCCAGGAGGACTTGATGACGGAAGCTTCTAGAGGTCCACGTGGCCCAGCCCGGAGCTGGAGCGACCTTGACCGGTCATCTTGGCCGACAGCTCCCACTCGAGCGTGTTCTTCCCTTTCTCCTCTTTAGAGCAGTAAAGCAGCTTTTCACTTTGTCCCTCTGTCTGCTGTGGATTCTTTCACAGCCGGCAGCAAGGACCCACACTTTGGTGGGCTTCCTCATTTAGGGGGTCTCACTATCCGCTCACAGTTTGACAGAGGTTGTTAAACCACTCTCTGAACACGTGACATCTTTCCACCGCCCCACCGACGGGCGCAAGAGTGTGGGTCTCCCCACACCCTGTCACACTAAGAACCAGACACTGTTTTCATCTTTGCCAATGTGTTGTGTAGAAACAATTGCATCAGGTTCCTTCTGTAGTTGTACAGATGAACATCTTTCTGGGTAACTATTGACCACTTGTGTTTTTAAAATAAAGCCACCTTTCTTATGTTTCCATGGGACTACCACACTTTCCACACTGGTTTAGGAGAGCGCTGTGTGTGCCAACAGGGTCTTGATGATTGAACCAGCAGTGTGAGACCTCCTGCTGGATTCCTTAGATCAGAATTTCCAGACCTGGCTTGTCATCTGAATCACTTGGGAAGTTTGATAAAGCACACGGTCCTGGACTTTGAAGCTGACCTGGTGTGTCTGGGGTGGGGCCCAATATCTGCCGACTTTCTTCAAGCCCCAGGGGATGCAGATGCTTAGGTCCCTCAGCGTCTGGCTCCAGGACAGCACAATTTACTCATTCCAATTTCCCTTTCTGCAACACAAGCTCCCATCTCCTTGAGACGAGATAACGTGGGTTTCAAGTGGGTTTCAAGTTCCAAGTTCCTAGTTCCATCAATGGTGGCCATTCCCAGGTGTGTTCTCACAAAGGCTCAGAGGACACAGAGAACAGGGACTGAGAGAGTCCACCCTGACTCACACTCCACTTCCCTCATCCCCCGAGGAGAGCCCTGCCAGCCAGGGAGGCAGCAGGCACCCAGCTCCCAGGGTTCGCTCTCCTCCAGGCTGCCGGGCACACCCCGCTCCCTCCCACAGGGGACAGAACCGGTTGCTTCTTAGGGTCGGATGAGGGTGTGGCTCACCTCTTTTGTTTGGTTAGCTGGTATCTTTCAGGGCCGGTTTCTTGCCTCTTCCAAGGTGGTGGAAGCATGACGCATTCTCCTTGGCTTGTCTAGACTGACTTTCTTCCCATCCCCCACCTGGAGGGGTACGGCTTTTCAAGACAAGTCCAGGGAATCTGGGGCCTGAGACCAAAGCAATTCCCTCAGTGAAGTTTTTGATCTTATGTCACTGTCATCTTGTTTTGCATCCCTCTCATGTGCGTGTGAGTTGCAAAAATTGATTAAATTCAGCTGTTTGTAACTCAGAATTTGTTTTCTCATGGAAACCCCATTTGTATGGAAGTTAACTGCCAGCATAGTCTTTTATTATAAAGCCCATTTCACGCACAGGGTGGAGGGTGTCAGTTCCAAGATGCCTCCTGGCAGGGCAGGGAGTCCTCCCTGTGTCCCCGGAAGGTGCTCCCCCACCTGGCTGAGCACAGCAGGGCTCAGAAGTGGCCAGGAAGATAGAGGAGAGGCACTCACATCCTAGAAAACTGTTCATAAATATTGTTTATAGAGTAGACAAATCCACATTTTACAAGTTGGGGGATCTCTGATATTGCACAATCATCCTGTTTCACAGTCCAAGGAACACCAGGCAAGCGCGGCCTATTTTATGCAAAGAAGCAAGAAGAAAATAGATCAAGTTTAAGTTCATAAATAAAACTGATTTATAGATTGTAAAATCCACTTTTCAAAAACGCTGGCATTAAAACAAATTTACAACTGACCACAACCCACAAAATCTGTTTCTCACTTTCTCCCAAAAGCGTTTGATTTAAACACCCTTCTTCCCAAACCTTTCCAAACGCTGAATTCTAGTAACACTCCAACTTACCAGGACCCTCTCAGTCCCACGGCTCTCCGCCCAGTTAGGTGCTGCCTCTTCCCTAAAGCTAGGAAGTACCAGATTGGCTGCAGACAATTTCCACCCCCAAACTGCCCGATGGTGATTTCCTTTATTTCCGGTGATTTTGTCACTTGCACTAATCTTCACAAATTGTCCCCTGAAAAGGACGTCAAGGGTGGCTGCTCAGTGTCCTTTTCCTTTTCTTTCTTTTTTTTTTTTTTCAGTCTTTGGATGGGGCTGGGGGAGACAGTCCTGCCTCTAAGATGGTGAAGGCAGAGAGGGAAACAAAGTATCTTACACTCAACCTCCAGGTAGCTCCTTGCAGCTGTCTGTGCACACTTACCCTTTTAGTTGTCTCTTCTCCAAAGTGAGGATGGTGCTTTGTTTATCTCTGTCCTTCTTTCCAGCATTCTTTCCCCACCCTGCCACCCCAGGCTTAATTTTTCTCCATTGCATGTATCATCCTGCAGCCTACTAAATATTTTATTTATCTATAATCTTCATGCAGACAGCCATTTGGGGTCTGTTTTGCTCCCCATTATCCTCCCAGCACCTAAAAGACTCACTGGCATATCTTACATGCATGCTCGATAAATATTTATTGAATAAACAAATGTTGAGAATATTGCTCCAACTCATCTGTGTTTGTTTTACACCTAAACACAGTGGAGTGTTTCTGTAGACTTACTTCTTTGTTGATAAATTTCCTTCTTCCCCACCCTTTGTTGCCTCTCACTCTTTCCTTGTGGGTTCAGTGTCCTTCCTCCTGAAGCATATACTTAGTAACTCTTCCAGCGAGATTCTGTTAGCAGAAAATCATTTAAATCCTCATTTGTCTGGAAATGTCTTTGTTTTCCCTTGATTCTGGAATAACGTTTATATTGACATCAATTTCTAGGTTATCGGTTATTTTCTCTTAGGACTTTGAAATGAAATTCCAATATATTCTGTCTTCTGTTGCTGCCATTCAGAACTGTCCTGTCAATCTAAGAGTATTTACTTTTTATACTGTCACAGAAAAGAACAAATCTGACTCCATACTAGATCTGCTTCTTTAGCATTAACCCTGCGCCCTGTTTTCTAGGCTTAGTCTTGCGGGCTCTGCACCTTTTGTAAAAGAATGTAGCCTTTAGCCTGAAATAGACAGGCGAGCCTATTCTCAAGTTTCTGACGTTTAACAATGTTAGTTAGCACTTTTGCGCTTATATAAAGACAACAAGTTGCAGAATAGAAAAGAACATTTGTTTTGTTAGAGGTTTTGCAGGGACACCATGACCTGACCCGCACGGACAGCTACAAGAACAAAGGATTCCTACAGCAAGAAGTTTGCACCAACCACCACAACCCCTCCCCTTTTAGTATAAAAGGAGCCTGAATTCTGCCGACTAATACGGTTCTTAAAGACGTTAATCGACCATCCTCTCGGTCTGCCGGCTTTCCAAATAAAGTCGCTATTCCTTGCCCCAACACCTCATCTCCCGATTTTATTGGCCTGTCGTGTGGTGACCAGAACAAGTTTGAACTCAGTAACAATACTACCGGGTTTTTTTCTGTGTTTGTGTTTAAAATCTTTCGGTTGGGTATTCTGTAGGTTCAGTATGATGGGCCAGCATGTGAATTTACTGCTCTTGATTTTGCCTGGAACACACAGTACTTCGTGACTCTGAAGATGTGTGTCTTAAATTAATTCTGGAAAATTCTCATCCATTTTTCTTCAAATATCAATCTTTCCCTCGTCTCTCCTGACACTCCTACTTGATACAGTTGATCATCGCTGTTGGTGGTAGTCGTGTTGCATAAGGTCAAGGCAATCTCTGAACTGGTGAACATTGAGCCACTGCTCCCAGGAGAAATACAGTGAGGTTCCTGTGAGCCTCTGGTCACATTTTCATCAACTGACCAACACATAATTTTGATCTGTGTGTATGTGTGTGTGTGTGTGTGTTTAAGGACGCTTTATTAAATATCATTGTTGATGCATTAGTGTTGAATTCACAGCCAACAGTCCTATAACTCACACCTGAATGAAGTTACCTAACACACGTCTTTTCTCTGTAAGGCACATTGCAACTCTCACACTTGGAAACACCACACTGCACTTCTGGGGACCATTTTAAGCAGTGACAGCAACAACACAAAGCACTTAAATGTGAAGATGTAGCACTAAGTAGACTGTGTGAAGGACACTCGTCCACAGTGTGAGAGCTGAAACCAGAAGATTGCTCGGATCAGCCTCGGCTGGAACAGGAACACAGGGTGATTCAGATTTTCTTTTTTTTTTTTTTTTGCTGCTTGTACACTTCTGCAAATGACCAGGAAGGCCCCCCAAGTATTGACTTTGGGGTTACAAATAAATTTGGCCAATAAGCAAATTAGCAAATATGGAATCCACGAATAATGTGGATTAAATGTAGCTATTTGGTTTTACCTCTGAGGAGTCTCCTTACTTCCTTGAAAGCTTGATTATGCATTTCCCCAAAAGGCAGTAATATTTCGATCATGGTTTCTAAGTGTTCTATCAGCAGGAAGGTCTCCAGCTGGTCTGATCCAGCAGACTGCCAAAAAAGGAACCCCTTATGGTCACAAATGAGTCATGAACAAATGAGATGGCATTTTCCAGGTTGGGGCATCTTGGTTTCACTGTCCGTGTGCCTGAACAAGCAGCACAAGAGGGTGTCTTGCAAGTCAGGTGGGCCCATAATCCAGAAGGTCTAGTCACCCCCGCTGCAGGCTGCATCCGCTCATTCATCTGTCTGTGAATGGCAACGTTTATTGAGCACCTACTACACGTCCAGCTCTGAGCTAATAACTAGGAAAAAAGGATGATGGGAAGTGCTCAGCGTCCTTGGGGCCCTCACAGCCCAGCTTTGAATAGACAGTGGAGACAACAGTGAATCAGGTCATCCAGGGAGCACACAGCCCCAGAAACCCACTCGAAGAAGTTGAGCTTGGAATTGCAGCCCTGGGGTTCTGTGCCTGTTGGGTGGGAGCACTTTGCTAGGGACCAGAAGGGGGCTTCTGTTGAGCAGCTGACTGTGTCCCCTGGAAACTCCCCCTGAAGCTGCAGCCAAGAGGGCAACACATCACTGTCCGTGTACCCACATGTGATGCCTCCCTCCCCACCTCACTCCCCTCCTCTCTCACTCTTGCTGCCTCCACCTCGTCCCTCCCAAATAGAACATTGGCCCTAAGTCTTTGCCTCATTCTGTTTTCCAGGGACACGCAGCTCAGGCAATAACCATCACCTGGGCTGGGTTCTTTGAAAGAAGTAGGAAGAAAAGCCTCCCCTGCCCATTGCCCTCTCCGAGGAGGTGGCACTTAGCCTGTGCCTGGGAGGAGGAGGCGGCGGGCGGAGCTAAGAGCAGCACAGGCGTATTCTGCTTTTTATTTTCCGTATTTCTGATGAATCGACACCTGGGTCTTGCTGACCCTGGGGGCACTGCCCTCCCTGGACCGGCCAGTTCCTCCAGAGCGAACGGCCCTCCTGGAGTGCACTTTTCCGGTGTGAACCAGCCAATCCAGAGCCCACAGCCCACCGCCTCCTCTGTAGTTTCTTGTAACAGGGAGATTTTCTTCCTCTCCACGATGGCCCAGAGACGCATTCATCCCTCCATCATGCCAAGGGAGGATGATGAAAGGAGTCTGATCAGAGAGAGGAAAAGACCATCTCAAAGAATAAAATTGCACTGTGAATATCAAGGGAAGCAAGCTTGGTTTGTCTTGTGTTTGTTTCGTTTTGTTGACAGGTTCTTTTCTCGGTGCAGAAAGAATTCAAAGACAGGACGCGGAGGCTAAGACAGTAAAGTGAGGATTTATTAAGGGATGGACGGCACACTCTCAAAGGGAGAGCGGGCAGGCTCAGGTGAGCAGCTGCCCTGAGTTTCTTTGGCAAGTTGGATACTCGGGTGTAAAAATAAATGGGCGGAATGCACACTGGGGAGAGAAGGGGTCGTATTTGGGGTCATATTCCCTGATTTTCACCCCAGCTCCACCTTCCTTAGGGAAGGAAGGAGTTTTGTCTCTATTTAGTCTGGATCGGAAGCGTCGCGGTTTCAGTGCATGATGGGTACCTCTAATCTGCAAGGCTAATTTTATTGTAATGAGGGCATCATGAGCAAAAGGTTGCATTCAGACACTGGAGATTCCTGCCTTTTCCCACCTTTCTTTGTCAGCCTCCAGGGCACTTGTCACCCCAAAATGTGTGACCACTTATCAGCCCAGAGGTTCCTGATTTTCCTTCCCTGTCCAGTGACCTCTGGAGCTTACATGAAGCATGGTTCCCTGTGTTTGGCCTGTGCCCTTCCTTTCTGCCCAATTCCTGCCATCTGGCCTGCATCCCCCTTTCTCTGCCCATATCTAGCTACCTGCTTGCTCTGGCAATTTGGAAGCTGGATTGCCCATCATGGGCCATTTTCCTCTGTCCCCTCCCTCCACCCTCAGGGCCCAGAGCCGTGAAGCATCCTCCAGGCCAGGTGGGAGCACAGGTGACACCGTGGAGCCAGCACCCAGACCCCAGACCCAGAGCGAGGAGCAGCAGGGCCCGAAGGCTAGGCGGGGTCCCGAGGCCAGGGGAGGGGTGGGAGGGGGTGGGCAGAGGGGCTCCTTGTGTCTGAGGTGGCTGGAACCGGTGGCAGGAAGACTGTCCCGTCCTCCGGGTGTGGCTCTCCCAACCACCAGGCAGAGCGCTTCTGTGCTCCCTGTGTTAACCTCTGTGCTCCCCTCCAGAGGCTGCGCAGGTGCGCGCCTATCAACTGAAGGGTGTGCGGCGGCTCGGGGAGGGGCTTCAGAGCACAGACCCTGAGGCCAGAGGGAGTGGGGCACGGCAGGGACCTGCTCAGCGTGGGGAGCAGGGAGACAGGACAATGTAGCTGCCAGACGGGCTCCATTTTCGTGTGGAATAAGAGGCAAGGTTGTACCAGAAGATGTGAGAGAAATGATTGGGACAAGAAGGGTTGGAACCTGGCCAGGTCCTGCGCTGGGAGCCAGGTGAGGGCAGGAAGTGTTGCTGGAGAGTAAGTTCTTGCCTCACACAGGAAACAATTCAAGCTATTTTGGGGAAGGGGTGGGGATTTCTAGAAATTGCCCCCCCCCCTTTTGGATCTTTCATGGCCAGCCTAGGAACTGTCACGGCGCCTGCGGGTGTGCCCTGAGGCTCAAGGTCCACTGGGAGTTGAATGTCCCGCCATCTTGGTTGTAACCAGTGTGTCCTGTGCTCAGCTGCTGTGTCATTCCTTCAGTGGTCTTCCTTCCTGTCCCAGAAGGACAGGCAAAGCGAGGAGGCCCAGCGGTGGGCCGTGTGGGGAGGGAGGAGGGCGGAGGAGCGGGGAGGGTGGGCCGCACTCCGCTGAGGGCGTGAAAAACGGCGCTGGAACCAAAGCCCCCGGGGAGGCCCGGACTGAAGACTTCGCCTCCGACTCCCGTTTCCCCCGGCGCCTCGGGAGACGTCACTCCCTGCAGGGAAGTTCCAGCTTGGTGTCAGGGCCATCAGCTCAATTGCTTCAATTACAACTCTGTGACCTTCTGAAGTTTGGGGATTGATGGTTTGTGCGGTAGCCTCTCTGTAGATTGAAGATTCAGCCATTTCCTTTAAAATGTCACTTTTTCATTGATTTCCTCTTTGGAAACAGGGACGATCAATCGTGCTTTACTTGCCTTGGGGATGATAATGATCTGACGGGAAATGGCCTGGAGTTTGAAAAGTCAACATGTGTTTTAGGGCATCAGGGTGAGATGACAGGCTCCCTAGGTCCCAACCTCCTCCTCCTCATTCAGCCACCTCACTGCCAGCAATGTTCCCATCCAGCCTGGGGTGGACTGAGTTAGAGGCTGTGGGGGGGGGTTGGCCAGGAAGGGTGAAGGCTGTGTCAGGGAGGCTGCGGAGGGGGAGTTTTGATCCGCACGTGCCTCCTCCGACCTCGTCTAAGAGGCTGATTTCCCCGTCTCTCCGTCACGCCACCTTC
This sequence comes from Vicugna pacos, assembly GCF_048564905.1. Classification (NCBI taxonomy): domain Eukaryota; kingdom Metazoa; phylum Chordata; class Mammalia; order Artiodactyla; family Camelidae; genus Vicugna; species Vicugna pacos. Next base: position 27,592,209 of record NC_132997.1, on the reverse strand, counting down.
CAGCGAGGACCACAGCTCTAAGCCCAACACCTTCGATTTACAAGCAAGTAAACTGAGACCCAGAAGGATGAGATGACTTCCGGAAGTCGTAAGACTGGCCAGTGCGGGAACAGAGAGAGGTGCCAGGCATTCTGGTCAGCTCCACGGTGGGACCAGCTCAACCAGCCATGACAATCCTCCCTTACTCCTGCCCAGTGTTTAGAGGGGGATGAGGGCACAATGATGACTTGGGTTGTGCCTGTTTTATTTCCAAACCGAAAACAAGTTGGGAGCAAGCATGTCTGAGCCCCTCTGCCCGCTCCCTGGCTGTAGGTGCCATTCACTCAGGGCTCTGGGGTGTTCACCAGGACCTCGGTTTTGCCTTGAGAGCAAAGCAGCCCCCATGCGGCCCCCTCCTCAGAAACATGCGTTTTGTTCCCTGGAATCTTCTCCATCCTAAGAAGCTTCGAAGATTCAGGGGCTTCAGGGAGCCAGGACCAGGACTTACAGCATGTGACAGGTCATAGCATCAGGCCCTGCTGTGTTTGTGATCTGGCCGCCCGCGTTTGGCGTGGCCCTGGGACCTCTCCTGGGCTCACTGCAGGACCTGTCAGAAGTCTGCCCTGGGCGCTCTGCTGCTCACCAGCCTCCCAGTCTGCTCCCAGAACACAGCCCCGTCAGCGAGGTGAGCATCCACGGAAACCGAGGGAAGACTTGCTCATTCTCCTTGGGTCTGTCTTCAAGGGCAGTGGCTCTGCGCAGACGGAATCAAAGCCACACACGCAGGCAGACTCCTTGATCTGGCTGCAACCTGCCTGTTCCCACTTGGCTTTCCCCGCACCTCTCTCTCCCTCTCTTTCTTTCTTCTAACGCGTTCAGAGCTCTGTTCCGAGGCTTCAGGCACGCGTCACACATCTGTGCCTTGCGGTGTTTGCTCCTCCGCCTGATCCAGATCAAACACACAATAGACATTTGTTGAGCAAATAATTTTTTAAATGAGTGAGGGAATCCTGCGATTCCATCTGCCTGCAAGATCTCTTTCCTCATCCTTATAGATTTAAACTCCTCCCTCTGCTCAGACATCCTCTCCTCCTCAGAATTCATTTGACACCCCTTTCCAGCACAGCCTTGCACACAACCGGGGACACCCTTGGATGTCCTTGGATCCAGCACGAGGTTCCTGACACACAGCGTTGTTCAGTTTATGCAACCTCTTTCTAGACTGTTTCCTGTATAACCAGTCTCATCTAATGAAAATAACTAACATCTGCGGAGGGCTGCCGTGCTGACAACCCACTTGGGTTTGTTACCCAGGTGGTGCCTATAACAAATGTGATGGAGAGGGATGGGGTCCCTGTTGGCCAGATAAGAAAACTGAGGCTCCGTTACAATAGCCAAGACATGGAAACAGCCTAAATGTCCATCAACAGATGACTGGATAAAGAAGATGTGGTATGTTTATGCAATGGAATACTATTCAGCCATAAAACATGACAACATAATGCCATTTGCAGCAACATGGATGTCCCTGGAGAATGTCATTCTAAGTGAAGTAAGCCAGAAAGAGAAAGAAAAATACCATATGATCTCACTCATATGTGGAATCTTTAAAAACTAAAAACAAGAAGACAAATGAACTTAAATATAAAACAGAAACAGACTCACAAACATAGAATACAAACTTGTGGTTGCCGGGGGGAAGAGGGGAGGGAAGGGACACACTGCGAGTTCAAACTTTGTAGATACTGACAGGCATATAGAGAATAGATAAACAAGATTATACTGTATAGCACAGGGAAATACATACAAGATCTTGTGGTAGCTCACGGTGAAAAAGAATGCGACAATGAATATGTATGTTCATGTATAACTGAAAAATTGTGTTCTACACTGGAAATTGACACAACATTGTAAACTGACTATAACTCAATAAAATAAAATTTAAAAAAAGAAAGAAAGAAAACTGAGGCTCCCGCAGGGAGTTGAAGATGATGAGACAGACCTTCCAGAGGCAGAATTCGCTGCCCCTTGCACTGGGCCAGGACTGATGGTCAGGTTAAGCCTTGAAGGACCCGAGGCAGGCATCGTAGCCCATTCTCAATGTCCGCGTGGGGGTTTCACCAGCTTTCCTGTCTGCCTAGGACAGGGGTTCTGGGCGACGTGTGTGTTGAGGGGAAAGAGTCAGCTTGTTCGTTCTTCTCCAATAACCAGGTCCTCTCCAGCTCCTTCTTGATCTGCCTCCTAAGTTAACGCCCTCTGCTCCAAAGGTTTCTCCCAGCAGGAAGTTAAATTATTAGACACTTCGAAACGACTAATTATTCCAGTAAATATATTTTTTCCATATTTGTGCATTATGCGAGTGGGTGGAAATCCTGGATTTCCATATTGTGTTGCTTGCTTCACCTGATTCAGTTTTAAATTAGGTTACATTTTGCATGAGTCAGATGGAAGGCAGAAATAAACTGGCTGTTGCGTGAATGCACTTGGGAGGCTCAGACTCGACAGCTGGATGGGGGAGAGGAGGACTAAAAGGACATTCGAATGGTATCCATTTATTTTGGCTTCCGTTGAGCCTCTCAGAAATGGGGGCTCCCAGACATTGTTCTCTAGAACCATCCTGGGCCACATGCTGAGGAAGTCTGGTGAGTCCCCCAGAGTCTGGGGACCCAAGGGAGAGACCCATCTCTCGGACAGCCCTCCGTTTGAGGGTTTGGGACAGTTAAATGCAAAGTCGCTGGGAGTGGCGACACCTTAGGGTATTACCAGTAATCCTTCTGTAACAGGGAAGAACAAATCTGACTTCATCTTAGATCTGTGCCTTTGGCTCTAACCCTGTGCTCTGTTTCCTGGGCTCAGCCCTGCTGGCTCTACACCTTTTGTAAAAGAATGTTGCCCAGAGCCTGAAATACACAGGACAGCCCACTCTCCAGGCTCTGACCTTTCAGGGTATATCACTTTGCCATTCATATAGAGATAACAAGTTGCAGAATAGAAAATAACACTTGTCTTGTGGGAGGTTTACAGTGACCTGACCTGCACAGACAGCTGCAAGAACAAAGGATTCCGACACCAAGAAGTTGCAGCCACCAACCACAACCTCTCCCCCTTTTTAGTATAAGAGGAGCCTGAATTCTGACTTGAGAAAGATGGTTCTCCAGGACATGAGTCCCCCATCTTCTCCATCTGCCGCTTTCCAAATAAAGTCATTATTCCTTGCCCCAACACCTCGTCTCTGGATTCACTGGCCTGTCGTGCGGGGAGTAGAATGAGTCTGGACTCAGTAGCACCTCTTTGCTTGCTCTCTGGCCTCGGTGGGAGGTGGAGTGGGGGGACAGTGACCCCGAGTTCTGCATGCCGGTCCACTTAGGCATATCCAGTTCTCAGTGGTACCCAGCTTGCACCCCAGAAACTCTAAGAACTAGGCCCCAATTCTGTTTAACATTTTTTCAGGTTAAGCTTTTCCTTCAATGTCTTCATTCTGTGAAAGCTGTGGAGGTGGGGGAAAGTGTCTTGTGGTCCCTTCTCTTCTTAAAGTAATTTAAAGAAGGGCTACGCTTCCTGGCTTGTACTCCCCCCGGTGTCTTCCTGGACCTGCATTTGCAAGCCTCCGCCTACACACGCTGCCTCCAGAGAATCGCCTACTTCTCTAGAAGATTCCGTGTTTATTCACCCCAGTCTGCTTAACTGTCTGCTCCCTGGAGTTTCAAAGGCTTCCAGACTGGGATGGGGAACAGGGGTGAAATTCCGGTTCTTCCGTGCTCTGGGTGCCCCAGGAGGGCTGATCACCCTGTCAGCAACCTCAGGGGCTTCACAAGCCTGTGCCCAGCGGGGGGGTTATCTTTTTTCTCACCTGGCCACCAAATGGCCTGTTTATCTCTCAGTCAACCTCACACCACAGTAATTTAAAGAAATCTCACTGTGACATATTGGCTAATGGAAGAAACAGACCCCAGTCTTCCTAACGCCGCCTCAAGGCTGAACTCCACCTTTACCCTTAGTTTAAGCTGTGCCCACATTTTACCCTTAAGAGCAAGAACTGCTCAGAATGAGTTACCTTCTTTCTTGTCCTGGTATTTTGTTTGCTAATGCCCTGTTCTGCATCTCAGTCCCCCCAGTGTGACAGTGACCAGTCTGGTACAGGCACGTGTTGTGTCACTCACAATCTCTCTGAGTGCAGGGCCCCCTCCAACAAACTGTCACCCTGGCCTTGAAAGCACACACTTTTTTATTGCAAGGAGTCCCCAGCGAGCCAGGAAGCCCTCCAACAACCCCCAGGGAAGACTTCGTATTGCTTAAGTCTTTCATAAGCCAAACCTTTTTTTCCTCCAGTTTTATTGAGATAGAACTGACATATAACACTGTATTAATCCAAGGGGTACAGCATCATGATTTGATATATTTATGTAATGTGAAATGATTGCCACAATAAATTCAGTTCACATCCATCACAGAGTTACACACTTTTTTCTTGTGATGAGAACTTTTAAGTTCTCTTAGCAACATTCAAATCTGCAAGACAGTATTATTAACTATAGTCATCATGCTGTATATTACAGTCCCAGAATTACTTCTATAACTGGAAGTTTATACCTTTTGACCACCTTTACCCATTTCCCTATACGCACACCCATTCTGGCAAACCATCAATCTGTTCTCTGAAACAATGTTTTATTTTTTAAGGTTTCCCATGTAAGTGAGATCATACAGTATTTGTCTTCCTCGGTCGGACTTGTTTCACTTCGCATAATGCCCTCAGGTTCCACTCATGTCGTTGCAGGTGGCAGATTTCCTTGTTTTTATGGTGGAGTCACATTTCATTGTATATACATATGTGCCACATTTTCTTCGTCCAGTCATCCATCTATGGACACTCAGGTTGCTTCCATGTCTTGGCTACCGTAAATAATGCTGCAGTGAACACAGGTGTCTTTTTGAGACAGTGATTTCATTTCCTGCCTTTAAATCCCCAGATGTGGCTTTGCTGGATCATATGGTAGTTCTGTGTCGAGGAACCTCCATACCGTCCTCCTTTGTGGCTGCACCAATTTACATTCTCTCCAACAGCGCACAAGTGGTCGCATTTTTCCACATCCTTGCCAGCGCTTATTAGCTCTTATTTTTTTGATAGAAGCCATGCAAAGAGGTGTGAGGTGATATCTCGTTGCCCTGATTTGCGTTTCCCTGAAGTTCAGTGATGCTGAGCACCCTTTCACGTGTCTGTTGGCCATTTGGACGTCTTGCCTGGAAAAGCCTATTCAGTTCCGCTGCTTGTTTTTTTAATCACATTGTTCGTTTGTTTGTTTTTGCTATTGAATTGTATGAGTTCTTCATCTTTTTGGCTATTAATCCCTTATCAGATACATGATTTACAAATATTTTCTCACATTCAGAAGGTTCCCTTTTCATTTTCCTGGTGGTTTCCTTTGCTGTGCAGAAGCATTTTAGTTTGCCATAGTCCCACTTGTTTATTTTTGCTTTCGTTGCCTTTGCTTTTGGGGTCAAATCTACCCCCCCAAATCATTCCCAAGACCCATGTCAAGGGGCTTACCCCTATGTTTTCTTCTAGGAGTTTTATGGTTTTAGGTCTTATATTCAGGTCTTTAATCCATTTTGGTTGATTTTTGTGTATGGTGTAAGATAGCCGTCCAGTTTCATTCTTTTGCATGTAGCTGTCAAGCTTTCCCAGAACCATTTATTGAAGAGAATGTCCCTTCCCCACAGAATATTTGTGGCTCCTTTGTTATAAATTAATTGACCATGTATGTGTGGGCTAACTTCTCGGCTCTCTATTCTGACCCATTCATCTGTGTGTGTATTTTACTCCAATACCACACTGTTTCATAATGAATGGATGTTGAATTTCGTCAAATGACTTTTCTGCACGTGCTTTTTATCCTTCATGTGTTAATGTGGTGTGTCACACTGATTGATTTGCACATATTGAGCCATTCTTGCATCTTTGGAATAAACCCCACTTGATCATGGTGTATGAGCCTCTTAATGTGTTGTTGAATTCAGTTTGTTAACGTTTTGTTGAGGATTTCTGCATCCATGTTCATGTAATTTTCTTTTTTTGTGGTGTGTCCTTGTTTGGTTCTGGTATCCAAAATGCTGGCCTCATAAATTGAGTTTGGAAAGTGTTCCTTCCTCTTCTGTTTTTCTGAAGAGTTTGAGAAGGATTGTTGTTAATTCTCCTTTCAATGTTTGGTAGAATTCACCAGTGAAGCCATCTCATCCTGGACTTTCATTTGCTGGGAGGTTTTTGATTACTGAGGTAGTCTCCTTACCAGTTGGTCTGCTCAGATTTTCTTTTTCTCCATGTTTCAGGCTTGATAAGTTGTATGTTTCTGGCCAGATGACTGATTTCTCTCTGACCTAATAGCTATTTTCTGCCAGGATCCTCCTAGGCTCCCAGGAGACTTCAAGGCTCTTTTTCTCCTCTGAACCTGAACTTTGCCTCAGAACTCTGGTTATTACTAACATATGGACATGGAAACTGAAATCTGCTCTCCATCCTTGACATAACCTCTTTAATGACTGGAAGGACTCTGTCACCATAGCCAGAGAAATGTATTTTAGTACCGTGTGACTTAAAAGAGTAGTTTTTGCAGAGAGGCAGTATGTTATCCAGAAGGAAGGTAAAGGTATGAGTTAACCCTAGTTTATGATAAATTAAGGGGGAGGGTACAGCTCAGTGGTAGAGCGCATGCCTAGCATGCATGAGGTCCTGGCTTCAATACTCAATACACTTCCATTAGGAAAATAAGGAAATAAATAAACCTAATTACCTATCCTCAACACAAAAATTTTTTTAAAAAAGAACATATGTTGTGATTCCTAGGGTAACCACTAAAAGAACAGAAGCAGACTGCATAGCACCCCAACTAAGACAGGGAAATGTGACAGCCTGAGAGCCGGGGACTGAGCTCAAGTTGAACAAGAGGCCAGAATTCGGAGGTCAGAACACCAACAGGTAAACAGGGGAATGCGGTGCGCGGTAGCCGCGTTGCTCCCTGGGAAACACCAGGGGACTGGACAGCTGCAGCTTCTCTGGTCTCTGCTTATAAATACTTGACCCTCCCCCCCACCTCTGGGTGTAGCACTGACAGCCAGACCGGCTTGTTCCTGGGACCCGAGATGCTTTCACCTAGACGGCTGCTGTTGGCCTCGGGGCAGGACTCTGCTCTCAGAAACAGTGTGACTTTTGGAGAAATTTTGAAGGGTCATTTGCCAAGGCTTATTTTCTCTTTTATTTTTATAAGATGTACTTATATCTTCACTTTTTTTTTAATTAAAGGATGGTTGATAAACAACAAGGCCCTACTGTACATCACAGGGAACGATATTCAATGTCTTGTAATAATTTATAATGAAAACAATATGAAAAAAAATGAATGTTTATCTTCACTTTTTGACCCAGAGATTAGAACCCAGCTACCCCAACCCCATTAGCACCACCAATGAGAAGACTAATTTTAGGAAATAATCCCTGATGGGACCAAATGATAGCTGCAGAGAGTCTGCCCAGCTCTACGTGCGGATATGACAGAGGGGACGGTTCCGACAAATGTCCAGCGACCAGTCACGACTCATGGGCGCTTGCACTCAGCCAGCTAAACCTTGCTCAGTGCCGACTATGTAACATGGTTAACAGTTAGCATTTACGGAGCACTAACTATGCTCCAGACACAATTCCAAGCATATTACATTTGATCCTCCCCAAAAAACCTACAAAGCAGGTCTTATTATCATGTCCATTTTATGGATGGAAAAACTGGGGCGCAGAGAGGTTAAATAATGCGCAATAGAGTAAAGGGGCAGACCTGGGGTTAATCATGGACTCCCTGGCATTGCCCCCTTAGTGTCCTCCCCTCTGGACACACCACGTCTCCCAGGGCTGTCTCTGCCTTCAGCAAGCTTCTGGTTTAGCAAGGAAGTAAGCTGGCAACTCTACACCAGACAGGCAGGATGAAAATTATAAAAGAGTAATAGGTGGTGTAAGAGGAGGAGAGAGATCATCAACAATAAAAAAAGGGAAAGGATTACGAAGGAGAAGGAGGATTTATTTCATCAAGCCCGCCCATGAATTCCAGCAGTCAAGCGCGCTGTGTGAAGGGATGGGGCACGCATGCCAGGTTGGAAACAGTGTGAGCAGAGGCGTAGATCAAGTAACCACGTTGTGTTTGGGAAATGGCCAGGAAAGCTGGTTTGCCTGGAATGTAATAGTAGAAACACCGATGACAGTGATGAAAAATGCAATTCATACTTCCCATGCAGCGGGCACAAGTCTAAGCACTTTGCACTGACTTATTTAGCCCTCGCCACAGCCCCATGACGTGGGTGCTGTTGTATCTACATTTTTAAAATGAGGAAGCAAAGGCTGACACGGACAATTACTTGCATGAGGTCAGAAGGCTAGATGTAAGCCAGGTTCAAATCCAGGCAGACCGGCTCCTGCAGTGTGCTGCCCGCCTCTCCTCTGGAGGATTAGTGGAGCGTGAGTGAGAGCCACTTAGGAAAAGAGCCCGTGCTTCACAGACCTGGGTTCAAATACCCATTTATTAGTGATGTGACCTTGGGCAAGTGATGTTTCCATAGTTATAAAATGAAGACAGTACCACCTGCCTTGGACCGCTGTGAGGACTGGATAATGTGTATAAAGGACCCGATATGTACAACTGGAAGAAGGGTCTTGGGATGCTCGGTTTGGGAATAAATAGGCGATTCAGTACATGCTCTTAAAGGCCTTCTGCAAATGACAGGGTTGCAGCTGAGCGTGAAGAAAACTCATTGGAAAGTTTATTGGATGCCCAGGCTCTTAATTGGAATGTCCTAGACCTTCCAAGGAGTTTCAGAATCTGAGGTTTATCTTGTCAAAAATTACGGTATACCATCCAGGAATGCATCCTACAGAAACAGAGGCGAGCTAAAGGTAAATACACAAGGATGTATTATTTATAAGCAAATAAACAGGAACAACTCAAACATTTCTCAAAAAATAGGGTCTGGGTTGTATAAATGATGCAAGACATATGATGGAATGTTATAAAGACATTTAAAATATGGTTATGGAGGACTATGTGATGACTAAAAGCTCCTGGTGACTTATTAAAAGCAGCAGGTTATGGAGCAGTATATACAGCATGACCACATAAACATATAAATCCATGTACATGTTCATAAAAAACTGAAAAGCCATAAACTGATGTTGACAGTAATTCTTCACCAGTGGAGATATGGGTGTTAATTGGTCTCTTCTTCGTAAGTATTTTCCATTTTCCAAATTTGCAAAGGGAATGTTTATTACTTTTTATATTTAAAAGGTGGTTATATATGTTTTAATATGTTTCAAAACCTTGGATACATAGCTTTAATTGGGAAACTTTTAGTAACAATAATAAAGCCACCGGAGGGAAAGTGATTCTGAAACATATGTCTGGTCAGCTTGGCAGGTGCCCGGGTGTTCTGTTTTCCTTTTATACTTTTGTACTATGTTTGTTATTTCTGTTTTTAGGGAAGGGATTCAGAATATGAAAAAAATTTTAGATAAATAAGTTAGGTTAGCACAGGGAACTATATTCAATTTCTTGTAATAACATATAATGAAAAAGAATCTGAAAAAAAAGTATGTATATGTATAACTGAATCACTTTGCTGTGAAGTCACCTGAAACTAACACTGTAAATCAACTACACTTCAATAAAAAATAAAATTTACAAACTATATATACAAATCCTAACATAAATTAAAATTAAACAAACAAACAAACAAATAAATAAACAAATGTTAGGTCAAGTGCAAATACCGAAATCTGTTTTCTCGGCTAAACTTTTCAAGAACTGGGGCTTTCATCCTGGTCAGCCCGGGACGGGGTGCGCAGCCCAAATCAGCGCACTGATGTGAAGAGGCTGCGCACAGCGAAGTTTCTAAAAGGAGGCAGTAAAAGGCATTAGTTCTGCTGCCATGAAAACGGGGGAAGATGTAGGCTTCATCTTACTGCGGGCTTTCTCTCTGTTTCAGAAAATTAGTGTTACGGCAGAAAAAAACATTAAATTATTAAAGTCCATGCTTAAGAAGCTGAAGAGAGGTGTTTTATGAACACCCCTGTGACCATTAAATCCATTTGACTGTGGGCAGTGATTTTATTTTCTTAAACTCATGGTGACATGCTCCTTTGACTCATGCACACTGCTTTCTGAGGCAGCTCCCTGGTTTAAGAAGCACCTGGAATGGAAAGGAGAAGAAATAGCAAAGGAAGGCTTGCTCATCTGGAAAAAGGTCCCGGGGCCAGGAGTCCTCCTGATTAGCTATGCACATGTGCCAAGGGCTCTGCGGACTAAGGGATGCAGTTGTCATGGGGACGGGGGAGGGGGCTGCAAGGGAAATTAATGCCATCATGATGGAGGGTGGAGGTCTCACCTGTGTGGCTGTAAACTTTAGACTGGGATTAGATTGGAGGGTAGTCATTATAAACTTTCACTGGGGTTGCAACACTGATGTTCCTTTGATTTTTACTATAATTGTGTATTTCTCATACATTCCTTCCTGTTGTGTGGTGTATATTGGGTTTAAATTAAAGCAAATTTAAACTCCTTTCTTTTCAGGTTTTCCTTATATCCCTTGACAATTTAAGACATCCTGGGGGTGCCGAGACGGGGCTGGGTCTGGGTTGTTACGTTTGGAAGCGGTGGGTGAGATCCTGTGAGGGGGTGAGGTAATTCACGCCGAGCGCTTAGTAAAGAGAACAGAGAATACAAACAAGAAACATCCTGGTAGAAGCCAACCTCTACAGGGCAGCAGAGGAGAGGCTTGGAAAGAAAGCCAAGAGGGAGCAGCCAGAAAGGGGACAGCAGCTCAGGAGCACGGCAGCCAGCAGAGGACACAGGTCAGGAGGAAGGGAGAGACTGAAAATATGAACTGTCCCAGCGAGGCGAGGCTGCTGAAGGCTCCAGGTAGAGGCAGTGATGAACCTGGAAAAAACCTCAGCAGAAAGGTGGGGGCAAAACAAATGGCTGTGTGTGCTGAAGTGTGATGGGAGGTGGAGGTGAAACAGGGGTTGTGTTACCGCTGTGTGTGTGTGTATGCATGATTTTTTTTCATTAAAGCATTTTATGTAGGGATAAGAGCTGCAAAGAAAATAATACAAGATAAAGGGATAGATAATGATAAAATGGGGTGCTATTTTTAATGGAGGGCTCAGAGGAGGCCCCAGGACAGGTGACACTTGTGCGGAGAGCTGACTGTAGGGACGGAGTGGATCACAGACATCCGTGCAAAGGCCCCAAGAAGGAATCGCTGTGGGGGGGGGGTTGTTTTTGTTTTTGTTTTTGTTTTGTTTTTTGTTGTTGTTGTTTTTATTGAAGTACTGTCAGTTACAATGTGTCAATTTCTGGGGCACAGCACAATGTCCCCATCATGCATATACATACACATATTCGTTTTCATATTTTTCACTGTGTGTGTTTTTAAGTCGGTCTTATTGAAATACAATTTTATAACCAATAAAACTCACCAATTTTAAGTGTACATTTTGATGACTTTGACAAACGTATATACAATCATCCCTTGAGGTACCCTCTGAGGATTGGTTCCAGCCACCCCTCTCTCCACCCCTGGCAGGTGCTCAACTCCCTTATATAAAATGGTGGGGTTTTGGCACATAACCCCTATGCAATCCTCTGGGCACTTTAAATCATCTCTAGATTACTTATAATATCTAATACAATGTAAATACTATGTAAGTAATTGTAAACACAATGTAAATACTATGCAAATAGTTTCCTGTGTGGCAAATTCAAGCTTTGCTTTCTGGAACTTTCTGGAATTTTTTTTTCCAAATTTTTTTAAATAGAGGTACTGGGGATTAAACCCAGGATCAACTGTTGTCTCAGCAGTTTGCTCCTTTTTCCTCACTGAATAGTATTCCCTAGTATGAATATACCAAAAGGTGTTGGTCCATTCACCAGTTGATGGACATTTGGTTGTTCCCAGTTTGGGGCTATTATGAATAAAGCTGCTAGAAATATATGAAAACATGTGAACATTTTTTTTTCATTTCTCTTAGGTAAACACTTAGTAGAAAGATTTCTGGGAATAAGGTAAGTTTCTATTTAACTTTATAAGAAATTGTCAAACTGTTCATCGAAGTGGCTGTACCATTTTGCATCCCCTCCATTTTTGGTGAGAGTTCTACCAAAGATATCAAGTTTTGGCAAAGTTGCTATACATCTTTGCCAAAACTTGATATTGACAATCTCTTTACATTTAATTATTCTAATGGGCATGCAGTAGAAAATCACTGGGATTTAAATTTGCATTTCCCTCACGATGAATAATGTTGGCCATCTTTTCATAGGCATATTTATATATCTAATTTGGTGATGTGTCAATAAACATTTCACCCACTTCTTAATTGGGTTTTTTGTCTTCTTCTTATTAAAGTTGTAAAAGTTCTTTGTGAATTCTAGATTCTAATTCTTTAGTTGTATGTTTATAAATGTTCCCTCCCAGGCTGTAGCTTGCCCTTTCATTTTCTTAACAGCATTTTAAAAATAGCAATATCTGTAATTTTGGGGATGTTTAACTTATTCTTTTACAGTTCATGATTTTTTTGTCCTAAATTTTTTTTTTTGCTCAACCCAAATTATAATTTTTTCCTGTTTTTCCTTCTAGGAGCTTCCTCTATGACTTTATATCTTAGGTTCAGGTTTATTACCCAATTTGGATTAATTTTGAATATGGTCTGAGGTTCATCTTTATATGACGTTCAAGTATTTGTCAGACAGATAATCCACTCCCCATTGAATTGATATCTTTGCCAAAAATCAATTCAGCATATACACATGGTTGCCTTTCTGGTCTCTATTTTTTCCCCTTTGATCTAATTATTGATTTCTGCAGTTGTATTTTAAATCAGTTGAGAGGAAAAAAATGAATTTGAAACAAAAAAACATGTATATTGTCTTTTATTTGCGTATATAGTTACCTTTGTTCCTTCAAGCTGATTTGAGTCACTGTTTAGAGCCCTCTGATCCCAGCCTGGAATGCTCCCTCCAGTAGTTCTTGGAGGAGGGGTTGGCTAGAAACAAATTCTCTCAGGTTTTATTGCATGTGAATGTCTTAATTTTTCCTTCACTTTGGAAGGCTTGCTCGGCTGGATTTAGAATTCTTGATTAATCTTTTTCTTCCAAGATTTTGACTATGCCATCCCACCGCCTTCTGGCCTCCATGGTTCCTGATGAGAAGTACACTGCTGATCTTTGTGAGGCTCCATACTCATGAGTTGCTTAGTTTTTGACACTTTCATGAGTCTCTCTTTGTCTTTGACCTTCAGTGGGGTGACTATGATGTGCCTAGCTGTAGATCTCTTTAATTTATCCTACTTGAAATTTGTTGAGCTTATTGAGCATGTAGCTTAATGTTTTGCATCAAATTTGGGAAGTGTTCAGCCACTATTTCTTCAAATATTCTTTCTGCCCATTTCTCTCTCTCCTCTTTTCAGAACTCCCATCATACGTATGTTGGTATGTTTGATAGTGCCCACAGATCTCTGAGACTCTGTTCATTTTCCTTCCTTCATTTTTCTTTCTCTTCCTCAGACGAATAATCTCAATGGACCTATTTTCAAATTTGCTGATTCTTTTTCTGCTCAAATTTGCTGCTGAGCCCATTCAGGCCTTCATTTGAAGGAGTATACTCTTTGATTCTCAAATTTCTAATTTCTATTTGTGTGTATATACACATATAATTATAGTAGATATATACACATATGATTTTTATCTCTTCCTAGTCTCTTTGTTGAAACATTGTTCTCACACTTTTCTTTAGCTCTTTATACATGATTTCCTTTAGTTCTTTGAACATATTCAAAATATCTGACCTAAAGTTTTGTCTAGTAAGTCCAAAGTCTGGACCCCCTCAGAGATAATTTTCTATTGACTGATTTTTCTTTCCTGTGCATGGGGCATATTTTGTTTTTCTTTGCATCTCTCCAAACGTTTTGTTGAAATTATGTAACGTGGCACATCTGAAAGTCAGAATCACCCTCTCTTTAGGGTTTATGGTTGTTGATGTTTGTTTACTGACTGTTCTGAACTAATTCCATTGAGTCTATAGTTTGTAATCATGTATGTCCTCTGAAGTCTCTGCTTGGTTAGTTAAGAAGTCAGCTCATCAGAAATTTCCTTAAATGCCTGGAACCAATAAGCCTCCCAGGCTTTGCTGTGGGGCTCTGTGTGTATGTTGGGGGACACATTCAACTTGCAGCCAGACAGTGTACGTTTCTGCTTTGGTCTTCACTTGCTGCTTGCACACAGCCTCAAGGTCAGCCAGAGATGAAAGCAGAGAGCCTTCTCAGATTTCTCCTGAAGATGCACATAGATCTGAGCATGCACACAGTCCTCCATGGGCACGTGACCAACTAGATTCCCAGCAATAGGTCAGAGCTTTTCAAAGCCTCCTATGGACATCTCATTACTCAGCTTTTACTTTTAAGCTTTTGGGGAACTTATTCTTTGCCCCAAATGCTATATCACTGCCTCAGACAGCTGCAATGTTAGACAGTTGCTTGTGACTGCTTCCAGCAAACACCCCTAGGGAAAAGGCTTTGTGCACTGGGCAAGCTCCTAGTCAGGTTAAATAGAAATTTTATGAGTGGTCTCTTTCAGCGTACCATCGAATGGGTCAAAAAATGACAGTTCTCTGGGAATGAGGCTTGAGTCCCAACCCCATTTTGCCCCCTCTAGTGGCCACCAGGCTGCTGGCTTTCACTGTGATTGTGGGCTGTTTGTTTTCAGAGCTACTGAAGAGTTGGGGAAATGGGCATGAAAACTGGGGAGATTAAAATACCACAAAGCTTGAGATTCAGCTACTTTTCTTGAATAAAGGCTCCTCCATGTGCTGCAAGTTTTTGGTTAATTTCCAGAGCAAGAAAAAGTTGACTCTGACAAATTTTCCCGGTGGTCTCACCGCCATTATGGAAGAGAAGTTTTTGGAGGTTCTTCCTCTGCCATTCTTTCTGACATCCTGTCCCTTTGATCTACATGTTTGTCTCGGTACAGATGTCTCCTTGAACACTGCATCTTTAAATCTTAAAGCCATGTAGTGTGAATATTCCAACTTGGTTCTTATTTTTCAAAATTGTTTTCAGTATTCTAAGTCATTTGCATTTACCTATAAATTTTAGATGTGACTTGCCAGTGTTTATCCAATGAGCCAACTGGGATTTTGATTAGGGTTCTCTAAATCTATAAATCAATTTTGGGAAAAACGACACTAAAAAATATTGAGTCTTCCAATTCATAAACATGATATATCTCTCCATTTAGTTAGGTCTTCTCTAATTTTTCTCAACACTATTTTGTAGTCTTCAGTGTACAGGTCTTGAACATATTTTCCAAACTATATCAATAAATATTTAACTTTAATTGTTTATTGCTAGAGAAATATAATTTTATATATCAATATTGCTAAACTCACCTAAGAGTTTAGCTACTGGTTTTGTAAAATCATTAGTATTTTACACATATACAATCATGTCACATCATCTGTTAATACAATCAGTTTTGCTTTTTGCTTTTGACGTCTATGCATTTGACTTCTTTTTCTGAATATTCTGAACTGATAAGCACATCTGGTATGAAGTAAAATAGAAAAAGCAAGAGTAGATATTCCTGTCTTGCTCTAGATCGTAGAGGCGAAGCATTCTATTTTTTATCACTAAGTATAATTGTTAGATGTACCAGATTGAGGAAATTCTCTTCCATTCCTGCTTTCCATTCCAATCCATTTATTGCTGAGTTTTTCAAAACCATAAATGGGTGCTAAATTTTGTCAAATGCTTTTTCAGCATCTATTGAGATGATTGTACAATTTTTCCTTGTAAATCTGTTAACATGGTGAACTACATTGATTTTTCACATGTTAACCAAATCTTACTTTCCTGGCATAAACTTCACTTGGTAATGGTGTATTCTGAATTATATTACTAGATTTTACTTGCTAAATGTTTGCTAAGAATTTTTCCTATGTTCCCGGAGGGTATTAGTCTGCAATTTTCTTTTTTTTGTAATGTCTTTGTGTGGTTTTGTTATCAGGACAATATTAGCCTCACAGAATGAGTTGGGAAAATGTTCCCTCTTCTTTTTTTTTCTTAATTGAAGTATAGTTAATTTACAGTGTTGTATTTCTAGTGTACAGCCTAGTGATTCAGAGATATAGATAGATAGATAGATACATAGACATATTCTTTTTCATTACAGGTTACTACAAGCCATCAAATATGGTTCCCTGCGCTATACAGTAGGACCTTGTTGTTTATCCCTCTTCTATTTTCTTGAAGAGTTTGTATACAATTGGTATTATTCCTTTTCCAAATGTTGGGTATAATTCATCAGTGGAACCCCTGAGCCTAGAGGTTACTTTGTAAGAGGTTCTTTTTAGACATTTTTATTTAGAATGGTTTTCCAGCTGACATTGATACATTATTAATGAAAATCCATACTTTATTCCTTTTTTAACATTTTTTGTTGATTTATAATCATTTTACAATGTTGTGTCAAATTCCAGTGTAGAGCACAATTTTTCAGTTATACATGCACATATATATATATATATATATATATATATATATATTCATTGTCACATTTTTTTCTCTGTGAGCTACCATAAGATCTTGTATATATTTCCCTGTGCTACACAGTATAATCTTGTTTATCTATTCTACAATTTTGAAATCCCGTCTATCCCTTCCCACCCCTCGCCCCCTTGGCAACCACAAGTTTGTATTCTCTGTCTATGAGTCTGTTTCTGTTTTGTATTTATGCTTTGTTTGTTTGTTTGTTTCTTTTTTTTTTTCAAGATTCCACATATGAGTGATCTCATATGGTATTTTTCTTTCTCTTTCTGGCTTACTTCACTTAGAATGACATTCTCCAGGGACATCCATGTTGCTGCAAATGGCATTATGTTGTCATTTTATGGCTGAGTAGTATTCCATTGTATAAATATACCACCTCTTCTTTATCCAGTCATCTGTTGATGGACATTTAGGTTGTTTCCATGTCTTGGATATTGTACATAGTGCTGCTATGAACATTGGGGTGCAGGTGTCATTTTGAAGTAGGATTCCTTCTGGATATATGCCCAGGAGTGGGATTCCTGGGTCATATGGTAAGTCTATTCCTAGTCATTTGAGGAATCTCCATACCGTTTTCCACAGTGGCTGCACCAAACTGCATTCCCACCAGCATTGTAGGAGGGTTCCCTTTTCTCCACAGCCTCTCCAGCATTTGTCATTTGTGGATTTTTTGAATGATGGCCATTCTAACTGATGTGAGGTGATACCTCATTGTAGTTTTGATTTGCATTTCTCTGATAATTAGTGATATTCAGCATAGTCTTGGAAGTCCTAGCCACAGCAATCAGGCAAGAGAGAGAATAAAAGGGATCCAAATTGGAAAAGAAGAGATCAAAGTGTCACTATATGCCAACAACATGTTACTATATATAGAAAACCCTAAAAGGTCCACACAAAAACTACTAGAGCTGATCAAAGAATTCAGCAAGGTAGCAGGTTACAAGACTAACGTTACAAAATCAGTTGCATTTCTTTACACTAATGGTGAATCAACAGAAAAAGAAAGTAAAGAAACAATCCCCTTTAAAATAGCACCTGAAGTAATAAAATACCTAGGAATAAATCTAACCAAGGAGGTGAAAGAATTATACACAGAAAACTATAAACCATTGATGAAGGAAATTAAAGAAGGCTTTAAAAAATGGAAAGATATCCCATGCTCCTGGATTGGAAGAATCAATATTGTTAAAATGGTCACACTGCCCAAGGCAATCTACAGATTTAATCCAATCCCTGTCAAATTACCCAGGACATATTTCACAGAACTAGAACAAAACATAATAAAATTTACATGGAACCGTTAAAGACCTAGAATTGCCAAAGCATTACTGAAGAGAAAGAAAGAGGCTGGAGGAGTAACTCTCTCAGACTTCAGACAATACTATAGAGCTACAGTCATCAAGACAGCATGGTATGGGTACAAAAACAGACATATGGACCAATGGAACAGAACAGAGAGCCCAGAAATGAACCCACAAACTTTTGGTCAACTCATCTTCAACAAAGGAGGCAAAAATATACAATGGAATAAAGGCAGTCTCTTCAGCAAATGATGTTGGGAAAACTGGACAGCCACATGTAAAGCAGTCAAGCTAGAACACTTCGTACACCATACACAAAAATCAACTCAAAATGGATCAAAGACTTAAACATAAGACAAGATACAATAAACCTCCTAGAAGAAAATATAGGCAACACATTATCTGACATACATCTCAAGAATGTTCTAGAACAGTCTACTCAAGCAATAGAAATAAAAGCAAGAATAAACAAATGGGACCTAATGAAACATACTTCACTCTTATTTAAAAATTTTTTACCTAATGTCCTTTTTTGTTGTTTTTCCAGATCATCTAGGGCACACAATACTTCTAGTCATCGTGTCACTTTAGGGTCTTTTTGGTTGTGACAGTTTCTAAGACTTCCCTTGTTTTTGATGATCTTGAATTTTTGAGGAGTACTGTCCAAAGTGTTGTCCAGAATGTCTCTAAACTGAAGCTTATTTGATGTTTTTTCATGATTAGACTGGGGTAGTGAGTACTGGGGAAGAAGACCACAGAGCTGAAGTACCACTCTTATCACATGATACTGAGGATACATCCTATTAACATAATTTACCATTATTGATACTAACTTTGATCACCTAGCTGAGAACTGATTTTCAGGTTTCTTCACTGTAAATTTACTAATTTTTCTATTAGGAAGTTTGAATGATACATTTAATTTCATTAATAGATAAAGGGCTATCAATAACTTATTTCTCAAGTTAGGTTTCTGTTTTTCACGGACGTTGTCCATTTTGTTTAAGTTGCTGAATTTATTAACATAAATTGTTCATACTTCTTAATGTCCTCTGCATGTCTATAGAATCTAGAATGGTGCTCCTCTCTCATTCTTAATAATAGTAATTTGTGTCTTTTCTCTTTTTAATTTTTTCTGTATCTTTTCTTGTCTTTTTTATGTCTTATTTATCAGGTGGACTCGGGGGTTATAAATTGTATAGATCTCACGGAATTAGCTTTTGGTCTCATTGGTTATTTTCTATTGTTATATTTTCCAGTTTATCCATTTCTTTTTTATCTTCACTGTTTCCTTTTTTCTTGGCCTTAATTTGCTCTTCCTTTTATAGGCTGTTCAGAAGGAAGCCTCATTCTTTGATTTTTGGAGCTATTTATATCATATAAGTATATGATGCTATAAATTTCCCTCTAAGTACTGCTTTAACTGAAACCAACAAATTTTGCTGTGTTATATTTCCATTTTTAATTGGTCAACTGTCTTCTAATTTCCCTTGTGACTTCTTCTTTGGACTATTTAGAAGTATGTTGTTTAATTTCCAAAGTTTTCTGTGTTCCTCATTCAATTGTGTTGATCCAAATTTCCATCTGGTAGCATTTTCCCCAAGAAGAATTAACTTCCTGTAATATTTCTTATGGTAGGTTTGGTGGTGATAAATTGCTCATATTTTACTATCTGAAAAAACTTTTATTTCCATTTCACTTCTGAAAGCTATTTTTTCCTGGGTATGAAATTCTAGATTGACAGTTTTCTTTGTTCAGTGCTTAAAATATGTCATTCCATTGTCATCAGGCTGACATCGTCTCCAACAAGAATTCTTCTGACATTCTTATTTTTCTTTCTGGGTGTCTTTTTCTTTTGGCTGCTTGAAAAATTTTCCCTCTATCTTCAGTTTTCAGCAATTTAATTATGGTGTTCCTTCATGTAGTTTTCTTTGTTTCTTCTGCTTGGGTTTCATTGAGATTCTTGAATCTATGGTTTATAGGTTTCATCAAATTTGGAAAAATTTTGGCCATTGTATCTTTATTTTTTTCTCTCTCTTTTCCATTCCTTCTAGGACCCTGCTTACATGTTTATCAGACTGCTGGATATTTTCTCACATATCACTGAAACTCTGGAGGGTTTTTTTTTTTTTCCAATCTTTTTTTCTCTCTGTACTCAATTTTGAAGAGTTTCCATTGCTATGTCTTTACATTCACCAGTATTTCTTCCTGCTACATCTAATCTACTGGTAACTCTAGTGTGTTTTTCATTTCAGATATTGTATTCTCCATCTTCAGAAGCTCCATTGCATTTCTCGCCTTGTCATATTTGTCTTTTCCTGCACTTTCTTGAACAGGGGAGCATATTTATAATTCTTAATATCCTTGTCTGCTATTTCTATCATTTCTGTCATTTCTGGGTCTGTTTCTATGGGTTATTTTTTCTCCTAATAATAGGTCATATTGTCTTGCATTTTGCATGCCTCACAACTTTTGGTTGGTTGGTGGACATTGTGATTTTCACATTTTTGGGTGCTAGATTTCTTTCATGTTCCTTTAAAAGATATAGAGCTTAGTTACAGGAGGCTGTAAGCTCCTTGGATTATCTTTGCTCCTTTCATGCTTTGCTGTTAAGCTCTCTTAGGGTGGGTCTGGAGCAGTCTTCAGTCCAGGTCTAATACATCCCAGCTACGAAGGAGGCATCTTCCTCAGGACTGTACCTGATGTCTTGTGTATCACAAAGGCTGTCCAGGCTGGCTGGCGGAAACACAAATTATTCTTATCTACATATGAGCTCTAAGAATATTTAGCCTTCTCTCTGCAAGGTTCTTTTCTGAGATTCAAGTAACTTCCTTTTCACAAAGCGGCAGATCAGTATTCATCTAGACACTTGAGTGGTTCCTTCTACAGATATCCAGAACTCTTCTCTGTTCAACTCTATTTTTTTTCTTCACTATTCTGTCCCACAAATTTTAGTATCCTTGCCTCCCCCTCCCCCATTCTGGTCTCTTTATCCTGAACTCAGCCTGATCATCAGACGATTTGGGAACCCGCTCCCTGCCATACAGTGTCTCCAGGCACTAAGACAGAGCAATGTAGGGCTTACCTCACTTCCCTTCTCTCAGAAATATCAATCATGAACTGCCTGTTGTCTAGTGTCTGGAAAACGTTTTTAAAATATTTTTGTCCAGTTTTCTCTGACCTTTTCTTAAGGCATGAAGGTAAATCCAGTCCCTGTATCCTATCATGGGATGAGGAAGAAGTCTATGTTATTCTTTTAAGACATTTTGTAGGGGGGTAGGAACACTAACTTAAATTTTAGACAGAATCAAGGGAAATTTTTTCTTTCTGCTGGAAAAGATATTTCCTTCTGCCGTCAAGAGAGAACAAACCATTAGCGTTAAAGGCTGTAAGTGAAAGAAAAACAACTATTTTCTCTCCTCTTACAACACTTCTGACACTGTGTGGGGGGTGCTGGGGAGGCACAGAGCGGCTCAATTCTTACAGTAACTACCTGGAGTTAGCATGGACCCCCAGGTTAAGGGCTCAGTCCCACAAAACTGTCCCCAACTTGGGACACCGATCATAAGTCCCAGGTTGTGACCTGTATTTCTGGCCAACCAGCTATAAATCAGGGCTTCCACAATTCCTTCCTTTTGTTCAGTCATTTGCTAGAACAGCACACAGAACTCAGGGAAACACTTACTTACATATTTTATGCATTATGAAGGATACAACTCACGAAAAGCCAGTGGAAGGGATGGACGAGACGAGGTCTGAGATGGGGGTACACAGGGCTCCCACACCACCTCCAGGCGCACCACCCCTCCAACACCCCTGTGTGGTCAGGAACCTGGACGCTCTCTCAACCCCCTCAATTAGGGTTTTCATGGAAACTTCATGACATCATGATTGATTAAATCACTGGCTATTAGTGATCAACTCAACCTCCAGCCCCTCTCCCCTTCCCACGAGTGAGAGGTGGAGCTGAAAGTGCCAGCTTTCTAATCCCATGGTTGGTTACCCTGGCGAATAAATAGTCCCCCATCCTTAGATGGCGTGCCCAAAGTCACCTCACTAACAGCAGCTCAGGTGTGGTTGAAAGGGGCTTGTTATGAATAACAAAAGACGTGGCTTTCAGCTTTATCACTCCACGCCAAATATTCCAACAAAAGATGCTCCATTGCCCTTACTGCTTAGGCGATTAGAAGGGTTTTAGGAGCTCTGGCCAGGAGCCAGGGACCAAGACCAAAATATTATCTGTTTCTTACTATCTCACAGTATCACGGCAATACTGGGTGGAAAGTTCCAAGATGCTCACTTCAGGTGACATTTATTTTCTCTGCGATGTGGGAGGTACAGTAATCCGGTAAAAATGGTGTAAGATATAAGGTTCAGAGAGCAGCTAGTAGAGGCAAGGAGGGCCAAGTCGAGCTAACCAGGGAAGAGAAAAGAAATGGGTGACCAGGTTAGAGGACTCATGTTGGAAAGCATACATTTGTAATGATGCTAATCAAGGAGCAAGGTAACTTGAGTGGCAGGAGGAGGCCCCGTGTGAAAGTGTGAAATGAGGTGCTTGATCATGCGACCACGGCGCCACAAACCCAAGGCTCACAGACATTGAGCACTGATGGAAATCACTGCTCAGGGCTTCTACAGCCACCAGATAGCATCCAAGCAAGGCTGATGCACCATTGGTGGAAGGGGCTGCATTTTCAGCCCCATCGCTGGGTCTGGCTGTAAAGCCTTCCCCAGATTCTTGGCTCCTGTTACTCTATTAAAAATAGTGAAACATTCATACATGGTCAGACGTTGAGGTCAGAACCACACCTTTAACCCTTGGGAAAGAGCACCCCCCGGGGAGGGCATGGGGTGGGGGGTGGGGGGTGGGGCTTTCAAAGAGGCACTGTTTGAAGAGGCCAGTTGGCTTCACCTGAACTGACCACACAAGAGGCCTTTCCTCTGGACCTTCTTTGCTGGCAGTTTTCACCAGCTTAAGCCCTGGATTTGTCTTTGGTCTCTGTTTAGTACCCAAGGTTTGCCCAAATTTTATATCCAAGTGTGGGAGTGGCCCCAGCCAGGTCTCCATTCATTCCTTCACAAGCTGAGGTCTAGCATCCCTTCAGAGCCTCTTTGCATGCATTAGTAAAAGGTGTCTCTTTTTGTAAATGTGCATAGGGGATCCCATGGAGGTCCCTAGCTTAACAAGCAGAATGAAGTTAGAGCTCAGCCCCCACCCACCTCCTCGGCCGGCCACACTGTTGCAGTGTGTAACCCCCGCAACTGTCCACAGCTGCCACACACCCTTGATCTTCTTGCCTTGATTTCCTAACTCCTTCCTTGATATTAACAATTTCTAGTGGCGTCACCTGCCAGGCAGGGTCCTGGCCTCTCAATTTGCTGCTTTCTGTAGGTCAGTACAGTTGCCCTTTCAGGATGGCCCCGGTTCCACCCAGGTGTTAATCCCTGAGCCAGTGATGGTCGGGGCAGGTTGTCCTAGGAGAACCTGCCTCTCCCTGGGGGTGTGGGATCTAGTGTCTGCCAGTGTCTTCCATCCAGGCTATCTGAGGCAACCTGAGTTCCTGGGACCCTTGGGGAGCTGAGCTGTGGCTTTCCCACCCTCCCCACCACTGGCTGTCCATCCACGTGACCAGCCAGGCCTTCCGTCCTTCTGTGCTCCTGCTGGTCACTCTCATGTCCAGGAGAGCCTGGGCCATGCCCTTCGAACCACGCTGATCAGCCAGGCCTCGTTCTGACCTTTCACCCGGATGCTGCCAGACATCCTGTGACCCTGAGACTGACCCGCAGGTGTCTTTTCAGGACATCTTCATTCTCCTGACCTCAGTGTTTAGTTAGGGATCCTCTCCTGCTCCTCGGGTCCATCCCAGTGCCTGGGAACACCGACACATGGAACCATGAAAGTCCAATGTCAAACTTTAGAGTGGTTCTTTGAGAAAGTTTTGGTGGGAGAACGGTCTGAAGTTGATGGCCAAAAACGAGGCCTGGAAAGGGGCCAAGATAATATTTCTCAATTGTGTCCTGTTGATGAAAAAGATTAATCAATGATTGACCTAAGAAAGAAATGGACAATTTTATTGTGGCTAACCTGAGGATTATAACCCGGGAGAAAGTCTTTCAGAAAGCTCTGAGGACTGTTCTGCTCATTAGAGGTCAAAGTGCAGTTATGCAGTGTTTGAGACAAAGGCTTATACAGCAACCAGATCTACGTGTATAAAGCAAGTAGTAGGTCACCACGAGCCTTTACAAGATTAAGAAGGAAGGTTATGGGGGGAGGGTATAGCTCAGTGGTAGAGCGCGTGCTTAGCACACACGAGGTCCTGGGTTCAATCCCCAGTACCTCCATTAAAAAAATGTATGTGTATGTACATAATTACTTACCCCACCAAAAAATGAAATAAAAATTTAGCAAAAAAAAAAAGATTCCCAAATAAAAAATTTTTTTTGGAAAAAAAAAATGAAGGAAAATTATCTCCTAAGGAGTTATCTGAGGAATGGGTCCCCGGTGACCCTTCACAAGACTGAGAAGGAATGTTGTCACTTAAGATACATAACACACATTAAAGGGAAGGGAGGAGACCCAAACGGGCACAGAAAAATTCAATGCTTAAATTTCTCTTGTCTTACCATAAAATAAGAATTTTATTTCATCGCTCCTATGAAACACTCGTTACACAGAGCATTTTATGGGTAAAAAAAATAAGAATTTGATCAAATATATTTGAGAAATCCAGAATTAGAAGCAGCTAAATAGATTCCTTTGTTGCAGGACTTCTCAGGGCTTTTAGTGTGCAAATACCTGTACTGTACCTGCAGAGGGGATCGGAGCGCAGCACCTCCCGAGCTGATCTGATTACAGAGCACGTCCCAGGGCCAGCGCTGTGCAGAATACTCTCAGGGAAAGGTGGCCTGCGGATCCTTCCCTGTTTCCCATCATTGTTTTATCAGGGATTGTTGCCTGGGACTCCTCAGGTGAGGGGGGAGCCTGGACCCCTCTGTGGTCCTGTCAGCTGCTGGTAAAGCTGAGAAAGCACCACAGGAGACGCCGGCTGCTGCTGGCTCTGGGCGCAAACCGCTCAGCACCTGGTTGATCAGCGTTTAACACGCAGGATTGATTCTCTCACTTTTGCATTCTCAAACCTGCTGGAACAACGCTGTTCTTGAAATATGCTAATGTTTCCCTTTGAAACAACTGCCCTGCTCATTTCAAAATGATGGGTTTTCTCTTTCAGCCCTTTTATTGAGCTCTCTTTGATTAAAGATGTCTTTTTAAACAGTTCTCAGCTCTCAGCCCCACCCCACCAATGAAAGAACATGACCGGGAGGAGCAGCTTGGAAAGAATGAGCCACGACTTCCACCCCAAGCCACGTGCTCAGCGGAGCCGAGGGAGAGCCTCTTTCTACATCAAAACAGGGCTTCCTCCTGGCGCCGCTCCATCTTTAACGAGCAGGTGAGGGCTCTGCTTTGTGGGATGAAGATGCTCTGTGGTGACTGATCTGTCAGGAGAGAAGTGGTCACAGTGGGATGAAGGGTATTTGGAGAAAGCTGGAGGCCCCAGTCCTCAGCAGCGAGCAACGGGCTGAAAAAAGAAACCAGAAAGTTGAGAAAACATGCATTGAGTTCAGGTTTTCATAGTGCGAGTTCTCACAGAACAGAGTTCTAGGTGGAGCGGGCTTCAGACACCAGGGAGGCGCTGGAATTAGGAACTTCGAGGGGCCAGTCATTCAGGAGCCTCTCTCTGCTGCTGGATGCACCGGGGCTGCAGGGAGAGGATGCCCAGACCTGTGAGGTGGGGCTGGCCCTCCTCTGACGGAACCGCTCAGGAGATGGACAGGTACAGGGATAATTACCGCAGAGGAACAGATATGAAACATGTGAGCGTGCTGTACCCAGTGGGCAGATAGAGCTCAGACGAGAAAGAGCTCCCGGGGGTTGGGTCTGTAGCAGGGTTTGTGCCAGAGGCCACATTTGAGCTGGATTTCAGGTTTCATAGGCAGCCATGTCATGACACTTCTTGTCACCTCCCTAGCCTCCACTTCCCACGTTTTCACTTCCTAACAGAACAGTGACTTAATTCTGGCATTTACCTCTTGCCAACACAGTCCGTGGGCTTCCGGAAATGTTTAACTCTTGTTAAGCCGTTCCCTTGGTGACATCATTGTTTCGGTTGCGGAGTATGGCCTCTGTGGGTCCAATCAGGGTGAATTTCTAGAGTCCTGCTTGGGATTCTAGGGCAGGAGCACTGTCTCCGCCATTGGATACCACTGAGAAAAGTCTTTCTGCATAAGGGAGCCATCCCACAGCCCCAGGGGGAGCCTCCGAGGTTGGACAGCTAACTGGAGAAACGGAAATGGTCTTTGATGCTGTCCCTGAGCCTCTGATGTTAAACCGGAAGCCCTTCTGTGTCGTCAGTCAATGGAGCTCTCGCTGGCTAGTGTAAAGGACATAAAATCGTAGCGTATGCAGAAGGCCAGCACGTGGCGGGAAACTGACTCTAGGCTGCACGTACAGGCACAGCTCCCAGTACTCACCCATCTGCAGAACTGGTGTGAAGGGCACCTGTTACATCCATCAACCCGGGGCGCCTCTGCCCTGGCCAGCAAAGCGGGTGCCCGACCCCAGCCTGCTCCACACACAGGTGGCTTCAGATAGGGACCAGCTCAGCCAGGGTGGTCCGGGACTTTGCCAGTTTTTACCACCGATAACCTCACACACCATCCGTGCCAGGCAAACCAGGACAGCTGGTCACCCTCCCATCCAGTTGAAGCTTCAGGAGAGCCCAGCTGATTGGCAGAACCCACGGCCACCTGGCAGTAAGAGGCCCGGGCCTCTGTGTTGAAAAGGTGTGATTCCCAGTGTGACTGACCATCAAAATGTGGGGAGGATGTTTGAGCAGCCAAGACTGACCAATGTACACTTAGCCGCCATCGCCAGCCTTCCCAGGTCAGTGAGCAGTAACCTTTACCACTTCTAACCTGGCTTGCAGCCAGAGCATCCTACCTGATCCAGGAGGCTTTCGGCAGCTCCTGGGAGAGAACGTTTGAGCTGGTTGGGAGAGGACGCCCGAGTGTTTTTTTAGTGGTAGGTAACATGTTTACTGTGTGCACGGCAATTGGAGGTCTGACGACACAATCAGTACTATGGTCTCGTGTAACTCAAAACCGAAACGGTCTGTGTTTGAATTGTCAAATGGTGTGTGTAATGTGCTGCTGTGTACAGAGCGGCAGTGTCCATTATGGGTGCCAAAAACCGTTCTGATGGCAGCTAAACCCTGAAGTGGTCTTTGAGTACTTGGAATAAGTTTGATTTGAGAAAAGGGGGAGGCAGGGCACATGGCTAGGGCTTCCCTCATAGGAGTGCGGATTTAACCCATTTTACCTTGGGGCGCTGGGACAAAGGAGTGAGAAATAGTTGAATCGACAGAAAGGGAGAGCAATAAAATCATTTTATTTATTAAATGAGAGACAGGATTTAATGCTTTAAGCCTCAGTGAGAAAGAGCCGTGCATTCCTTCCATGAATAGGGTATTTTGGCTCCAGCAGCAAGGTCCAGATGACAAAGAACTCCCTGAACACAGATCTCCATGAACCAGGGCGTGCATGGAGGGGTGGTACAGGAGGTGGGGGGTCTCATGAATCGTTTATGAAACCGTCTCCTGTGCGTCCAGCATGTGGAGGAGTCTTCTCAGTGTCACTTACAGTTGCTGCTGAAATACATGTGACACGACACATCCCCTGCAGGTCTGGGCAGGGAGCCCGCCAGCGTGCCCTGCAGCCACGCGCTCCTTCCAGGTTCTTCTAGTGGGACAGCAACAGCTGGCCTCCTGCCTGCTGCCGGACAGCCACGGCCACGGTGGTGGAGCCAGCCGCCGGGGAATGTCGCACACCCACCCTCGGGGGCAGATGGGCTGAGGGGCAGATTAGCCATGCTACTTGCAAAATAGCTCACCTCTCAGGTGAGCCCAGGTGAGTTTCGGGTCTCCTGGAGAGGCAGGCAGGACAGGCGGTATGACACTCATTTCGGAGATGAGTGAACTAAGATTCCACGGGAGTGTTACTCACCCCTACCACGTGTTTTTGTTTGTTTTTTTTTTAATAGAGGCTCTGGGGATTGAGCCCCGGACCTGATACGTGCTAAACATGTGCTCTGCCACTGAGCTCTGTCTTCCCCTAAATCCCCCAGCTTGGTGAGTGTGACAAGGCCCTATAAGAAGAGATTTGTCCCTGGTGACTCTGCCTGTCGCATGTTAGAGGCAAAGAGAGGAAGCAGAATCGTTTGTTCAATTTGTTCAATTTCAACCATCAAAAAACAAAGTCAATCATTTTAAAATGCCTGAATATTCCCAAATATCCCCCTTCTTCGGGCAGATTCATTTCATCCCGTAATGGACTGGTGTCTGCTGGAGGGCTGAGCTACTTGGTAACTGTATACCCTGTGGCATTTTTTTTTCTTTTATTCTATACAGAAAAAAACTAAGTTGCCTGAAGTTGCCCGTTGTATTCAAAGGAAGAAATACCAAAGCAAGTTACTTGTATCAGTGCCTTGGGCGTGTCCGAGGCCCCACGTGTTTCCCTGCGGTCTGGCCTCACTTATGCAGTCGCGTTCGATAGAACGTGACCTAGTCTACATTGTCTCGTCAGCAGAATTTTCGTCTTCTTTTTCGTACGTTTCTCACCCTCCCAGAGCCATCCAGATCCGCTTTGCTTTCCTCACCGGCTCCCATCTGCTCTGCACAGGGACTATTTCTGTCTCCCTGCAAGCACCCAGCTCGGCCCCGGCCCACCCCTCACTAGCAGGCTCCTTGGACCTCTTCCTACGTAGACCCTCTCCACGGGCATCCTGGGATGGACCCTTCGGTCATGTTTGTATTCCACGCTCTTAACTGTTTGGGGAGGCGGGTGAATTCTACGCAATCTAGCCAGTTGGATTTTCAGTTCCTGGGGATCTGGAATTGAGCCTCGGAGATCATTCCTAAAATCTGTGAGATGTAGGACTGAGCCAGGAGGGCCGTGCTTGGCCCACCAGCCCCGAGGTCGAGGGAACAGCTACTTTAGAGATGCATGAAGCACAGAGCAGAACCCGGGGGCGCTGAGAGTCGGCGGGGAAGCTGGGTCTTGGGGCATCTCGATTCGGAAAGCCAGCCCCTTCGCAGCCTGGCCAGACTCCCAGTCCTCGCCCTTTTCTGCTTATGCTGGGGACGGGGTTCTGTGTCTTGTACCCTTAACCACTGCTGCACCCAACCTCACTCAATTTGGTGGCAAGATCTGGCTGAGAGCATCTTCTGACTCTAGCCTTGCCATCTGAAAAGGACATTTGATCTAATCTGATCTCTATGTGTTACAGCCTAAATCATGTCCCCCCGCAAATTCACATACAGAAGTCCTAACCCTCAGTTCCTCAGAATGTGACTGTATTTAGAGACAGGTCTTGAAAGGGGTGATTAAGTTAAAAAGAGGCCATCAGGGTGGCCTCTCATCCAATCTGACTGGCGTCCTTATGAACGAGGCGAGGAGGATGCAGACCCACAAGATGTGAAGACACAGAGGATGGTGATCCACACACAAAGGAGACAGGCCTCAGGAACAACCAGCCCTGGCGACACCTTGACCCCAGACTTCCAGCCTCCAGAACCCTGAGCCAGCATCCATCTAAGTGGTGGCCCCGGCAGACCCAATACCATAGACCTCCATCCTCCTGGCCTGGGGTTTGCTCACGCCCTTCCTCAGGGCCCACTCCCTGCCCCTCAAGGAGTCGCTGCCCCTCCCGTGTGCCTGGGAGACGTCCCCTACCCAGGCTTCTCTGCTCCGTCTCACCCCTCAACTTCCTTACTCAGGTGACGTGCTGGGTGGTGACCAGGCACAGCTTCCATTTTCTCTCCATTCTTTTTTTATTGAAATACAGTTGATTTACAATGTCGTGTCAATTTCTGGTGTACAGCAGAGTGATTCAGCCACACATATACGTATATACACACTCGTTTTCATATTCTTTTTCATTATAGGTCACTACAAGACATTGAATACAGTTCCCTGTGCTGTACAGAAGGACCTTGTTGTTTATTTTTAGTAGGTAGTGTCTGCAAACCTCAAACTCCCAATTTATCTCTCCCCACCCCCTTTCCCCCCTGGTAACCATCAGTTTGTCTTCTGTGTCTGTGAGTCTGTCTCTGTTTTGCAAATAAATTCCTTTGTGTCCTTTTTTTCCCTCCTTTTTAGATTCCATCTATAAATGATATCAATATGGCATTTCTCTTTCTCTCCATTCATTTTTAACCTCCTTCCTCCCGCCCCACTGCCCCAGCGGAGTAGGCACCAATGACTTCAGCAGCATAACGCTGTCCTCAGCTGGGCCTGATCAGTAGACCGTGGCCGACATTCTCACGGAGATGGCTGGTCACCTTGCCTCCCAGTCCAATTTCCCTTACAAACCCTCCGTCACCAAACACACTGTTAGTGTCCGGACTCCTGACTCTCCCATCACCCCATTTCTTTGCTCCTCTTTGCTGCAAAACTCCAAGGAGTTCACTAAATTCTCTCCTTCCACTTCCCCCTTCCCATCCTCTCTGTTTTTATTTGCTGTTAGATTTTCAGCTGTATTCTATTGCATTTCACTTTTAAGGAACTTTAGAGAGTCCAGAGCTCGGTCCGTGACCACCTGTTCCCCACCCCACTGGCTTCCTGGGTGTTCTCAGCCGTCCCCCTGTGCCCAGGACTCACCCGTCCATCTCCAGCTCACACCGCTTCCTCAAATCCCGACACACGTCCCACCGCTACTTGATGTCTTCCTCTGGGAGCCCATGAGAGATCTCAAAATCAACATACCCTAGGGGGAGGGTGTAGCTCAAGTGGTATGAGCATGTGCATAGCATGCATGAGGTCCTGGGTTCAATCCCCAGTCCCTCCTCTAAAAATAAATATGCTGAATTAAGTCCCCCTCTAAAAAAAACCTTTTTAAAACAACGCACCCTACAACCAACTCCTGATCATTTCTCGGTGGGTATAGCTCAAGTGGCCCTACCTACCACCTTCCCTCCTCTGCTGCGGGCAGCTCAGGGCAGAGTCCTTGGGGTCCACCTTAGCTTCCTTCTTTCTCCCATTCCCCCACTTTCCACCTGCAGGCAGTCTCCTTGGTTCTCCCCTCAAATCACCCGAGGCTGACCCTTCTCACCTCCTCTGGTGTTCCCACTGCGGTCTGAGCCACCATCCTGTTTCAGTTCCTTCCTGAAAGGTCTTTCTGGACCTGCCCTGCACCCAGGAATCGAATCTCAGCATCCATCATGTCTCTCTCCTGCCCCAGATTCCGTTCCACTCAGAGTAGAAGCCAAGAGCTTATGGTCGCCCCTGGGGTCCCACACTCTCAATTTGCTGTGACCTTTGACCCATCTCTGACCTCTTTCCCCTCACTCTCAGTTTGCTCCAGCCACACTGGCCTCGCTCTGTTCACCCCGCAGGCCAGACAAGCCCTGGGGGTGCATTGGCTGCTCTGGCTCCTGCTTGGAATGCCCTCTGCCAGGTGCTCACTGGCTAATTCTCTCATCTCCATCCAGTCTGGGCTCTGTGGGGCCGCCCACCTGAGCCCCTTGTGTCCCCTGTTGTAACCCAAGCTCCTAGAACAGTGCCTGGCACAAAGCATGTGCCTCTTAAATGGGCCGAAGAAGTCAGCAGAACTTCTCCCTGAAGTCCACCCACCATGGTCCTCCCTCCAGAAACATCCTCACCCGTGGAGACAGTGGCTGCGTCTCCCCATCTTATCCTTGAGAACGCCTCTCTCGGAGAGCCTACGCAAGTGCAGGCCCACCCCACCCCCCAGCAGTCTGCTCTCACAGGCGTGTAACCCCAGTACATCCTGAAGTCACCTTTTAAATTAATCTTTTTTAAAACCCTAAAATGCTGCTTTTAGTCTCTCACACACCCCATCCTCCAATGCCTGTTGGATCAAGTTCAGAACATTGGTCTGTGAGTCAGTCTCCAGCTACATACGGCCCCCATCCAGGGGCCGTCCCCACAGCTGTCTGCACATCTGCATGGTTGCTGCCTCCCTGCCAGTCACCTGCCCCACTTTTTTGGCCCCCCTCCTGGTCCACTCTTCTTCCCAGAATGTTCACACTTCGGACTAAATTATACTCATCCTTCAAAGCCCAGCTCAAACCCTCCCCCAAGACCCATCCCAGGCACTCCAGCCCACACTGACGCGTCTCTTCTCTGAATTCTCATAACCACAATTGAGGGCGGCTTCTGATTTAAAGCCAGATCAATGCAGCAGGAGATTAAGGACAGCAAACCTTTTTTCGTTTGGAAATCCAAAAGAGACTTTGACAGAAACCTGGCTTGCCCTCCATCACATATACTGCATTTTAAATTTTCCGGTGACCTCTTAATTGTCCACACCCAGCATCTGGCCGCTTTATTTACTGCTTTCTCATCTATTCTCGGTGGGTGTGCTCTGTCTTTCAAACAAGGCAGTAAGTTCCTTGAGGCTAAAAGCTGTTTTTATGCAGCGATACCTTGATTAGAAATTCTTCAGGAACAAGGCTCATTTATTCCAAGTTAACTATGTTCAAAAACAAAAACAAAACATCTTCATAAATCGTCCGAGGCAGAGCTGCTTGCTTCCAGCCGCATGTTGGAAATACTCCGGTGCGGTCTCTGCTGGTCTCTGTCCCTTCTGAAGTCAACACGGCTGGTCCTGGGCGGGTGTCGGAGTCTGCGAGGTTCACCCTGGATGCCTGGAGTCTTTCCTTCTCGTCCTCAGCCTCTGCAGTGCCACCTTCAGGACTCTTGGGCTCATCCTTACCCACCTCCAGCTTCCTAATCCCGCGACCTCATCCAGGGCGGAGGGTCCTTCCCGTTTACTGATGAATTGAAACTCACTTCCTCTGCAGTGTATACACCACACTAGAAGGTATGAGATTTTCCTCCGTGCTCTTCATGAATGTTTCCAGCCATCTAGAACTCAGCTTGATGGGGAAGGTGTAGCTCAGTGGTAGAGTGCATGCTTAGCATGCACGAAGTCCTGGGTCCAAACCCCAGCGCCTCCATTAAAAAGAAAAAAGTAGAACACACCTTGGAAAAAGTGCAGACTCAAAAACGTCTTTGGGGAATGGGTGACTCATCTCAATGGGAGTTTATACTTTGAACCTGTTATCCCCAATTATTCAATGAAACGCTCAGGAATTATCAATTATCTTCATGAAACGTTTTCCCTCCCTATGCCTTTTAAAGCGAAAATACCCCTGAAGGCCTGTTCAACCGATCCTGTAGGTGACCTGCCCGGGGCTAAGCTGATTTCCAGGGACTTCCTCATGGCCGGCCGCCTGCCCTGCGCACTGCCTGGTCCTGTGGCCGGGCCTCCTTCTCGGCGCCCTGTCTCATCACGTCTGCAGGCTCATTAGGGCTCCCTCTCCAGCCCTCTTCTCTCCAGGGCTCCCCCATCCTCATCCCTACAGAGGTCAAGACTTTCTCCAGTTCATTCTTAACATTGACCCAGCTCTGTGCTCGCCTCCTTCCCAGGAAGTCCACACGCACCGTGTCATCCACACACCCCGTGTCACAGGTGCGGCACGTCTGGCCCTCCTTGGGATCCGATTCAGGAATTTTCTTAGTTTAACCTCTCTTTCCTGGCATCCTGGAACATCCTATATTGTTCCTCTTTCTGGTTAAGAAGCTTCTGATAAAGACTCTCTTCCTGGAGCTGAAATGTCTTTGCTAACAGAGGTATGTCTGATTGAGGTGCTTTTTTAGAATCTCCCAAGGAATTAGACCCAGAGCAAAAAAATTTCATGGAGCTGAACTTAATCATTAGCAGCTTGAGGACAAGAACTGCATAGTGTATATTTTGGTTTCCCTTTCACTGTTTAGAGAAGTTTTAGGCCCGAGACAGACCTGTAATAAACACCTGTTGAATAACTGGTTGACTGACAGCCAGCCAAGGATGCCGGATGTTTCTGTCTGGCTAAGATGTCTGGGTTTTTTGTTTTTTTGTTTTTTTTTTTAAGGAAAAATCGTGATTATTTGCTCTGCAGTCATTCACCAGATTTCCCTCATTTTTTTTTCTAATTTAAATTCGTTTTTTCTTTATTCTTTCTTTTCTCCCAGCTTTTCATTTTGAATAATTTTAAATATAGATAAAGTTGCAAGACTAGAACAGTAGCCTTACGATGCTCTCCACCTGATTTAACAATCAGCATTTCTGCGTATTTGTTTTCTCCCCGTATATTTATTATTCTCTCTATAAGGACTTTTCTGCTGGGTCACCTGAAAGTAAGTCACAGACATCATGACACATCACCCCTTCAGTACTTTAGCTGGCATCTGCTAAGAATTAGAACATTTTTCTACATAACTGCAACAGCATTATCACAGCTAAAAATTAATAACTGTTTCAAAATACAGACTAATACCTCTTCATTTATTCTGAAGTTGGAGATGTTGGCCTTTTGACTACACAATGGCTTTGTTCTCCAGTTCCTGTTCCTTACGAATCCACCAGACTTTATAGGGACGGGGAAGAGCTACAGTTCATAGAAAACTCTTGCAGTCTCTGGTTCTGGGAGGATAAAGGGTTATTCGGACCCCAAAGATGGGCTGTTTCCAGAACAGACCATGTCCATGCTTGAGCAGGCAAAGGGGGATGTTGCTCTGGGGACACTGCGGCCTGCCTGGGCCCCACATCTGGGAGGGTTTCTAAGCCCCTACACTGTACAGTGTATAATCCTTGCTCTTAAATCTGTTTCTAGTATCCTTTACCTATTTTCATTGCAGAATTTAAACACTGTAACGAGCTGGCCCCCTCTTGCCGATTCTGATTCAGTAGATCTGGGCTGGGAGTCACAGGGAACTACATTTTCACAAAGCTCTCCAGGACTGGAAACCTGGCAGGGGGACGAGGGGAATGGAAAACCCCCCATTTACACGGTCTGCCCACACAACGCTTCTCCCTACATCTTCCGTGTCTGTGTTTGTGGGTTTTGTAAGATGATCCCAATTATCTTCGGAAGTGAGTGTTGTATCAACTATAAATAAACGAGAGGCTTCTTCAGGACATCCATGCCTGCTGACTTTCCAGGCTTGGGCCTCTCTGTCCCTGCAGTGGTGGGGAGGGGTGTTGCTGTGAGCTTAGAGTGAACGGCAGGGGGCTGCACTTGGCTCTGCCATTTTCTGGTTACATGAAAGCTTACCTGAATTCTCTGAGCCTCCAGGGGTCTTGGAGATGAACAAGAGGAATGAGGACTCCGTGAGCTGTGCCTGTCAGCGCACTCTGTGAAAGCAGGAGTCCAGCTGAGCTGGAGGTATATTCACCGCAGAACCCAGGTCTGTCTGGGGGATGGCTGGGGCAAGTGCGCCAGAAGTTCATGGACCCCGTGAGCCGAGAGGCCTCCTGGGAAGGCAGCAGCCCTGGGCTGGAGGGAGGAGGGGAAACTTGGTGCTTCTGAAGTTAGGGAAGCAGCTGTCAGACATCAGAAGGTTCCCCTCCCTGTCCGGGACGCACGGAAAGGGCTACAAGAGTGTACAAAAACTGAAAGAACTGGTTCTTTATCATCTCTGCGGAATGTGGACGGGGCAAGGTCCACAGATATGCTGACACAACTTTCCGCGGGCAGCCCGCCCCGCACCAGCATCGACAGAGCCAGTATGGCAGGGAGCGCTGGTGACACGGCCTCCCCAGGGGACAGGCTCCCCGGGAGCCCGGGGTGGGAGGGAGGCGGGGGGAAGAACATCTCTCAGCTGACAACAGGAGAGAATTCCTTTTTAGGCTGTTTTGGCGATGTTCTCCTCATCCCAGGCGTTTTGATGGAAAGAGCTACCCAGAATGAAAGTGTTACGGAGTCCTAACTTGTTCTGCGCACCGCACGACAGGCCAGTAAGTCAGAAGATAAGGTACTGGAGCAAGGAATAACGACTTTACTTGGAAAGCCGGCAGATGGAGAAGATGCGGGACTAATGTCCTGGAGAACCATCTTCCCCAAGTCAGAATTCGGGCTTCTTTTACACTAAAAAGGGGAGGCGGTGCAGTTGGTTGTTGCAAACTTCTTGGTGTCAGAATCCTTTGTTCTAGCAGCTGTCCACGTGGGTCAGGTCATGGTGTCCCTACAAACCTCCCACAAGACAAATGTTATCCTCTGCTCTGCAAAATTTTTTTCTCTCTATGAATGGGAAAGAGTTATACCCATAAAGGTCAGAGCCTGGAAAATGGGCTACCCTGCGTATTTCAGGCTCTAGGCAACATTCTTTTATAAAAGGTGCAGAGCCAGCATGACTGAGCCCAGGAAACAGAGCACAGGGTTACAGCCAAAGGAACAGATCTAACATGAATCAGACTTGTTCGTCCCAGTTACAATAGGGACTGTCGCGCTGACTTGCCAGCTCTAGCCTGGAGCGCCTCTCTGCAGCTCTGACCAGGGGATGCTGGTGGTGAGCCCCGGGTGGAGCAATCAGTGAGAATGAAGAGCTGGAAGGAGGAGTGGAAGCTGCCCGGTGGCCAGCTCTTCATCCTCAAAAGTTCATTCATCCGCAGTGACATTCCCCTAACGTGGAGTGAGGAGCTTGGTGTCCACAAGCCCAGGAGACCGTGCAGATGCTTCCAGGATGTTCAGAATTTTAACCCGTTTTTGTGTTATTTCTACAGTAACGTGTAAACATATTTATTTTTACTTAAAAAAAAACTCTGGGTCAAATTTTTTATGCTGCACTTAATTGTCAAAATAAAAATTCTCACGTTAAAAAAAAAAAAGCAGGGTGGGTTGCAAGGGCCAGTGAGGAAGGCAAGCTGTGAGAGGAGGCAGTGGTCTGCAGTGGTTCCAGAAAGGCTGCTGAGCAGGGGTGAGTCTCACTGAGGATTTGTAGAGGCTGAAAGAAGGTCAGGGATTCCCCATCCCTCCTGACTGCTTCACTGAAGTATAACTTGCATGTAGAAAGTGCATCTTTCTAGGTGTTCAACCCACTGGGCTGTTTCACAGACTCAGCACATCACGTAACCAGCACCCAGATCGAGCCCAAAGGTCTTCAGTTTCCCTGAAGAATCTGCGGCTCGCTGAGCTGTCTTGGGTGGGTCACACAACAGCACTGGGCCACTCTGTAAAACTGGAGTAACAACAGCATTCACTCCGTCCGGCTGTTGTGAAGATTCATAATAATCACGTAAAAGAATACATGAGCAGAGCTTGGAGCAGCGCCTGGCGTGCAGTAAGCTCATCGTGAACGCCTGTATTTTCAGGGTGATTGAATTCTTTAACCCAAATGCCACTGATGAATTGTTTCTCCATTTCAATTCAAGTCAGGACATTTCTGGGAGGATTTTGGCGGGTGGTCAATGTATGGATCCACTAGGTACAAGGGGGACAGGAGTCTTCTTTCGAGAGAAGCCGTCCTCAACTTACTGAGGATGGAATTGCTCTATTTCAAAGTGTCCCCTTCCATTAAAGCCAGCTCATGATGGGACCTGAGCAGCCCTCTTTAATGTCTTCTTTTGACAGTAGCCTCCGTATAAATGCATTTCAGATTTCAAGGTGGGGGGGGAAGAGTTCTGATTATCCAATTTCGATGTATAATATTTTGGTCCTATTTAAGCAGTTATAATTTCATTTTTCTTTTCTCTCCTAATTGTGTATTTTCCCTTATTAAAATATTTTAGAAGAAGAAAAATTGGACAATCAGAGTATAAAAAGGTTCTGTTGCGTGAAGACACAATATGTCATCACATTGCACAGGGCCCCTGACATCTCTGACAACAGCAGCTGATACAGCGAACGGCCACAGAAGCACTCCGCTCCACTGACGTGTTGCTGCAAGTCTGCACTGCTCCTGCTGTACCATACGTTCCAGAAAAAAGCCCTGGGGGCTTCCAGCGGGGAAGGATTCCCCAGAAGAATGACAGCCATGGAGCCGTGCGGTTCCAGGCCCTGAGCAGAGGACGAGTCAGCGCTTAAGGAGAGCTTGCTGCTCAGCCCATCACCCAGAAGAATGCAGAACCCGCACCCAAGCAGGCGGGCCTGGAGGTGCGGCGGGAAACTAAACGCAGGCAAAACAAATGGGAAGGAGAGCTGTCTGTGGTGCGAGCTACTAGGGAAACATGATGCAGTGCTGTTTAGAGGCCTGGGTTGTGTACCTTTACCTGAACGTTTTCAGGGTTCTGCGTCTCTCCTAATTTGCCAATTCCAATGGATCATCAGGGTCTACCGCCCTGCAAGTTAAATCACTTTGTAAAGAAAATAAATCAAACTTCCAGGAAAGCTGCAAAAATATTTCCCATAAGTTCTTTACCCAGGCTTACCACCTTTCGGGGTTTTTTGTGCTTTTTTTTTGCCACAGCTCTTTTATTATCCTCTGTCTATATCTTCCCTGGACTTTTGAAGGTCATTTGTGTTTATCATGCCACTTTAACCTCTAATAATTCAGATTTCCTAAGAATAAGAGTCTCTTATATAATCATGGTACAGTTATCAAAATCAGAATATGTAGCACTCTACGTAGACTGGAGCCTGCTAGAACTGGCACTGTTGTTCCCTATCCTCCAGTCCCTCATCCACCTTTTTTTTTTTTAAATTGAAGTATAGTCAGTTTGCAATGTTGGATCACCTGCACCCCAATGTTCACAGCAGCACTATTTACAACGGCCAAGACATGGAAATAACCTAAATGTCCAGCAACAGATGACTGGATAGAGAAGTTGCGGTATATTTATACAATGGAATACTCCTCGTCCCCTTTTGTTAATTGTCCTTGTCACGCCCTCCACTGCGTCTTCAGCCACTCGTGTCACATGTTTTAGTTACCACTCTCCTCAGGCCCCTAGTCTGGAATAGCCCCTCCCCTTTTCCGTGTCTCACGTAATAGTGACATTTCTGAAGAACACAAGCCAGTTCTTTTACAGAATGTTCCTCAATCTTGTTTTTTTTCAGTATGTATTCATTATCCGGTTTAGGTTATGCATCCTTGGCCAGAATACTGAAACGGTGTGTTGAGTCCTTCCCGGGACATCTTTGCAGACCCAGGACATCCATCTGACCCTCATGAGGGATAGTCACGCTGATCATCTGGCCAAGGTGTTGTCCAGCTTCTCCACTGTACAGTTACCGAGTTCCCCCTGCAGCTGGTAAGCATTCTGATGGAAGACGTCTGCAGACTTTGTAAATACCCTTCTTCTCATCTTGTAAATCTCTCTCCCCTGTCCCTCCCCACCGACAGGTTAGTATCTATTGCTCAGTCTCCTCCGACCGGTCTTTACAATGATGTCTGCACAGTAGTGATTCTCTTCCTCACCCTTCCCTTCACATTTACCAGTTGGCTTTCTCCTGGAAGAAAGAAACCTCTCACCTCTTCCACGTATTTCTCTGTTTATTATCGGCATGTACTTTCAGATTTCTATTTTATTCAGTGTTTATTTTGACCCATGTATGTCCCAGAGTCAGCCAATGGGTGCCCTTCAAGCTGGCTCCCTTGACCTTTTAACATTGCCCCGCCTCCTTTTAAACTCTCCCTAAGGCTCACCTAGGACCTTCCAGGCCCCACCCATGGATCAATTGCTACTGCAAGGGAACATTCTCATCATGGAGAATGGTATTTAGAAACCAAGATCCGGCTGCAAAATGTGCTCTTTGCTACCAGGGTATCATTGCTCTGCATCTTTTTAGTGGACAGATCTAGGACATACATACATACATACACGTGTGCAGTATATGTATGAATATTTGTTTATATGTGGACACGTAGTTGAGCATGGATATGTGTATATGTGTATATGTATATATGTGTATAAAATAATCAGATCATGCTGTTCTAATTCCAAATCTACTCAGAAGGAATCTTGCTTGCCTTCCCTCGTTCCATATCGTATCTCCCTTCTTCCATAATGAGAACCCTAGCTCCCTAAAACAATGCGTTTTCTGACTTGCTCAATTACACAATATGCATAAAATAGTTTAATTGCGACACCTGTGACACTATGAAGACACATCATAAAGAAGAGTTCAAAAATGGTCATTCTTTTGTTCTCTAGACTGTGGGGATCCAGCCCAAGTACTCTGTCTGAAAGTCATGCATATTACTCCTTCGATCCCTTTTCAATGTGGGTATGTTATCTATTTGAAATATAGTTATTCACATATTTGTTTGGATTCCGTTTCTGTTTGGATTCCATTTTTAGTGGCCTCCCCATAGTTTCGTTGATTTTCTTTTACTTTGAATATGTAGGACATGCACATGTTTCCAGAAGTCAAGTGTAGACAAAATGTATTCTTGGACAAGTGTCACTCCTGTCCCTTCCATCTTTTCCTCCCACCCATCACGGGGAACTCATTTCATGGTTTCCTGGTTTATCATTGGTGTGTGGGCTGACAACATAAACAGGTATTTGTATGTTTACTTATTTTCCCTTCTTACACAAAGAGTAGCCTGTAATATGTAAGTATTGCACTTTGCATTTTCCATTTGATTTTTTATTTCATATTTAATAATATATCCTGGAAATCACTCCATATCTGTTCATAGAAACTGTCTCAATTTTTCTTTATAGTCTTGCCAACAGAGTGTCTTGTCAAGCTTTCAAATTTTTGCCAGTTTGTTGGGGGAATAAATAGTATCTCTGTAGTTTTAATTTGCAACTCTTTTATTATGAGTAAAGTTTGACACCTTTTCGTGTTATTTACGGACTCTTAAGATCTTTACTGTGCATTGTCTGTTTATGTGTTTTGCCCATCTCGGGGTTTAAGCTCTTTATATATTAGTGATATTGCCTCACCCCTGTCTGTGGTGTGTGTGGAAATAATTTCTGCCAATTTATCATGTCTTCTTTTTATGATGGTAAAATACACATAACATAAAATTTACCATTTGAATAATTTTTAAGTGCACAGTTCAGGGACATTAAGTACATTCACATCGTTCTGCACCACTATCAACCGCCAGAACTTTGTCATCTTCCCAAACTGAAACTCTGTACCAATTAAACAGTAACTCCTCCTTCCCCTTCTCCCAAGCCACCCTTTCTGTCTCTGTGAGTCTGAGGTATCACATATTAAGTGGACTCATAGTATTTGTCTTTCTGTGCCTGGCTTATTTCACTTAGTGTCATGATGTAGCTTATGTCAGAATTTCCTTTCTTTTTAAATATTAACGAATATTCCACTGTATGTCACATTCCATTCATTCATTGATGGCCACTGGGCTGCTTCCACCTTTTGGCTACTGTGACTAACAGTGCTGTGAACATGGCGTACATGTTCATGCCCTGCTCAAGTCCTTGCTTTCACTTCTTTTAGGTATGTGGCCAGAAGAGGAATTGCTGAGTCACAGGGTAAGTCTATGTTTAATTTTTTAAGGAACAGCCATACTGTTTTCTGCAGCAGCTGCACCGTTTTGCATTCCCTCCAGCAACACACAAGGGTTCCAACTTCTCCCCATCCTATTTGTTATGTTCTATGTTTTTGTTTTTGTTTTTCTAAATAATAGCCATACTAATGGATGTGAAGTGATAGCTCATTGTGGGGGTTGTTTCTTTGTTTTTGCATACTCAGCGTTGGAGGTAGACTCCAGTTTGCCTTCATGGATTTTCGCTGTTGTCACGAAGTCTATTTTAGCCACGCAGTTTCTTTGTCCTTATGCTGCCCCAGGTCGCATCCAGCTTTTCCTCTGACTTCAGATCTACAGCCTCCAGTGACTTGAGACCCACTGTCATGCACAATGGAGTGGAAGCGTTGGCTGTAAACCAGCCTTCTTCCCCTCATTCAGTGCTCTCTGGCCTGCTCTGCTCTGCCTGACAGGATCATAGATAGCTTCTGCTCCTTTACAATTAGATTTTCCTTTATGACCAAATTTGAAAATCTCTTAACAGGCAAATTAAGTGCATTTGTAAACTGATACGGTTTGGCCTCCACTCTGTCCTATTACTTTCTGTTATAATTACTGCAAGTATTATGGTATACTTACTGTGCTTCTATCACTATTTGGTGTGTCTTCTTTGCTGTTTAAAATCTTTTCTTTTAGGGTTTTGGCATAGGGCTCCCTAAATTTTGGAATATTTACACTTTGCTTTAGAGGTTAAGTTGTTATATTTTTATATTGCTTTTAATTCCATTGTTTTTCTCTTGACCCTTTAACATCTGGTCTGGCCATTTTATATTGGATCATTTGACTCCCAGCTAATACCTACTTAGCAGTCCATTATATGATTCTGTTTCTTCTTTTCTCTCTCCTTTCTCCTTCAATTGTTTTTATTTGTTTATTTATTTGTTTGTTTTTAGTGGAGGGACTGGGGATTGAACCCAGGACCTTGTGCATGCTGAGCACACGCTCTGCCACTGAGCTATATCCTCCCCACTCCTTCAACTGTTTTCAGTTGCACTTGTTGTACTTGGTTAGGAAGTGCAATGTGCACGTACTGCTGTTCCACCAATTAAGCACCTAAATGCTCTCCACCGGTCACTTGGTGGTTTCCTCTGCTGTCTCGTTTGGGGGGAGCTCATGCTTGAGGAAAGTCATATGATCGTCTCTAAATTTTTGCCCTCACTTCTCTTCTGTTTGTCTACAGCCTTGAACCTTGCTGCCTGGACACTAAACTCCCTGGCTGGTCCTTTCTTTCCCTGAGTGTCTTGTAAATGCGTCCACTGTTGCCTTGCTTTGTCTGTTGTCAGCTTATCTTTTTATCTCTCGAAGTAATTTGATCTTTTCTGCCTTTAAACTCTAATAGTTTTACTTAGATATGTTTTGGAGTGGCTTATTCCAGTTTCCCAAGTTCACGGAAGGTATTTTTGATATATAATTTAAAATCTCTCTTATTTCTAGATTATTTTCTGGGACTGTAGTTTCCTCCGCCCCTCCCTCCCATTTTATTGAGATATTATAGACATACAGCACTGTGCACAGCATAATGACTTGACTAATATATATCGTGAAATGAGTACCACAATGTTTAGTAGATGTCCGTTATCTCATTTAGATACAGAAAAGGAGAGAAACAAAAATGGTTTTTTCCTTGTGTTGAGAATTCAGGATATTCTCTCTTAACAACTTTCGAAAATACCATACAGCAATGGTAACTATGTGCATCATACTGTATATGAGCATATATATGTATATGAGTATATGTATATGTGTATGCACATGTATGTGTATACATGTATATGTGTATGAATGTACATAGTATATGTCTACGGGCATGTATATGTATATGAGTATATGTATATGTGTATGTATATGTATGTGTATGTATGTATATGTGTATGTATGTACATAGTGTATGTACATGGGCATGTATATGTGGACGAGTATTTGCATACGTGTACATATATGTATGCGTACATGCATACCTGTATATGAGCATGCTGTAATGTACATGAACATGGTGGGAACTATGCTTATCATCTGGGATGATGGCGTTCATATTAATTCGGCTTCACTGTTTGGTGTTTCTACTTTAGGGACTCCAGCAACATGGATTTTGATTCTTCTTTCCTGGCTTTCATTTTAACCACTTATCTTTGAAAGCTTTTTACTTCTTCCTTTATTTTCAAATTCTTGATTATTTTCTTGCCATTCTTCAGTGTCCCCTTACATATTTGTATTTGATATACTCTCCCTTGGGTGTCTTGTAATTCTTTGCTCCTGGGATAATTTTGTCTTTATTTTCAATTTCTTTCCTGAATTTGATCAACTCTGGCTGCATTTCTTCCTAATTTTTGTCTACTATGATCTTAGTTTTTGAATTTCTGGTTCTAGTTGTGTGTGTGTGTGTGTGTGTGTGTGTGTGTGTGTGTGTGTGTGTGTGTGTGTATGCATGTATCCAAATACATGATACTTTGTTCATCTTGAGGGTTAGACCTGTGGTGTTACAATTTTCCTCTGCTTTGTGGTTTAATTGGCAGGGCAGAGGGGATTTTCATCAGTTGAAATGTTATGATTCATTTTCTCACCATAAGAAATGAAATTTTTTTTTTCTTTTCGCAGTAGCTTTGTATGCAGCTAATCTGATGTTTTTCTGCTACTAGGCATTTTGACACAGGGGTCGTATTTCAAGAGTGTGCCCTGCTATCTGTACTCTGAAGTGCAATTTTAATTTCCTTTTTTTTAATTAAAAATCATTTTTTATTATTTTAATCGAAGTACCATGAAGTGCAGTTTTAAATAGAGAAACCGCGGTTGGGGGGGGGCGGGGATTGATTGCCTTTTATTTCTGCGGGATATTTACTTTTCCCTTCTGTCTTCCTTCTCTCCCTTCACCACCAGACCTCAGAAGGGCATTGCTCTTTCTGTTTATCTGACTTTTCCCAGAAGCAAGGCTTCTTCAAGGCTGCCACCTCCTGTCTCATTCTCTTTCAAA
This sequence comes from Vicugna pacos, assembly GCF_048564905.1. Classification (NCBI taxonomy): domain Eukaryota; kingdom Metazoa; phylum Chordata; class Mammalia; order Artiodactyla; family Camelidae; genus Vicugna; species Vicugna pacos. The sequence goes on along the minus strand of NC_132997.1, from coordinate 27,547,985 downwards.
CCTCTTCCTTTCTTCAGTCAAGTACCCAACCTGTGTTCAGTGTTTGGTTCTTGGTGCTGGACTTTCTCTTTACAGAGGGATTTAAGCCTGGGTTTCACTTAAATCCTTGGCAACAGTGGAGGGAGCCCTGTTGGAATCTGATGTCTTTCCTTTCTTCCACTTAAGAAGTAGTTTGAAGTTCAGTTCATGGCGTTTGCTCCCCTACTAGTGTGAAGGCTTGTTTGTTTATCGTGTTTGTGTTTTGCTGCGGATTTGAGTAGAGAATCAGATTCCTTTATCCCCTAGACTGGGCAGCTCCTGGAATCCCTATTAAAATGCCAAGTAACATTTCTTCCTTTCTTAGGAACACTGGAAACTTCGCTGTTACAAGGGCACCTTCAAGGTTACACAGATTCTGTTACAAGACAGATCTGTCTTCTTGCATCTTTAAAGATGTTTCATGTGCTGCCTCTTCTTTCTTCTTTTAAGAAAGCAACCAACCACAAAGAAAAGATTTAAATATGTATATACATTGCCTTCCTTCTTCCTCATTTCGTGTTTAGTTAAAAACCAAAAAGAAAACCCTGCTATTAAGCGCTCTGTTCATCCCCGGAATAATGTTCCCTTGAAAACCATCTCTCAGTTTCCACGTCTAGGCCCGCACCTCTGCCTAAATAAACAAATAAAACGGACACCTGGGGATCAGTGATGTCTGACTGCAAGATTAGCAAGGGAACTGCAGCGAGCAGCAGCCAAGTCGGGTCCAGGAGGGGGATTCGCACCAAAAAACTCAGGTCGGCAGGCCAGTAAGAGCGAGCCTGCTAGGGGTCTGGGGTGGTCCCGAAGACCGAGGACTGAAGAGGCGGTCCCCTCGGCCGGCGGGGCAGCGCGAGGCAGCGGCGCCCCGGCGGCCCTTGTGCGCGTGCACGTGTGTGTGCGCACGTGTGCGCGCGCCCCCCAGGGCCGGGCAGCCACCTGTCACTCACGGGGGTGGAGGGGCGCGGCGGGGGCGGCCGGCGGGGAGGCGGGGCGGCGGCCGGCGGAGGCCCTCCCCGCGGGGCCGGCGTGCCGCCGCCGTGGAGACGCGGTAATCCCCTCCTCCGCCCGCGCCAGGCCCCCGCCGCCGCCGCCGATTGGTCGCCCTTTGCTCCCTGACCCCCTCGCCGCCTCCGCGGCCGCCGCTTCCTGCTCGGGCGCCGCGCGGCGCTCCCGGCCGGGGCGGAGCTCGGGCGCCGGGCGCGCGCCGCCTTCGCCGCCAGCCGCGCGGGAGGAGGAGCCGCCGCGCCCTTCCCCTTCCTCCGCTCCTCCCCGGCCCGCGCCCGCCGCGGCCCCAGGCAGCACTCGCGAGCAGCGGCCGCGGCCGGCGGCCGAGTTGGGAGGATGCGGCGGCGCTCGCGGATGCTGCTCTGCTTCGCCTTCCTGTGGGTGCTGGGCATCGCCTACTACATGTACTCGGGGGGCGGCTCCGCGCTGGCCGCGGGCGCGGGCGGCGGCGCCGGCAGGAAGGTGAGTGGGGCGCCCGCCCGCGGCCCGGTCCCCGGAATCCCTGGCGCCCACGCGCCCCCGGCCCCGCGCGGACCCCTGCTTCGCTCGGATGTGCCGCGGGGTACAGAGGGGCTTCCTGGTCCCTCTTGCTCTTCTCTGCGCGGACCTCCGCTGGAGCCACCCGCCCCCGCCTCGGGCCTCCAGGTCGAGTCCGCAGGGCGGGGGGTGTCCCCGGCCCCTCTGCGCTCGCCGGGCTCGGAAGAGGGCGGCCCAGCGCAACCCCGCGGGGCTGAGGCCGCGGACACCTTGTCGCCCGACGATCCCTCTCTCTGCTCCGCGTAATTTAAGTTGAGACTTGTCCGGCCGCCGGGAGCCCCATCCCCTGCGGTGGCAAGTTTAGGGTTGGGGGTGTTGGGAAACACAAAAGGGGGTGGGGAGGAGGTGGGAGAGGCGGCTGCCTTTCCAACGTGTCACGTACCTTAGGAGAGAGGAGTTCAAGTTTCTTTTCAGCCCTTTGATACCAGCCGCTGTAACCCCCTCTCCTCCCCCCTTGCCGCCGCGCCAGGGAGGGGGCAGTTCTGGGTCTCTGCCCAGTACCTCTCGGGGCGGGGGCGCAGCGGACTGCCCCGGCGGTGGAGGCGGGGGCCCGCCGCACCGCTGTGCCCGGGGTAGGCCGGCCGCGGACACCCCCGACAGCCCCCTCCCGGCCCCCGCGCTTGCTCTGCCCAACGCGGCCCGCCCTCCCGCGCGGTCCCCGGCCCCTGCCTTTCCCAGCCCCACGCCCCCGTTCCGCGAGGGTGCTCCCTCTGCTCAGTGTGTTCTTGACAGATTCCAAGGCTTGACAGATTCCAAGGATCGAGGGGTTAGGCAGTGGGGACCTGTGAGCCACTCTGGACAGCCCGGCGCCTTCGGGAGGAAATGGAGCGCCCAGAGCGCCCGACGGTGTGATCGAGCTGGGACAGCAGGGATCTCGGCTGTGCACGCGCCACCAAGGGTGTTTGTGGTGTTTGGCGGCTAATGGGCTTCGAAAGCGGCCCCTAAACCGTGGAACCCCTCTACTGTGACATTTAGTGTCACTGCCAACCCAGGAAATTCTGGCTTATTGGAGATGGACCATGAGTTGGGCTGGAATCAGGGAATGAATGGTATCTTGGAAAAAGCACGACAAGAGTAATTGGATAAAAAGACTAACTTAAAAATCAGACCTTAAATGTCAACGCTGCGGTTCCTCCGCTTCAGAGGTTTCCTTCCTTGAGTCGTTCATTCATTCATTTATTCATTCTCAGCTGAAGGTTTTAGATGAAGGTAGGTATCTTATTTGATCCGTGGTAAGTTTCATAGGTTTGCTTTCTCTGGAGGGGCAGGAATGAGAGGTTCACGGCCAGAACCGGCCTGGCTTATTTCTGAGCTGACGTGTACTCTCAGCCCTGTTTTTTTTTTTTTTTTCTGTTTTAACCCAGGGGACTGTTGTTCATGCACATGAAGTCTCCCTTTTCTGTTCATTCTTGAATGGTAAAGAGCGTTGCTCCCAGTAAAAGCCCCGCAGCTTTTAAAACTGTGGTCACGTTAAACGGATTATTTTAAAAGCTTTTCTTCCCATGAAACGGTGCCTTCGCTGGTCCGCAGAGCCGGGAGTGCTGGTGAAACCTGACAAAGCTTTTCGCCTGTCTTGTGAAAGAAGACCAAGGAAGTAAGCCATGCTTGCTTAGTGTCTCCCTTTCCTTGAATTTGCCACTTTTCTTGGCACAGGGGATTAGAAGCAGCAACAGTGTGGTGGTAGCATCTGGAGAGGTGGGCTTCTCCCTGGTGGGTGGCTTTTGCAGGGTCTTCCACGTGGATCTTAAGTCTTAAAAAAAATAATCTGAAAACTCCTTGTGGCCTGGTGGCAATAGGAAGGGACCGTGACCACGTAGAAAAAAATGTGGGAGATGAACAATTACACCTGGATTGGCGATTTGGGATTCTATTCTTTCTGTCAACGAACCGTAAAATTTAATCCTAGCCCTTAGAATGGGTTAGTGATTTGTCATTTGGGGAAGAGGCGTGTAAACGCAATAGCTTTTGAAATTGGAGTGGAAGACTCGCTAGCCTAGTGTGGTGGACCCTGATCTTTAAAGTAAATGCCCTGCGGCAGTTGCCGGAGGGGTGAGCAGAACCCGCTACCCTGCGTTTCCTCATCTGGAATGTGAAACTGCATAGTCTTTCTTCCTTCTGAATTGTTTCCATGGATTCAGAGACTGGAGAGTCTCTTCAAATTTAGTTCATCCTGGTGATGAAAGGAAATATATAGATTTTCTAGCTTGTAAAGTATGGACATAAAAAGATACTGTGGTGTGCGTGGAAAGACAATTTAAATATTAGCGATAGTTTCTTTAGATGTAAGTGGACTTAGGTTTCTTCTCTTGTTTCCTGCCGATCAGGGCAAGGCTCTGATTCCATACTGAGCCAATTTCTCTTTGCCCTGAGGTTTTTCACGGGGTTCCAGGCTTCAGGATGAGCCTCTGGGGGATTGGTTGTCTGACGGGAGCCTGACTGCTGTTTCTGCTGCTTCAGCACCCAGCCCGGGCTTATCACTGTGTGCCCGGCCTGTTAAATAACTCCTCGTAGGGCTGTTATTCTCCGTTTGGAGAAACCCAGAGAGCCAGCTCACCTCAAGTGCAAGTTTAATAAACGAAAGCAAGAGCAGGTGCCAGAAATCAGCCCATGCACTGCTGCACCAGTCAGGACTCAGCGCTCAAGTTCAGGGTGTGTGGTCAGCCCTTTTGTGCATAATATTGTTTAAACCGCTGTTTTATTTTATTTACATTTGTATAGAGCCTTCCCTCCCCCATAATTTGCTCTTTTCCCCTAAATTGATGATTTGCACTTCAAGGATGCTTTTCCTTTGAGCATCTTAAATGCTTTAAAATTTTAATCATGTTGAGTCTCCCCTGGGCCCTGGTGTGTTGGCAGTGGATGGAGCCACAGGGAGAGGAAGGGATTTCTGTTGAAAGGAACCTGCCTCTGGGTAAAGTGTGGCTCTTTAGGTTGGAAAGGGGAGGATTTTCCAGTATGTGCGAGTGAGCTCCCCTGAGACACTGTGGCAAGCCCAGGGCCCCTTGTCTGGGCTCCCACCCCCGTGGGAGGCAGGGACAGTGTTCCCGAAGGGTGTGACCAGGGCCTGGCCGCCCGGACTTCCGCCCTCCCTCCTGGTTGAGCAGGGGTAGGTGCTGCAGCCCCTGCCCCGGGGTCCAAGCGTGGCGGCCGTGGGGTGAGAGCCCGTCGGAGGCATTCAGGGAGAGCGAGGGCGGGGGCTCTTGGCATGGTGGGGGCTCTCACTTGGCTGGAGCATGGTAGGTATAGGAGAATATTAGGGTGTTACTAGGGTGTCAAATTGGAGGAGGCGTTTCGGACTAGATCCTGGAGGGCTTCGAATGCCAAGCTGACTTGTTGGCCTTACTTTAATTGATCACAGGGAACCATTCATGATTTTTTGAGCCAGGCAGTGGAAACTTAAATGAAGGGGAGTGGCACGAATCCATTTATTGGCACTAAAACTAGCTTTCTACCCCTTTCTGCTTAGTGACCTTTAGTAATGTACTGAACCTCTCTGACCCTCATTGCCTCATCTTTATAGTGGGGAAAGTTCCTGTAGCCAAAGACTAAACGCCCTTGGTAGGTGTCAGCAAACAGTAGGTGCTGAATAGATGGTATTTGGGGGGAAGAAAAAAAGGGGAAGAGCCTAAACATCTTGAAAAAGTAGTGAACCAGGAATCTCAACTGTCTTCTTCTTGATCTCTGGAATTTTTTTTTTTAAATCCCTCATCCATTCCTCCAAGTTTGACTTGGTTTGTTCATTTGGACTTGTACCATGAACCCTGAATGACATCAAGGACTGCCTTTTTGGGAAGTGGTTGGGACATCATGCCAGCTGTGGTGTCAGAGTAGGGGTCCCATCGGTGGGCAGCCATCAGGAAAGTGGGCGCAGGACACACACTTTCTTTGGTGGGTACTCAGTGGTCAGAGCACAGATAGTTGGGAGTGTCACTGGTGTGTCTTTTAGAGGGGGTCCCGTGGTGAGGAGGCTGGCCTGCTCTGCTCCCATCCGGGGTCTGGGTGCCCCCCCCCACCTGCGGCAGGAGGGGAGCTGAACACAGGACTTTCATGGCAATCAGCAGAGCTGTGAGCATGTCTGCGAGGGGTTGGGAAGGGAGACTGAGGCCACAGCCCGCCACCTAGGATCAGGTAAAGACTTCCATGGGCAAGGAGAGCTTGAAGTTGAGGTCAGGAGCGCAGTTGTGGGGGAAGAACCCCATATAGCCGGAGATTGTGACAGATGGCACACAAAGGACCTTTGCTCTAAAGAAAAAGAGTTTCTTTCGCTGTACTGGAGTGATGTCACGCGCCGTCCCCCACCCCTCCCCGTGCTCACATGGGGCAGGAATGACGAGCTCTCCCTTCAGCCCTCTAGTGAAAATGGAAAAGCCTCATGTGCCTCCCCCAGCACCGGGCGGGCCAGCTCGCCTGAGCCCTCTCAGGCCTCAGGATGGGGCCGGGGGACCCGGGGAGCGCCTGACCTTGTGCCGGGGCTTCGGGCCCCCTGGCAATCTCTCCACCCTCCGTCCTGGTGAGTGGTGGTGGGGCTCCTGTTTGGGTTAGAGGAACGGGTACTTGAGAGGTGGTCGGAAAAACCGTCGGGGCAGGGAGGGGGAGACATGCACACTTGTGTATATACCATATCTCAGTCTCTGGGGAGAGAGAACTCAGCTTGGGAAGGGGTCGATGTCAGGGCCAGCAGTGCGGTGCTGCCTGACTTCTAGCAAGTCCAGCGGCAGCGGCTTTGTGGATGGAGGTGGGGGTGGTGGAGCGGCTGCCTGGGGCAGGGGCCTGGGAAACGCAGGAGCTGACCGCGAGGTCCTGGCTGAGATCCCGGGAAGGAGGCAAGGTGCTCCTGGGAAACGTCTGTGAAGTCTCCCAGCCGGCCCGGCAGAAATTGTGGGGTGAGAAAGCCTCCAGCCTGGCCAAGCCCACTCCCCCTTTTGTTCTTCTGCTTTTATCCTTGTGAACCCTGTTCTGGAGGCTCCGTTTGCCTGGATGATGCTAAGACGTACAAGCTGGGCGGACATCCAGATGGAAACACACCCTTACAGCCATGCCGCACGAATTAAGACAGTGAGATACTTTGTTAAACAAACGTCTCTTGAGCCCCCAGCCCCAGCTGCTCTGCTCCTCCCTCGGGAGCCCAGCTTCACGGTCAGCAACTAAAGAGGCAGATCCCGGCCGGGCGGGGGCTCCTGGACCCGGCTCCCGTGCCCTGCCGCAGCGGTCCTTAGTAACAGCTGAGCATCACTCCTGTAACGATGCTGCTTGGATCGAAGCAGGGGCTGGCCTGGTGTCACTTCCATAACCTGAAAGATGGCCTTCCCCTGTGAGCAAGTCTTTGATTCCTTGTTGCCATTGGGGATCCTCGTTCTGCTGCTGTGGTCTTGGATCCCTGGCCCCCACACCGCCTTCCTGCTGAGCTTTCTTCAGGAGGACCTCTTGGCACTTCCATGGGCAAGCCCTCCCGGGTGGGACCCAGGGTAGGCTCGGCCTGATGAGGAGCTCTCCTCCATCAGGGTGATGTTGGATGCATCGGTCCAAGCCTCCAGCAGATGCTTGTGCCCTCACAGTGGAACTTGACCTTGCTTTCTTAGCTGGCGTGAGGATTCCCTGCCCTTTGGCCACGTGCTTGACCTTAAGTGATAAACCCCAGGCGTGGAGGTACCAGTGCTGCCTGTCTGGGTTATCTGTCTAGTCAAGAGAGCCCCCACCTGTCTCATTCCCACCCGGGTCACAGAGGCACCTACTCTTCTCTGTGCCCCTTGCCTGAGGCAGGCCGGCGGGTCTGGGCTCCTGCTCACATCTGCCTCCTGCAGGGCAGGCTGAGACACTGGGCATTTCTGCATTTAGTCACGAGCAGGGTTACAGGCCCCGGGAACGTGTGTCATTCTGTATGGATTGGGTTTCTCAGCGTGCCGGAGGGTAGGTGGCAGTGATTCATCAGGGCTGGGTTTGAAGGAACCGAAAAACGGTCACACAGAATCTCACTCCTGGGCTTACATTTAATCCGCTTTCCTTGGCTGCAGGAGTCATGTGCCCCGGGCTGCGGCTCCTGCAGGGGCTGCTCGTGGCTCAACCTGGGCTCAACCTGCCCAGGCCGCCCACCCTGGCCTCTCTGAAGTGTCTCCCGGGCCCCTCCTGCTGGCCGCCAGGTCCTGCCCGGTGCCACTTTGAGAGGAGGATTGGCCGGGATGGCTGGGGAGAGAGTTGCTGAATTCCCAGAGCGCAGATCAGGACAAGCGTCTGGCAGGGACTGAGGTGCTTAGGGGCCGGGGTCTCTCTGACTCAGGGCATCTCAGCCTCGACGTGGCTGACATTTGGAGTCAGATCATCTTTGTCGCGAAGGGCCGCCCTGTGCACTGCAGGACGTTTAGCAGCTTCCACTGGACACTGGTGGTCCCCGCCTCCCGCCTCAGCTGTGACAACCAGCAGTGTCTACAGGCACTGCCAAGTGTCCCCTGGGGGCCGAACTGCCCTCGGTTAAGAACCACTGCCAGAGTCCATGTTAACTTTGATTTCTTTTTTTCCTCTGCTGTCTTCACGGAGCAGGGCTGCCCCTCGGTGCAGTTTGGGGTGGAACCCTCGGAAAGCGTTTCGACTTAATCAGCACTTACAACCCACTGTGTGCCAGGTGTGTCCTGATGCTGGACAGACATCAACTGGTTTACCCCTCAGAACAGTCCTTTTAGGCCTCCCATTGCACTGATGAAGACTGAAGCACGGAAAGGTTCAGGCGCTTCCCCAAGGTCACGGAGCTGTTGGGTGGCAGCGCCAGGGTGGTCTGCTGGGAGGACCCGCCCCTGGGCCGGCCGGTGAGGTTCTGTGCTGGCTGTCACTTCCCGGGATTCCCGCGCTCCCTCTGTGCTCCAGCGGTGCCTGCGTCCTGTGACCGTGGCGGTGTTCCTGGAAGGCGCTGTGGAGCAGGTGCCTTGATGGGAGGGCCGCTCTCTCCGTTTTTACCACTTGCTCTGTGAAATGTCTCATGTGTCCTTATCCTCAGGCCTCTGCCTGCCCTGGAGTCCTCAGCTGCCCCCTGGCAGGAGCAGACGTGAAGACAGGCCCTGGCCCCTCTTGCCGTTCTTTCAGTGAGGACTCCTTGTGCACCTGCTGTGTGCCGGGTGCTGGTTGTGCATTTGGGGATCCAGCAGTGAAGAGAACAGGGACAAAAATCTCAGCACTCGAGGAACTTCCACTCTGGGAGGGAGCTAGGCCGGAATGTGGTAGATACGGAAGTTACGTAGTGTGAAAAGGGGCTGAGTGCCATGGAGGAGACGGGACCAGGTGGGGGGGGTTGCAGTGTCACTGGGGGTCCTGTGGGCTCCACGGGGAGGTGCGACTTGAATGGGCTTGAGCTGATACCCAAAGCAGGCGAGTCCCTGGCTCAGGTTGCTCAGGGGCACCCCTGCGTTCAGCTGGGTCTGGCCTGTTTGGTGATCTCTGAATGCTTTGGTTTCTTTTGCTAAATAAACGAGCCAGTTTTCTTTCCTGGAGGCTGTTGCCTCTGCTCTGTCAGTGGTGGAGTTTCCTCCATCCTACGGGAACCTCGGATCTCCTGTTGTTGTTCGGCAGGTGTCTCGGGTGAGGTGTGAACTCGTCCCGGTGAATGCGCTGTGCACACCCCCAGACCACCCTCTCCGCCAGGAGCCAGGACCACTTTAGGTGCCCAAAGGTTAAGTCGCTGACTGACTCTGTGGAATGTGCTTGTGGAGCAGTCTCGTTGCATGACGTCTGAGCTGATCTCTGCAGGGCCCGGTGGACCAGGCGAGCATCCGTTCACCGTCCACTATTGGCACACCATTAAATCACATCCCTCATTTGTAGATTGCTTTCCACACACGCTGTCATTTAATGAGAAATCCCGCTGGTCCCTGTGCACCTGCTCCCGCACGGGGTCTCCCCTGGGATGTCGGCTCTGTGAGCTGCTCTGGGTGATGGGGCTTGTGGATTTCTTAGGAAGCTGGAAGCTGGAGGGCAGACGCCTGCCTGGTCCCTGGGCTTTGGAGAGGTTGATCTTGGCAGTGGGGTGATGTTGAGGCACCGTGATCCGTGACGTTCATGGAGAATAAAATGGACGTGTGACTTTGTTGCCCACAGCCCCTTTAGGGAGTGGGGCGGTGGGAAATCACAGGTCCTCCTGGATCTCAAGTGAGCGCATCCAGCTGCTTTTTGTAGAAGCTGTTGGCATTTGTGAGATGCCTTATGAGGGTGTGCGCCGTGCCTCAGCGCATTTCTGGGTGAAACACCCAGGAAGTGCATGTGGCTGCAGAGAAAAGGTGCTTTTAAAGGCCTCAGACTCAGGGGCTGCCATCGAGGCTTCTTCATCTCTGTCTGCTGCAGGGGCCAGCCCTGAAAGTGACCGCGTGTCTTCCTGAGAGCGCTGCTCCAGGACAGGGACGGACTTCAGACGAAGGTGACTCGCTTTCTTAGCTGTCACCCTGTGGGAGCTGGAGGAGCAGGTGCAGAGCAGAGGCCTGTGTCCTAGCGACGCCCATAAAGGAACACGCCGACTCTTGGCGGGGAGCGGGGGACGGGGTGGGTCTCACTGTCCCGGGTGGTGAGCCGGTTGGCCCAGTGTGGGAGGCCGTCAGGTCATTGCCCTGGTCCTTCCTGCCTCCAGGGCTTTCCTGTTGACCTAGATTGTGAGCTTCTGCTCTGTGACCTTCGAGATCCCCTCCCTGCCACCACCTTCCCACCTCCCACTCCCCCCGACCCTGCGTAACGAGCAGTCCACTTGTTTTCTTTCCCGTCACACTTTAATGATCACTGATGTCCCCCTGTCTCTGGGATGTACCCAAATCTAAGATGCCATTGTTCACAAAAACCATTATTTTATGTACCACTAGGGAAGAAAAAACACTGTCCGTTGACCTTTGACACATGGTTTCTTATCAGTTAACAGTTTTATTTTCTACTTCTTTAAGGGGCTCTTTTAGATTTAATTAGACATTGATTTTTCCATTTATCACTCCTGCACATAGAGAAAAAGGAAAATACACATGAAATACATTGGGTGAGGGGCTCCTTACAATTTTTCGGTGTCTGCTTTTTGCCTAAGAGATGTTAGTGCCTGTTTCCCTGAGACAGAGACATCCATCCTCTGTGCCACCAAGATCTTTGGTGGATGCAGCATTTCCTAAAAGCACCCAGAAAAGCGCTGAGAGCCCGTGCTTCTGGGCTCTCTCCATCGCTTGGCCTTTCCTAGAGTTGGCCAACTTCAGACCCTTCTGGGGACTTAGCCCAACCCCCCAGCTCACCGGGCATTTCTCTCCCACTCGATCTAGTGTCTTGAAATTACTGGTGCTTGATGCTTGCTTCTGGAGTTTTCTTCCAAGGCACGGACATGCCTCCTGCAGGCTTTGCTGGTGGCATGTTTTACGTTTGAGCGTGTGTGGGTAGTGACAAGGGGCATCGTAGCCTGTGCCTGGCCATAGCATCGTAAGGTGTCATTCTTTGTGAAAGACATCCCAGTTTCATGTCAGACTATGAAAAAAATGTGCATCGTTCAGTTTGAGTTAGGGGCTGTCTTTGTCTGAAGTGTCAGTTACTTCCCCCTCTGGGATCTCAGCTCCAGGCCCCCGTAGCCTCATCAGAACATGTGCATATGCATCTGTTCACTTAAATCCCCAGAATTCACGTAACAGGCACTGGGTAGTAGATAAAATTTAAGGCATTAGTATTAATTTTACTTAGTGGCACTGATGGCCTGGGGAGTATGTCTTGTGAAGATCCTCATCTTTTGTAGACACAAACTGAAGTATTTATGCCTGCAGTGATACCTGTGGGAAAACTATGAGGAAGCAGGACGGGCTGAGTGTGTTACTGAGTGACTGATTGATGGGCACCTGGGGGTCAGCACACTTTTATTTTTGCGAACTTAGAAAATTTTATTTAAAAAATTAAAAAAAAATTTAGATGTATGTAGCTTAAACTAGCAAACCAGCAGAAAACTAGGATTTTTAAAAAACATTTTATTTTATTTATTTAATTTTTTTGGTGGGGGGGGTAACTAGGTTTGTTTACTTACTTATTTTAATGGTCGTACTGGGGACTGAACCCAGGACCTCGTGCCCGCTAAGTATGCGCTCTACCTCTGAGCTATATCCTCCCCTGCAAAACTAGGAGTTTTCGAAAAGCAGATTTAAGGTTTTGTGATAGGGTCAGAGAAAGGTTTCTGCTCCCAGTTCCCAACATATTGTATGGTGGGGGTGGGGGTAAGGGCAGGGTCTCCTCTGCACACTAGTCAGTGCTCGGACACTAGCTGGGTGTCCCAGTTCTGACACTGTCCACCTGAAGATACCATCAGGTCCCTCAGGTTAAGGGCTCAGTCCTACAAGACTGCCCCCCACCCCCTTCAGATGCCAGTCGCAAGCCCAGATTGTCACCTGTACTTCTGATCTGCAGGCTATAAGTCAGAGGTTCCCATGAGCACCTCCTTGGGTTCAAGTTTACTAGAGTGGCTCACAGAACTCAGGAAACCAAGTTCTCACTAGATTACTGAATTATTACAAAGGATATTCAAGGATTCAGATCAACAGTCAGATGAAGAGGCACGTGGCATGAGATCCCGAGGAAAGGTGCTTCCGTCCTCGTGGTACTTAGGGTGCAGCACAGTGGTACCTGGGAGTGCTTTGGTTCCTCAGCCTGGAAGCTCCCTGCACCCATCCTTTTGGGGTTTTATGGAGGCTTCATTACATGGGAGTGATTGATTAAGTCATTGGCCATTGGTGACTAAGTTAGTCTCCAGCCCGTCTCTCCTCCCAGGAAATCAGGTGGGTGGGACTTACAACCTCTGTTCATGGTTGGTGACCCCGGCAACAGCCCCCATCTGCAGGTGCTTTCCAAAAGTCACCTCATTGACATACACCCAGCAGTGGTGGAAAGGGGCTCGTTGTGAATAACAAGACACACATTTCACCTTTAAGGCTCAGAAGCCATGTCAGGAACTGGGGACAAGAGACCAAATAAAACAGAAGATGCCCCCGCTGCTCTTACTGCTCAGGGAATTCCACGGGGTTTAGGGGCTGTGAGCCAGAAACAGGGACAAAAACCAAATGTGTGTGAGAAGTATGTTTTAGTCATCTGAACAAATATGTGTTTCTTATAAATTGCAATATCACAGTCAGTAAAAATATACACTGTAAAATACACAGTAAGAATATATACACTGTATGTCTTCCGTGATTTAGGAAGATCCAGCGATGATTCTTTTAAAAGGATACTTCAGGGTTTGCCTGAGATCTGGAATTGTCACCTGTATCACCAGGAAAACATTCTTACATTTGGTACCATTGCTTCTCCAAGAATTCCTGAAATTCTTTGGAAAATGCTACTTCTTATGAACCTTTTGGTGGCAGAGTATCAATTTAGGTGGTTGGTGAGATCGCTTACTTTTAACCAGACTGCTCAGTGGCCCAGAGACCCTGTCGCTCAGCAGAGTTTGACCTGCATGTTTTATTACGTCTACTGCCTGCTTCTTGTTTGACAGGCACCCGGTGGGCGGAAAACATGCCTGTCCGTCCATTCCTTCTGCCAGCTCTGTCACTCATTGCGGGCAGCTTTGCCGGCTGTCACACAGGGCTTTTCGGAGCTGCAGATGATCTGGGAAGCCACGGTGGGAGACTTCAGTAAATACATATTATTCCTTTTTTGTTTCCCTAACAGGATATTTTTGCCAAGCCCTCATATTTGTAAATTAGAGATTTTTGACAGACATACGATGCTGCCTGCTCTCTGTAAGGGGTAATTCCTGGTACCTCAGATTCACAACAGCGCCGTTGTTCAGATGCCTGGAACACTTGGGAACCTTTGCTCATTCATCTTTCCTGCGGCCTTCCTGGCTCTCCTCCCGCACTCACACGTGCGGTTTCCTGTGGACCCAAGGTTATTAACCTGCGGCACCGGTCGTGCAGTAGCAGGGCTGGGGCTGGAATGTTAATGTTCCCCAAACTACCTGAGCTGCGTCTTTGGAGAAGGTCGGCCACTGCGGTCCCGGATCGTCGACAAGTTCCAAATCGCAGGTTTCTCTCGCTGGTGCAGAGCTGCACCTCCAGCCTGGAAGGTGCTGATTACCTGGGCTGGTGATCATCTCCTTAACCTTTCTATTGCAGACTGCTGACGCAGGGGAGCCAGCCGGAGCTGTTCTTGGGTGGTCTGACCTCAGGGTCTGCGGCTGGGCTGTGCAGGCCTCCTGAACGGCCGCACACAGGCAGGTGGGGCCTCGTGGGGGCCTCCCTGTGCGGAGGGCTGCTGGGTTGTCCTCCGTCTGTGCTTGGTGACTTCCAAGCCCCCCCATCCCCCCACCGCCAGTCTGCATCCAGAAGATGTGAGCTGAGTCTCTTTTTGTTTTCAAATGAAAAGGAGTGTAGGTGAAGTATCCTCAGTCCCTGGTGGTAAATCTGACTTGGCATGGAAGTGTTTGTACTTAAGATAGAATTTTCAGTTTAAACAGTTTTTCTCCCTAACCAGTGGGGAGTGGGAGGTGGGTCCTGCCCCAGAGGGACTTCCTGATACACTGCGGGGGCCGGGGCCTGGGCCTGCAGGCGGCCTTCCCCCTGCTCTCCTGGTGGGCGGGCGGAGGTGAGCTGAGGTTTCTGCAGGGAGGGGGAGGCTGCCCGCAGGGTGGGGCTGGGGGCGGCTCTGCCCACTTGGGTGTTGGGGGGCTGGGTCCCAGTGGGCTGCAGGGCAGCTCAGCACACCCACGTTGGATGTTTGGAAACTGGCCTGCTCCTGGCTCCGGCCTCCTGGGTCTTCCAGGAGGAGCCCAGGGCGATGGTGTAGGGAAGCTCTCGAGGGTGGCTGGCTCGGGGCCAGTCAGGCTGAAGTGGCCACCAGGCTGCTTCACCCAGGGACCGCCGCCTGAGTTTGAATTCTGGCTTCTGCAGCCGGCTCTGTAAACTCAAGCAAGTTGCTTAATCCCTCTTTGCCTTGGTTTCTGCACACCCGCATCTCATGGAGTTGTTCAGTGGGGAATAAATCAGTGGGGCCTGGACCCACATCAGAAGTGTGGGTGTCGGGTCTCATGGCATCAGGGCGGGAGGTGCTGGCCCCCGGGCTGCCGGGCGCTGTCTTCCGTGGTTGGCATCACCAGCCCGGGGGCCTCGGTGCCCACTGGAGCCAGCCTCCCTCGGCTGTGTTTGAGCCAAAGCCTCCTCTCCCAGGGGGCACCTCCGCCACCTGGACCTTGCCTGGGACCTTAGCTCTGGAAGGAGGGTGAGCCTTCAGCCTTTGCTCTTCCGGTGAGAAAACAGCCCCAGAGAGGGGTGCGTGAACCGGCCAGCACCCCCGGTGGTGGTGGGGGCGCCAAGCGGACCGGAAACGGCAGCCCAGTGCTCTCAACCCCAGAGATTATTTCCCCATTTTACCCTCTAGTCTCTCGTCTTTGAAAATTATACCCGGATGTGGTTTTTGACTATGTGACTGTGTAGTTAATTTTTTTTAAACTCTTATTGGCAATTGGTTTCTTCAATATCTGGGGCTGGGATTATCTGGATATAGCACTTTATTTGAAAACTTTTCCACAAGGTTTTAATTTAGTAAACGTTCTTTTAGTTTCATTAGTTCGGTTTCTGGCTTGCTTTTGAAACTGTAGGTGAGTGACAAGTGGAAGACAAATTAATAATTGTGGCAACTCAGCAGAGCACCCCTGTGAGGGCGGAGGGCTGGCTCTATCAATTAGCACAGTGTTCCTGTGGTTTCTCGGATGCCTCTAATTAAGATAACTTAGAACTAGACTGCAGATGAATAGATGCACTGTGTGATGATTTCAAGGAGAATAATCGGTGTGAAAGCCTGGACGTTTGGTGGTGACGCTCCAAGGAGCCTGGCGGGGACGTCAGCCCTGGGTTCAGGTCCTGTTGTTTCTGCCTGTTACCCTACGTGTCTTCATCGCTGGGAAGAGGGTTGATGGAAATTAGTGAGACAGTGGGGATGATGCTGGCGCCGTTTCAGGCGGGCTTCCTTTGTCTTACTGGTGCGTGTACTCGCTGTTCTGTCCCCGGGGGGGTGGTCTGGGCTCCTCTGATGGAGCAGGGGGCTTCTGGGAGCAGACACCCGGGGGAGGGGAACTTCGTGGCATGGATCACTGACGGGGGATGTAAACTGGAGCAGGCCCTTCGAGGAGGGGAGCTCTCCCTTTGTGGCCTGTCTCTGTCTTTGGGGCCTTATGGCATCCCTGTGGGCTCAGGATGCTCCCCCCCAACCTTGTTTTTTCTCCTAAGGTGAAGCCGTGGTGCTGAGTGAGGCCAGAAGTGTCACATTTGAGTTACATATTTTAAGATGGATAGTGTAATTGGCCGAAGTGCAGTGTGCGTTCCCAGGGGCACCGAGAGCAAAGCAGACCTGATAGATTAATGGGCGTGATGGAGTGGACTGAAGGGATGGTAATTTCATGGGTGTCTGGCTTTAAGTCCTGCCTTTCTAGTTCACAGTTGTTCGGTGGCCCGTCTCCTCCGCAGACCTCAGAGCCAGCCACCCTGTGGGATCCCCATGCTCCATGTCCCCCCCGGGGGCTCTCGTCCTCTTCCCCTCAGTGCTGAGCTGGGGGACAGTCTGGCTCCGGTACCTCCTGTGTTTTCTGCGTTACTTATTTATTCCAGGAAGGGAGTGTTGCAGCCGTGAGGAGAGTATTGATTCCAGAGGTCTGCACACATAGAAATCGTGGGCAAAGCCTAGAAGCCCAGCCATTGCCCACGCTGGCAGTTAGGAAGCCATATGCCCAGAACGTGCACATTTGAGTGCTAATTAGAGAGCCAGGCTGATGGAGCGGGGAGCCAGGCTAAGAGCTGTCAAGATGGCCCGCAGCCCCCGACCTGCAGCGCACTGAAATATTTCAAGATTTAGAATCCCTGTTTTAAGACATTGATCTTTCCTTGAAGAAAGCTGTCTTGGCTGTGAGATGGTACCCAGAGAGGACAGGAGGAGATGGTTAGCATTCAGCATGTGGTTTCTTCTGGGTGATAACAGTGTGGGTGCTGTGTTTACTTGGTGTCCCTGGAGTGACTGGGACCGACGGTAACTGCGTGTGCAGGAAGGTCCCTGTGGTGTCTCCTAGCCCTTCCCCTGGAGGGGGCCCTACTGTCCCGTCCTCTGATCGTGTGCGAGTAGAGGGAAACACTGCCTGAGACAAACAAGGAGAGGAGCTGGAGCCCTGGGTCAGCCTCAGTTCTTCTCCACCTGCCCTCGGATGTTGGGCCATGTGTGCTTGGAGTGGGGGTTCTGCATCTCTGGGCTCCAGCTGGTTCAACAGGGAGCAGGGCTCAGAGCCTCCCAGCGTCCTGGGTCCCTTACCACGTGCTGCTGTTGACACCCAGGACTTCCCCACCTGCTGAGCACTGCAGTGTAAGTTTTATTTGCTCACCTGCATCCACTGGACTGGGAGCATCTTGAGGCCAGCGCATGCTCAGCTCCTCCTCTTCCTGCCCTCCTTCCTCCCACAGAGATTCATTAGCAGCTGTGGGGTGCTGGCCTGAGGGAGGCCTTGGGAAGCGAGGCGGACGTGTGCATTCCGGGAGGGATGAGGGTTGGGGGCTGAGGGAGTATCAGATAGCCTTAGGTGAAGTTCCACAGGGACCCAGAATCATCAGAAAGGACCGAGGAGGGCACATTTGGCAGGGGACAGATGATGACTAGAAGGATCCAACCATGAAGATGTGGTGGAAGACAATCTAGGCTTGGAGAAGATCATGTGCAAAGGTCCTGCAGCCAGAATGAACTTGGTGTGCATGGACAATCTAAAGCAAAAAGAAGGCCACAGAATGGGCCCATGGTGGGCAAGGGCCGCCCAGGGTCAGAGAGTGGCTGGGACATGCTAAGCATTTAGGAATTTATTTGTGTGTGTCATCAGATTCCCTGGGTGTGGCTCAGCCCCCAGTACATGGTTGGTGCTCTGGTTGGTGTTCCATAAATACTGATGAACGAGATGAGGATCAGACCGCTGGCTCATGGTGGTGAGAACAGCCGTGAATCTGGGCTCAGTGGTGGGTCTGCTGCTTGGGGAACCAAGCTGCACAAGACGTCCTGGCCCCTGTGGTCCCTCTCCCCTGGGCTTTCATTCTGCAGAGTGACCAACCCTGGGGTTAGCACGACATCGTGTCCTTTTTCACACCTTCGTCACAACCTGTAACAGCTGTAGTCTGGCAGAAGCGGTCAGGGTAGGGAGTCACCATCATTTCTGGGTGCAGAGCTGGCTTTTCCCCGGTTGCATGCAGTGTGACTGTGGACTGAGAGGAGACCACAGCCTCCGCCTTTTCCTCCAGAAATGCTGCATTGCTCTTGCAGCTGAAAGGGCCCAGCTGTGTTTGTAAGCTGAGCTATTAAATCATTGCACCTTGATCGGTGGTGGTACCGCTTCACCTCCTCCGAGGAGGGGAGAGACTGCGCTGGGATGCCGAGGTAGAGGAAAGAGATCTCAGGCGGTAGAATTATAAATTGTGTTTAAGCAGTCTCGTCCCTTCCCGCTGCTTGTAGAAAAGAGTTTTTCATTATTAACCCCCCTTCCACCAACTCAGCATCATAAACGGTGCTGCATCTGGCAGGTAATCTCTAGGCAGTCACTTAGGCTAACATGGTTTCTGGGCAGCCTAGTCTGCCCCGGTGCTACACCGGGGATTAGGCACCTGATGTTCTTTTATTCATTACATTGCAGAGTGTTTGGAGCCACCTCTAACTTGGTATTTTAATGCTCTGTGCCCTGGATGGCCTCTTGTAAGCAAGACTGTGTTGATAACACCACTGACTAGTGGTATAAAGGGTTGGAAGTGTAGGGCTTTGGACAGACAGGATGGAGGTGGGTTTATGTTTGAAATGTCGGGGGCACCCGGGGTGGGCTCACAGTCTGCTCCCGCTTCGGTCAGCACCCCCTGACATAATTTGACACTGCTTGCCTCAGGGAGCAAGCTCTTCTGTAGCGTCTGTTGAAACACTTCAAGCAACTGGTGGAGGGTTTGAAGCCAGCCTGCCAAGTTGAGGGAGAAATGCAGGGTGAGATTTCTGTCCACCTTCTGGGATTGTAGACAACCAACAATAGGACCTTTTCCAGGACTCGGTGTTCTGGGGGTGCGAGAGGAGGGGCTGAGGAAATGATGCCCTCAGTTATTTGGAGACTTTGAAGGTGCAGAATCATAGGAGACGCTGGCGTCTGAGTCAGCCGAGCAAGGATTCAGCGAGAGTGGGTGATGGAGACGAGTGTGCAGCCCGACACTCTGCCCTGAGCTCAGGAGTGGCTGGTTCAGCCTTTAAGAACTAGCACACCCCCTGCTAGTAAGTCTTCCAGTCCATTAGTCGGGGCCGAGGGGGTAGAAACATGCGTAAGTCTGGGGAAAGGAGGGGAGGGCGGCACAGGAGGCAAGACTCTGGGGTGGGGGGCAGGCTTCCTACTGCAAGACTGGCTCACACTTTGGGCATCAGGCTTTCTCTCCCTTACTGTTTTTTTAGGGGGGTGGTTCTTACTGCCTGCGGAGGATAGCTGTTGAATGAGTGGTTTCCCTTGTGTGTCCCTGGGGGATGTATTTCCTCTTCATTCCTTGTTCCTCCTTCTTAGTTTCAGCCCCGCACAGGACGTAGCTTCTCTGGCAATGAGGGTTCAGCTGCAGACCAGCTCTCCTGGGTGGGATCCCCTAGAGCTAGCAGTTCATGACTTGTCACCAGCAAAGCATGTTCAGGGCGCAGCACTGTCTCCCAGGCCGCGTGTCTGCCCCGCTGGTTGTGCCTGGGGGATGCGGAGCGCGCTCTGGGGAGGTGGCGGGGCAGTTCTGACCTTTGGAGCCATTGCCCGGTTCCGGCCTCAGCCCTGCTTACGGCTGTGTCCTTGCACAGGTGTCTTTTCCAAGACTGTCACCGTGTCTGCCAGGTGGAGACTGGAATTGCTTCACCGGGCTGTGGCAGGTGTCAAGCGAGGGGTTGCCCGTCAGGCACTTGTTAACCCTGTGCCCACCGAGAGGAGGTGCTCGATGCCGTGTGCGCGCGCACGCACCGTCACTCAGCTGCTGGAGAGTCATTTTCTGTCTGCAGCTGTAGACGCACACTTGTGCATGCAGACGCGTGCACAAGACACGTGCACAGGACCCGTGCGCGCGCACGCTTTCGCGCATCTTTCCTTCCTGGCCGAAGAGGCGTCGGTAGCAGGTGTCGTTAGAAACGCGAAGTTACTGCCTGGGGGTCAGCACGTCTTCCTTCCATCCCAGGGAGGAGCGGGCTTCCCCTGGGAAGGTGCCCACAGAGTGGGGAGATGGGGTCCTGGCTGGGAGCTGGCTTTTATTTCACGTGTCAGGACCTGAGCAGGCGCCTGGCACAGCTCCTTCGAATCCAACACAAGTTGCTGCCCTGGAGATAAGGCACGCCTGTCAGGGCCTGCTTCGTGTTCTCATTTTAAGAGCTGTCTCATCTGATGACCAGCCCTAATGACTGAATCTCACCAATGAAATATCTGCAGGATGAAGGAATTTGCCTGTTGATTGCGCTCGAATTGCTGCATTAAAATGAAACTCCAAGGTTGGCGGTAGCCTCGGACTCTGTCTGCTGTCACCTCCTCCCTTCTCTCCCCTACCTGCTCCTCGGTTCTCCTTTGTGTCTTTTATCCCTTTATTCGGCCCTCCCCTCTCAGCTCAAACTGTCGTCCAGTGGTTTTCAATCTGGCCACGTGTTGGGATCACCTGGGGAGATTTAAAAACTACAGATGCCTAGGACCTACCCCAGGCCAATTAAATCAGAACGTCAGGCTGCCCAGCCAAAGTGTGTTTTTAAAAACTCTTGGAGCCCTCAGGTATATGTTTGGTCTATTTTGTGGGCTTTGAGCTTGAGTTTGGTCTTTCTTTGGAAAAACTTGGGTACTTGCCTTTTTCTTCAGGGTGGAATATTGATAGGCATTGATTGATTGTTGGGTGTAAGTAGTTATTCAGGAAACTCCGAGAAGCTTGATGTTTACAATCAAAGTGATGAACAACAGATATGAAAATGACAGCTTGGAGCTTAAAGGAAACACAGCTTTCCTCACCGGCCTGAAGGAACACAGGGAGTAGACTGAAGTGCTCAGTAGTCGAGCAGTCACGGATTCTACTTTTCTTGCTAGTTTTAATCTGGGGTTAGTTTGTTTTCGTTGTTGTTTTGAGGGGGGAGGTTTGACCTCACGTGTGAGTCAGCGGTTAAGAGGATGTAATTCTCAAGGAAAAATCCGGGTCGATTTCCAGCTGATTGGAAGTGTCGGGAACGGCGTCATGATCAGAGGACTCTGACGCTCATTGTCAAACGGCCTACAAGCGCCTTGGGGGGAAATGAACAAAGCTGTCCCTTCCAGTCTGACCTGGAATTGGTGGGAGACGTTGAATGCCCCGCACAGCGCCCCACCTGCTCCCCTTCCACGGCCCCGCACGCGCCCACTGGAAGAGAAGGTAGAGGACCCTCCGCCCTCCCAGTAGCCTTCAACCTCAGGAGGGGTTGGGTGGTGCGGATTCTAAGGTTCCTGAAGTTCCTGGACTCCGGCTGACCCCTCTGTTGGAGACTGAAGTGCACAGAATTTAGGAATGCCATAAAGTAGGTTTTCCGAGGGGAGGTTGGAAGATGTGTGTCTGTTTTCTTCATTCTGCCCAATTGTGTGTGTGTAACACATTTGTAGAAACATTTGAGGCTTATAGGATCATTTTCTTCAAGAGACCTCGTAAATTTTCCAGTGTGTAAAGAGAGGCCACTGAGCTGTTTCAGATGGAACTGGGAGAGAGAGAATCACCAGGGGTCTCCAGGTTTCAGAGGTTTGGAGACTCAACTTTGTTAGTTCATCAGTCAAAGACTGAGGTTTCCGTGAACCAGAATTGTTACGCGTTGGTAAGTGTGGACGGCGGTTCAGCAGTGGATGGAGAGAAGCGTGCCTGTGCGAGAAGGCTCCCGGAGGCACGTGCACGCAGGGAACCAGCCTTGCTGTGTGAACAACTGTGTTCTCTGAGGCTGCCCTCCCTCCCTCTGTGGAAGCTTGATGAATTGGCCGTCACCTTTCCTGGGATATTTCTGTGTGTAGAATCAATACCCTCTCCCCAGGGTGGTGATGGAGATTCATTTCTCAAAAACCCCAGTGTACAATTTATTAAACTGTTGTCTCAGCTCCAAACCCTTTTAGGCTCTGCTCTGTGGCGCTGGAGCTGGGACTCCGCATAGCTCGTCTGTGCCCTGCCCTGGCAGCCCTGCCGGGCGGTCCCCCCCCCCCCCCCCCCCGTGAGCAGCTCCCAGGTCGGGTGGAAACAGCCTCACGGCCTCCACCCATCTTAGACATCCCTGCAGCTTCTCCGGGGTCGGGCTCAGGGCTCCTTCTTCTGAGTTTAAGCTCACCCAGTCCCCTCTTCCTTTGGTTTCTTCCATCCCGGGGGTGGTGGTTGCTTCCCGCAGTTGCTACCTGCCTGAGACCTCAGAGCTTCCTTTGTACCCTCTCAGCTACCTAGCTGACAACCCGATGACCTGCTTGTCAATTTACGGTAAAGCCTCTGTTAAAAAGCTTCTCTATTGTCTGAACTCCAGACACTGGCTCCTGACTGACACATCTGACTTTCTTTTCAACATTCTTTAGTAGTCAGTCAGCAGAACTATTTCCCGAGACGCATTATACTTCATCAGATTGCAGCTTACCTTACGTTCCTTGGATTTTTTGCTGAGATTCCTCCGTGCGGTTTGAGACACACTCTCCTCGTTGGCTCCTTGTGTAAACCATCGTCAGCTAGGATGAGTTATTTCTTGGCAGGATCACTGGTGATGGCTAATGTCATTCATTCTGTTGGTTCTTTTTGGCTTTACTTTTGGAAGGTGATGTTTTACACCCTTGTCTCCAGATTCTGTGTCTGTTACGCGAGAGCTCTGAAATTCCCTTCCACTTGCTAGATGACGGTGGTGGTGTATTTAAGCTACATGTACCTCTAAAAAGACTTGAGGCACTTTATATGAAAAAAGCATATATGTTATGTATAAACACAGATTCATTAAAATAAGAGTTTAAAAATCTAGGACCATATAATGTCGATGGGAGGTGGGGAATGAGTGGGGAGAAAAAGGAGAAGGGAACAGAGTGGAGGGAGACACTGAGCATCTTGTTCCTGTCTGTGCTGAGCCCGGTCCTTGGCCTAATCCTGCGAGGTAAGGCTGTTGTCGCCTGAGCCCCAGAGGGCCAGGCGAGCAGGGCTTCGGTCCGGGCACTTCTTAGCAGGTCTGCAGATGGGAGACCAAGGAAAGTCCTCCAGCTGAATGCAGAATTGTATGTTGAGCACCAAAGCAAAGAGGAACCATGGTGGGTCACATAGCTCTCACTTTCTAATAAAATGAAACATTTTCTTCATCTTCATACTTGATAAGAATCCAGTAGACCTTAATTTAAAGCTCACTAAACATCGTAATGGATAGTGTCAGCTGGGGAAGAAAAAATACCAAACCCCGAGTGCAGAGGTGCGGAGTGGCCGTTTGTTTCAATCATTCCCTGAAGCGGAGGCAGCAGCACCCCCAGCACCTTGGAGAGGCAGCTGTGGGGCCCGGCCTGCCGCTCAGACCTGCTCAGGGTGACGTGGGCCCCCTCCTCACGCTCCACGTCACTTCACTGATGATGATGCAGGCAGCATCGCGTGGTTGCTGAGAAGGCAGGCTTTTGAGAGGTAGGTTTGCATCCGCCGTCCCCCAGTCGCTGGCAAGGTGAACCTGGGCGAGGAGCTTAGTCTCTGAGCCTCAGCTTCTCCACTTACTAAATCGGGGTGACAGTAAGGTTACTGTTCTTTGGATTCAAATCAACGTGCTTTCCTAAAATATCTGGAGAGCTTATGTTAAAAGGAATGTAGATGGTAGAACAAAAAGTGATCAGAAGAGAAATAAACAGTCAGACCACTTGGAAGGGAGATTGACGGATAGGTGCGGACGAGCCCCGAGCAAGGTCAGGTGCCTCTCACACGGGTCTGCCCTTGCCCCCTTTATAGACGGGAAGCAGACTGAGAAATGCAGGATCTGACCTGCATCAGGTGTGCGCGTAGCTGGCTTTGTGGCGGCAAGGATGAAATGAGGTGACGCAGGTGAGGCTCTCAGCTCTGGGCTTGAGCCCCCCACAGAGTCCGTGGCCCCTGGCTTCTCAGGGTGAGCTAGCTGGCCCTTCTGCTCCTGCTGTTCTCATTTCTACGTTACTCTCTCCGTCTCTGAATGTGCAGGTCGGGTCGAGTAAGGTGCCCCAGAGCCTGGCTTTTGAGAGCTGCTGGCGGAGGTGGTGGCTGTGGCCAGCAGACTCACAGGTCTGTGGCTGTCCTTCCCGCGGCTTGGAAGGACTTTGGTGTGACCCCCCCCCCCCCAGCAGGGAACAGACTGCCCCCTGCGGTGTTTCAGGCACTTTGTGTGTGTTTGCTCATTTAATCCTTATAAAACCCTGCAAGGCAGTGTGGTCATCCTGTTTTATGGGTGAAGAGCCTGCCAGGTAAGGAGGCGCTCATGGGCTGCCTCGGTGCACACGTGGAGGTGGTTGAGTCGGGGCTGGTGTCCTCCCCCGCCGGCTCCCCGGACCCTCAACCTCCACGGCACCCTCCCTGTCACGAGTCCCAGCACCCACTCTTAGACCAGCCAGCAGCCAGGAAGAGCTCTGGAGTGAAGTGGCCCAGTGCCTGTCGTGGTGGGGGGTGCCCCGTGCTGGCCCAGCAGCCCCCCTCCCTGTGTGCTCTGCACACCCCTTCCCGCTGGAGTCTCTTCCCCACCTTGAATCTGGCCTTCTGGCAGCTTCCTTGCCCAGTGGGTCGCTGTGGGTGTGACCCTGGGGCCCAGCTGCTGGGTTGTGAGCCATCCAGGCTGTTTCACTAGAGAATGGGGCCCCGTGGACCCCCCTGGAGGGCGGGAGACTCGGCCAGAGGGGACCCAAGAGGATAGAGAGAGCACGCTGGTCCTCAACAGGTGAGAGGCCCCACCCCCCGCCAGGTGCCCACACCTGGAGTACAGGAAGTACCCAGGTGCCCGGAGGGCCCTGAGATGCACCAGGTCTGTTTGGGGAGGGCTGTTTGTGTGGGCGCCGAACTGGCACGCGCCGTGCTGAGCAGTGAGGAGGGTGTGCTCAGCCACGTGTCAGGAGGTGTTTGCTGGAGTGATCCTTCTCACTGAGCCACGCCAGCTGCTGCTGGGTTTGCTTTCAATTTTAAGAAAAGTCGTAAATCAGCCTGCGTTTGCAGTGTTTTCTCACGTTAGGACCTGCCCATTTTGGTCGAGCCATAGTAGAAAATACATCCCTTTAAGAAGGTTTTAATTCCTGAACCGAACATATTAAAAACTGTTCTTCTCTGTGATCACTGGGACTAGAGAATTCCTTATCAGTGCAGCTGAGTCATTTGCTCAAGTGATTTCAGTGTGATATCTGTTCACGTGCACAGCTTGTCAGCGGGAATCACGAGGGGCCAGTAACCAGGAGGAGTGATGTTGCTGACTGCTGAGGGCGGAGGATGGTACTTGGGTCCCCCTCGGTCCCTCCCTTCCCTCCTCCCTCCCTCCCTCCTCCTCACTAGCACCTCAGTGTTTCTGCCTCTGACCCTTGTCGTCTTAGAAATTTTTTTATCCATTAGGCATTAGAATCTTTCTTAATTCACAATTAATTCCGTTTGTACCCATTAGAAGCTTTCTTAATCCACACTTAATTCCGTTTTTCCAGCCTCTCCCTGGAAATCCTTAGCAGCCAGGGCACTGTCAATGTTGACCCTGCTCAGTATCCCTTCACTTATTTCTTCCCCAGGATGGATTCATTTTGGTCAGAATTTTGTACAGTCGCAGAATCAAGGAGACTTGACACCTAGAAGCTGTGTCTTCCTTTGGGGTCTAATTCACGTCGAGGTCCTCCAGTTCAGAGAAGACCTCCCTTCAGTGACAGATGGTAAACAGATTCTGCAGGATGAGTAATTCCTTCACTGCTGTCTAAATGGTTTGTTTAGAAGCAAACAAGATGATTCTCTCTTCCTATTGAATGTGCTGTGAGAACCTCAGGATCCTGCTGAGTTACTGTCCAGAACTGCAGCTGAGAAGGGGGGTAGATGGGAACCAACAGAGAAAGGGGCTTGACTGGCAGTTCACAGTTCAGACCTAGGATCACAGGAAACTTGACAACCTCTTAATTTAATTAACTATCCATCCAAATTGTTAAAACACCATGTACTTTGCTCAGGAGATGCAATTTTCATCATACTGAGATGATCAATTTTCAGTGAGCCAAGTAGATTTCTTTATCTTTTTTCATTTTCCTTTTAAAATTATTTAAATTTTTTTAAAAACTGTGGTAAGACATACATAACATAAAATTGTCCATCTAAACTATTTTGAAGTGTCTAGTTCAGTGGCATCACGAATGTTCACAGTATTGTTGCAACCATCACCACCGTCTTATCTCCAGAACTTCATCTTTTTGTAAAACTGAAACTCTGTCCCCATTAAACACCAACTCGTCCCTGCCCCCCCCCGCCCGCAACCACTGTTGTACTTTCTGCTTATATGAATTTGACTCTTAAAGGGATCTCGTATGAATGAAATCATAGAATATTTATCCTTTTGTGATCGGTTTAGTTCATTTAGTATGTCTTCCCATGATGTAGCATGTGTTAGAATTTCCTTCTTAAGGCTGAATAATACTCCATTGTGTGTATATATTTTGTTTATTCATTCATCTATCAATGAACAATTGGGTTGCTTCCACCTTTTGGCTGTTGAGAATATTGTTGTTTCTTATATTTTAACATTAAAATGAAACATCATGATTTAATCTATCCTTGATATCAAGAAGCTTTACAATATCGTTTAGTAGCGGAGAGTTATGGTTAACATGTACCAAATATACATTGTATCCTTAATGCTCGATGCGGCAACATTTATATTTCTGTCTTCAGGTTTGGCATATGTTAATTCTTCTCTATTCAGGGATCAAAAATGAGTTAACATGTAAGAGTGTATCCTGTAGAAAGGAGTAAGTAATTCTTAGTAGTTAATACCAGAATAAGTCCTGAATTTTCTTGTTTGCATACTGGTGAGAAGACATTCATAGTAGAGATTTGGCATAATTGAATTCTTCCTGAAACTTCAGACACTTTACATTCTTTTTAGCACAGATTTGAACTATATAGGGGGTTATTCATGGGATTAGGAGGTTTGAAGACATATTTAAATATTATGTAGGTTCTCTGGAGTAAATGTGCAGAATCCCAGCGTCCTGTTGGGAACGGTCTGTATTCTGCCCTCACTCGACTCCATCTGCTCCACAGAGTGTGGGGTCCATGCTGTGGGACAGCGTCTTTTTCGACTTTGTGCACATGAATTGTGTAGCCTGTGGATTTGCTATATCCATTTCCAGGATGTACTTACCAGGCACTGACTGTGTGCCAGGGACTGCCTGAGACGTGGCATGAGGCAGGAGGGAATTCACTCCGAAGTGAGTCTGGGAGGTTGGCTGAATTTCTAACTGGTATGGTGTCTACACCCAGTCATTCTTTGAATCCACTTGTCATGCTCTTGCTTAGATGCTCCCAGTCCTGCAGAATTATGTACACGGAGGAGGCGGGGGACGTCGGAGTTCTCACAGCATCCTCTGACCACGCACTTCGTTTCTTTCTCAGAAGAGTTGCCCGTCCTTAGCCCCTGTATCACACTGGTGGTCTCTGGTATCAGTGTTTGCACAAAGGACAGATGGTCGCCGCGTGCTCTGGGGGGACTACCTGTGTCCCTGCGGCAGTCTTAGGGCCCTGCCCTGCTGTGTTTTCTCTCCAGGCCCCATTTTGCCCATTTTCTCATTTGCATTGTGCGCACAGCCGCCCACCGTCCATAGTGGTGAGTCCGAGTCCAGGGTCCTGGGCTCCCGGGAGGATGAGAGGCTGGAAGGGGTCTAGGGCAGGAAGCAGCCGAATACGCTCGTTGCTGCAAGTTTCTCAAAACCATTAATACACGGGTGTGTTTCTCGAACCGCCAGCGAGTCCGCACAGCTCTGTAGCTTGGCCCAGGAAGACTTCTCTCCCCTCATCAAAGCTGTCCGCGTGTCCAAGCTCTGATGCCCGGGAGGTGCCCGCTGGAGGCTGGGCGGGGTGGCGTGGGCTCCGGCGTGGTGACCGCAGTCTGCCCGAGGCTCTCAGCGGCAGGTGCACAGCTTAACGGTAATTCTGGCCTTTGTTCCTGGGAGGAGACTTTTTCTTCCTCACATCGTGGCGGCTGCCAGGCAGGCTGCCTCTCAGTCGTGCTCACGGAGTCCCCCTCCGTCTGGCTCTGCAGATGGCTTTGCACACCCAGGCGCCAGGGCCCAGCCCTCCCCTCGGGCCTGACGCCTGCAGGAGGGGCCGGTCTTGTGCCCGTGCATCTCGGCTTCTGTCCGTCCGGGGTTCTGAGGCACCCGACTCGAGGGAACCTCTCTCCTGTGGCCCGGCGCCGCAGACACTGCCCGCGCGAGCATCGGGTTAGCATTTTCCTCCCCACCAGGCCCGGTGCTTCTCGAGGGCAAGGCCCACGGTTAACCTGTTGGCACGGCTGCCCACACAGTGAGGAGAAGGGCGGGAGTTTGGCATCTTGTTTGTTCAGTAAACGATCTGAAAAATGAAGCATCGAGTCCTGGAAGTGGTTTAATTGGCTACGATTCCAGGCACCTTGCCCTGGCACCCCGTGCCTTGGTTTTCTCAATTCTAAGGTGTAGCTGATTATTTCTCAGGTGGTTCCCGAGGACACAGGAGAGGCTTCCTTGCTTCTGCACCTACTGTGTGCCTTCTGTGCCGAGTGGGGCATGCGCGGTGTTTTTCTCCCACCGCGGACTTCCGGGGAGACATAGGTGTTATTGACCCGGTTCTGCAAACGAGCAGGTGCAGGTGCGGAGTAACTTCCTCTAGGTCACAAGGCTCTGAAGTCAGAGAGGTATAATTAACACACAGGGCTGCGTCACTCCACAGTCTGTGTGTGTGCGTATATGTACTTGTAAGTATATATATATATATACACACACACACACACACACACACACATACACACACACACAGGTACATGGGGGTGTGTATCTACACACTCAAAAAGGATTTGGGGGGGAATATCCATATATACACAAACCTACATGAACACACACTCCTGGTGTCTGACATATTTAGGAAGTGTAGAGGGAGGAATACACGTGTGGATATGTAGGTATATACATGTGTGTATATGTGCATATTTCCCCTGTCACTTCGTAACTGTGTGGCACATATATGTGTATATATTCATAAACATATATATGTGCATGTACATATAGGTGTGTGTATGTATGGACAGCCCTCCACCCCACTTCCTAAAGGTGTCACACCAGGGGTGCCTCATTGTAATTCTGGCTTTTGCAGTAAATGTTGAACAGGCATCCAATCCTCCCACCCTCCGCCCCCTCCCTGGTTCTTTCCTTCCTTTGAGGGGCTGGGACCCTTTGGGCCTCGTGGTCCCCTCCTATCAGGTGGCCCCTGGGTTCTGGCCACTTGAGCACACACCTCCTCGCTCCTGAATTCCTCAGGTGCCAGCGTGTGTTTGTTGAACTGAAATTCTTAAGCCTGCAGAATATTATTATTCCCAGTTTGTCAAGACAGATACAACATGCTTTTTTTTTTTTTTTTTCAGAAAATACTTAAAAGATTCTTGACAGGGTCCTGATGGTGTTTTAACAAGTTTTCAGGTCCTTGGTCAGCCAAGCTCAGGACCAGGAATAAATGTTTCATAAACAGCATAAGGGTGATGGAAGGAAAGGAGGTACCTTACGTGGAACTGTGGGTTCTGTGAATTTATGGAGGGCTGTCGTTCCTGCTTTTTTGATTCCTGTTCCTCCTGAGAATTTCCCTCTCTGACCTCAGGAAAGTCTGTAACACGGACCCCTTTCCTGGTGCTTTGGAGCGGGGTGGCCTGGGGCCGAGGATGGATGTGTCGTAGGAGAGATTTAGGGGACAGCTTCCTCATCTCCAATTCTGTCCCTTTGTCAGCAAGAAGCAGGAAAAGAGGATGGAGTGAATTGCTGTCTCCTAAAATGAGCTGTCCCCTCCAGGTTGCCCTCCCCGGTGAGCCGTCTGCATCGTGTTAAAGTGCGAAGACAAATTGTGTATCCCAGGAGCTACTTTTAGGTGCTGGGAAGTTTTCAGGGCTTACAAGGCTCAAAATCTTTTTTGTTCTCTTAGAAGAACCTCCCCGACCCCTGAGAAACCAGCTTGACTCTTCCTTTTAAAGTCAGGAGAGGGGAGAGTGGATGACGCCCACGAGCGCAGGTATGCCCTGTGTACGGTTGAGTCTCCCATCCTGGCGGGAGCCGGGCACGTGCCCGCCACCCCCCAGCCTTGGCTGGAAATTGGATTTCCCACGCTGTGAATGCCGGAGCGGCGCGGCGCATCACAAGGGGACCTTCTTCTTGCGACAGCAACTTCAGCTTCACAGTAAGTGCGGTGGTTTTAGTCTTAAGGGTGAAGTTGTGTCTCTCTGAAATTATCAGCCCAAGTGGGTAGGTTCCCATTTTAGAATTCCTGGTTTATTTTCTGGAAGAGCTCGCAACAGACATGTTTCTGATGGGGAAGCTTTATACATCAGGGGTTCCCAATTTGGGGCCTTTGAAGAGTTAGTATTTGCAGAAGCCACTAGGTGATAGAAGGGCTTTGTGACAGCTGCCTCTGAGTCTGGGGTGAAGGACACGCACTTAGTGTGGTAACTCAAGGCAGCTTGTGGCCTTTCCTTTTTCTCCCAAGAGAGACAGAACAAACTAAGTCACTCCCAGTGTTTTCTCTCGGCGTTGATGGAAACGCAGATTCTTTGGGAGAAGTAACAGAGAGAGCCTGGACAGTGGAGAGGTTGGAAACTTCCCAGCTGCTGTAACAGTGGCAGTGCTTTGGGGGGCTGTGGCGGGGGTGGGCGGCAGGAGCAGCGTGGACAGGGGTGTGTTATCTGAGGACTCCCTCTGGGGCCGGGAGAAGTGACATTTTGCTTTGATGGTCGTCCTGAGGCTGAGACCAAGATCCGTTGGTTTTCCTGAGATTGTGTTTAAAACACAGCCCTTTACTAAGGGATTCTTATCCCCCTCGTTGTTTGCTTTTGCAGAGTTAGAGCAGTCTTGTCCTCCTCTTGGGCGAGACTGTCCAGAAAAACAGGCGCTGGAAAGAGCTGTTCACAGGGGTGGAGAGAGACTTGCGGTTCTCTGTGTTTTAATAATCGCTCCTTAGATTTTGCGGAGGCCAAAATCACCTTAATAGATTTGAATAACATTTGTGGAATTTCAGCTTGCTCATCAGGCACCTTCAGCGAGGCTTTTACTCTCTCTGCTGCGGTTTATTTTGCATCCACGAGCGACTGCTGCTTCTGTGCGAAGGTGATTATTTTTATTCAGCAAGAGGTGGCGCAGGGTTGAGCGTGGAGATGCTTTCCTGCAGCTGCCGTCTTCTCTCCTGGACAGATCGTCCGCAGCCACGCACGCGTTTCCAACTTCAGCCTCAGGGATGGGAAGAAACGCCAGTCAGCTCCTCTCCTGCTTGGTTTGGGCAGGTGTTGGTGGACTGCAGGGCTAGGGCTCTCCGAGGATGTATTTCTGCTTCCAGGAAAGAGATTCCTGCAGGATTTGTGTGTGGCTGTAAGGAGAAGAGTTGGTGGCTTTAGAAACAGCAAAAAAGAAACACGTAATTATCATGTTGGCCCTGTCGCAGTTAACCCTGATTTTGTCCTCAATTCTGGAACAAGTCAGCTGAGGTAGACAAGCCCCTTCCTGGGTAATGGGTTGTTATTTATGTCTTTTATTCCTTTCCCCTAGTCATTTACCCGGCGAGAGTTGCCCCTACCTGACCTTCTGCAGATTTTTGCTCAGCATCTCCTGGAGCGATGATTTCTTCCTCCCGCAGAATTCCCTGCTCTGGTGGAGATGCTCACCCCAAAGAGCCACAGATTTGGTTTAATTAACTAACTGATTCAGCCAGTGTGTACTGCGGACTCACCGAGCTCGGCAGACACCGTGCCCCTGCTCAGCAACGAGCAGGGTATTCCCTCTGCCTCTCAAGTATCCTTAAGCTTCTCGTGCTCTGTAAAGATGCGGGGTGAGGCTGGTGCATCTGCAGAGGTGGCGGGGGTGGAGCTCGGGCTGGGAGCTGCTGCAGGAGGCGGGGGAGGTGGGCTCTGATTCTGGCACAGGGCTCTCTCACCCACTGCCTCCCGACGCCTTTCTCCAAAGCTCAACGGAACCACTATCTAAAAAAGCCCAAACCCTATCTTCCGGGGGATTTGGGCGGAGACGGCTGGGGAATCCTTTCCCAACATGGTGAAATAGGTCATCAGAACCAGCTGGAGGGCCTCAGAGCGCTGGCTGTCATGTTAGCCTGGAGATCTGCCGTCTCAGCCCCCTGGCCTTCTAGCCTCAGGAATGGGAAGCTTTAAAGCCCCCGCCTCACTGGAGGCCTTGAGTCATAAAATAAATGCGATGCGCTGGGTGGGGGCAGGAGGAGGAAAACAGGTGGCCAGAGCTGCTTTGTGCCCGCCACCCACGTTGGCTCTCCTCTCTTAATAAGCTTCGGAAATCCTGGGATGCAGAATGCACCAGCCCCGGCGTTCCACCCTCGTCCCCCGTTGCTTCAACGTGTAAATGAAATTTGCCAAGCTGGCAGGAAGGAGCCGCGTTCCTGTGCTTTCTCCCCGTCCCGGGAGGTGCTGGCAGGTCTGCCCGAGAGCAGTGATCGAGCAGGGATCGGCTTATTGCTGGTCTTTGCTGCTCACGGAGCTAATAAAGGAGGCAGCGGTTCGTTGTAAAGGCACCTGGGGCTCAGCCAGGCTGAGTCACCGCTGATTTTGGGAAATGCCGCGTAAGGCGCACGCCTTCAGCTCCCTGTGCTGGAGGGAAGTTTGCGACTGCACACTCGAAAGATGAATCAGCTATGGGGAAAGGGGTCAAGAGGGACTCGCCAGGAATGAAGTGTGGGAGGGCTTGTGTGTGAAGATCCTGTCTTCTGTTCTGCTGGGTCTTTGCTCGCCGGAGGTGTGTCCCGATCCAGAGGTTGGGGTGGGGGGCGGGAGGGGATCTCTGTGCAGAATCTGTTCTGTTAACCCAGCCGGACTTTGGCCCAAGGTGCAGTGGGCACAGACACATCTTTTCTCCAGACCAGACCCCGAGTTCAAGGGCCCCCAACCCTGGAGTTCTCATGACATGTGTCTCCTTGGTTCTGAAATGCACATTGGTTTCTCTCATTTTTTTTTTAGTTCTTTTTTTTTTTTAATGGAAGTAGAGTCAGTTTACAATGTTGTGTCAATTTCTGGTGTACAGCATAGTGATTCAGTCATGCATATACATACATATATCCGTTTTC
This sequence comes from Vicugna pacos, assembly GCF_048564905.1. Lineage (NCBI taxonomy): Eukaryota > Metazoa > Chordata > Mammalia > Artiodactyla > Camelidae > Vicugna > Vicugna pacos. Next base: position 27,515,172 of record NC_132997.1, on the reverse strand, counting down.
ACGTTTTTCATTATAGGTTCCTGCAAGATATTGGATGCAGTTCCCTGTGCTACACAATAGGACCTTGTTGTTTATCTATTTTATAGGTAGTAGTTAATGTTTGCAAATCTTGAACTCCCAGTTTACCCCTTCCTACCTGCTTCCCCATTTTAACATCTCTGAGATCAGGATGCATCTTACGATGGACGGTGCGTCACTGTTTCATTGATAGCATTTTTCTTGCTAAGTGTTAGGGGACGTTTATGGCGTGCCCTGCAGTTGATGGGGCCCTGGATTCCATGATCCGTGTTGCTTTTGCCTAAGCTCTTGCGGGAATGGACTCTCTCCGATCCGCCTCGTCCCTCGTGGTGGTCAGCAGGGCTGAAGGGCGGCAGGTGCGCAGACAGCAGCACACAGGGGAGGGTTTCTGTCGGTGTCCTCGCAGTGTGTTTACGGGAGGCTAACCTGTGTTTGTATTTGGCTTTGGGGTTCGTGTCCCATTGGCTGATAAGGGTGGTTACCCCCACTTACACACTGTGGTGTGGGCACCAGCCTGGTTTGGGATGGGCACCTAGCATGAGACAGAGACCTAGCTCTGCCTGACGGTCGCGTCCAGTGCCCTGTTGCCTGCCTGTCAGCGCGCACACTTTATCTTTCCAGCCTCTCCCGCTCACCTTTATCCTCAGCCCTTCTGGGTCTCCATGGCCGTTGTAGCCAGAGCAGTAAAGATGATTCATTTTGCTTGGCCTGTCTTCGAACCTGACTTCTTAGAGGCTAGTCTTGTGCAGTAGTTGCATATGAACCCCTTGGGCTCCATGAACGAGGGCACGCCGGCTCTCTTTGCTCAGGGCCAAGCACGGCACAGTAGCCAGGCCTCGTCGGTTTCCTGGACTCGGGTGATAACAGAGTTCTGTGCTCTCCACATGAATGAGCCGCATGTCTCTGGGCCGAGTTTATCCCTCCACGGGAGTTTGGCTATGCCTGTGGGGGAGGGCGTTCCATCCGCTGGAGATTTCAGTGTGGGGAGGGCTGCCAGCTGGAGCCGGAGCATCCATGTGGCCTGGCTGGGCCCCTGGACTCCCGAGGCTCTGCGTCCCTGCAGTCAGCCGAAAGCCATGGTCATTTGACCACTGCCTTGGAAACCCAGCCACCCCTGGGGGTGCTTCAGTGCTTTTGTTGTGTGTTCAGCCATAGTGCCTGTTCATTTCACTCTCCGTCAGAGGCTTCGGGGATTGAGCTGGGAAGCGGACGATGCAGAGTGATGAGTAATTACCGAGCCTTTCCTACACACCAGGCATGCGTGCGAGGGCATTCACTGCTACTCCTGTTGTTGGTAGCTTCTGTCCTCAGCCCCCATCTGATAGTCACTCTTGCCAAGCGCTGTGCTCAGTCCTCAGTCAGCAGGAGGACCACGCCATGGTGGCTTGGGACAGTCCTGGGATGCATCCTGGATTAGCACGCTCCCTTCCCCTCTCCTGAGTGTCTCAGTTGGGATGACGGCATGTAAGTTCTGCCCTTGCAACAGCGCCTGGAAGAGGTGCCATTAGTCTCCCCGTTTTCAGTGATAAAGCCAAGGTGGAGTCTGGAGACATGCGGTGGGCATGTCGCAGCAATGCAGCCGTCACCCTGAGGATCAGAGCCCTGAGCCCGGTGGTCCAGGTTGAACAAAAGGAAGCTGGTTCCAGAAACCCGACCGCAGAGCCAGGAAGGCTGGGCTGCTCCGACGGTCCCTTTAGAAGGTGGCATCCGTCTGCAGGATGGGTGCTCTGGGAGTATAAGATCTTGCCTCTGGGTTTTGTTTGTTTGTTTGTTTGTTTGTTTTGGTGGGTAGGGGGAGGTGATTAGGTTTATTTATTTATTTTAATGGAGGTACTGGGGACCGAACGCAGGACCTCGTGCATGCTAAGCACGTGCTCTGCCGCTGAGCTCTACCCTCTCCGCCCCCCCGCGTATAAAATCTTACCCATCGCAGGGAGGTGGCTTGCGGAGTGGAGGAAGGAGCAGCTATGGCTGACGCTGCCTGGTCAGTGCAGGTGCTCACCTCCTCCTTGTCGGGGGGCCGGCTGCTCGGACGGACTGAGAGGGAACTCGAGTGAGGAAAATGTGAATTGTCGTTTCTTCTCACAGGCTGTGTGCGTGTGGTATAAGCTGTTGATTAAAGAGCAGAGAATCACAGAGCTCTTTAAACTTCCAGACAGGTTGCCGACGATTAAAAGTGGTTTACATATTTGCTGCTGGCGCGGGCATTTTGGAAGGTGGTTTATGTGAATAATTAAAACAAAAAATTGTCCTAGAAGATGCCTTGTTCACCAGACTTGGGACAGAACTCAGAATCAAAGTTGGAGGAAGAGAGGAGAGCCCGGGCAGGCCCGTGTCCAGGGCGGGGCTGCCTCTGGGGTGGTCGTGTTGGGAGCCCGGAGTCCAGGGCTTGGCTGCCCCGCTGGTGCAGACGGATGTACCCTGTGTAAACTGTAAAGTGTGGTGAGAGGTGTGGGGTTTGCACAGACTCATTCATGGGTTCGCAGGCCTGCGGAGGGCAGGAGCTGGGTCAGGGCGGGTAGGGTGGTAAGGGGCACAGGAACCCTCACTCAAGACCCTCGGGACATTGTCCCTGAAGCAGTGAGGACAGTCCTGAAAGAGCAATTCTAATCAAACGCATAAGTCTGCCATTAACCAAGATAGAATATTCTAGGAAGAGGTTTTCTAATTTTTTTTGAAGGTGAAATCTGTCCTTCCATCCTTATCCTTTCTGGGTGGACTGTCTGTCCTTTTTTTTTTCTTCTCCATTTCATGAAAAAATGTGTGTGTTCAACCCACGACGCTGATTTCTCACCCCGCCCGTGGGCCTCCCCAGCAGCTGGAAAGCGCTCCTGTGAGACACGTGCCTCCCCCAGGAGATGTAACAACAGGGGTCCTGTAAACGGGACCTAGTTGCTTAAGGAGGTTTTCTCAGCAGAGGTGGGTTTTGGTGAGATGTTTCGGGAGGAACACGCAAGCTGACTAGGGCCTGAGCACACCTGGGCGTTCCTCCTGCTTTTGACTGTTACGCGGTCGCTGGGGGGTGGGGGGAGCAGGGGGGCGCTGCAGCTCCCTGTGGGGTGTGCCCGGGCCCATCAGTGGCAGCAGGATTGGGGCCGCCAGCACCGTGGGAGGCAGCTGTGCCACGCGCACGAGTTTGCGCAGTCAGTCCCCCGACACCTGTCTGTGCCTCGAGAACCGGTGCTGCTCCTGGGTTCTCTGGCCCAGCGGGGGCTCCCTCGCAGGAGCCGTGGCTTGGTTATCATTTAGGCCCAGACTCTGGCTGCAACATCATGAAATCACGACATCGGTTTAGGCCTACTGACGTTTAGGGACCCTGATGAAGTGGGGCAGGGGGCGTGGCTCGGCTCTGACACTGAATGGTTAGTGGTAGAAGCACAGGTGGACCCTGCTTATTAGAGATTGCTCTTCCTTTCAGGGACGTGCCTTTGAGTGGCAGATCATCGGGCTTCATCAGAAACCGACCTGTGTTTATTAAAAGGCTGTGCTGGGCTCGGTGGGAGATGCAGGAGAAGTGTAAGAGGTGCTCAGTCCTCGTTCCCTGTGAGGAAGGGGAGTGACTCTGGCTGCGTGTGACCCCGAGGCTCGTTCCGCGGAAGGCCTGCTGCCTGGTCAGCCCTCGTCCAGGCTCGGAATCTCTTGGGGGCAGGGGGCAGGCATCAGCAGCCGAGGTTGGGAACCAATGTTCTAAAATAAATCACCCTCGTGGCTGCCAGAGCCGTTTCCCGTATCCCTTACAGCACTTGGCTCCTCTCTCCCTAGCATCGGTGTTTACTTGTTTATTTTCCACCCCCGGAATTCGTAAGTCCAGGGTACTCTGTCTCAATAAAATCAGGCCCTGGGCCTTGAAGGGTGGCGTGTGGGTGGGCAGGCAGGAAGCCCCCAGTGACCTGTCCAGGTTCACACCCCACTGCGGCCCCTTCCCAGTCATGGCCCCCTTCTCTGGCCTGGAGGTTGGAGGGCTCGCCTTGAATTCTCCTGCACAGACGTGAGCGCACACCTCTGGCTCCGAGTCTTGTACAACGTCCGGGCCCATCTGGGGACTTTAACAGAGGGCTGTGCCGTGAGATGAGCTGGGGGAGCAGCCCCACTAGATCTCACCACCCTCCCGGGTGGGAGGCTGCCCCCCGCCCAGCCTTCCTGCACCGGGTGTGGCTGCCCTGCCCGCAGGGGGCTTGGAGTCCCACCTGCCACTCTCACGGCCACTCTGCTGCCTTTCCAGCGGGCGTCCCGTCTGTCCGAGCGTTCGTTTCCTTACCCATGAAGGGAGGGGAATACAAACACTGGCTCCGTGAGCTGCTCGCAGAGGCTTAGCCTGGCGCCGGCGCTGACCCAGCACAGTGTGGGTCTGTTGTTTTCCTTGACATCCGCCCAGGTCTCCAGACCCTCAGAGTCCCAGACCCAAGCAGAGGCAGGAGGGCACCCGCCACCTGTATCGCCTTAAACCCGTTTCTTCCCCTGATGACCCCACTCACAGGCAGGAGCACAGAGCATCTGACACGCAGTGGTTGCCCAGAAGTGATCTCCCCAGGAGAGCACGCTGGAGAACGTTAGTGGTTCACATGGGAAGGTGGGGTCCACAGAAGAGTAACCCACACCTGTGATATGAGGCCTGTGGGTGCCCTGCCTCGTGTGACCAGAGCCGTGGAGGAGGGAGACTGCCTAGAACAGCAGAAACGGCGCAGGACAGGCCGGCATGTTAACTGGAGACGGCTGGGTGGTGGGGGCTGGTTTCAGAAGCGATGGGAGAGAGTTCTGCCGGCTGAGAGCTTTGGCCCAACTGTCCCAAGAAGGACATAGAGAGCTCCGCCCCCTGCCTCTGCAGGCCGCTTGAACCATTGCCCACTGATGATATTTGGTGCAAAGGACATTGTCTTAAGGAAGCTGGTGAAGGTCACGCTTTGGAACTTTGCTGCTTGGCTCCCCAGCCCAGCCCCAGTAGAACCGATATGACCGCATGGACCATTTTCTCTGTTTTATCAGTTAAATCAGTTTTTGGAAGGGTGATCAAGAGGATGTCTCTGGGCACACTGAGCGATGTGGCACACTGTGCAGTTCACCAGGGCCAGGCGGCCAGAGTGGGCAGGGAGGACGGGCGCTCAGGCGAGGGGGACCTCGGAGGCCTGGGGTATCGGAAGGCTGGGGGCTGGGGTCGGCTGGGAGAGGGTGCTTCCTGGCGGCAGCAAAGCCCTCGAGGGGGTAGCAGGGAGAGGAGTTAGAGCAGTGGAGTCAGTTTGGGAAGCAGGGCCCGATGCCGGCGACCGGATGGACCGGGAAGGAGGAGCTGGCGGCACGGGGTCCGCCAGGTGCGGGTGGGATGCAAGCCGTGAGCCCGAGGTCGGCAGGCCCAGCAGCAGCATCTCGCAGCGCGCCCTCCTCCGCCTCTTTTTGGACCCGGGTGTCCCGACGCCAGGCCTGATGCTGTTTCCTGCAGTGGGGTCAGGGGTCTGGCGCAGAACCACGTGCGGCACGTGGCACGGGTGGTGGCCTTGTGGGCGGAGCTCTGGGTGGACCGGGGAACCTGACTCGGGGCTGAGAGTTTTGGTTCCTGAGGGACGTATACGTTGAGCGGCCCCGGTTCCATCCGCCTGGCCTGCAGCCCTTGGCTGAGCTGCTGGGCCAGTCTTCCAGGTCTGTGGCCGCCCCCTCCCCACCTCGTTTGGTCTTCCTGTGCAGCAGGGCTGGTCAGGGGAGGACAGGATCCCTGCTGTCTGCGGGCTGGCGATGGAGCAGAGACTCCTCTGGGCCGTTGTCGTCTGAGTACGAGCTCTGAGGATGTCACACAGGCCAGCACTTCGAGCAGTCAGAGCCTGGCTCCTTGTGGTCAGACCCCAGCCCTGTCGTGGGGACTTGACCCTGCGCTCAGGGTCCCCACTTCCGTGGGGAGAGCCCTAGGCTCATGTGGCTGCTGCTCTGGGTTTTATTTCCCACCCCACCCCCGATAGATTTTTCTAGGGACTTTTCCGGTTGAGGTGAGACTGGGAATGCAAGTGCATGGAGGATGCGTTGAGAGAATTTGGTCATCAGCCGACCTTCTGGGAGAAGCGGAGAGGGACCAGAGGTGGAGCAGACCCCATGTGCTAAGTACCCCCCTGCCTTGGGCGGGGCTCTGCACAGAGGAGCGGTCACTGGCGCCCTAGAGGACTTCCCACCCCCGGGGGGACATTCATGCTCTTCTCTCTAAAAGCAAGAAGCACCACTACCAACAGAGGCTGACAAAGGATGAGTTGAAGGTGTTGGTCATTCCTGATCTTTGGGAATGTGTACCTGTGTGTGTGTGTGTGTGTGTGTGTACAGGTGGTTGTGTGCCTGTGTGTGGATGGTCCCTGCTCAGTCTGACCAGCGATGCTCTAGGGTGTTCAGAGGCACCGCCCGGAGAGAGAGCACTGCACCCTCAGGACAGGGACCCAGGCAGGCTTTCTCTTGCCAGCTGAAGTCGTGAGGGCTTATTTCAGTCTTAACTTCTGATTTTCACTCTCAAATCCCAGAGCCAGCACTTGAATAGAAACGAGTTTGCTGTTAACACCTCTTTCTCTGATTAGCTTGTTGCTTTGAGTTAATTGTCAGGTTGCCTGAACAAAAGCTTCTTAAAATGAAAACTGTATCACTCGGGTAACTTACGTAAGATCAAACAAGGAAGACTGTCTCACCGAGGAGAGAGAGAAATACTCTGAATACAGAATGCAGAGCTCAGGACCTGAAACCTGGAAGCAGAATGTTCATGTCTCTTTTCCTGTACAGCTTGAGCGGCGGCCACCGGATTCGCCCACCAGCAGCCTCTTTCTGTTGTTACTGGATTTTTAATGTATTTCCTTTTAAAAGATCCTCTTAGTTACAAGTAAAAACAGCCTGCTGGAGGCTAGCTTAAGCAGAAAAGAGAATTTATCATGGGGATGTGGGGGTATGTCACACTGCTAAGAATAGGTGGGCTGTCTGGCCTCAGAAGGTGGGCGGGAACCAGAGCCTAGAAACAGCCCAGACTGTGGACTGGGCCGCGGGCAGGACCTTGGTGCCCAGCCTGGACGGAGGCCGCATCTCCCTGCAGGAACGGGTTGGCTTGGCGTGGCGTGGGTGCCCACTTCCGGTGCACCCGGGGAGCCTTGCACCCACATGGCTCGAGGTTGGCTGGGCAGAAGGCCTGGACAGTCTGGGCCCTTGGGCGAGGAGATCACTGTGTGTGGAGTGGTGTCTGGTAGGGGAGCGGCTGGTCTGGTCTCCACCAATTGAGCCTGGAGCCCAGGGCCCTGGAGGAAGGGCAGGCCGGCTCTCCCCTGGGCCTCAGTCGTCTGTATGGCTTCTTCCTCCCTCTCTCAGTGGTCCAGTTTTCCTGGCATTTGTGTCCAGTCTATAATTGGAGCCAAAGGGAACAGCCACTCTTGCCAGGAGCCCTGAGGAGGGGCTGTGGGGGAACAGGAAAGGACCTGTAGAGGTGACCCTCCCTCAAGGACGAGAAGTCTGCGCAGCACAGCTGGAGGCCGTCTTGCGGCCTGAGCTCAGCAGGTGGGACGCTACAGCGCAGTGTCCGGACAAAGCGCAGAAGAGGTGGCGGGGGACGGGTCATCGCCAAGAGCCGTTTAGGAGCTCAGCGCCCCCAGCGCAGACGGCGTCTGGGATTTCGGGTTTGCGGGCAGAGCCCTGATGTGGCAGGTAGGGGCCTCTCTTCCGGGGCTGCTGTGACTCCTCGCCGTGGCTGAAGGCTAGTCACCGCGTCTCTCTTTTGCAGAGTAATGTCACCATGTGCTGTGCATCTGACACACGGGGCGAGGGGCAGAGGATGAAGGACTTACTCTCTGTGCATCTCTGTGCAGCGACTGACGTGACGGCGTCAAAGCCATTGTGTTATGAGCCTTGAGTGTCGGATCCTCATTTTAAGGGAAGCCAGTTTTGACGTGTATTTCCTTTAAGTTCAGAGCTGCTTTCAGCGAGAGTTGGAGGTTCCCACACACTTAACTGTGTCCCTGGTGATCTGAGGTTTGGGAAATGCCCCCAGTGGTTCCTTTTTGACCACGTTGAATGTCAGGTTTTCAGTTGGGTTTCCTGTTGTCGTCACACCTCATTCTGCTGAGAGGTTTCATCAGTCCCGCCCTCGTCTGTTGTCACCTGCTGGGTCCGCACTGCTGTCTGTGAAGGAATTTTCCCAAGGGAGTCTTCCTGGGTGAAATTCAGGAAGGCATTTGAGGTTAATACACTGACAGACATTTTCCGTGTTGTTACCTTTAGCTTTGAAAGGGTTATTTTTACGTGCTAGTGAGATGGGAGGGCTTTCTTATTGGAGGGCCGCTGGGCATAACTGGGCACTGGATTGACAGGGACGCCGGAGTAGGGGTGGGTGGACCGCGTGGGCAGGGATTCCACTGAGCTGTTGGGTCCTGGGGCTGACACGGTGAGCTGGCCTGCGGGGGTGGAAACAGTGCCCCTGACCCAGAAGACGTGTCCTCAGCTCGCCTTTCACCTAGTCCCGGACAGGGGACTCAGCTCTTGGCCTCTGTGGGGTGGTGTGGCATCTACAGTAACGGGAGCACGGGTCACCGTCGCCAGTGTGCAGGCCTCCCATTGACGAGGTGCTTAGTCCTACGTAGTGACCAGTGCCCCCGTCCGCAGGCAGGGTCACCACGGCGACCTGCGGTATTCCAATCCCAGATAGGGCCAGTCTCCCCATCGCAGAGTCCAGCCTGACAGCTTGGGCGGAAGGGCCCTGCGTGACCAGGTTTGTCCCCCGCTCTCTGCAGCCTCAGCGGGGCTCCCCTCTGGCCCCGTGAGGACTGTGCCTATCTGTTCAGGCTGCCGTCACACGACGCCACAGACTGGGTACAGAACGGACACGGACTGTTCACGGTGCTGGAGGCTGGAGGCTGAGACCAGGCCGGCAGGGTGGCTCTGGTGAGGCCCCTCCTCTGGGATGCAGACTTCTGTGTCCTCGCGGGTGGGAGGGACAGGGCTCTCTCCTGGTTGAGGGCACTAGTCCCACTCAGCAGCTCCACCCTTGGGACCTGATCGCTGCCCAGGGGCCCACCTCCTGAGACGGTGGGCATTAGGACTTCCGGCTGTGAATGCTGGGGACACCCACATTCAGGCCGTGGCAGGCTGGCTGGCTGGCTGTCCTCCCCTTGTGTCACTGCCTCTCCCTCCTCCCCTGTCCTCACACCACCTGTGAGGACCGTCCCAGCCCTGTGGTTGCTCTCATGCAGGACTCTGTCCAGATCCCACCTCCTCTGGGAGGCCCTGGCTCCCAGCCCAGTCTGACTTTAACGAAAGTTCTTACGGAGAAGTTCAAATACACATAAGCAGACAGAATGGTATTTTGAACCTGACTCACCGTTCCCCCTGGCCCCCCATGTCCCCTCCAAGCAGACTCCAGAAGTCATTTTTTTATCTGTAAGTATTTTGTATGTGTCTCTAAAGTATAAGGAGTCTTAAAAAAAAAAAACCTAATAATACTATAAATCATACCCCCAAAATGAACAGATTCCTTTACATCATCAAATGTTCAATTATTGTTCAAATTTCCAGTTGGTTTATAAATGTCACAAGTTTATCCTATAGTTTTCAGAATTCAGATGGAGTCACCCCTTTATGACTGAACCGTCTTTATGTTTCTTGAAGTCACAGTTCCCTCCTTTATCTCTCTCGTGTTTGGTGTTTTTGGCATGTGTTTGGTTGGTCTCTGTAAGGTCTTTGTCACTTTGGGGACCAGGATTTGCTCTGCTGGTTTCCACGGTCTGGGTTTTGTGGGCTGCGTCTCCGTGGTTGAGTTCAGCAAGTTCCTCGGTGCTCCGTTCTGTCCTGCGAATTGGAAGTTTGACTCAGGGTTGGCTTTTTATTTTTCGCAGGGGTGGCCGGGCGGCCTTCAGGCGGCTGGTCTCTGTGGCTGAGCAGCTGTCGGTGTCCCTCCCCCAGGGCCCAGCAGCGTGGCCCTTCCTTCTGTCAGCCGTTTTGACTTCCCTGTTAGCATACTTCCGGAAAGGACGGCGCTCCCTCCCCTGCCCTGTCTGCTCACCTGGTGGTGCTGCCCAGCTGGGAAAGACAGCACACTTTCTGGTTCTCTGCGTGTTACCAGCTTCCCGTCAGGCGTGACCACACAGGGGGCTGTGTGTGTTCGCTTTGGCAGCGTTATGAATGCAGGGGTTTCAGCGCCTGGGTTTCCCCTGATCGCTGTTACTGGCCTTATTACTGTTAAAATCGTCCCAGCTTTGGTCAGCGGAGCGTCTTTTGGTGGCTCCTGGGTCCTTCTGGTGTGGTCCTGGTAGCTTGCTATGTGGTACGACCAGGTTTCCTGGGTCACGTTGTATATTTCCTGCCCCAGACCTGGAATCAGCCTTCTCCCCAAAGAGCCTTGGTTCTTTCTATTAGAACGTGGTGTTTGCAGCTACTGTCTGAGCCTCCCCCCATGCTGTCTTAGCTCTGGCTGATACTTCTGCGGGCACTGCCGCCAGATAGCGATGATCTGTTAATCTCATGGTCCTTCCCTGAGATGTAAGTGTCCCGGCTCGGTGTCAGGTTGGTCCATCTTTGTGTTCTCAGCCCACCCTAGCCCTGCCACACGGCACACCTGAGTTTCTTCAGCCCTGCCCTCCAGCCAGAGGCTACCCCGTCGCCTCCCACAGTCCCATCCATGGTCCCAGGGCTGCTCGCCAACCGCCTTTGGGGTTGTGGGGTGGCGTCTGTGCCCCCATAAGCCCCAGCCAGGACTTCTCCTGAGAAGGATGTGGTCCCTGCCGAGGGTGCATCTCTGGGGTTCCCCCACTGCAAAGCCTCGGGCCTGAGCCCCGGCAGCACATCCTTCTTGGCGCCCTCGCTCTGCGGAACACTGTGTCCTGCGTTCAGTGGGGCCTGCGCACCTCTCCCGTCCGGCGTCACCGGGCCACCTGGACTCCGCCGTTTAGGCCCTCCTAGCTGAGTGGGACGCAAAGATGGTCCTTCAGCTTCCCCTTTGCCCTTCCCTGCATGGGACTCAGAGGATCCCCGTCCCTCCTCCTCCTCGACGCGCTCGCGCACACACGCCATGCACGCACACACACCCTCCAGCGCGCTTCTCTCCAGCGGCCCTACCCCAGGCCCTCACACGTGACTTGACATGGCCAGGCTGTACTGGCACAGCTTCTCCCCTGTGCTTAAAATAAACTCGCCAGGCACTTCCTCACTTTTTTGATGGGCCGAGTGCCTCGAAGCAAGCTTTGATGTGGGACCCAGGCTCAGTCTCGATCAGCCTTGGTTTAGGACATCTCGCCTTTCTCCACGCTCATCCCAAGCCCTCCTCAGGGTGGGCGCTGCATCCTGCTGGCCTCACAGTGCTTTTCTAGGGCCCCCGTGTCGGGATGACCTTAAAGCAGGGAGCCCGTGTCCTCGTGGGATGGGGCCCTTCTCTGTCCATTCCCTGCATCTGGGCATTCGCCCTGGCTCCTCCTCTTCTCTGCCGGAGCCTTGGTGCTCCATGTGCCTGCTTCTTGCAGAGGCCCGTGAGGATGTGCGGGTCCCTGGACCCCCTTGGAGGAGCTCGGCCTTCGCACCAGGCAGGGGAAGTTGTCCAGCACCGAGAGAAGTACCTGCCGGGTTTAAACGCCTGAACAAACAACTTTGTTTTGCTTTCTGTCCTCACCTCTTCATTTCCTCAGGTTCCTCCCTCCTCTTCTGCTTCTGCCGCAGCCCTTGCTCACTCCTTGAATCTCTCCTTCTGCTCATCAGTTTTCTGACCGGCTGTGTCGTTGACAAGAAGAGCATTGGCCCTGGTCCTGCATCCTCAGGGTGGGGATGCAGACGAGAGGTTTAGGCCAGGGTGCCATCGGGCATCTTGCACGGCTTTGTTTTTGTCGCGGGAGAACGCTGAAGTCTGTTTTCGTTCTGGGCAGGCATCCTTAGGTTGATCCTCATGGAGCAGGAGAGTCTGACCTTTAGAACCATTCGTGCTGTGTGTGTCCCTTGGCAGGGGCAGGGAGGGGGCATGCGGGGCGCACGGGGGTATCTGTGGCATCACGGTAAGGAGGCCCAGCTGGCTGTATCCCAGCCGTTTCCTTTCTTGGAGAAGAAAGTGGTGTCACTTTCCCTTGAAACAGTTCATTCTCCGCTAGATCCAGGTTTAAAGGATCTGAATCCCCAGCCTTGAGGCTCCCAGATCGATGGCTGCTCGCCCCGCCCGCCTCTCCCCCAGGTCTCTCGGGGAAACACACACATTTTCAAGTCATCAGCTCAGGAATCAAGTGTTCTGGGGAAGTCCTGGGTTAATGTTTACACTTTGTCTTACGTTCCTCAGTTGCACCTTTTTAATGAGGGTTTTTTCTCCCGAGGGTGGAGAAGCCAGAGAAACCACAGCCAGTCAATCCGTGGGCGGGAATGTGGAAGAGGGTGCCGCGGGGGTGTTTTCCCATAGAGGCTTTTAAAGGTCTCAGCTATTATTAACGTTGAATTTATTATCTGATGTTTAGGATCAGCCCACTCAAGATGGTCTGGGGATGAGTCTGCGGTGTGTGTAGAGCTGATCTGTGCTGGTGTGTGGCGCACATTTGTGTCTGCACGCACTTCGGGGCGTTGGCGTGCACCCACCTGGTGCTGGCGTCTCTGCAGCGCTGATCTGGACTAGCGTCCAAGGGCTCCTTGTCCTCTCATTAAGAGCAACTCGTCAGGGGTTGCATGCGCTGGGGGATGCGTTCATCACGGAACGGCTGTAAATCGGAAGGCTGGATTTCATGGACTCATCAGAATGTGCGCGCCCTGAGCCGAGGCACACAGATCTTCACAGAGACGGTTTTGGGAGGAGGCTGCCCACCTCTTTCACGGTGCAGAGCACCAGACGTCCCAGCTGGCTTCTGAGCCATCCGAGAACACGCATTTGTTGTTTTCGACCTCCTGTGAGTTCCTGACCAAGAATGAAATTACCAAACTTAATCACCCACCTCTTCATGCCTCTCGGCTCTGAGCGATTATTAGCTGCTTCCCCAAAACAAATAAGCCTGTAAGGATGAAAACGATGCTGTTGGCTTTGGGGTCCCATCCGTTAGCCGCGTTCCAGACGTGCTTTGAGTAATGGCGCCATTGTGGCCACGCCAGAGCTCTGCCCCCGGGCCCACTGGCCCAGCCGCTCACACCATCTGCGAATGAGTTCCAGGATCTGGAACGAGCCCACCTGTGAATCTCACGTGTGTGTATGTTGCCCCTCCAGTTCAGACTCCTGAGCCATTCTGGCTCCTGAGAGCTGGGCTGCACCCCACTTTTCAGTCTTGTCTTTCACTCCATACCCACTTGAGATCGTCCCGCCCGAGCCTGTGTTGTCACAGACCTTCCCTTCATGTCTTGGAGGTCTTTTTTTGCTTTCTCATTTTCTGCCGATTTGGAAAAGGGGAAAATATATATTATTTATAACGCAGCAAGTATGCTTACTCCTTTCTGCTATATTGTGGGGAGCAGAGTATTCTAATTGCCTTTTTTGTTTCCTTTAGGCCCATGGTGATAACTCTTATTTGTTAGTTTCTCGGCACCTGCAGTTTTGAAAATGACTTGTGCACTTGGCAGGTGTGATGTAGAAACCAACCCCCGAGACCACAGCGTGCAAGCACTCTCAGAGTGTGAGAAGAACACCGTTGTCTTGGTCTCCTAGTCTTCTGTTCACTTGGTGGACTTTGTAGGCCCCAGAGTGCAACTCCCGAGTGTAATTAAAGCATGAAGGTAGTGGCTTGTTGGCGAACTGAGATGTGGGCCCCTGCCCTTTGGAATTCCAGCGGCACTGACAGCAACCACATGCCCAGCTCAAATTTAAGGAGAACAAAAATGCTGTCATCAGATCTCTACCACGTGAACAGTATTCCCAGCACAGGTTGAGATGGAGATGAATTAAAAGTATTGATGGCTGCTTTCTTGAAGTCAATATTATTTTTTCCTTCTCTTTCATTTTGCTGCAAACATTGAGGCTGGGAGAGGGGAGGACGCCAACTCTTAAGAATGTAGTATGTTGGTTTGTTGGTACTCATTGCTGATAAAGCCGTCCCTGGACCGGAAGAGCCCTCCTGAGCCGAGCAGTGGTTGTGCTGGGCTGTGACAAGCTGGCATGTACCCTTGTCACCAGTGTTATTAAGTGTTACCAAAGAGCAAAGAAGATGTAATTAGGAATTCTCCCCCAGTCTGCTCAGGGCGTGGAGAATCTCCCTGGTTGCACTGTGTCCAGAAGTAGCTGAGACCAAGCCTAACAGGTTACTTTCGGGTCTCCAGGTACTTCAGCAGGGCAGGTGGCACTTCTCCTTAGATTGGAAGGTCTTTGCAATGTTCCTGAACGCACTGGATTCCTTCAGGTCCTTAGAGAAGTAAAGGCCAGGGTCTTGGAACCTCCTGCTAACTTTTGGCCTGAGTCCTTACCAGGAATCCACCAACCAAAACACAATTCCTTGAGGGGGGGAGACCTCCTCACGCCCCTGGGATCCCCCCAGCTTCCCCTCTGGCTGCTTAGGGTTCATCGGTCTTTCCCTCCGGAGCCCACCGTGTGGTTATTAAATCCAGGTCACCGTGCTCCAGTCAGTCGCCCGGACGTGGGGAGAGCTCGCGTCTGTCTGCACCACCTCGGTTTCCAGGAGTTCTGTTCTTGCTGACCGAGCAGACCCCTTCCTTCCTTCGAAGTTTGCTTTACTGGTTGAAGAAGGTGGAAAAACTTGACTCCTCATGTGACATGGTCCCCACTGAGTTCTTCTTCTTTGTTCTGGTTAAACTTGAAGTCTTCTCAAGTCCGATGCGAAGGCAGTAGGCTTCGAAAGAGGACCTCGAAACGCGTGAAGTTGATACCGATGGGAGCGTTCGTAAATGAAGGCGTGGTGGAGTGTCCGCGGAGGGGCCCTTGCCCCGAGTCAGACAACCGGGGTGGGGGCTGTCCAGCGTAGGGGGGGAGCGTGGAGAAGGGAGGAGCACCTGATAAAAAGGTCCCTGTGTTCTCCAAGCCCCTCAGCCCCTCCCCGAGCAGTGCCACGCATGCCAGGCCAGGCTGGGGCTTGAGAGCATCACGGGGTTTAAATTAACGGCAGACTGAATACATGAGAGGTGAAAGGTTGACTCAGTGTGTTTGGATTGTGAGCCTTTCAGCCAAGATTGTGTCTTAAATTTTATATCTTATACTATCGCACGTATGGAAATGTCAATAATGTTGAAAAAAATCCCGAGTTGTATATGTGGAGGCCAAGTGGGAGTGCTGCATCCGAGGTCGTGGATTTTGGCAGGCGGGAGAGCTGTGCATTTAGAGGCGGTTGGTCGCTGCCTTCAGCCACTGAGAAAGTGTATCGGGTTGTAAAGGGTCACAGGAAGCTCGGCGTTAGTTGAGCGCATTCTGAGTTTCCAGCAGCGATGATCCTGCCTCCATTTAAGTGAAAAATTACGCTCCTTTTAAGCCCTCTTCACACATATCTCTTGTCTTCAGAGCGGAACACGTGTGCTCATCCATCCTAGAAAGGACTTTCGACAGAGTTCTGATTTCCCCTCCTGTCTTTGCTCCCTCAGCACCCTGTTTCTGTGGCCAAAACTTGCCAGACGGTGGGGAAGGTGGTGGCCTCCCCGAGCACCCAGAGTCTGGGCAGAGGCCATGTGGAAGTAAGAGGACCAATGTGGAGGGAAGATGCGGGAAGGCCTGTTGGAGAGGGGACTCCTGATGAGATAGTCCTGGCCTTTGGGACAGCCCATGAAGAGACCCCAAAATAGGGGGCTTCACAGAGTGAGGTGCCTGGGGAGGGTGGGCTGTGGGAGCTTGTGGTCCAAAGCCTGGGGTGGGGGCACACTACCCCTCTGTGGAGTGCAAAGAGGGGATGGTGGAGAATGTGGTCCAGGAAGGAGGTCAGCTGTGGGCTTTGGGGCTCCCTGGGGCACAGTGTGAGGGGGCGGGTGTGGATGGGACATGGAACCTGCAGGCCGGGGAACCGTGTGAGTCTCAGACTTGGATTATCCATCAAGGGGCTGCAGTTGAGGACTCACCGATGGTTTGAGAGGATTGGGGTGTTGAGAGGGTCCCCCCACCCCCACCCCACAACAGGTAGAAATACATCGGTGCCACTGGGCCGAAGAGCGGGAGTGAGAAGACCATCTCGGAATCCACACCCATGAGCAAGCTGACAAAACCAAGTCCCTGAGTTGTGTGGGGGTCCCCGGCTGTCGGCTTATAGGTGCACGTGGCCTCCACGGTGCATCTCCTGGGGCTGGTGAGAGGGACTGAGGCGTGTCGAGGGGTGGCACCGTCTAGTATGACTAGTGCCCAGGACGGCCCCCTCCCTCTGCGCCTGCATTTGTTCCCAGACCTCAGCCATTCGTTCCTGTGAACTCACGGCCTGTTGCTCCTTCTGGGAGTCCCGTATGCCTGGTGGGGGTGATGAGGATGCCCGGGCGCACCTTCTCGCCTCTTAGGGTGGATGTCGATGTTTTGCACAGCACTGGAGCCTGAGGGGCATCCAGAAAGCCAGGGCTCCCTCCCTGCGGGGCCTGTGCCACCTCATTTGGAAAGAGTGATGGGGCCAGAGGCTCCTAATCCCACTGTGTGACAGGCTGTCCCCTCCCTCTTCCTCTCTGTGGCTTACCCCTTCGCCTGCTTGGCAGGACTGTCTTCATGTTGGATTTAAAATTCATTATGAAGTTGCTTTTAAAAAGACTGAAAGATTGGAGCCCTTGCTGTGAGCCTTCATTGGTCCCAGTGACGTCCCCGTATCAGACATTCATCAGCGCTGTCCTCCAGCCGTGTGCATGGCGGGGCCGGAGCCTCCAGGTGAGTTATTGTGCTGTGACTCATTCCTCGTGGCCACAGAATTGCTTCCGTGGTGCTGGATACAGCGTGTCTTTCCAGGCGAGACAGGATGTCCCCATGGTCCTGTCCCGAGAGCGGGCACTGGGACCTCAGTGCCCTCTGGGGAGGCACTGACCCCCCCGGCGGCCTCCGTCAGCTGTGGTGGGGACACGAGAAGAAATAGATGTGATTTTTCCTTTCCTTTATAGGGTTTCTCATCCTAAGCTGGATGGTTGCAAGAATGATCTCTGAGTCCTTTCTAGTGTCCATGGGGTGTGGAGCATGCAGGCACCGGAGGCCACCGTGCAGGCCCGGCTGCGACATGGTGCCCTCTGCCCGTCTGTGGCCCTCTGTCCTCTGTCCCCCGCAGGCCTCCTATTACAGCTGCTCTCACAGCCTCCTCACCAGGTGCACTGAAATGCACGTGCACTAGAGCAGGTGCCTGCGGGGGCTGGGAACAGTGGTGTCCCCGCGACCTTGATCATTCCTGCATCGATGGGGTCGAGCTCTGGTCTCACCGGTGTTGGTGGCTCTCCACTGGTGCTCGGGCCCTGGGGGTCGGCACTGCGCTGGGAGCCCAGGTGTCTGCATCCCCAAGCGTGGAATAATGACCCCCGTTTGGTTCCCATGTCCTGGGATTGGAGCCCCTCGGTTCTGATTTGTCTCCAGAGAGTTGTCACTTCCTGGGTGGGGAGGTGCGGGGGAGAGAAACGCAGAAGCCGCCTCAGAGTGAAGAAGGGAGTTCGCCAGGGACATTTATGCGGCATTTCGCTCTTTTCCGACGTGCGTCTTCCTGAATGGTCAGAGCACCGGAGCTCTGGCTGGGATGCATTTCTTCCAGACCCGTCCGTGTTCCGGTTCCAGGCCCCCCTTCTCCGGAGTTCCCTCTGCCAGAGTTGCTCTCCCACGTGCCCTGACGGGCCCAGCTCACGACAGCCCTCTGGAACCGCCGCGTTCTTGAATCTGGGCCCGAGCCCCAAAAAAGCGGCCCAGGGTGCCTTGTACTCTCCTGTCTGGGACTTCTCGTCCCTCCGTCTTTCAGGGCAGCTCCCCCGGGCATTCCGGGCCCTTGGGGGTCAGTGGGGAGGACTCTGGATGTCCCGCAGCCCTGTTCCCTGGGCGCCGGGACTCAGGTCACTTGGTAGCCACGTGCTGCTGTTCGCATCGCAGACGTGCCGCGGGGTATTTCGGGCTCGCTCGTAATTTGTGATGAGTTGGCTGTTCGTTTGTAGTCTTTCTAATCTGGCTCATCAGGAATTAGCCAACTTGTCTCATGCTCAAAATAGATTATGCTGCCAGGATTTCAAGCCAAATTCTGACTGCAGATATGCTGTGAATTTTTCTATTTCTTAATATTTTTTTTTCTTTCCTATCCCGTAGCCTGTGTGCTCTTTGGGGAGAGATCCGCACACCTACATCTTTCAAGAGGAGACAGTGCACCTGAGTGTCCTTCGGGAGGGCCCAGGTGCCCGGTTCCTCGCTCAGTCACTCATTTAGCATCAGAGCATTAGATCTGAGAGTGGCAGCTGGTCCCCCGTCCAGATGCTTCCTCCTTAGCACTTCTGAGGGCCCTCCTGCGGGGACCTTCTGAGCAGGCAGGCCTGCAGCCTGGTGTCCTGCAAGCCATGCAGAAAGATCCGTGTGGCCTCAGCTTTTGTTTTGTTTTGTTTTGTTTTTAACTTTGTCCAGTGACAGTTTTTTATTTCAACACTAACATCCTTACAGGGCTAAACTTCTGTCAGCTAATCTGTACTTACAATAAAGTTCAAAAATATTTGCAAGGGACCTTCTAGTTTACCTTCTGAAGATACAAAGGGGCCACTTTTTCCAGCTGCAGAATCACAACGGCCCGCCTGTTCCAGACATTTCACGTTGGTGGAAATGGTACGTGATCTTTTGTGACTGGCTTCCTGAATGTTTTCAAGATTCGTCCGTGTTGCAGCATGTATCAGCACTTCATTATTTTTATTTGCATAATGCAGTTCAATTGTATGGATAGATTGTGATTTACTTAGTTTATCCGTTAATGGACATCTGGGTTATTTGCAGTTTTAGTCTATAATGGATATTACTGCTAAGCACATTCACGTATCTGTTGTGTGGGTGTATGTTTGCAGGACTCAGACAGTGGAATACCTGTCACATGGTTCCTTTTTCACTAGCAATCGAGGAACCGGGAATCTGACTTCCAAGGTGGCCGTAGCATTTTAAAAACCCACCAGCAATGCATGCAAGTTGAGCTATCTCAGAAGTCTTCATAACATGCTGTTTTGCTTTTTTCTTTTAGTCATTCTGATGCGTGTGAAGGGATTTCTAATATGGTTTTGATTTGCATTTCCCTAATGGCTAATTATTTTGATCATCTTTTCATGCGCTTATTGGCCATTTGCTGTATTTGAAGAGCTGCCTATTCAGAATGCTTTGTCTACTTTATAATTAGGTTATTTGACATTTTATTTTTGAGTTGTAGTGTTAATTTATAAATCCTGAGTACAAGTCCCTTATCAGAAATGTGATTTGAAGATAATCTCCTATCTAGTGTCATCTTTGCACTTTCTTAATTTGTTGCTTGAAGGACGGAGGATTTACGCCTGGATGAAGTCCTTTTTATTTACTTTTTGTGTGCCTGTATTTTCTTCTAAGAGTTTTCGTTGTAACTTACACTTAGGTCTTATAATCATATTTAGTTAATTTTGTGTATGATATGAGGTAGGGGCACAATTTATTTTTGCCTGTGGATGTCTAATTTTCCAGCATTATTTGTTGAAAAGATTCCTTCTCCATAGAATGGTCTTGGGACTCTTGTCAAAACTCAACTGAGCATAGACGCATGGGTTTATGTCTGGACTCGCAGTTCAATTCCATTAATCTACTTGTCCATCCTCATCCTTACCCACACTGTTTTGTTTACTGCAGCTCTGTAGTAAGTAAAACAATTGAGGTCTATAAGTCCTCCAGCTCTTCTTCTTCAAGATTGTTTTGGTTACTTAGGATCCTTTGCAATTTCAAAGAATTTTAGCATCAGCTTGTCCATTTATAACAAAAAAAATGGTATTTTGATAGGAATTTTGTTGAATCTGTAAAGCAATTTGGGAAGTATTTTCAGCTTAACAATACTAAGTTTCCCAATCCATGAACATGAGATTTCTTTGTTTTTTCAGGTCTACTTAATTTTTTGTAACAATGTTTTATAGTTTACGGTAGACACATCTTATACTTTGTTAAATTTGTTTTTAAATACTTTATTCTTTTGGAGTCTAATGAATCTTTTTCTGAATTTCACTTTCAGAATATTCTTTGCTAATCTATAGACATGCAAATTATTTTTGTATGTTGATTGTGTATCCTACAATCTTGCTGAACTTGTTCCTTTTTTTTTTCTGATGGCACATACACATTATATTGCATGTAAATACATATATACAGTATACTACACTTTTTTTAGTTTACATATGTGTACTAATTATCATTTCTAAGAACAGATTATAGCTTTAGCTTTTTAAACTTACATAGTTATCAAAGGAATAAAGCCAACTACAAAATAAGAATTAACAGAATGTGGTAATCCAATCATAAATAAAGGACAGTCAAGTGTGCTGACACATATTCAAGAAATCAATCATCTTAGTTATAAATAATAAGTAGTTCATTTGTGTCATTGTTGTTATTATTATTAATTTTTAGATTCCTCATATAAGTGATATATGGCATTTTTCTTTCTCTTTCCCGCCCACTTCACTTAGAATGACAATCTTCAGGTCCATCCATATTGCTGCAAATGACATTATTTTATTCCTTTTTATGGCTGCGTAGAATTCCATTGTATATATGCACCACATCTTCTTTATCCAGTCATCTATTGATGGACATTTGGGTTGTTTCCATGTCTTGGCTGTCATAAACAGTGCTGCTGTGAACATTGGGGTGCATGTGTCTTTTTGAATTTTATTTTTCTCCGGATATATGCTCCAGATAAATGCTGGATCACATGGTAAGTCTATTTTCAGTTTCTTAAGGAACCTCCATACTGTCCTCCACAGTGGCTGCCCCAATCTACACTCCCACCAGCAGTGTAGAAGGGCTCCCTTTTCTCCACACCCTCTCCAGCATCTATCGTTTGTAGACTTTTCAATGATGGCCATTCTGCCTGGTGTGAGGTGGTATCTCATTGTAGTTTTGATGTGCATTTCTCTGACAACTAGCGATGCTGAGCATTTTTTCATGTGCCTATTGGCCATTCGTATGTCTTCACTGGAGAATTGCTTGTTTAGGTCTTCTGCCCATTTTTGGATTGGGTTGCTTGTTTCTTTGATATTAAGGTGTATGAGCTGTTTGTGTATTTGGAAATTTGTCCCTTGTCAGTCACATCATTTACAAATATTTTCTCCCAGTCTGTAGGTTGTCTTTTCTTTTTGTTGACAAGTCTCCTTAGCTGTGCAAAGGCTTTTAAGTTTAATTGATCTCATTTGTTTATTTTTACTTTTATTTCCAATACTTCAGGAGCTGCCTCAAAAAATATATTGCTATAATATAGGTCAGCGAGTGTTGTGCCTATGTTTTCCTCTAGTTTTATAGTATCTGGTCTTACGTTGAGGTCTTTAATCCATTTGGAGTTTATTTTGTACATGGTGTTAGAGAATGTTCTAATTTCATTCTTTTACATGGAGCTGTCCAGTTTTCCCAGCACCACTTATTGAAGAGAATGTCTTTTCTCCATTGTATATTCTTGCTTCCTTTGTCGTAGATTAATTGACCATATGTGTATGGGTTTATTTCTGGACTTTCTGTCCTGTTCCATTGATCTGTGTGTCTGTTTTTGTGCCAGTACCGTATTTTGATTACCGTAACTTTGGAGTATAGTCTAAAGTCAGGGAGCATGATTCCCCCAACGCCATTCTTCTTTTTCAAAATTGTTTTGGCTGTTTGGGGTCTTTTGTGTTTCCATACAAATTTTAACATTTTTTGTTCCAGCTCTGTGAAGAATGTCGTTGGTAACTTGGTAGGGACTGCACTGAATCTGTAAATTGCCTTGGGCAGTATGGCCATTTTAACAATCCTGATTCTTCCAATCCAAGAACACGGTGTATCTTTTCATTTGTTTATGTCTTCAGTTTCATTCATCAGTGTCTTATAGTTTTTGCCATACAGGTCTTTTGCCTTCCTGGGTAGGTTTATTCCTAGGTACTTTATTCTTGGCACGATGGTAAATGGTATTGTTTCCTTAATTTCCCTTTCTGCTATTTCATTGTTAGTGTATAGAAATGCAACTGATTTCTGTGTGTTAATTTTGTATCCTGCGGCTTTACTACATTTATTAATGAGCTCTAGTCGTTTTCCGGTCACTTCTTTAGGGTTTTCTATGTATAGTATCATGTCATCTGCAGACAGTGACAGTTTTACTTCTTCGTTTCCAATTTGGATTCCTTTTATTTCTTTTTCTTCTCTGATTGCTATGGCTAGGACTTCCAAAACTGTGTTGAATAAAAGTGGTGAGAGTGGGCATCCTGATCTTAGAGGGGATGCTTTCAGCTTTGCCCCGTTAAGTATGATGTTGGCTGTAGGCTTGTCATGTACAGCCTTTGTTGTGTTGAGATAGAGTCCGTCTGTGCCCACTTTCTGGAGAGTTTTGATCATAAATGGATGTCGAATTTTATCAAAAGCTTTTTCTGCATCTATTGAGAGTGTCATATGGTTTTTATTCTTCAGTTTGTCGATGTGGTGTGTCACGTTGATTTGCAGATACTGAGGAACCTCTGCGTCCCTGGGTTCATCCGACTTGCTCAGGGCGTATGATCCTTTTAACGCATTGTTGGAGTCAATTTGCTAGTATTTTGTTGAGGATTTTTGCATCTATATTTGTAAGTGGTACTGGCCTACAATTTTTTTTTTTGTGATATCCTTCTCTGGTTTTGGTATCAGGGTGATGGCCTCATAGAATGAGTCTGGAAGTGTTCCTTCCTTTGTAATTGTTTGGAATAGTTGCAGAAGGATAGGTGTTAACACTTCTCTGAATGTTTGGTGGAGTTCACCTGTGAAGCCATCTGGCCCTGGACTTCCGTTTGTTGAGAGGTATTTAATTACTGATTCAGTGTCGGTCCTGGTAATTGGTCTGTTCATATTGTCTATTTCTTCCTGGTTTAGTCTTGGCAGATTGTACCTTTCTAAGAAATTGCCCATTTCTTCTGCATTGTCATTTTTGTTGATGTATAGTTGTTCATAGTGTCCTCTTACGATCCCTTGTATTTTTGTGGTGTCAGTTGTAACTTCTCCTTTTTCATTTCTGATTTTATTAATTTAGGCCCTCTCCCTTTTTTTCTTGATGAGTCTGACTAAAGGCTTACCAATTTTATCTTTTCAAAGAACTAGTTTTTAGTTTCACTGATTATTTTTTCAAATTTTTTTTAGGCTCTATTTCATTTACTTCTGCTCTAATCTTTATGATTTTTTTTTCTTCTACTAACTTTAGGGTTTGTTCTTCTTTCATCAGCTGCTTTAGGTGTAAGTTTAGGTTGTTTGCTTGAGATTTTTCTTGTTTCCTGAGGTAGGGTTGTGTCGCTATAAACTTCCCTCTGAGAAGTGCTTTTGCTGCGTCCCAGAGGTTTCAGATTATTGTGTTTTTGTTTTCATTTGTCTTAAAATATTTTTGATTTCCTCTTTGATTTCTTCCGTGATCCCACTGGCTGTGTAGTAGCATACTGTTTAGCCTCCACATATTTGAAGTTTTTGCAGTTTTTTTCTTGTAGTTGATTTCTAACCTGATAGCATTGTGGTCGGAAAAGATACTTGATACAATTTCAGTTTTCTTGAATTTGCCGAGGCTAGCTTTGTGGGCCGGCATGTGGTCAGTTCTGGAGGATGTTCCACGTGCACCTGAGAGGAATGTGTATTCTTTTGTTTTTGGGTGGAATGCTCTATAGGTATCAGTTAGGTCCATCTGGTCTAATGTGTTATTTAGGGCCTGTATTTCCTTACTGATTTTCTGTCTGGATGATCTGTCCATTGGTGTAAGTGGGGTGTTAAGGTCCCCACTATTATTGTGTTATTGTCAATTTCTCCTTTTATGTCTTTTAAAAGTTGCCTTATATATTGAGGTGCTCCTGATGCAGGAAAAACGGATGTGGGGCATGAGAAGGGCCGTGTCCCAGGTTTTGGTTGAGCTCCTGCCATGTGCCCTGCCAAATGTGGGTCCTTGGCTTCATGCAGGAAAGAATTCAAGTGCAAGCCACAGTTGAGTAAAGGTAGATTTATTTACAGAGATATACATTGCATAGAGTGTAAGGCAAGAGAAAGGCAAGCAAAGAGGTGTGGGAGTTGGGTGCTCAGGTTAAAGTAAAAGTAGGTACACACTCTATAGACAGAGTGCGGGCTGTCTCCAAAGAGGAGGGAGCGAATAAAGGGCCACCAGGTGTGGTGTTGCTAGTTTTTATGGGCTTGGTAGCTTCACATGCCTGCAGGTGGGACCATTCCAACTGCTCCTGGGGAGGGGCTGGGATTCCCAGGGATTGGGCCACCACCCGTTCTTTGGCCTTTTTCCATTAGCCTTGGGACTGTCATGGCACCTGCGGGCATGTTATTTGTCACGCTGTTACAATGAGCATATAATGAAGTTCAAGGCCTGCTAGAAGTCAAACCTCCCACCATCTTAATTCTCAGGGCCAACTGAGAGTTGAATCTTCCACCATTTTGGTGTTAAATGGCTGTCCTTCCTTGAGTGGCTCTGCCCTGCCCTCTTCCTTCCTGTCTCACTCCTGTGTTGGGTGCGTATATATTTACAATTGTTATATCTTCTTCTTGGACTGATCCCTTAAGCATTATGTAGTGCCCTTCTTTGTCTCTTGTAACAGTCTTTATTTTAAAATCTATTTTGTCTGATGTAAGTATTGCTACTCCAGCTTTCTTCTGGTTTCCATTTGCATGGAATATCTTTTTCCATCCCCTTACTTTCAACCTGAATGTGTCTCTAGCTCTGAAGTGGGTCTCTTGTAGACAGCATATATATAGGTCTTGTTTTTGTATCCGTTCAGCCAGTCTGTGTCTTTTGGTTGGAGCATTTAATCCATTTACATTTAAGGTAATTATTGATAGTTGTGTTCTTACTGCCATTTTGTTCATTGTTTTGAGTTTGTTTTTGTAGGTCTTTTTTTTTTTTTTTTTCCGCTTGTTTTCTTGTGCTTTGATGTCTAGAGAAGTTCCTTTAACATTTCTAGTAAAGCTGGTTTGGTGGTGCTGAATTCTTTTAGCTTTTGTTTATCTGTGAAGCATTTGATTTCTCCATCAAGTCCCAAGAGAGCCTTGCTGGATAGAGTATTCTTGGCTGTAAGTTTTTCCTTTTCAGCACTTTAAATATATCGTGCCGCTCCCTACTGGCCTGAAGGGTTTCTGCTGAAAAATCAGCCGATAAACTTACAGGAGCTCCCTTGTGTGTTATTCGTTGCTTTTGTCTTGCTGATTTTGATATTCTCTCCTTATTCTTAATTGTTGTCAGTTTGATGACCTTGTGCCATGGTGTGCTCCTCTTTGGGTTGAGCTGTGTGGGGTTGAGCTGTGTGGGACTCTCTAAGCTTCCTGGACTTGGATGAGTGTTTCCTTTCCCAAGTTAGGAAAGTTTTCAGTTAGTATCTCTTCAAAAATTCTCAGGTCCTTTCTCTCTCTCTTTTCTTTCTGAGACCCCTATAATGTGAATATTAGTGCGCTTCATGTAATCCCAGAGTTGTCTTAAACTGTCCTCATTCCTTTTCATTCTTTTTTCTTTTTTCTGTTCTGCAATAGTGATTTCCACTAATCTGTCTTCTAGCTCACTGGTCCCCGTTCTTCTGCCTCATTTAGTCTATTCTTGGTTCCTTCTGTGAGTGAAAAATACTGCAAATCATATCAGTAAACAAAGAATGCTGAGGCCATCAAGTCATCAGAGGCTGCCGCCACCCCCCAGTGAAGACAGGCCTGCAGCCCAGCCGCTGCAGCCACTCACAACGGTGCATTCTGAAGGGACTCAGAATAAGAGAGGACAGGATACTGGCCCTAGATAGCTGGCCGTGTGACAAGCGTGGAATTCAATGAGCCAAAATGTTTGCTTCCTCCCATACATAGAAAAGCACTAACTTCTTTAACTTGAGATGCCTGGTTTTCTTTAGATAACAAGTGATCTTCTATTGTTCCAACTCCCTGGTCTTTGTTGTAAAGCTCCTATATGTCCTAGCTCCTCCCCTACCTCTTCGGAGCAGTCCCTCAGGGCGACCTGAGAGGCTGTCATCCTGGCTCCAGTCCTCCAGCCAAATGAAACGTAACCCTCAACTTCTAGGCTGTGCACTTGTTTCAGTCAACACTTCCAGTGTGTTACTCATTTCAATAATTTTTATTCTTCAGCTCTGTTTGGGTATTCTTTATATTTTCCAGCTCTTTGCTAAAAACTTCGCTCTGTGCATCTGTGCTCCTCTTGAGTTCTCTGAACTTCTTCACCATCATCATTCTGAACTCTTTCTCGGATAAATTGCCTGTCTCCTCATCACTTGTTTCTTCTTCTGGGATTTTATCTTGTGCCTTGGCCTCTAGGACATTCCTCTGCCGCCTCGTTTTGTCTGTCTTTCTCTTTGTGTTTTTAGGTGGGCTAGTTATGATTCTTGACCTTGGAGAAGTGACCCTCTGTGGGAGACGTCCTGTGCGTCCCAGCAGTGCACTCCTCTCTTGTCACCCGAGGGGCAGGGTCGAGCTGGTCCCAGTGTTTGTGGATTCCTTCCATAGGCTTGGGGCTACTGTTTTCTTATTTCTGGTAACTGCCCTCGTGCCTGGTGCTGGGCTAGAGGCTTATGCAGGTGTCCTGGCGGGAGAGGTCGGTGTTTGCTCACTGCTGGGTGAAGCTTGGCCTCTGGTGGGTAGGGCCCTGCCTAGTGGCATTTCCGGCTCAGAAAGTCTGCTGATGAGTGAGGCTGTGTTCCCTCCCAGTATGTTGTTTGGCCTGAGGGTTCCCAGCCCTAAAGCCTTCAGGCTCTTGCCTGGGGCTGGGTCTTGGTTCTATTAATCCAATCAAGATGTCAGCCTCCAGGGAAGCTCATGTAGATGCACCCTCCCAGAATGTCTGCCACCAGCTTCTGTGTCCCCTGGGTGAGCTGCAGCCGTCCCTTACCTCCCCAGGAGAACTTCTAAAACCAGCAGGCTGGTCTGGCCCAGGTTCCTGTGTAATCACTGTCTCTGTCGTGGACCCGGTGCACATGAGATCCCGTGCGCGCCTCCCAAGAGAGTTAAGTCTGCCTCCCCAGTCCTGTGGGGCTCCTGAAGTTAAGCCCCCCTGGACTTCAAAACCAGATGGCCTGGAGTCTCCTCCTCCCTCCCCTGGTCTAGGAAGCCTGATGTGGGGGTCAGGACTCTCAGTCCTGCGGAAGCGCCTCTGTGACTTAACTGTTCTTCAGCTTGTGGGTCACCCACCCGGGGGGCACGGGGCCCACCTACATCGGGAGCGCGCGCCTCCTACCTTCCTGTGGTGGTTCCGTCCCAGTGTTTCCAGTCGAAGCGGATCCTTTTTGCTAGGCTCCAGTCTTTTTTCTCGATGGCTGTTCAGAAGTCGGTTGTGGTTTTGTTGTAGTTGCGAGGAAAGGCGAGTTTGTGGTCCTACTCTGACCTCAGTTTCCTTATTTGTAAAGTGCAGACTTAGGGTCCTGTCTGACTCCCCAGTTTCCCGTTAGCTGATACGCACCACGTGGATCTTCCTGCTCCTGATCCCTCTTGCACGTGGAAATCTCCCGAATAGCTGAGAAGTACTCTCAGGCCACCTGCTCCTGCCACCCCGCTCTTCCCTCTGTAAGTTAAACCTCTGCAGTGTCTTCACATGTTAGGGTATTGAAAAATTGTTTCACTGCCCCCACCCCCCTGCGCTGTCACATTGTCCCATCGCCCGCATGCTCAAGGCAGCTTAGCTGGAGCTGTGTCTCTTTGTATGTGAACTGAGCTGACTGCCCACCCAGAGTATGGGGCCTACGTTGCCTTCCTTATTAAGCAAATTAAGTGGTCTCGGAAAAGCACTCACCATGAAGTCTGGCAGTTAGAAAGCACTCATTAAATGCTCGTTTCTGGCTGCTACTGTGCACGAACTTAGGCGAAGGGTCCCCTGTGCTGGGAGCCTGGCTGGAAGGCATCTGGATGGCTTGGGTTTACCCCCACTGTTGGGTGGGGGGCCTCGAGGCCCACACATCGGACGCAGGTGGTTTGGGGGCCGCCGGGGAGGCCGCCAGCACGCGTCGCCCTGTGTCTGGCGCGCACTGGGTCCGGCCCCTCCCCGAGCAGGGAGCTCCTGTCCGCTGTGCCCCGCAGGGGGACTCCGCAGACTGAGTGTCTGGAATTTCCACTTGGGCTGAGCAGCAGCTCTGAGTGATTAGTCGAGCTTGGCTGACGATGGCTAACCCGCTTTGGTAAGTTTGTGGGCCACCAGTGACACAGCAAACCTGGGTCAGGATGGAAGCTGGGGGCACTGGAGGAGGTGCTCAGGGTGGATGGGGACAGAAGCGGCAGAGGCAGAGGGAGGGACTAGTCCTGCATCCCTGCCCCCCATCCCCTACCTGACTGCTCTCTTGTTTTGCGGTGTGTGTGTGTGTGGGGGGCAGGGGCTGGAGGCTGAGTTCCTGAGAGATAAGCAGGGACTTGGCTAGTCCAGGTGTGGGTCCCTGGGATAACCCTCTTCTGACCTGATTCTCACAGTCCCGGAGCAGACAGAGATGGGGGATGCTGGGACCTCCAACCTAAGAACCAGAGGGACTTCTGGGGAAAGAACATCCCTGCTGATTCCTCTCTCTGTGGGGGCTCGGTGGCCATCTGGCTGGCTGACACAGGGGTCCCCACAGTGGGGCAGGCTGCCTGCTATGCATTGAAGCTCCTTGAACCCTGGGAAAACCCACAGGAGGCTGGCCCCCGAGCCCCTGCAGCTGGCCCTGCATGGCTGTGGGATGGGAGAGTTGCCTGTCAGCTTGCCCTGCCCCCTCCTCCTCCGGTTTTGCTGCAAGGCTGGGTCTTGCTGATAAATGTGAAATTAGGAGCCTTAAGGAAGGGACTTTAGTGAGCCTGGTGACTTGCAAACTATTTTGGAGCTGACTTGGGGAAAGGAAGTGGAGGGTGGTGACACGTACTTAGAAAGGGGTGATCTGTACCACTCTTGAAGGAGGTAAAGCCAATAGTTGAAAGAATTAAACCAGTGATTAAAAAATGTTTTGAACATTTTGTTGCAAAATAAAACACGGCTATATTAGATGCTTCTTTCTGAATACCACCAAAAATATTCCAGTGTCTGTGGTGACAGCCTCCCTATGCCTTGGATGAGAGGGTGAGGGTTTTTGTCTGTTACCCCCCTCTCCCGTTATAGAACTGATACACGTTAATGTAAAAAGAAGTAACACGTTTCGAAGGCACATTCTCGTGACTCCTAAACTCTATTTGCTTTGTTTTTTTTTTTAATATACTTGAGATAATAATATGTACAGTTTTTTTTTCCTACCTTGAAAATGTTAGCGCTACATCAGAAGGATATTTTCACGATCTCAACAGGTTTTGTTAACAATGTTTCCAGCCTACCTAGCTGATTTCTGTCGCTCATTTAACTTACAAGGAATGCCTTTTTACACCAACCTGGCTGCATTTTTCATTGTTTCCTTGAAATAAATTCCTAAGAGTAGAATTACAGAGTTAGAGAGTTTGAACATTCATAAGGTAGATGTCAGCTCCTTTTCAGAAGGGCTGTACCAGTTTATACTTGGGCCAGGAGATTCTTTTGTACCTTTGCCACAATAAATGTTAACACTTGCAAATCAAATCTTTGTTCATTGCGTGGGTGGCAGTTGACGTGGCCATTTTCAACTCTTTAATTCTATTGAATGAAACAGCTTCCCATGTGTGTTAACTGGCCTCATAACCTGTTTCTCTCATCACTTTGTATACGCTGTTTAATAATATTACAAATTTCAACTGTTCATCTCTTTCTGGGGGCTAATATTTTCCCCTTTTTCTTTTTTTTTTTTAAACAGGAGACCTAACTTTACATAAATTCTTACTGAAGTTTAATTCTTACTCTTTGCATTTATGGATTCTTTCATTGCTTCTAAGCTCAGAAATGCCTTTCTCATCTAGAAATCAGATAAATGAGGGGGAGGGTGTATTGCTCAGTGGGAGAACCTGTGCTAAGCATGCATCACGTCCTGGGTTTGATCCCCAGGACCTCTGTTAAAACAAGTAAATAAAAACCTAATTAACTCCCCCACCCCCACCCCAAAAAGGACCGATTGAAAAATAAATAAAATTTTAAAAAAGAAAATACGTAAATCAGATAACTGATATTTACTTCCATGCTATTCTGGTGTTTGGTTTGTTTGCCTGATTTCCACATTAAACTCTGTCCCTCTGAATTTACTCGGGGTTTGTGGGAAGGGGAGTCAAGGCCGCTCTCTCAGTCGCTGACCTGTGGTCCACACGACAGCCATGTGCCGTTGCTTTGTTTCGGGGGCCAGTTTCTAACCTTCCCTCCTGCGCTTTCCCTCCTTCTGGGTTGGGGCCAGGTGGAGGGTGCCCTGGCGTCAGTGTCCTCCGTGGGGAGGACTAGCTTCCGTGACTCAGCCTCTTTTGAGGCAGGTGATGCTCTGTATTTACAGAGCTCTTCCCCCGATTCAGCTCATGAGACGTCTCGTGGTCAGGCTCTCCCTCCTCCTCGCTGTGTGACTGGAAGGCGCCGGGTCGGGCTAGAACACGGGGTGCAGATTGTACCTTTGTGGTCTGCACGGCCTCTCCAGGCTCCTCCCCATGGGCCCAGTGCTCAGAAAATTCAGGTCCAGTCTTGGCGCTGCCACTTGTTTAAAAAAAAGTCCCTGAGCAGTCTGCCTCAGTTTCTCCACTGTTATTTAAGAACAGTGGAAATTTAAAAAAAAAAAAACTATTTGTCTTACCTCTTAAGCTCAAATGAGACAAAGTATTTGAGTGTTTAGAATCATCTAAATGTTAAATAATGAAAAGCATGCATGTAGGAAGAGATGACATTTGCCGTGTGGCCCTGACCCTTCTGAGGGCTGAGGGGTGGTGGAGATGCTGTCCTGGCCGCCAGCGTGGGTTTTCGTGCTCAGATGAGACCTGCAGAGGAGGACGCCGTTGACGTGTACGCATCGTTTAGTCTCATGCAGAATCTTTGTCTTGCCCCGATTCCTGAAGCTCTTGCTTTTGCTCTTTCTCTTTCTCTTTGTGATTCCACTTTGTGATGCTTATTTGAGAGCTGAGGCCGTTCTCCACATTTCTTCATCTCATTTCTGTTGTGCTGACAGAGAAGCTGGATTCAGCCCTGGTGCCTTCCACTTTTCTTCCTTTGGCTTGTCAGGCACAGACGCCGTGAGCCCTGCCGTCTCCAGGGAGGGCAGGTCAGGAAGGTGGCATCTCTTAATGACCTCAGTGACCGCCTTTCCTCCTGTCCCCTGTGGAGACGGGGAGAGGAGGGGTGTCTGCTGCAGTCTGGCGGGCTTGGTTGTGAACTTGAAATCCGTCTCTGCCGTTTATTACTTGAGGAATCTGAGACAAGGGCATTTTTCCGACCCTCAGTTTTCCCTTCTATAAAATGAGGAGAAAAAGATTTGCTCCGGAGCCTTGTCAGGAGCGCGAAGTGAGCTGGAGTGTGTGAGGCCCTGGGCGAGCAGCAGATGCTCTGTAAGCATCCCTTTCCGCCTCACCTGGCTTGGGAGTTGGAGGGGGACCCTGCGCAGGAGCTATCTGTCCCGCCCTTTTGGTGGGGTGTCAGGGGTCAGGTAGCCCCGGCTGGTCTTGCACTGACGTTTAACACCGTGTCAGAACATGCCTGAGCCGCTGGCTTCTGGTCTCCCAGTCCAGCTGTGCCTGGCCGCTGGCCGTCTGCGGGTGACGGCCAGCTGTGGAGCTCCGGCGGGTGGGCCCACACCTTGTTCCAGAGTTGTCGGGCCATCCTCTTTACATTTAACCCAGCGTTTCCAGTGCGCTCCGTCCACGAGGCCTGTGTGTCCTGCGTCCCCTTCCTGGTGGGATTTCTCGCACACAGAGTGGCCTCCTGACCTCCTTCTGGCCCAGACCCACAGTCCCCATCAGAGTACACCCCCCTGAAGAGGGCGGCGTCGGCTTCACAGCGCAGACTCGAGGCCCTGCTCCTCCCGGAGACCTGGGCGCGGGAGAGTCGCTCAGAGATCGTGGGCCCAGCGTTCTGCTTTGAGGCTCTTCTGAGACCCCCGAAAACCCCGCTCCTTGGGAGCCTCCCGGGACTTGCAGCGGAGCCAGTGGGAGGAGATTCCTGGTCATGAATTTTACAGGAAACTGGTGCCAGGTCATTCTGCAGAATGTGTCTAAATAACCCTGGAACCAAGAGCTTTTCCCAGAGCTCAGCCGGCCCCTCTCTGCCTCCTTCCCCTGTGGGCCTGTCTACCTGGTGCACGGCAGGGAGGCAGGCGTGCAGGGCGAGAGGACCTGTCAGGGTCGTGGATTGTTCCGAAGTTAAGAGACTTTCCTGGCAACTGAGGGCTGGTCCTTCCCCTGTGCTCAGGCAGACCCCTCCCCGGGCGAGGGCTGCCCCAGGTTTCCCTGGCGGAGCAGGCGGCATGCTCATGGCCGTGGTCGGGAGCTGGGAGCACAGATGCTAGTGGACAGAAGTCGTCAGGTCGGTCCTGCTGCTCTGGGGCCCCGTCCCTGAAGGGAGTGTGGCCTGGGTCTGGGCCGGGGTGACAGACGCGGCAGGAGGATTTTCCTGGAAGCTGTCATCAGGCAGATGTCACCCCACGCTGTCACCCAGAAGGCACGCTTGGTCAGGTGCTGAGGCTGGGGGACACCTCCTCACCTGCGACCTCCCCGGGGGATGCTTGCTGGTGACCATCAGCTGGGCAGCCTGCCGTGGCAACCAGGAAGGAAATACTTTCTCTTCCAAGGCCCAGGAGTGGATGTGAATGACTTAATTATCTGCAGAAAGTCCGTTACTCTCTAGTCAAGGGCCCTCCTTGGCTGGAGTGTCCAGAACCCCCGGCTGGGACCCCAGTGTCCTGACGCGGCCCTGGGTATTTGCCAGCCTTCCTGGGGGCGTCCAGCTCAGATTGTAGCCCAGTTAACTGAACACGTGGAAAAGAGGGAGAAGCCAGTGATGAAACAGGACTGGTTCAGGGTGGAGGTAGGGCTCAGCTTTCCTTTTCCTTCATGGATGAAAACTGAAACTCTTTCTCCCTCGACTTCTGGGATACAAAGGTTTCCTTCAAGTCTTTCAACAGCACCATCATTGTGCCCTCGTGTTTCGGTTGTGCTTTCTTTTACCAGTGGCTGTTCCTCATTCACCCCTTCACCCTCCCTTTTCCCTTTTTCTCCTTGGATTTTGTTCGGCGACGGCTTGATAGAAAGCCCTGCTTGTCACTGCTGACACCTTTCCCCAGTCCTCTGGGTGCAGCCCCTCCATGGTTCCGTCAGCTGCCGGCGATGGCGATACTGAGGGATGGCTCCCAGCACCCGCCCTCCAGGGACTCCGGTCTGATGAGACCAACTGGAAGCCTCGGGCTTTTTCTGGCTACTGTTTACAAGGACCACTGACGCCAGTTCCCTTCCCTGATCCGTTTCCTCCCCGTGTGGGGTGGGTAGATTCACCCCCTTGTCTGTATATTTGAAGAAGGAAATGAGGGTGAGAACGCCAGGGTCTCTCTGCTGCATCTGAAGAATCATGATTTAGCGTTGAAGCCTGAGCACTTTTTCCTGTCTGTGTCTTCTCTCTCTTCTAAAAAAAGTTTTTACTGAAGTGTAGTCAGTTTACAATGTTGTGTCAATGTCTGGTGCACAGCATCTGTTTCAGTCACGCATGTACACATATGTTCCTTTTCATGTTCTTTTTCATTACAGGTTACCGGAGGGGGAGAGAGTGGGAAGGGATAAACTGGAAGTCCAAGATTTGTAGGTACACATTACTGTGTATAAAATAGATAAATAATAAACTTACACTGTACAGCACAGGGAACTATATTCAATATCTTATAGTAACCTATAATGAAAAAGATTGTGGAAAGAAATACACAACTGTGTATGGATGACTGAAACGTTATGTTGTTCACCAGAAATGGACACAGTATTGTAAACTGACTATACTTCAATACATTTTTTTTTAAAAAAATAGGTAAGCAACAGGTTTCTACTGTATAGCACAGGAACTGTAATCATGTGTCTCTTTGATGAGAGGCGTGTCGTTCTGTGTCCGCTGTCCCCACCCCGAGCTGTGTGGGCCCTGCAGAGACGCCTGCTCTGGGCAAGGCGCACGGTGGTCTGGGCTGGGGGTCCGGCCCTGCCTTCAGCAGTGCTGGCTCCTCCTGCCCTGTGAGGGGAGGATGGGGTATCCTCACTTAACCTGCCCCGTGGACGGCCTGGAAGCAGGTGTGAAAAATCCATGAGCATCAAGCAAAACTGGGACAAACAAAGGAGCCCTGTGCAGGTGAGGGTCCCTTTCCATCTGGGTGAGAGGACTTGCCATATGCCCTTTGGTCTGTGGGTGGGAGCGGAGGGCATGGATGGCTGGTTCTCCACCCTGGAATCGCCAGCAGGCGCACTGCCGGGCATCATGGTAGGACCCTGCCCCTCGTCTGCGGCTTCTCCGGGAGAGAGAGAGAGAGAGTGAAAGCCTTGTCTCTTGGTGGCTCGGCTGCGGAGGTTCCCACCTTTCCTCAGAGTGGAATGTTCATTGGTGCTGTGGGCCAGGCGTGCTGAACACCTGCCAGCATCTTCAGTGCTGTGGGCCAGGTGTGCCGAACACCTGACCTCAGGGTACACTGTAGTTGAACACTGTCCTTTTTTCCCCCCATAAGCTGGAAACTCTCCAGCCTCCCAGTCAGCCCAGAGCTGGTGGGATTGTGAGAAAATGCCCGTGGAAAGAGCAGTGTAAGAGGAGTTCTCTTTGTGTTTGTTTTTTAAATCCACATCTAGGGAAGAAAGAGCAGAGCGCTGAGCCCAGAAACCTGCCAGTGCATGGACTCGGGGGTAGAGAGGGGATTCCGTGATGCCGTGAAAGGAAATTTGGTCTTGTTGCTGTCGGTGAACTCGGGTTCCTGGTGAACCGTTTTGCTTTGGGTTCTAATGTGGAATGGGGCTCCTTAAGCCCCAGGAAGCCTCTCCCTGCCCTGTGGGCTGGCCATTCGGGTTGTAGTCACAGACAGGAGTTGCGCAGCCCAGGGAGGGACAGCAGAGATGAACTGGTCCAGCCCTCTTTGGACAGCGTGCGACAGCCTGGGCCCGGAGAGGCTCTGCTTCCCAGGCCACTGTGTCCCTGCTGCAGCCGGACAGAGCCATCTGCCACTGCAGCCTCCAGGGTGGGCCTCCCCGCTGGTCTCCAGGCCTCTCTTCCCCAACCCCTGCCAGAGGAGGAGCAGTGGGTTTGGATATATGAGAATGGTTTATCCCTGCCACCCCGTGCCTCCTATTTGGGGACAGCCAAGAGTTAACCACGTGACAGTCCCTGCCACGGAGGTTTGGCCCAGAACTTGTGTTCTGTTTTGCTCCAGCCGCTCCCTGGTCCTGCCGCCCTGGGCGAGCTCCTTCCACCAGCATCTCTCTGTCCAGCGGTGCCCAGGTGGACTTGACTCGGCCTGTGTGTGTGCCCACGGGGACAGAAACACAGTGGCTTGTGACGTCCCTCTGAAGCCTGCTGCCTGTTGCTATAGAAATTCAGCATCATTAACTGCTGGGGAAAACTTGTCATTTCTCCAGGCAGCGTTTCCTGGAGCGGCTGGCTCCCGCCGCAGGAGGCTTTCCTGCAGATGCATTACAGTTTCATCCGTCCCCTCCTATGCCCAATTCTGTGTGTGTCAGTGTTTAGATACCATCTTGTTTAGGAACCTCCCCTCAGGCCCCCCTCACCCTCTTCCTCCGGGAGAGGCTGGTGCACGCCTCAGTGATAAATGAATTGTCTGAGTCACTTAGCATAACGCAGAATAGGGCGGCTCTCGGCGATCTGTGCCTGTACCACCCAGTTACACAGTATTTAAGTTTCTTCAGAGGATCGCCTGTCTAATAACCAAATGGTGGTGTTGAAGAGAAGGAAAAAAGAGAACTTCTGCTACCCTGGGCCCTTCGTGGTTCTGAAAGAGCTATATCCTTATTTCTCTGGTTTTGTGCATCATAAAAGAATTTCCGCGTTCTTTGAAGATGTGTGTATTTTGGAACAAACCACGACCGAAACAAGAGTGCACAGCTATGTAGCTAAAGGTTCTTAACAACATCCTAGGTGATCTGGTTTTTCAAGGGAGGACGGGAGTACATGTGAATTAGGTCCCGCTACAGAAGACTAGCGGGTGCCTGTTTGTTCTGGAAATGTTAGCAGCATTTGCTGACAGTGTGTCACAGAGTGCAGGAACAGACCTTACGCATCATTTAAGGTAGCCACAGGCTCTGGGTCCAGACACGGGGTTCACACCCTGATTGTGCCCCTTACTTTTAGCTTTTAAAACTTTTTTAAATTGTGGTAAAACATTTATAACATAAAATTTACCGTCTTCACCATTTTTAAGTGTACGATTGCAAGGCATCAGAAACATTCACATCGTTGTCTGACTGTCACTGCCATCCACCTCCAAAACTTTTTCATCTCCCCAAACTATACCTCTGTCCCCACTGCTGTTCCCACAACATTACTTCCCGCCCCCCCGCCCCCCCCCCCCCCCGGACTCCCAGCCCCTGGCAACCACCATTCCACTTTCGGTCTCAGTGAATTTGACACCTCTGGGTCCCTCTTAAAAGTGGAATCATACAGCATTTGTCCTTTGTGACTGGTTTATTTCCCTTAGCATAATGTCCTCAGGGGCATCCCTGCAGGAACGTGTCAGAATTTTCTTCCATTTTGAGGCTGAATAACCTTCCGTTGTGCGCACAGACCACACCTTGCCTATTCATCCCCGCCTCGGGGGACGTTTCGGGGTGTTTCCACCTTGCGGGCTTGTGAGCGGTGCTGCTGTGAACGCGAGTGTCTGCGTGTCCGTGTCCGTTCGAGTCTCTGTTTTCGCTTCTTCTGGGTGTGTCCTCAGGAGTGGGGCTGCCGGATCAAGTACTATTTGTACCTTCAACTTTCGGAGGAAACCTCCAGACCGGTTTCCGCGGTGGCTGCACCGTTTTACATTCCCACCAACAGCGCACAGGCTTCCAATTTCTCCGTATCACCTCCGACACTTGTTATTTTCTGGGTTTTTTTTTTTTTTTGATAGGCTTACTTTGGTTTTTGAGCTTGGCTTTGTGAGAGAGTGAAATGCGTTAACACGTGTGAGGGGTTCAGAGCCTGGTAAACACTGGCAGAGCCTTGCTAAGCAATTTGGGTCACGTTTCCGTTTGAGGACAGGGAAGCTGAGGAGAGACCCTGACCGCACCTCGGCCTGCCCCTCCTCAGGCCGCCGGCTGAGGGTCCACCCAGCACCGCCTGCCCCGCTGGGACCACATCCTG
The DNA here is from genome assembly GCF_048564905.1 of Vicugna pacos. Taxonomy (NCBI): domain Eukaryota; kingdom Metazoa; phylum Chordata; class Mammalia; order Artiodactyla; family Camelidae; genus Vicugna; species Vicugna pacos. Next base: position 27,478,003 of record NC_132997.1, on the reverse strand, counting down.
AGGGTGGGATAGAATAGTCTTCTCTGTCTCCTGGTCCCCACGTGGTGACAGGCTCTCCTCGTTTTTGGCGAGTGATGTCAAAGGGTCTGTAAAGAGTTTCCACTCTCCCGCGAGCGGATTGTGTGGGACTCGAGGACCATCGCACTCGGTGTTTGTGTCAGTTGGTCCAGAAAGGCCATGCACTGCTCAGCAAGAGATAGGGCTGTGTCTCAGGACCAGGGACCAGCGGAGGCGGGGGGTTGGGGGGCGGGAAGGGGAGAAGGCCAGAGCCGCAGGAGGCAGGGGCCTGGGTGAGGGAGGAGATTCCAGACAGGCTGGGAGGCTGTGGCAGGAGGGCCTTCCTGGACCATCTGCTAGGAAGTGGGGGGTGGGGGGTGGGGTGCTCCTGGCCCGTCTCCTTCCCACCCCTGCGTGCGCTGCTGTGCCTGCATCACACGGGGTCCTGGGACTCTCCATCTGTGTCTTACGGCAGCCCTTCCCCGCCCAGCAGTCCAGTGGGAGGGGAGCCCTGGGCCTCTGCAGGGGGAGGTCCTGTGGTCAGCGGTTAAGGCGGAGTCTGGAGCAGAGGCTGACTTTACGTTCCATTCCCCTCTGTGTGCCTCTGTTTCTCCTGTATAAGACGGTGGGGGGGGGGGGGTCGGTAAAACAGTGCCCGCCCCCTGGGGCTGTCAAGGACCACCCGCGTTCATCTGGGTGGAGCACCTAGGACGCACAGGGCAGGCTCTTTTTAGGCGGGGCTGCATCGTGGGGGGAGATGGGCCTTCTGGTGAGTCTGGAAGTCTGGAATTTACCTCCATAAACAGCGCCTTACCTGCTCCGGTCAGTTCCTTCATGAAGTACATTCGCGTGTTCTCTGAATGCTCTCTGGGCACCTGGTGGTCGGCGGCTTCTCTTCCCCCCGCCTTACCTGGGGGCCTGTGCCTGCTGGTTTTCATGAATACTCATAAGTTACCCTTTTAACGTCCAGAGTAGGGATCGGCCTGTCTGCGTTCCGGGAGGAGATGCTAAGTGCCCCCTCGCCGGCCCCGCGCGCTCCCCCCCCCCCCCGAGCCCTGGCGAGCAGGGCGCCCTGGCCCAGCTGTGTTGGAGGCGAGGGCTGGGCAGCCGCCTGTGTGCAGACAGCTGGCAGGGACCACGTGCTGCTCGGCGTGGCCCTGGTGTTCCCGGAGGCCAATCCAGAGGCGGAACCCTGCAGTCATCTCTTCGTAGCGGATGCCGAGAATAGGGGCGCCAGGCACTCTGCCTCGCCACCCAGGAGCCTCGTGACCTGGGCAGGGTCCCCACTTTCTGGCTGTCGATTTCCACCGCTGAACGCTCAGGGGAAGAGACCATCTGTCGGGCTCCGTGGCAGGAGCAGTTAATTCCTGGTGAGGGACTCGAGGGGCGCTCTGCCCACATGTTGCAGAGGCAGTTGGGGTGAGGGATGTGCAGGGGCACAGGTGGCACGGCTCCCGCCCTCCAGGTGACCCTCCTGTCCCAAGAGACACCACGCGGAGGCAGCTGGCGTGGTGTGAACACCGCTGTTGCTCTGTAAAGAGATGTAATGGATGCGACGGGACCAAGGAGGGGACCAAGGAGAAAGATGTCTGTCGGCCAGTCTCCTCCAGCTTCACGCCGCACACTGCTTTCCACGTGGGGAAGTGTCAGCCCCACACCCTTCCTACGGCTCGGCCCAGCGTTCCCAGGCCTCTGCTGTGCTCTGATAACTCAGGGGGCATCGTGCCTGCCTTTATCAGTGACACCTCACAGGGGAAGGTCCGTGAGAGGCCCAGACTTTCCAGCTGCGACAGCCGTTCACTGATGTTTCTTTTTGGGCAGCATTTGCGCAGCACTGCGTTCAGCAGGAGACGGCTCGTTTTGTGTCTCCCAGGGGATGTGCCTCTGTCATTTGGGCATTTGTCAGTTACCAAGAGTTTTGGTTTTAGTGGCTTTAACCGCCAACTTTTACATCTTAATCAGGTTAAAAATAGCACCCTTTCAAACAGAGGTGGTGCTTTTTAGAACCTTCAGAAATCTGAGCGCCCCGAAAGCTGCCAGACTGGACCTGACGTACAGAGCGCCACCCGTGGGGGTCTGCAGCCTGACGTCTGCGGGGAGGGCCGTGTGGGAGCAGGGCCAGCTCGGCGTTCTGGCCTGGATCGTGCCGTGGAGCAGGTCAGGGGGTCGGCGTTACTGTGCTGCTTTGGGGCCGCATTTCAGAGGGACAGTGACCCTGCTGTGAACATACAGCTCATTGTTCAGACCGAGTGCTTCTGAGAGTGAAGGCGAGGGGTGAGTCATCACACGGGGACAGTGGCCGGAGATCAGGACGATGGGGTCGCTTGTCTGTAACCAGATGACCACAGATCCAGTGGCCGCCAGGTGAAGGGTGGTCCCTGTTCCTGCCTCTGACACCTTTGAGAAGCGGTGGCTGATTTGCGGCAGGGGTGCAGTGAGCATTCCTGAAAGAGTGGTTTCCAAACTTACCGTGGGGGTGATGTGACTGAGTTTATCCTCCGCAGCCTTTAAATGCCTCCCCCTCTGCGAGAGATCTCCGAGTGACGCTGGGCTCCCTTGCTCAGTAACCTGCAAATCCAGGGAGGGAAGGGGCTGAGGGCCCAGCGGCGCCCGGCGGGCCCTGAGGGCCAGGGCAGCTGTCCTGCTGCGATGTTCGTCCTGCTCATTCCTTCCTCTCGGTGCCTAGATTGTCGGGGACTGCTGTTTTTCAGAATGTCCGCTCCCCAGCCTCCAGTTGCTTGAGAACAGGCGGGTTCCGTCCAGGGCCTGGGGATCAGACGCCCTGGGGGTGGCCCAGAAATCTGCATTTGAAGGCTCCCCCTAGGGACCCCAAACTTGGAGTCTCTGAGTCAGGCCCAGACTTTCCAACATAGTTTGTTATGGAAATCTGGTCCTTTCTGCATCCTGTGGTTCCCTGTGTGTCTGGTGTTTGAAGCCAGTCTCCAGCTCCTGTTATGCTCTGTTTTTTGAACACGTGGTGGTAAGTGAGAAAATGCAGCCAGGCTGGTGGTCCTCCACCCCTCAGAATCCCCTGGGCGTCCTCGGCCTGGCTGTTCCATCGCTGAGCCTGGGGCTCAGCCATTCACGTGTGGATTCTGATCCACGGCTAGTGGGGCTTTGCTCTGTGGTTCTGGGCGCTGCCTCGGGCGGCCCGGCCAGGGGAAGTGGGGTCGTGTCTGCAGGCCCAGGTGGGAAGCTCCACGGAGTGTCAGCTGTCGTCCTGGTGGCAGTGGTTCTGTCCGGACGTGGCAGGTCACGTTTGAAGCCAGGTCTCTGTAAGTGACTTAATCACAGAGAAAAGGGCTCCCGCCACTCCCATTCTCATCCGCCACTCCCATTCTCATCCGCCCTCCTCGGCGGGTGTGCTGTCAGCAGGCTCACCTGTGCGTTTGCCGAGTCCGGAGATGAGTTCCCCGCTGTGTCCAGGCTGCTTCAGGCGCTGGGTGGGGTGCGTTTCCGGGGCTGCGTGTGGGGTGTTGTTGCAGGTCTGACCTGCTGGGTCCTTTCTTCTCCTTTGCTCCTCACTGATCTGTAGAGGGCTGTGTTTACTGGCCCGGCTAAAAGTAAGCCCCTTTTTCCTTCCTCCTTCTGGGCTAGGAATTTAAAAAGCCAGTGCTTGTACTTCCACTGTTTGGAGTTGGCCGTGAGAGATCCGTCACTAACCGCGGGCTGGTCATTTCCCCGATTCCGTCTGGCTGGTTAGGGAGCCCTCGGCCGGGGGGCTCGAGTCTCGCCTCCACCCCAGGTCCACCTGCAACCACCCCTCCTCCTCCAGTCGTTTTCAATAACGATATCATACATCCGATTCTTTCCTTATGCTGAGAAATCTTTTAAGTGTTGACGGGGGCCCTTCCCAGCTGGGTTCATAGGAGACCGTGTGGTCCTTTTCTGTTCCCGCTTTGCTGCGCATGCCCCGCATACTGGCCAGAGGTGGAGCCCGCCCTGCTGTGGGGGGCTGATGTCTTGGGAAGGAGAGGGGTGCAAACAGGTGGTTGCAGTGCTGTGTGATGGGGCTGAGGCAGTGGGATGGTCGCGCATGAGCAGGGCGATGGCGCCTTGGGACCGAGCCCATGTTCCCTCACGTGCTGTGGGCTGTGCTTGGAAACGGGACTGGGGAGGAGGAGGAGGTGAGACTTGTGCAGGGCCCCGGCTAGGGGTGGCTCTGGGCAGCGCTCCCCCCTCCAGCAGCCCTGTGCAGGAAAAGGGGGGGTCAGGGAAGCCAGGGTGGGGGCAGATGGGCCATTAGGAGGGTCCCACAGAGTCCAGGTGAGAGGGCAGACAGGCCTTCAGTGTGGCCGTGAGAACGTGAGGACACAGACCCTGTACCACCGGACGACTGGTGAGGCGTGAAGTCTGGGATGGGGTGGGGGGCAGATGGGGGTGTCACAGAGTTGGGGGAGGTGGTGGAGATGTTCTGAGATTTGACACCATGCTCAGTTTGGAGGAATTGTTTTTGTACCCCTTTCAGGATGTCACCCCTGGACTGGTAAATACGGCGGTTAAAATGAACCGCCCCTACCCCCAGGCCTCTTCTTCTGGCATTTCCTGGTTTAACTGATCGTGAGTTATAATGATCTCATTTTATTAAAGGCATTGATCGTGGTGAAAACATTTCATAGAAAAACACCTGCTGCGGGGCGAAGGTGAGGTTTTTTTGCCTGTGGGCTCACTTTGTGGGTCCGGACTCCCGGCAGAAACTGCTGGAGAGCTCCTATGGGGACCGCAGTGGTGGGACCTGGCGAGTGCCTCTCCCCAGGAGACAAAGATAGAGCACTGGCTTGTTCTGCAGCGGGCATCTCCCCCCCAGCCCCGAGGTACCTCTTCCCTCTCCCCCCCCTCCCCAATTCCCTTCCCTTTTAAAATCTCAGGCCAGGGCCTCGGTCTCGTTCTCAGCTGGAGCCTGTTAGCTGGTGGCCTCACTGCGCTCCTCTGCAGGGGTCGAGGCTGCCTTCCTCCCCCAGGCAGCACTCCTGCCCTGCCTCCTCCTTCCTCCGCCTCCTGCTGGGCTTCCTGCTCGTGGGGGCGGCTCGGCTTCATGCTGTTGGGGATCTTGCACTGAGCTGTGTTCTGGGGTTTCGTACAAGCGCTCAGACGCACATGTCCCAGGGCTTCATGGCAAACACTGACTGCCACCCTCACCCCTGGTCATCCCTCTTCACTCCTGAAACTGCCCCCACTCCCTGGCCCCAGGATAGGTGTCGACGGCGGTAAATACAAGTGTGACCTCTTACCTCCTGAGCGGTGCGCCCAGCCCAGCGGATCCCGGCCTCCTTCCCTATTTTTCGGCTTCCAGTCTTAAAAGACAGAGACAGCGCCCCAGCTGAGGGCTGAGCGGTGGACTAGACATGAAGGCTGCCCACTAGGAGGGAGATGGACCTGGAAGCTCGGGTGCGCTGCGCGCTCCCCTGAGAGCTGCGTGCTAACGAGTTCCTTTCCCCCCCGGGCACAGTCGGGCCTTCTTCAGACCGTTTCAGCGCAGTCTCAGTGATGGTGGAATCCTCTTCTAGATCTGTGAGCTGGGGTAGCGTGTGCTTGGGCCCCGCAGGACTGGACAAAGCCCTTGTTTGGCACAGGTGTGCCCCCCTCCCACCCTCCTTGCTGCAGAGATGGCTAGACACCTTGTCCTGCAGACGTGCCTCCAAGCTCAGCCTCTTCCAGGGTCTCCTTGTCTGAGTCTTCTCAGTTGCCTGCTGCTCTTTCACTGGACCTCATGTCTCATGGGAGGGGCAGTGTGGGGCCCCCGAGGGTACAGGGGCCTCGGTCACGGTGGCCGCCTTGTCACCAGCTTACAGGGTGCCCTTCCATGGGCCACGCCACAGTGCGTGCTATCGGTGGTTTGAGCCTCGTGTTACTGCGGGGACGCTCAGGTCTGGTGTTGGGGAGAGAGGTCCCCTCCTCCTAGTCATCCTGGGTGGGCATAGGACTCAGCAGAAGGTCAAGGACCCTTGTGTTAGAGTGAAAAAACCACGTGTATGTGTGTGTGTCCTGCCACAGTGTGCCACCTAGGTTGGCTTACCGAGGTGGGCGGTGGACTTCGTTTTGGTTTTGTTGTTCTACGTCTCAGCCGCGTGTATATGAACAGATCTGTTGCACAATTCTGTGTCCAGGCAGGAAGTGGCTGCCAGGCGCTCTTCACTGTCAGAATAGCGCAGTGTGGGGCACCCGCGGAACCACCTCCCATTCTTGCCTGCCTCCATAGGATCCGTCCCCCGGGCAGATTGCTGGATTCCCCCCGCAGGGCTTCCCAGGAGGTGTCAGAGCAATCAGTCCTGATATGTAGGGGTGTTTTGTTTTTTAATCACCCACTTTTTTGGGTGGGTACTTAGGTTTTTTTAATTAATTAATTTTTAATGGAGGTGCTGGGGATTGAACCCAAGGCCTCGTCCACCCTGTGCTTTGTTTCTGTCAGAAAAATAAAGCTCTCAGTTGGAGTTCAGTTCGGGACTGGGAAGGAATGTGCGTCCTGTTTTATTCTGAAAGTAAAGTCTCATCTCCTGTGCGGCATAAACCTTTCCTACAGAGATCCCTTTTCCCTTGGCAGTAGTTTCAGAGTTCTGGGGGTTTTGTTTGTTTTGTTTTGTTTTTTGTTTTTTTGCTTTGTCTTGTTTTTGGCCACCCACTCGAGGGGGGGGCGGGGACCTCCAGCCCTCCCCTCCCCCATTCAAGGTGGCAGGAGACGCAGGACCAGCCCAGCCCTTCTCCCATCCTGGGCATCAGCCTTCAGAACTGAGGGGCGTTGCCGCCTGTCTCTGTGCGGTGAGGAATGGAAGCCTGCTGTCCTCCGAGCACAGAGGACCCCGTCTTTGCCCTTCCTTCCCCGGGGAATCGGTCCTTGTGGTCCCAAAGCGTCTTGCAGAACGCCCCGTCGGGGCCACCGCTCGCACCTGCGGACTAGTCGGCTGCAGTGGGGTGCAGGTGTGTCTTGTGCCTGTGTGTGGCTTTGTTTAAGGCACACTACCCAAGTTGCTCCTGCAACATTGTATTTTTTCTCTCTGGGAAATACGGGAAATACGTTCCAGATTTTGTGTGGCCTCTTGGCTTGGGTTTAGTGCTTCGTCGGCATGGTGACTACGGGGCAGCTGGCGGTCGCCAGGGCCCTCTTTGTCTTCTCTCTCTGCTCCTCCCGTCCCCTGCCACTCGCAGGGCCTCCAGGATGCCCTCCTGCAGGCAGAGCGCTGGCGAGGTCCCAGTGGACCCTCACTCCTGCGTCTCTTGCTCCGGCTGCTGTTTCCATTCAAACACAGGGCTGTGGCTTTAGATCCGGACCAGAGCGACGGTAGGGGAGGTAAAGGGTCTGGTCGTCCATTGAGGCGCCTCCAGGAAGCCCAGGAGGGTGGCCCTGCCGGAAATGTAAGCTGACTTCAGAGCACAGGATGCTGTGGAGGAGGTAATACCGGCCCGTGTTTCCTTAATAAAGCGCTGAGCCCCTGACCCCGCCCGCCCCTCCTCCAGGCCACTGGGAGGAGGACTTCCGGTTCTATAATTAGCTCAGACGTGCCTGCCCCCTGGGGCGTCTCCCCTGCTCAGCCTGCGCCTGCCTGGCTGGCCTGAGGTTCCTGAGGTTCGTGGATGATCTCAGCTACAGGTGAACAAAAAGAAAGCTTCCTTCTACCTCTGTGGCTCGGGCGTGGGCTCGTGGTGTGTAGATGCAGAGGCTGGAACCTGGAACCTGACTCTTCCAAAGACTAGGGCAGGTTTTTCAAATTGTTAAGTCTCAACCCACTAAGTAGATGGTGGAGCTAACTTAGGAGGCCAGCATCAGTATTTAAAAGAAAAAATAAACAGGAGAGAGGAGAGAGGAGATATTAGCACGTCGTACACAGTAAAGAGGGTGGTATTACATGAAGCTCACTGCTTACACGTGTGTGCGTGTGTGTGTATTACACATATTTATTACATGAGTTGTGTGCTGCTCTACATCAAATCTATTTCTTACTGGGGCAAAAAAAAAAGTTTAAAAGCTGCTGGGCTGGCAGTGCATCGCCAGGAGAGGGATAAAGGAGAGATGGTGAGGGAACAGGTGATCTGGCTGATGACACGACCTCTTGGTGGTGTGTGACAGGTGTCGCACTCCTCTCCACCCTTGGTCTGCCCTGCAGACGGCCCCCCGACACCCCGCCTGTCTTCACGGGGCAGCGCCTGTGTTCTGCCCTCCTGGCCGCCCTGCACGACTCTCCTGACCCCTGGCTCCCGGGTCCGCTTGCAGGAGGGCACCTGGCCCGTCTTCCTTGAGTCTCAGGCTCCGGCTTCCTTCCCCGTTAACCTGTTCTGTTCCCTTCTTGTGGGCTCTGGTTTCGGGAAAATCACTCCTATCTCCTTGTGCCTTAGGTTTTTGGGGCCACCACTGAGTACAACTTCATACTTGACTAAATGCACTCATTCCTTTTATATATATTTAAATGAGATAAAATTAAATGAGCTAATGAAACCAAATACACCTGGTCACATGCCTGGGACTCGGTAGATAGTCCCTGATTGTCAGTTCTGTTTTTCTTACATGTGAGTATATTTCTGTAGTCAGGTTACAACCACAGACGCTCTGAAGTCAGCCAGTTATGGGGGCTCATCCTTACACGTTTTAAAGGTCTCCGTTCCTCTTTCTTTCTTTCTTTCTCTTCCTTTCTTTCTCTTTCTTTCTTTTCTTTTTCTTTCTTTTCTTTCTCTCTCTCCCTCCCTCCCTCTCTCCTTCCCTCCCTCCTTCCCTCCCTCCCTCCTTCCTTCTCCCCGGGTACATTTTGATTCCCAGTGTGTGTTAGGGAAAGAAAGGAAAAAAATCCCCAAATCCTTTCTGCGTAGAAACAAGCGTCACAGTGACCTTGGTGTTAATTTACCCGGTCCTTTCAAAAAACAATCCGCTGAGATCGTCCAGTTGTGTCTGAGGACGCCTTCTAATTCATCAGTCATCAGCCCCCCGGTGCCCTCCCGGGCCTCCCCCTCCCCTGCTGTCTTTTCACAACTCCAGCCCAAAGGTCTCAGTTGTGAAAAGTTTCTTTTGTGGGACCCAGTGAGCTCAGCCGTCTGGCCATGGTCCTCTCCCTACTCCCGGGAGATGGATTACAGCCTTTGTCCTCGCTGCCCGGCCCCCCTGGCTCGCCAGCAGCAGCGGGGGGCCCGGGGCCTCCAGCCGGGGGCCCTTCGCATTCACTGGCTTTCCTTCACAGGGGCTGGTGGAGTCGATACGTTCGTAAAAGCCACTGGTGCCCAGGCCCACTTCCCAACTTTCATGCAGATTTATCATGTGGGCCTGTCTGCCTGGGTGTCTATCTTATAAAGACTCAGAAATGGTTTCTCTTTTCACCCATTATTTAGAGAGAACAATACGTCTCTGTCAGATTAGCTTTTTGGAGGCTTGGAGCCTTTTGAAAAGCGCTTGCGTAATCAGAGCGTCTGTTGAGCTGAGACGCCCGGGAGCGTACCCAGTGGGCACCGAGGGTGTGTATGTTGTATGTTTGAAAATTTGACTGTTCGGTCCCATCAGAAACCAGGCTGCCACACCCTGTGCTTGGAGCCAAGATGCGACTCAGAGGCACACTGTGGGTGATCACATTTTCCTCTGGGGGGGGACACTTCCTTAATGGAGAAGGACCATGGGCGCATCTGCACACGAGCCGCTCCACCTTTCCCTGGAACAGTCTTCAGTCAGGTGGTCGTGAACGGATAGCACCCGTCACCGGGAAAGCCAGAGGCTGAGCGCGAGGTGTCCCGGCCCTTCTGTCGTGTGCTCTGTCCCTGCTGCGAAATCTCTGGGGCAGCAAGAGTGTTGTCGGTGTCCTTCCAAAATACACAGGTGTGGGAGACCTACCCCCAGTACCTCAGAACGTGACCTCATTTGGAGGCAGGGTCTTTACAGGGATGATCATGTTAAAATGAGGTCACTGGGGGGATGGAGTATATAGCTCAGTGGTGGAGGGCACGCTCAGCTCGCACAGGGTCCTGGGTTCAGTCCCCGGCACCTCCTTTAAGATAAATAAATAAACCTAGTTACCTCCCCCTGCCAAAAAAAAAAATGAGGCAAAAACATAAATTGAAAAAGAAGAAAAATGAGGTCATTAGGGTGGGCTCGAATCCGATATGACTGGTGCCTTATAAAAAGGGGACTTTGGACCCAGATACAGACACACGGGGAGACCACGTGAAGACACTGTGGGGAGAGGGCCGCCAGCAAGCCACAGAGAGGGCCTGGGGCTGACCCTTCCTCGCGCCTTCAGAGGGAGCGTGGCGCTGCCCGCACCTTGACTCGGGGTTTCTCTCCTCCAGAACCTAGATGATAAACTTCTGTGGTTTAAGCCGCCCAGGCTGCGCTGTCACGGCGGCCCAGCAAACTCACTCAGGTGCTGTTTGTCAGTTTATTATGAATTGACTTTATCGAAGATTTTAGCGCTTGGCGTGCTGCTCCAAGACCCCTCACTGCTGTGGTATTTAATCACTAGTACCTGAAAGACCTTCTGTGGCCTCGCAGGATCTGTGCCAGGTGGGGCCTAGTTTGGGGCTTTTCTTTGCGCTTGCATCAGGAGCCTCCCCATAGGGCCGGCCCTCCGCCCAGTCCTCCTGAGCGCGCACTTCAGTGCAGGTGTGAGCCTTCCCCAGGTCCGTGCCTTCCCTCCTGTCTGAGAGGGTCACTCTGCCCGACATCTATAGAGCAAAAAGCAGAGGGCAGCCCCCAACGGGCTCTGCTTGAGGGCGCTGGAAGCCACGCGTGCTGAGCTGGGCTGTCCCCGTCTCTCCCCATCTCTCCTGCTGCCTCTGTCTCTCTGTGGTCCCTGGAGCTGGACCTCGCCCACCTCCCTGGCCTCCTGGAGAGCAGACTTTCTTGGCCTTCCTGATCACAGCTCACCTCTTCCTCCCGGTCAGGGCTCCAGCTGGGCTGTCCGTGAACAGATCGTTGAAATTCAACTCAACCAGGAACCTTTTTAGACCAGCCAGTAATTCAGAAATGTGAGATAAAATCTTAGCTTATTCCAGGACCTTCGAAAACAGATCAGGACTTGGGCTGTGTGGGGCAGGTCCTCAAGCTCCCGTCCTTCCCACTGTTGGAGGGGGCGTAGGGATGTGGCGGATTATGGCCAAACAGGATCTCGTTCCCGGGGCTGGTCGGGACAGCGCAGGCTCAGCACGGGCAGAGCCAGGCTGCGTGGGCCTGAAGCTTTTGTGACCCGAACACCGTCTCTAAGAGAGAGATCATAAACCGAAAACTGGGTTCCCACATGAGCAGCCAGATCAAGGAGCTCCGAGCTGGGGGTCTCCCAGCCTGAGTCGGGGAGAGAGCTGGTTGAGGGAGACGGAAATTGGATGAGGGACCAGGTCCAGGGAGGCCTGAGGGCTGCGGGGAGACTCAGCCCCGGCGCGCAAATGGTCGTAGAGTTCTGAGTGGAGGGTGAGAGTGCTTCTTCAAAGCAGCAGGTTCCAGAGTGGCTTGCAGCCAAGAGAGGAGGGAACCGTTGAGTCAGTTCAGGGAAAACCACGGATCCAGGCCATGGACTGGGGTGCACTGGCCTGTGAGGGTGGCCAGAGGGGTCTCAGGGGGAACCATGCTAACACCTGCAGGCTGTGGCTGAGACGGGGCAGGAGGGGAGGGTGGAGGTAAAGGTGCCTGGGGGCTCCTGCGGGTCACGATGAAGAGGATGAGGCTTTTTTCTCTGAGGTGTGGGGGCTGTGTGCGGGGCATCGATTTGAAGTGTTGACCAGAGCAGCAGGTTGGCCTTGCCTCGGAGTGCTGGTGATGTGAGGCTGGGGTTTGGAGAGGGTGAGGAATGGAGTCTGCAGAGGTGGGTACATGGCAAGGCCCTGGCTCCTGGACCCTGGGGTGAAGAGTGACCTGTGGGGACCCGCATGACAGGGCTGCGGTGGGGCTGCTTTCCAGCGCCTTCCAGGGACAGGGCTGAGGCTGGTGTTACCAGGACCCAGCTGGTGTTAGCACCAGGACAAGGAGTCTCCTTGTCCCCGGGAGGTTGTTAATTGGTTAGTTAACTCTTGTGTTTCTTTCACCTTCAGTGTTTGTTTCCTAAAATCATGAGTCTTCCCTCGTGATATCAACAGCTGTTTGCACCCTGCTTCCTGGACACAGGGCATTTGTGATCACTTGTCGAGGTTGGGGGGCTTTACCCTGTCCCATAACCTGCCACACTGCCTGCAACTCCGCTGCCCTGAGTGACGCCCCGGCAGGGCGTGCAGCCCAGGGGGCGTGGCAGACAGGTGGGGGCCTCTGCTTTTCACAGCACGGGCTTTTCAGAGCCCTTGACCTCCACTCGCTCTTCACGTGCTCTGATCCATTTCAGTGCCTGAAACACACAAGACGACGAAGCAGTGTTGAGGAGACAGGTGCTCTGGCCCCAAGGAGCTAAGCGGACTGTTCGGGAGACAAGGGGCACGGGTTACTTTGAGACTGCTTGGGTTCTCTATCTAGAGATGAATGGGAGAGTTAGGGAGCTGACCCAAGTGCAACAGAAGGCAGGTGAGACAGGGCTGTACTATGACTGGTCTGCAGAACCCATCACACAGGAGGGAAGGTGTGAGCCGGGGCCTGAGAGAGTGTGGAGACTCCATGACTGAGTAAATAAGGTCGTCCCGACCATGAATTTTGTAGTCATTTGACCCTGGATCAAGCACTCACTAGGGGAGGGTATAGCTCAGTGGTGGAGCACATGCTTAGCACATGTGAGGGCCTGGGTTCAACCCCCAGTAAACCATTAAAAATAATAATAACAGTAATTCCATTTACCTATCCATTTTTTTTTTGCGATGGAAGTAAATGTTTAAAAGAATAAATAAAATTTTAAAATAAAAGCACTTACTGTGTAGAGTTAAAATGAGCATTAATTGAGCTGCATGTTACCCACGGAGCATGGTACTTGGTACATAGTAAGTATAATTGTAGCAAATAAGAGAACTTCATTATGTCACTCTATGCCAATTAGGATAACTTCACACAAAACCAAAAATGGTGACACCACATATGGTGAGGGTTAGGGCAGTCAGAACTCTCACACGGTGCTGTTGGGAAGGCAACAGGAGGACCAGTTTGGAAAACAGACTGGCAGTTCTTACAGAGTTAATTTAAACACATGCTCCTGTGTGCCACCCACCCTCGCCCCCAACAATGCCTCTTAGGTATGTATCTGAAGGAAATGGACATGTATGTGCTCACAGAATTCACAAGACTTTATTCATATTTGGCCTGAACTGGAAACTCCTCAGCCACCCCTCTGGGGAGTGGACGAAGCAGCCGGGGATGCCCGGAGAGGAGACGTGGCTTGTGCAGCTATCAGCGCCCTACACGGGGGAGCGAGCTCGGACAGCCCACGTGGTCACGGATCTCAGTGCAGCCTGTGAGCCAAGGAAGCAGGGGCCAAAGGTCACACCCTGCAGGACTCCATTTGGGTGACGTTCTAGAAAAGGCAGAGCTAGAGAGACCCAGCGCAGATCGGGGTTGCCGGGGGCGGGGGTGACGGTGCACAGGGGAGTCTTGCTCGTGGTGGTGGTGGTTACAGGACTGTGAACAGTTGTCAGAACTCCCTGCGTATGCAAGAGTAATTTTTAGTGCGAGTTTTACTATATGCATATATTTTAAAAAATTTTTATTGAAGTATAGTCAGTTACAGTGTGTCAATTTCTGGTGTGCAGCATCATGTTTCAGTCATACGTGTGCATACATATATTCCTTTCCATATTCTTTTTTCATAATGGGTGACTACAAGATACTGAATATAATTTCTTGGGCTCTACAGTATAAACTTGTTTATTTTATATGTAGTAGTTAATATTTGCAAATCTCAAACTGCATGTATACCTTATTTAAAAAAAAAAAGGTGATGAGACCAGCTGAGGAAGTGAGATGCCCTGCCGTGCACAGAGAATCTGCTGGAACAGGCCGGAGTTCAGTAGTCTGGGATCAGTACGAAATCAGCCTGAGGGGTGGGGGTGGAGTCTGGCTGCAGGGGCCTTGAAGGAGTGTTTGTTCCTGATGGGATGGAAGACGGTGAGCCCTCGGGACCACCCGGCAGTAGGGGGCAGGGTAAGGGGTGGCTTTTGTGTCGTGCAGGGTCGGAGAAGATCCCAGCCAGGGGCCCGCGCATTTCTGCAGCACGTGGACGAGGCCTGAGCACCGTAGCTTGCTGGGGCTGCAGAGGGGCCCGAGGCCGTTGCCAACGTGGGCGCCCTTCCTTAGTGACGGGAATGGAGCCATGAAGTCACCAACTTTTGGGGGGAAAAAAATGCCAAAAATAGGAGTGCAGGGTAGGCTGGCTGAGACACGCTGCCGGACTCTGGACCGGGGGATGGTCTGCAAAATTTTCAGCCAGGGAGCCGACGTGGCCAGCTGGGGCCACCGAGCTTGAGCCACCTCACCGGACAGACAGCCTGGCGTCTGGTGAGGGCTCCTATAAACAAGTCCGGCTGTGAAGCCGCAGGCTGGGGGCCCGTTCCTCCCTCTCCCCCGGGAGCTCGTGTCCGCCACCCTCATCACTGGGGTTTTGAGCCCTTCGCCTCCCCGCTGGTTGGGTGAGTGCTGTCTGCAAGGCTTCGTTCCTCCACACGGATTTGTGAGTAACTGGCACCAGAGAGAACTGAGCTTTGCAGGTGGTGGTGTGAGCACGCCCCAGCCCCGTGCCGGTCCGATCTCCTAGCCTGGGCAGCAGTTTGCTTCTCCCTCCACCGAATGTTTGCAGTAGGTGAAGGGGCAAGTTCCCTGTGTCTGGCGAGGCTGCTGACGCTGCTTTTAGAGCAGCTTTGGGGAAAGCACGCTCTTTGACCTGTGATGTGTAAACATCGCTTTGCCGCCCAGCCCGCACCCTGGGCTGCCGCGGGTGCGATGCTGGATTTGCCTCGGGAACCGTCTCCTCTTCCTGCTTGCTCTTTCGCCCACGTCTCATGACCTCTCACATTTGCACATGACGCCAGAGCCTTCTGTTGCTTTTCTCTCAAAATGCTCAGTGCTCTCTTCAGTTTATTAGGAAAATCTCAAGAAAGGAGACATTGCAGTGTGAGGCCAGGGTCCAACAGAGAATTTCACCCGTTTATTAAAAAAAAGTTTTTTTGATCAAATTGTAGTTGACTTACAATGTTAGTTTAAGGGGTACAGCAAGATGATTCAGTTATACACATACATTTATGTGTATTTTCTTGTCAGATTCTTTTCCATTATACGTTAGTACAAGAAATTGAATATAGTTCCCTGTGCTGTACGGTGGGTCCTTGCTTGTTTTATATATGGTAACGTGTGTCTTTTTAAAAAAAATATGCTTTATTTTATTTTGTTGTTTAATGGCGGTACTGGGGATTGAACCCAGGGTCAGAATCATGCATGTTAAGCATGTGCTTCACCACTGAGCTATTTCCCTCCCCCTCAGCTCCGTGTCTTTATTTGGGTCCCTGCTTTGCATTTTGGCCTGGCCTGAGGAAAACACTGAAAACTAGTCTAGTTTGGGACCAGATATGCCAGACTGTTCTCAGCCGGGGGTGGGCAGGGGACAGTTGCTTTGCTCGTGTTGGGCCCTAGGGCTCCACACTGCGCAGGACCACACGCAGAGTGTGCGGGGGACCCTTGGGGTGTGCCACGGCCTCAAGGTGCCGGATCGCCCAGGGCCACCTTGGCTGTGACCGGGCGGGCCGCGCCGCTGCCCCGCGGTGAGGACTGTGTGGTGGGGAGGCTGTCTCTGGTGGAGCAGGGCCAGCTGAGTGCTGGTCGGTGCCAGAGAAACAGAGTGTTCCCACCTCATGCAGACTGGCCACCCCTGGCCATGGTGGCCCCCTCTCTCTTCTACTCCCCTTCTTCCTGGGGACCCGTGGGACCAAGATGCCTCCGGGAACCGGATCCTGGGTGGTGCTAGCTCTCCCAGGCCCCTGGCTGAGCCCTGTTTGCCAGCAGAGTTTGGTCCGGGCCTGGAAGAGTTGGCTGGCCTGCCTTCCATGTTTGCCTTTTGACCTAGAATGATGCTGAGTTTGGCAGGGAGGCCCGCAAGGGTGTGTTCTCAATCCAGGAGCCGCCCTGCCCACATGGCTCCTCCTGGCCCCTGGGCCAGTGTCCTGAGTCTCTGCTCACTCACCAGACTTTCACCTCTTTTTTTTCTAGGATGACCATGGTCATCTCCTGAGAGCCCTCCTCCCTTCCTCCCTCCTACGACTTCTCCAACTCGTCTTCCATACCACGGTGGACTGATCCGCTTGCAAGCTGTTACGCTGGTACTGATCACAATACTCATGTTATTGAACATGTGGTATGTCAGGCACTATACCAAGAGCTGACAGAAGTCCTACGTGGTGGCCACTAACTGCTGTCCCCAGGGAGGGTACAGGTGTGGCCCAGATCACACACCACACCTTGTGCCCACCACGTCTCTGGCCTGTCCCCGTGTAAAAGGACCTAGCCCATCGTAAACATTCCAGAAAACAGTCTATCATTTAAATAAATTGAGTTGCACCAGAGATGGCTTCTAAACCCCAAAGGCTCCTCTAGCCCTGCTGGGACACAGGCCCCTTCAGATCCTTTTTACATTTCCCGTGGGGGGTGTAATATTCAAAATAATATTTAAAATGCAGGCTGTTGCTCAAACCGTGCGGACAGTCCTGATTTTGCTCCAAGCAGAATCTTCTGACTGAATTTCCTTTCCATGTCATACCCCCAAGGTTTTTATGGGCAACAGCCGTATTCGGTCGGCTTTCCGATGCCTGTCAGTGGTTATTGAAGGATTCCTGTATTACTTCGTTCTGCATCCTTGTCTCAGTTTTCTGGTCTGCCTTGCAGAGCACCCTGAACACAGTGGCCTGGAGCAGGAGTCATTTACGACTTCTCGCAATGCGGAGGGCTGGCTGGACAGTTCTTTGCTGGTCTCCCCAAGGCTTACGTGTGTCCCTGCAGTCAGGTGACCGCTGAGTCGGCTGTTTGGTCCAAGATGACCTCGATCACAGGTCCCAACAGTATTGCTGGCTGTTGCCTGGGGCGCCTCTGCTCCCCGGGTGGCCTCGTAAGTCTGGTGGCCTAGGCCAGCTTCCTTGCACACAGTGGTCTCCGGGCTGCATTCTGAGAGGGCAGCCCAGTGCACAGGCGCCTGCAGGCCCCTCCTTGCCTCGTGGTTGCCGACATCCACTCGGCCAAAGCAAGTCACAGGGCCGTGTCCAGAGTCCACGAGGGCCAGGGCCCGCGACTCCAGCTCCCTGCGGAAGGAGCAGCAAAGAAATGCAGCCGTTTTAAATCCACTGTCATCCTTTACTCCACGTCCTTTCTTCCCATGACAGGTTTCAGGACTTCCCACCGGAGATCCAGTCCCTGATGTTATGGTACTAATGGCTTGACCTGGATGATGGGAACGTGGCTAGTTGAGGCCTGGCCCTCAGAGTCTGGTCTGAACTGGGATTCTTGCTTAATCGTGTCTTTTTTGCCTTTGGCAGGTCCCTTGCCCATCACTGGCTCTTGTTACATCTTGTTTCTTCTTCCTGTTACTTTTACTTCTGTCTCCGGGAGGCCGGGTTAAAATTCCAGTCGACCGCAGCATTTTTGCTTCCGCATTTCCTCAACCTTGATGCTCTGTTTCTTTTGCGTTTCTACTTAGTTCTTTTGTTTTAAGCTACCGAATCCCTCTTGGAAGAATAAGGGGTATAAACGTTCGGGAAGGCTCAAACGAGCAAAATTGCTTTAAAAATAAATCCTGGCGCCCCCAGTTCACTGGTTCTGCTGGGAAGGCTCAGGGTTCCCGCGCTGTTGTGCACGTGTGCTTGTGTGCACATGAGTCAGAGTGAGCTCGGTGCTCCGCTTGGTTTGCCTCAGGCCGGCTTTGCTGTGTTTCACAGCCGTGGAAGGCCGACCGACTTCCTGATACGTTCCTGCGGGTGCTTAACTCGTCTGGTCCAGCACATCCTCAAGGTGCTAGGATGAGGCTCTTATGTCTGAACACCTGCTGTGTTCAGAGCATTCCATCTATTTCTTTAATCCTCTCAAAATCTAGCATTCTGCCTAATGCTACCGAGAACTGGAGAGATTGATAATTTATAAAGTTCATGAACCTTTGGCTTGTAGAGAGTTAACAGGTCAGCATGCTCTTCGGAGCTCAACATTTAAAAATAACCACGTCAATAAAGGTGGTTACATTCTCAGACCTTTTTTGGGGGAGTTCTTTTTGCTCTCATTGAAGTAGAGTCAGTTTACAATGTTGTGTCAATTTCTGGTAAACAGAATAAAGTTTCGGTCATTCATATGCATACATATACTCGTTTTCATATTCTTTTTTTATTATGAGTGACTGCAGGATGTTGAATACAGTTCTCTGTGCTGTACAGTAGAAACTGGCTTATCTTGTAGTTTCAATAGTAAGAGATGTTCTGCTGGGGTTCAGTAGGTCTTTTGTGCAGGTTGTTCCGTATGTAGACGTAGGTTTTGTCATATCTGTGGGAGAGGGTGAGCACTGCGTCCTTCTCCTCCGCCGTCCGGGCAATCCAGACTCTCAGACTTCCCTGTGCAGCAGCGGTGAGCTGCAGGCACCACTTGGAACAAGCTCCATGGGGCTGGCGTATCTTGGTGGTGATTCCTGAGTTCCGCAGACTCTCCGGGTCTGCAGTGGGAAGAAGTCTTGTGACTGGTCGTTCAGAACTGTGGGATCTTAGGTAACTCAGGTGATTTTCTGTGCTTTATTTTTCTCTGCTGGAGAATAGAGTACCTTATAACTTCTAAGGCTGTCGCGTGGCACAGGGGCTCATTTTCTATTGAGAACCTACTATGTGCCAGACTAGCAGCGTCGTCGTCCATCACGTGTTACTGCGTCAAATTCTTGCAGCGGCCCCATGGGTAGAAATCATGATTCCTGTTGCTCTGAGATCCAGGGCAGGAATCTGAATTTGCCTGCAAAGCCTGAGTTCCTTGCAGCCGGCCATCTTCACCCCCGCTTTCTCCCTAATAAACAAGACAAAGTGTGTGGGCAGGAAAAGCAACCTTTGGAAACAGGTGTTAGTGCAAGATCGTAATTGTCTGAAGTTGAATAAGAGAAGACAAGTGGAAGGGCGCTCTGTCCTCAGTGGGCTGGATACTTCAGGCAGGTGAGCAGGGTTTAGTTATTGTAACTACCCGGGAGGGCAGGGGCCCATCAGTCCAGCCCACAGCTGGCCTGGCATCGTGGACAGAGCGTGACTCTGGGTGAATCTGACCCGGCTGTGACCCTGGTGCCCCCCCCTGCCTCTTTGCTGCTTGCCCTTGATTCTGTCTCTTTGGCTCTCAGTTTTCTCATCTTAGAAATGGGACATCACTACTGTCCCCGAGGTTGCCGGGAAGAATGACAGGTACACACACGCAGCCGCTCTGCCGTTCCCCGCACACTGGGCGCTCCCGGGGGATGTCATTTCCACAGAGGGGGCGTCACTGTCATTGTCATTCCTGTCCCCCCATGTTCTGCGTCGAGTCGGGGATGGGCAGCCTGGGGAGAGAGTGTGCTGTGATTTCTCTGCACGTAGTTGCTGGTGAACTCAGCCCAAGGGACCAGCGTGCCCTTCAGTTTAGAAGATGAGTGCCAACCATGGCCACAAGCACAGGAGATCAACTTGGTCTTTTGCTGACCAGTTTCTTGGAAGAAACACTCAGCAGGCAAAGAGATGGACACAGAGGAGGTAGGCCTGTCAGAGCTGAATGCGGGAGCGCCGAGCCCTGCTCAGGACAGCACACCCTCTCCGGGCCCTTTCTCCACTGCCAGGGGGAGGGGAGGCCTCCCTGGCTTCTGGGATGGTGCCTCCACCTCACACCTCAGAAGCAGGTGCAGCCTCACACCTGCGTCTAGAAGCGGCCCCTGTGGCACCTTGGACAGCGTTCTCGCCTCAGGCCAGGTGTGGGCCTCGTGCCCTCACGATGTGCAATGGTGCATGGGTTTGAACTTCCAACCTAAACACGTCTGTTAAAATTTATTATTCGTGAAGGTAATTTAAACATGTGTCAGGAAGTTTGAGAAGTAGAGACAACACTCATCATTTTCCACTCTCAACACAGCCATTTTTCGTTTAGTGCATTTCATTCCAGACTAATCCATATGGATACTTTTTTTAATAGCTTGTTTTATTGTGTACATAAAATTTTGTCTCCTGCTTTTCCATTTGAAGTATTATATGCATTTTGCATATGGTTGTGTAAGCTTGGTCATTATAATTTTAATGGCTGCATAATATTCTTTCGAAGAGCTGTAATGTAATTTAACTAACCTCTTGTTGGTGAATATTTAAGTTTCTTCGTCTTTTTCTCTTATGAACAATGCTGCAACACCGATGTGTGGAATTTGTTCCTTAGTTTGGGTTAGTTCATGAGGATAAATTCACGGAAATGAAATTTTTCTGCCCTTTTAAAGGGTACGTGTCTTTCCCGTTCTTGGTACGTGGTGCCAGGTTGCTTTCCAGTCAAGTTCAACCAATTTACAGTCTATCCTTTTGGTTTTAAATAAGATGGCGAAACATCTGTAGCCCATGTTGTAATAGCACATACTGGAATTGTGTAGAAAATGTCCCAAGCAGAGAATGGACGTTCAGATAAGTGTGTCAGAGGTAAAAAATCGAGCCGCTTGTCCCTGACCGGGACCGTCCGTCTTGTCCCCGGACAGAACACAGAGGGAGGGGGGCTCCCGTGCCAACAGCACGCCCAGAGCCTGCTGGCGGCAGGTGCCTGGCGGGGCTGGGCTGTCCCTGCTCCTGGGGGCAGGTCTCTCTGTGCTGAGTCCTGCTACACGTCGCTGTCTTCAGGGGTTGGAAGGGAACGCTCCACCCGGCTTCTGGAATCTGATCTAAATAACCTTCCAGGAAGAGAGCTTGGAGCCGTGGGGGGAAAAAAATTTTGGAACAGGCTCAGGTGGAATCCAGGCTCTGGTGGTACCACATCAACCCGCAGGTGTTCACTGATCTGTCAGAAGGGCTCACGACGCCTGAGTATTCTCTTGGCACGAATCCGTTGTGAACGAGGAATCTGTAATTAATGAAATAAAGACCTTCTGAGAGAAACAGACTGAGGACAACTCTTCTGGGGTTTTGGGATAATATCCACATAGCAAATAGCCGTTGACCTCTAAATCAAGAGAATGTTGGGTTTTGGGGGGGCTATGGGGAAAGGTAATTAGGTTTATTCATTGCTTATCTATCTAATGGAGGGACTGGGGGTTGAACCCAGGATCTCGTGCATGCTAAGCACGCACTCTACCACTGAGCTATCCCCTCCCAATCCCCAAATGAAGAGAATGTTAATGAGAACATGTAAATTTTCAGTTAAGAAAAATGCTGTAAGGTTCCTGTGTACTGCTGCTCATTTGCTAGAAACCTCAGAAAATTTCTCTGCCCTCCCACTGAGGTGCTTGGGAGTTTATTTTCCTTGGTTATTGCTGATGTTCATTTTCTGAGATGTGCCTCATACACAGTGTTTCTGGTCCTCCAGACACATTCAATAATTTTCTTAAAAAAAAAAAAGAATCCGCATGGTCACCTTTGTGTTACCTGCAGACCTTGACATGAATTATCAGATATTTTTCAAACACCTGCTCAGCCTCGGCCTGGCCTTGACCGTGGACACGTGCTGGGTGCTCTGCCTGCTTCTCTCCAGGGCTGTTCTGGGAAAGTTTCCTCCCCTCCCTGACTTCCCCACATCTTCCCTTTTCCCCGCAGGCAGGTCTCTCTGATTCCGATTGCATCAGAAGAGAAGTGAGTTGACATCTATGTTGTACGCAAACTGAGACTGTTCCCTTTGAAGAGCAGGTGGGGTTCACTGCAAGGGTGGGAAAGAGGTACCGCATCTGCCTGGGTGGGCAGCTGTGAGGAGTAACAAGGTAACACCAGCGCCTGTTCCTGGCCTGGCGGGTGTTCAGTGAATGACAGGCACCCCCACTCCCACTTGGTGGGGGCTCCTGGGCTGAGCGCTCAGGAATTTCTGACTCTGTGATGATTTGTGATTAGAGAAGGGGGAAGCTTAATTACAAATTGTTCATTTTGTTGCTGGCCCTGGGCTCTCTGGGAGCCCTTAGTCCATCATTCTAGGACCTACTTTTCTCCTGGAGATGCTCTTCACAGACTCAGGATCTGGTGTCCATGGAGGAGTCCTACCCATCTTTTCCTGCAGCCAGTTGTGACTTGCGTGGTCACAGCAGAGCGAGGAAGGGACAATCAGTGTTACGGACCTTGGGGCCCCTGGTGGGAGGGATTTAATCAGTGAATGCAGTGCAAGGTGGCGGCACCTAGTGGTGACAGCCTGGCATTGCAGCCCAGTTCTATGAGACCTGCGCCTGGGAGCCCAGGACAGGTGGGGAAGCAGCTTTGCTGGGACATTGACCTTGAAGCCAGGGTGCTGCCGAGCCTGGAGGGAGCCTGGAGGTGGCTGAGGGGGCGAGGCGGGGCGGCGTGGGTGTGGCGTCTGGAGGCAGTGGGGAGATCGTGGCGGTACGAGGCCGGCGAGGATGCCCCCTGCCTCTCCCTGCAGCGTGGCTCAGTGCCCTGCCGGGTGACTGCCCGCTGAACCTCTCTCCTGCCACTTCTCCCCTCATCTATTGGGAATTATTATTTTTTAATAATTAAAAAATTGACTTATGCATAAGTCACGGGGGAAACTTTTCTAAGACTTTTTGGGAGGGTTGGGGGGTTTTTGGTAAAGAGACATTTTCTGGTCAAGTTCATCGTGCCTGTAAAGTAAGAGAAGCCGCTTCAGCTAGTGTTGAGAATCCCAGAACAAGAAGAGGAGCAGCAGTTAAGAGGGGGCTTTGCCCAAGACCCCCTCACAGGAGCAGCCCTTTCTCTCTTTACAGGAAGAAAGAGGTGGGATCAGGGCTCGTGATGAAGAATGAGGCCAAAAATGGCTCCTTAAAATGGCAGGTGCTCAGTTAACCTCTGGGCTCTCATCCCATCACCGCAGACCTGTGCATCCAGGGGCCTGCTGCTCTGGCCTTCGGGAATCTTTAGGACCCGGTCCAAGAGCCGTCTTGCTTCATAAATGCTTGTTACAGAACAAGGAATTAAGGGAAAGTGGCACATGAACAGCCTGCCTTGTGCTCCCCCAGCTCCGGGCCACCTGCTGCCTTGGTCGCCTCCTGTGGGCCCACAAGTTTAGGATGGATTGATTGCTCTCAAAAAGCAGATTGTGGCACGAGAGAGATTGCTCCTGGGTGTGTGTCTCCTTGCAGGACTGGTTTAAGACCGGCAAATGCTGATTGACCCCTTAGTTCCCTGAAGGGCGAGGAAGTGGAGAGGGCTTAAAATTGCCCTTGAAAATGGACAGACAGCGTGGACATACGCGGTTGATAGGTGTTGGCTCAGCAGTGTTTGATGTAATTATTTGTGTAAATAAGATCTAGGCACATATTTTATTTGGAGAACAGTTTTCGGTTTACAGAAAAAAATGAGCACCTAGCACAGAGTTTCCATACAGCCCCTCCCCAGTTTCCCATATTGTTAAAGAACTAATATTGATAATGTTCTGATTGACTAGGGCTCCTGGCTGATTCAGGTTTCCTGAGTTTTTCCCTAGTGTTCTTTTTCTGTGCCAGCACCCTATCCAGGTACCACATTTCATTTAGCCATCCTCTGTGTTGGGACTCCTTGCCTGTGACAGTTTCTCAGCCTCCCTTGATTTTGATGACCTTGACTGTTTTAAGGGGGCCTGGTCAGGGATTTTGTAGAATATCCCTCATTTGGGGTTTGTCTGATGGTTTTCTCATGATGAGACTGGAGTTACGGGTTTGGGGAGGAAGACCACAGAGATGACATACGCGCAGATTTGAACGAGTCAGAGGGTGAGCTAATTATGGGGTGGAAAGAAGGAAGTTTAGTAGCCGGGGTGGCATAATTAAAAGGGGTAAAGGCTGGATCTTTCGAATGGGAGAAGTCATGTTACATGCCCTCAGTGATGGGACTGAACATCCAACTCGTGCGACGCCTTGTGGTTCAACAGGGACTTGCCAGTTACATCATTTCAGGGGTGGGAGAGAGGTGTTTTTAAGTTTCCATGTTACATATCGGGAAACGGAGTCCCAGAGCAGCATCTGGGCAGCCTAGGGTGATGGAGATGGGCCGGGACCACTTGCCAGGCCAGTGGCACGTGTCCAGACCTTGCCTCCTCGTACACCACGTGTCAATTTTCTAGATCAAGCAGGCTGTGTCACCGTGGCCATCTCATCTGTGCGGCCCCCAGGATTCAGACCGGAGGATTGTCACTAAATGAAGGCAGCTGGCTGACGGAGTAGGCAGCAAGCTGCAGGTGGGGCACCAGCCCCCCTGCTTGTTAGAAAAGTCAAATAGCGGAGGATCAGTAACTGTGTTATTGCAGCTCTTGACTTCTGTTCAAATGATTGTTACAGCTCCCAAGCATCCAGCAGCTCCGTGGTGTTTCTCACAGCCCGCTTTTCTCCGAGGGCAGACAGTGAAACAAGCAAAGCGATGACCTTTATCATAACAGACGTTTTATTTGTGAGCAAGTGATTCCGTATGAACCCACAGTGGACACGTGCCCTCTTCGCATCTTAGCAACGTTGAGTTTCACAGACCAAGCAGGAGGAAGGACTGTAAAACTTTTAAGTCCATCAGTGAGGCCACTGATTCTGAACTCTGTACCTTAAAGCTGCCTGGGGAGCTTCTAGGAACCACCCAAGGTCTGGCCCTGTGCCCAGACGTTGTGATGAAGCGGGATGGGGCGGCCCAGGCCCCCGGAGGGAGGCAGGAGGCTGGCCTTTGCGCCTTGCCCCCTCACTTGCTGCACGGCCCAGGTCCGGATTCTTCAGCCTTCATCTCTGGCTGTGACCCAAGTAGAGGCTGGCTCCTGGGAGCTCACTCCTCCACCTTGTTCCACCAGCTCTTCCCTCAGTGGTGGAAGCGGGCGGGGTGGGGGATGTGCTCGCCCCTGCCCCGCACAGGGTGCGAGTTCAGAAGCCCTTGAGGGACTGAGCCCAGCCAGGGTCTGGCCTCTAAGGGACATTGTACCCCCTTCCTGTTCCAGTGACGCCGAGGAGGGAAGACAGCATTCTTCCTCCTAAGCTGAGTCGCTGTTTCAGTGGGGACTTTTATTTAGAAGCAGAAACCCGTCGTCTTTTATAAAAGCACAGATGTCAGTGTCTGCAGACTCCAGGCTCTGGTTTTTGGAGAAGTTTGGCCGAGGTTGGGTGACCTGATGCCTCACCTGGCTCACGGGCCCCCCTCTCAGCACCCAGCCTTCTATTCTCAGGACCCTCTCCCAGTGAGCGACAACTGCCTTTGTCAGCAGGCTAGTGGGTTACATGCCCTGTTTAGAAAGTAGAAGCTTAAGACTTACCATACGATCACACAGTCCCACTCCTGGGCATATATCCAAAAAGATACGGGCACCCCAATGTTCACAGCAGCACTATTTACAATAGCCAAGACATGGAAACAATCTAAATGTCTATTGACAGATCACTGGATAAAGAAGTTGGGGTATATTTATACAATGGAACACTACTCAGCCATAAACAAATAATAAAATAATGCCATTTGCAGCAACATGGATGGACCTGGAGAATGTCATTCTAAGTGAAGGAAGCCAGCAAGAGAAAGACAGATACCATATGATATCACTTACATGTGGAATCTAAAAAAGACAAACAAACTTGTTTACAAAACAGAAGCAGACTCACAGACATAGAAAGTAAACTCATGGTTACCAGCGGGGGAAGCGGGTGGGAAGGGATAAATTGGGAGTTGGAGATTTGCAGATACTGACTACTGTAGAGCACAGGGAACTATATTCAATATCTTGTAACTTCTGGTGAAGAAGAATATGAAAACGAATATATGTATGTTCCCATATGACGGAAGCATTGTGCTACACACCGGAAATTGACGCAACGTTGTAAACTGAATATACTTCAATAAAAATACATGAAAAATAAAATAAAATAGGAAGACAAAAAAAAAAAAGGAGAAGTTTAGATAGTGACACCTTCTATTAGCCTTTTTTTATCCTCTGGTAAGACAGATAATTCCCCTGCCCCACCTGGTGGGGATAAGAAACAGCGAGCAGTCTGCGTGGCTCTGCCCTGGTCACTTTACGGTGAGAAGGGAAATGAGATTGGGAGGCCTTGGGTTTTAGCTGGAAACTCAGTCCACTCTTGAAAATTTGCTTTCAAGCACACCGTTTATTAGTTTTCAGGGTCTTCGCTTGGCAGGTGCACCCAAGAAATGGGCTGTGGAACTAGAAAGGACCACATCTCTGTAACAAATCTGACAACCTTGGCCTTTGCCCTCCTCCCCCAAACTGGAAGATTTGCTGTATGGAGCGGATGTGGTGGGGGTAATCACAGAACAGCCATTAAAGAGCAGCGAAGAGGAGACGGTTGATGGGAAAGGAATCGAGTAGTCAGTGAGATGGTATTTTTGGTAACCTGACCCGCCCCTGCGCATATGGTCTAGTCGGCTGAAAGCATCTCACGGCGACAAGATGTATTTCAGTACGGGAAGAGCGAAACAACCTGTTTATTTTCTGTTTTCCTCCGCAGTGGTATTTTTGCTGTTGTTAACAAATGTAACATTAGGCATTTAAATTTGTGAAGGCGGCCTTTGACGGTTTAGCAGTAGGCATGTATTCTTTTTTTGTTTTTTTTGTGGTTTTTTTCCCCTTTTTTCTGCAAAAATCTCCGGGGTGGTTCTTATTTTGCCTCTCTGACCGATGAGAAGGGAAGGCACTGGAGTTTGTAACCGAGACGTTTATTCTTTCTGATCTAGTTGTATGTGTGCGGCACGTTTACTTGGTGGTGTTTCATAACTCAGACGTGTTACTCTGCGGTGATAGACTTTATATTGGAATGTGGATAAGAGGTCAGTGTGAGATGAAATGACTGTTTTTCACTGCACAGACTTGCCTTTTCTGTGACTCAGCCCTTGGACTCGCTTCCCCTCGCCGCCCCCGCACGTGAATGACGGAGCAGCAGGGTTCTGTCTACCTGTGGAATGTTCCGGCCTCTCCTCTGCCGCGGTCAAGCCTGTGACACTGGTAGATGTAGTGGTTGTAGAGAAGGTTCCCCTGCCCCGTGACCATCCTCCTCTTGGGACATGGATTCTGGGTCCCCTCCTGTTGCTGACTGACTTGCAGTGAATGGATGTGGAGGTGTGGCAGTTTGTGGTTTCCAAGACCAGGCCTGGTGTCCTCCTCTCGCCTCATCTGTCTCTTCTCCCCTCCTCGGTCACTGGCTCTGGGGGAGGCCGGCTGCCATGCTGGGGGACGCTCAGGCAGCCCTGGGGCTCCAGCCAACAGCCCTGCCAGGGCGCCATCCTCGAGGCAGCCCCTTGGCCCCAGTCAGACCTTCAGGTCGGGGGGCAGCCCTGGCCAGCAGGTTGGCTGCAGCCTCGTGAGGGACCCCGGGCCAGTACCATCCCAATTCTTGATCCTCCAGAGCTGTGTGGGATAATGAATGAGGATTGTTTTAATTTGCTGAGTTCTAAGGGAGTTTGTTTGGGGGCAGTTGATAACACAGTGTCACCCGGCCCTTTGGATCACTCATCTGGGACATGAAGGGTCGGACTTGTGCCCTTAGCAAGTTGGTGGCAGGCTGTTGTGCCTGCTAGGCTGCTCCGCCCACCAGCTGGACCCTCTGCTCCCCCCGCTCCGCCCTTCCCACCTCCGTACCTCGGACCAGAGCATCCCTCACGGCCCCTCCCTCCTCAGCCACGGGCACGTTGTCTCTGGCAGAAACCAAGCCCACGTTTTACTTATTTCCTCTTATTTTGAAACAGAGACTGATCATGCTTGGAATATAATAGGGAAATAGTCTTTTAATAACGAAACCTGTGTCTGCACTGAATTCACTTTCATAACTATTCAGTAAACCAGCCTCCTTGGGATTTACTGTTTCTGAAAGTACGGTCATTTTGTGAAAAGCCATTGGTCTTTTTAATAAAAAAAAAAAACCAGACAATCACAGTTTTGGCAAGGATGTGGAGAAATTGGAAACCTCATACGTTGCTAGTAGCCCTGTGAGACGGTGCAGACTCTCTGACCACAGTCTGACGGGTCCTCAAAGAGTTAAACACAGAGTTGCTGTAAGACCCAGCTGGTCCACTGGTAGGTTTACACTGAAGAAAACAAAAAGCTTGGGTTCGTTCAGAAGCTTGTCTATAAATGTTCATAGCAATGTTATTCATAATAGCCAAAATGTGGTAACAGCCCAAATGTTCATCAACTGATGGATAAATAAAATATGGTATATCGGGGCGTGGGAGGGGGGAGTCATTGCTCTTTTACGACTTAGAAATAGGATGGACTGGGGCTGCCGTACCCTTTAGTTACAGTAGATAAATAGACACCGCGCCGTCGTTAATTTTCATTTGATTTCACTCAGGGCCTGATTTAATTCCATTTGTGTTTCAGGCAATAGACTGCTTCTGCGGTATGCGTTTGTAAGAATAACGCATTTCTTGAGCTTTTGGACTGAAAACCAACCAAACTGAAATACCCAGTAATCACCACCACCAGGTTAGGCAAGTTAGTGAGCAGGAGGGCAGGAAGTCCGCAGCGTCTGGATGGGCCAGATGGCAGCTCACGCGCGAGGAGAGTCTCAGTGTGGTGGCGGAGGCTCTCTGGGTCTTCCTGGAGGTTGCATGTGGGTGCGTTGGATGCTGTGGCCCAGGGGGTGTAGTCGAGCGGGGCAGCAGTGTCCTGTCAGGCTGGTCGGCAGAGAATCCTAGACCTCCGGTGAAGTTCCCTGACAGAATCCAGTCTTCAGTTAGAACCAGCGAGCCCACCTGGTCTGCGTTCGTCTGAAGCCCGTCTGTGTGTGGGCTCGTCATTACATGTTCAGCGTCAGCATCCCTCTGGGGGCAAGAAGGGCAAAGTGGAGATGGGGACGGCTCCCGGGAAATAAAGCAGACTTACTCATGCCAGGCGTTGAATCCTCTGCAGCTTTTGGCCCAGCATCAAGCCACATCATGACTCCTCTGATATCAGCAGTGTATCTGTGTCCCTGAAAAAGAAGCCCTGTCTGTCACTGCGTCAATTTTCTTAACATGTTTATTTTAAACATATCAGTTGTAGCACGTCCTGGATACCAGAGGATACTGGGCAAGGGAGCGTCTCTATGCTTTTGTATCCAGTGCATTTCCATTTTTAAACGGCGCCTCCACTGGTGTAAATTAGTCTCATAATGCATGTAAATGTCTGGGAGGGGGACTGTTGTCATGAAAAGCTTCCACTGCAAAGTGGGTGAAGCTGGTAATAGCAATCTGAATGAACAGGGTGAGGATTTTTTTTTCAACTGCATTAATTGTCGAGCAGTTATTGGAAAGATCACCGCCATGCTTGGTGCTATAGGGATACAGAGAAACGTGGCAAAGCCCTCCATCCTCATGGCTGGTACCTGCAGCGCTGCTGGTACCCACCGTGCGTGGGAAAGGCAGACAGTGTGGTAAGTGCTCATGTGTGGACCTGCCGCGCAGGGACCCCAGGGGACCTCCGGGCACTTAACCAACCCAGCGTCTCATCGTTAGAGAAGGCAGGCCACTTACTGAGACCCCCAGGATCCCTGGCAAAGCTGCGGGACCGGAGGCCCTCAGTCCCAGGCCAGGGCTCTTCCCACCGTGCTGCGTGTCCTACTTGTCCCTGGAATGTTGGCGTCTCCCGCGCCCCGGACCCTTTCTCACTCAGCTCACCCCGACCCCTGGCCGTGGTCACTGTCACGCTCAGCTGTAGCTGTGAGTGCCCCATGCCTCTCCAGAGCTCCAGGTGTGTGTGCTCCATCTGTTTTCCAGATGCCTCTTGGTATCCCGTATAACCCCAGCATTTCCCAAAGACTCACCTTTACCTCCTGGCACCGCCCCCCCCCCAGGACTCTCCCATGTTTCTGATGGGTGAGTGTCACCCCGTCCATGAACCATCCAGGTCCGAAGCCATCTCTGATTGGTCCATCCTCCTCCCTCCCGCCTCCCAGCGGTGCCGCCTCCTCCTCACATCCCAGGACTGCCCGGAGCCGGCTGGGCCCCCCACTCCACCCCCGACCACCCGCTGCATCCCTCCGGTCCTCTCTTGTCCTTCCAGTCTCTCCATACACCACAGCCAGAGTCACGTTTCTAGAACATGTCTCAAGTCTCAGAGCATCTTGTGACTTCCATGGCTTCCTGTTTCCCACCTTTCACTGTGTCCTCATTTTTCCTGTCAGGCTCGTTCTGGGCCCCCTCCAGCCTCTGCGGAGGGGTCACTTCCTGGGCACGGGCTCTGGGCACCATCCTGCCAGGTATGTCCGTCCCGCCAAGGTGAGCCTGCCCAGTTCCCACCGCCCGCTCAGTGCTCCCCTGACATCCAGCGAAGGTGGCGGGTCAGGGTGACAAGAAAAGAGTGGGGGTGACAGGTATGCGGCCAGGTGAGCCGTAGACGGCAGGTGGGTTGTGCACGGGCACCGTCTCAGCCGTGAATCTGTCAGCCATCCTGGACTAGGAGAACTGATGGTGACGTGTTCTGAGCGGAAGGGTTAACACGCCGTTTGTGTTTCCCTTGGGCTGTCTTGGTGCTGGAAGGGATGCTGTCTTATCTGAAGGCAGGGCAGTGGAATGACTGAGACCAGTGCTAAATCCCCTGGAGTTCAACTCTAGCCCCATCACGTACTTTGTGTTACTTAGAGGTTTGGTGCCCCAGCTTCCTCATCTGTAGGATGGGGTAGTAATAGCGTCGTAAGGAAGATGAATGGGAGCACGGCGCCCAGGATGGGGCTCGGCACCCAGTTAGTGCCCCGTGAGCGTGAGCCCACGGGAGGTGCTCCCCCCGCTCCTCATTCCACACTAGGAGCAGGTAATGAGCATGGAAATTTGCAGTTTTTGGTGGAGAGTCCAGAATGACCTTTGTGAATGACCACCTAGAAACATATTCTTGGATTTTTATGACATTGTGAGAATCAGGCTCTTGTAACTTGGTTCAGACTGGGCCCTGGGGTGCCATTCCCATTCTGATTTATAAAGGGCCACCTTGAACTGCTTGCCCGCTGTGCGGCCTGGACAATTTGCTCATCCTCTCTGATCTTCTGTGTTCCCACTGTCAGATAGGAATTATAAAATGGCACGGTTGTTGCTGGGATGAGAAGGTACCCATATGCAACGCCTGGTGCCAAGGAGGCGTTCCTAAGTAGACTTAGCACCCTCTCTCCTGCTGGGACTTCGCGATGCCCTGGTCGTATGGCGGGTCCTCCTCTCTGGCCTTAGTTTCTTGGTGGGCACGGTTCATCGGGAGGGGGAAGGCAGGTAAAGGGGTGTTACAGATGGAGTGTTACAGTCCATCTTGTTTGTGTGAAGACGGAAACATTTATTTCCTAAGAAAACATTTCTGGTTGGCTTGTACATGTCAGTTTGGTGAACACTACAGCAAATGCCTTGATTCTTACAAGTAGAAAATAAGACTAGAATCCTTGGCCCGCCAGCAATGTTCACTTTTGATTGTATCTTATTACAAAGTCAAATGGTGTGGTGCATGAGCCATGGCGGGTAGTAGACCAGATGTCTGCAGGAGAGAGCGAGCCATTGGCCACAAGACGTTACAAGCAAGCTACAAAATAAAAATTAATAAGCCTGGTTGAAAGTCTACACAGCATGACTCTGGTAGCCTCGTTACTTGCTGGATTTAGTGTTCACATGTTTCCTTATACTGAGAAAGCAGAGAGTAGGTCATATTCTCTCGCTGCCTCCTGGTTGCCAAGACTGCCTTGAGATCTCTGCCAAGAGTAAAGTGAAAGTTTGTCTATAGCCAAATAATCTCAAAGGCTAAATTATAAATTGACTTTGAAATTGTTTTGCAGCAAAAAGTATTTAAATCGAGATAAAGATGCATTTCAATACATTTGTTACGCTGTGGGATAGGATGTTCGAAAGTCACAGCACTTGGGGCAACTGGAGGCCTGAGAAGGGCTGGTGAACGGGTGGGTGGGGTGGGACCTCGCAGGGCGGGGCATTCCTCGCCAGCACCCCGGGTCTGCACGGAGTAATCCTCGGGGTGCACGCCCCTCCCCGCCCCCATGATGTCCCTGATGGCCTTGGTGCAGGAAAAACGGATGTGGGGTTAAAGGAGAGCCGTGTCCCAGGTCTCGGTGGAGTCCCTGGGACGTGCCCCGCCAAGTGTGGGTCCTTGGCTTCGCGCAGGAAAGAATTCAAGAGTGAGTCACAATTTAGTAAAGGTAGATTTATTTAGAGAGATACATCGAAAAGCAAGAGAAAGGCCATGAGGCGTGGGGGTTGGGTGCTCAGAGTAGACACTCCATGGACAGAGTGCGGGCCGGCTCCAAGAAGAAGGGAGCGAGAGGCCGCCAGGTGTGGTGGTGCGAGTTTTTACGGGCTCGGTAGCTTCACACGCCTACAGGTGGGACCATTCCAACTACCCTGGGGAAGGGGCTGGGATCCCAGGAATTGGGCCCCTGCCCACTCTCTGACCTTTTGTGGCTAGCCTTGGGACTGTCATGGCGCCTGTGGACGTGTCATTTATCATGCTGATACATTACAGTGGGCGCATAACGAAGCTCAAGGTCTAGAAGTCAAACCTACCAACTTAATCCTCAAGGCCAACTGGGGGTTGAATCGTCCACCACTTTGGTGTTAATTGCTGTCAGTCCTTGAACGGCTGTGCCTGCCCCCTTCCCTCCTGTCTCAGCCTGGCTGGGATAAACCAGCAGAAGCCACTGGAGGAAAAGCTGGCCTCCAGGAGAGGAAGTTAAGGCACAGTTTCTCTTTCATTGCTCTACCTTGGGAGTAAAAATGCAGATTTTTGGCAGAGCAAGTTGCTTTTGGGGAAAAAAATGTATGACTTGGCCCAGCCGCCAAGGATTACTCTTCCTGAGGATCTCACTTTACATTGTTGAGCCCAGAACGTCCCCAGCCGCCCACTTCTGCACAACACGCAGCCCACGCTGGTCTGGAGGGAGGCTGGTGGAACAAACCCGAACAGAACTGGTGGGTTCCCCGCCCCTCTACCCCAGAGGGCTTGATGCTGCCAAGATCCTGATGGCATCTCCCCCGGAGAAGCGGCCAGCGGCCAGTGCTTGGCTCACACAAGTCCATGTGGGGAAATTACTAGCCATGGGGTATTCCTGATGTGGGTCAGATACAGAAATCTTTCTTTTTGTATTTGCAGAAATCAGATCCCAAGTGGCTGAAAAGTATATTTAGCTCTGTGGTCATGGAGTTGTTATTTAGTTTGATTAATGTTGCTAGATTAGAGTAAGTTGTTTGCACAGATGAGTTGAATAAATTCTTCCAGAGCTTCTATCTTATTCTGGTTTCACATTAAGCCCTTAATTTGCAGCTCTGTTCCTTTGGCAGTCCTGTTAGGGTGAGCCAGGGGGAAACTTGGCCATCCTGTCCCCTCCCTTCCTCTGCTGTCATTCAGTGGAGTTAAATCATTTAACAATCTCTGGGAAGAGCTCCCTGGGGCCCCAAGGGCGAACCTGGTCCTGGGATGTCTGGAGCCCTACCCTGATTTTAATTTAACCACTATTGAATTCTTTTATTTAATTCGCCTTCCCTATCTCCCCTCCCCACCTTCACGGACCTTCAATGCCCTGGGAATTTCCACAGTATTTCTTTCCATAGATATGCAATATGAATAGAAAATGAGAGAAATGCGAATCCTTCCATGGAAAGGTCATAGCCACACTTCTCTCCTTGTGTCTCCCACGCTGAGCGGTCTGGGGTGAGGTCCAGCAGGTGGGAGCAGTCTCGCCATCACTGCGTCCCCAGGGCCCACTGGCAGCAGACTTGGTGTTTATTGAACTGATGATGGAGGCGTGCTTCAAGGTCCTGTCAACTCATTTGGTGTCTTTGCTCCCCCAGGAGGACTGGAATGAAATTGACCCGATTAAAAAGAAAGACCTTCATCACAGCAATGCAGACGACAAAGCTCAAGGCGTGGAGACCCTCCCCCCAGGTACTGCAGCAGCGGGCAGGGCCCCGGCCAGCCTCGGGCTGCTGGTGGTGGTGGGGACACTGTCTGGCCTTCTGATCGCAAGTATGCTGAATGTGGCATTTTGAGCACATGCTTGTGGGGTGGAGAATGGGTTTCCTAGGGTGATGTTTTGTTGTCCTTAGCGGGCAGTAGAATGAGTTTACTGGGAGGTGACCAGAATTTCTTGAAAGAAAAAAATCGAATGAAATAAAAAATACAGGATGGTAGGTATTGGTTCATAGATTTTTTTTTTTTTAAACAGACTTGATTTTTTTTAGAGGAGTTTTAGGTTCTCAGCAAAACTGAGCAGAAAGCACACGGCTTTCCATGCACCGCTGCCCCCACACAGGCGCAGCCTCCCTGGCCGTCAGCATCCCACCAGAGTGCTGCATTTGTTACAGTCAGTGAACCAACACTGATACATCGTCATCACACGAGCCGTAGTTTACACTGGGATTCACGCACGGCGTACATTCGGTGACATCAACCCAACACTACAGTATCACACAGAATAATTTCACTGCTTTCAGAATCCTCTGTGCTTCTCCTGTCCAGCCCTCCCTCCCCCCAATCCCTGGCAACCACTGATCCTTTGACTGTCTCCGTGGTTTTGCCTTTTCCAGAGTGTCACATAGTTGGAATCATATAGTACGCAGCCTTTTCAGACTGGCTTCTTTCACTTCGTAACGTGCCTCGGGTGTTAATCCACGTCTTTTCACGGATTGCTAGCACTTTTGTTTTTAGTGCCACATAACATTCCACTGCGTGGATGTATCACAGTTTATTTACCCATTCACCTCCTGAAGGACATCTTGGTGGCTTCCAAATTTTGGCAGTTATGAATACAGCTGCTGTAAACATCTGTGTGCCAATCTTTAGTTCATCTGGTTAAATACCACGCAGTGTCCCTGCTGGATCACGTGGCAGGAATACATTTATTTTTACAAGAAACTGCCGAGCGGTCTTTCATTTTGCATGCCCCCCAGCAGTGGATGAGAATTCCTTCTCCTCCACGGCCTCACCAGCATGGGTGTTGCGTTGTTTTTCATTCTGGCCCCTCTAATAGGTTAGAAGTGGTAGCTCTTGTTGCTCTAATTTGCAGTTCCCTAATAAGTGCTCACATGATACTGAGCACTTTTTATGTGTTTAGCTGCCGTCTGTCAGACTTCTTTGTGTCTGGGTTGCTCAGGTCTTCTGCCCATGTTTTAATCAGGTTGCTCAGTTTCCAAATGCTGAGTTTTAAGAGTTCTTTGTGCATTTTGGACAACAGTCCTTTGTCAGATTATATCATTTGCAAATACTTTCTCTCAGTCTGTGGCTTGTCTTCTTCTTCTCTTGACAGTGTCTTCCCCAGAGCAGAAAATTTTAATTTTAATAAGGTTAAGCTTTATCAGTTCTTTCATTGATCATTGTGCCTTTGATGTATCTCAAAAGTCATCACCATACCCAAGGTCACCTAGAGTTTTTTCCTATGTTATCCTCTAGGAGTTTTATGATTTTGTGTTTTATATTTAGGTGTGTGATCCATTTGAGTTAATTTTTAAGAAGAATGTTGAATCTGTGTCTAGATTTTTTCTTTTTCTTGCATGTGGCTATCCAGTTGTTCCAGTCCTGTTTGTTGAAAGGCTGTCTCTGTTCCATTAGATTGCCTTACTCCTTTGTAAAAATCAGTTGGCTATATTTATTTGGGTTTCTTTCTGGACCTTCTCTTCTGTTCCATGGATTCACCTGTTTTTCCCCCAATACCTCATTGTCTTGACTGCTTTAGCTTTATATTAGGTCTTGAAGTTGAGTAATGTTACTCCTCCAACTTTGTTCTTCTCCTGTATCCTGTGCCTTTTCTGGGTTTTTGTTGTTGTTGTTGTTTTGTTTTGTTTTGTTGTCTATTCCGTATAAACTTTACAGTCAGTTTGCTGATGCCCACAAAATAACTTCCTGAGATTTTGATTTGGGTTGTGTTGAATTACAGATCAAGTTCATAAAAACTGACATCTTGACAATATTGTGTCTTCCTATCTGTGAACATGGAGTATCTCTCCATTTATTTAGTTCTTTTAAAATTTTTTCTTCAGAGCTTTATAGTTTTGCTCATAGAAATTTTATCCCTATTTTGTTAGACTTACACCAAAGTATTTCATTTTGAGGGGTGCTAATGTAAATGGTATTGTAGTTTCAATTTCACATTCTACTTGTTCATTGTTCATGTTTAGGAGAGCAATTGACTTCTATATATTTTCCTTGTGTCCTGCAGCCTTGCTATAATTACTTGTTAGTTCCAGGAATTTTTTGTTGATTCTTTCAGATTTTCTATGTAGACAGTTGTCTTCTGCAAACAGAGACAGTTTATTTCTTCCTTCTCAATCTATATTATACCTTTTGTTTCCTTTTCTTGTCTTCTGCATCGTGTAGGACTTCTAGTATGACATTGAAAAGGATTGGGAGGACATCATTGCCTTGTTTTTAGCAGGACAGCCTCTAGTTTCTCACCATTAAGTATGATGTTAGCTGTATGTCTTTTGTAGATGTTCTTTGTCAAGTTGGGGAAGTTTCCCCATTGTTGCCAGTTTGCTGAGAGTTTTTATCATGAATGTGTGTTGAAATTTGTCAAATGCTTTTCTTGACATCTATTAATATGGTCATGTGATTTTTTCCCCCTTTAACTATTTAATGTGGTGAATTACATTCATTGACTTTCATATGTTGAACCAATCGTGCATACGTGGAATGAATCCTATGTGGTCATGGTGTATAATTATTTTTATACGTTGTTGGATTCAGTTTGCCAATATTTTGTTGAGGGTTTTAGAGATAAGAGATACTAGTTTATAGTTTTCTTTTCTTACAGTATTTTTGTCTGTTTTGTTATTAGGGTAATGTTGGCCTCATAGAAAAAGTTAGGAAGTATTCCTTCTGCTTCTATATTCTGGAAGAGATTATAGAGAATTAGTATAACTTCTTCCTTAACTGCTTGGTGGAATTCATCAATGAAACCATCTGGGCCTGGTGCTTTTTGTTTTGGAAGGTTAATTATTGATTCAATTTTTTAAAATTAGGTACAGGCCTATTGAAATTGTTTGGTTTTGACTGACTTTTGGTGTCTTTCAAGAAATTGGTCAGGGGAGGGTGTAGCTCAAATGGTAGAGTGTGTGCTTAGCATGCATAATGTCCTGGCTTCAACCCCCAGTACCTACATTAAAAAAAAAAACCTAATAATAAATAAGTAAATAGATCTAATGACCCCCCCACCCAAATTTTTTTTTAAAAAAGATATAGAAAAAAAATTGGTCTATTCATCTAGGTTATCAAATTTTCAGGCTGAGAGGTGTCCATGGTATTGTTTATTATTCTTTTAATGTCCATGGGATCTGTACTGATGTCCTTTCTCTCATTTCTGATATTCTGATCTGTGTCTTCTCTCTTTCTCTTTCTTTTTTTAATTAACCTGGCTTGTGGCTCATTTATTTTGTTGATCTTTTCAAAGAACTAGTTTTGAGGGGTTTTTTTTCTATGTCTTAGATGTCTGTTGTAATTTTTATTATTTATTTTCTTCTGTTTACTTAGGATTTATTCTGCTCTGCTTTCTTCTAGTTTTCTGAAACAGAAGCTTAGATGACTGATTTCAGGTCTTCCCTCTTTTCCCATATTGCACTCAGTGCTGTCAGTTTCCCACCAAGCGCTGATCTCACTGCATTACACAAGTTTTGATAAGTTGTATTTTCGCTTTAGTTCAAACGTTTTTTAATTTCTCTGAGATTATTCTTTGACCCGCTGTTATTTAGAAGTATGTTGCTTAATATCCAATTATTTGGGGATTCTCCAGCTATCTTTGTTAACTGATTTTTAGTTCCACTGTGGTCTGAAAGCAGATGCTGTGTGATTTCTATTCTTTTAAATGTGTTAAGGGGTGTTTTATGGCCCAGAATGTTGTCTATCTTGGTAAATGTTCCAATGTGAACTTGAGAAGAATGTGTATTCGGCTGCTGTTGGCTGAAGTAGTCCATAGATGTCATTTCCATCCAGTTGGTGGATGGTAGTGTTGAGTTCAACTGCGTCTTAACTGATTTCCTGCCTGCTGGATCTGTCCATTCCTGAGAGAGAGGTGATGAAGTCTTTAGCAATAACAGTGGCTTCATCTGTTTGGCCTTGCAGCTCTGTCGGTTTTTGTCTCATGTGTTTTAATGCTCCCGATAGGTGCATACACATTAAGGATTCTTATATCATCTTGGAGAATTGACCCCTTTATCATTATGCATTGCCCTTCTTTATCCCTGGGAACTTCCTTGGTGTGAAGTTTGCTCTGTCTGAAGCTAATACAGCTCCTCCTGCTGTCTTCTGATAGCATTACGATGATACCTCTTTCTCCATCCCTTGACTTTTTTTTTTTTCAATTGAAGTACAGTCAATTACACTGTGTCAATCTCTGGTGTACAGCACAACGTTCCAGTTATGCGTATACATATGTATTCATTTTCATATTTTCTTCACTAAAGGTTATTACAAAATATTTAACATAGTTCCATGTGCTGTACAGAAGAAATTTTTTTAAAGTCTATTTTTATATATAGTGGTTAACATTTGTAAATCTCAAACTCCCAAATTTATCCCTTCCCACTTCCCTTCCCCGGTAACCATAAGATTGTTTACTATGTCTGAGTCTCTTTCTGTTTTGTAGATGAGTTCCTTTTTTTTTTTAAGATTCCACATATGAGTAATATATGGCATTTTTCTTTCTCTTTCTGTCTTCCTTCACTTAGAATGACTATCTCTAGGTCCATCCATGTTGCTGCAAATGGCATTACTGTACACTTTTTATGGCTGAGTAGTATTCCATTATATAAATATACCACAACTTCTTTATCTAATCATCTGTCGATGGACATTTAGGCTGTTTCCGTGTCCTGGCTATTGTAAATAGTGCTGCTGTGAACATTGGGATGCATGTATCTTTTTAAATTAGAGTTCCCTCCAGATATATGCCCAGAAGTGGGATTGCTGGATCATATGGGAGGTCTAGTTTTAAGTATTTTTGAGGAACCTCCATACTATTTTCCATCATGGCTGCACCAGTGAAGACATACAAATAGTCAATGGGCACATGAAAAAAAATGCTCAATATCACTAATTATCAGAGAAATGCAAATCAAAACTATAATGAGGTATCACCTCACACCAATCAGAATGGCCATCATTCAAAAGTCCATGAACAATAAATGCTGGAGAGGGTGTGGAGACAAGGGAGCCCTCCTGCACTGCTGGTGGGAATGCAGTTTGGTGCAGCCATTATGGAAAACAGTATGAAGATTCCATCCCTTTACTTTTAATCTATATATGTCTTTATATTTAAAGTGGATTTCTTGTAGACGACATATAGTTTCTTGGGTCTTGTTTTTTGATCCATTTGGACTAGCTCTGCCTTTTAATTGGTGTATTTAGACCATTGACATGTAATGTGATTATTATTATAGTTGTATTAATGTCTACCATATTTGTTATTCTTTTCTTTTCCTTGCCCCTGTTCTGTGTTCTCATTTTTGTCTTCCACTTTTTCTGCCTTTTATAGTTTTAGTTGAGCATTTTATGTGATTCCATTTTTCTCTTTTTCACCCTTTTTTAATGGTTGCCCTAGAGTTCGCAGTATGCATTTACAACTAATCTGAGTCTAATCTCAAACAACACTATCCGACCTCACAGTTAGCGCAAGGATCTTTCATCAAAATATCATTACTTTTTCCCTCCCATCCTTTGTATCATTGCTGTCATTCATTACACATGCGTCTTTCATGTACAAAAGCACATATAAGCAAACAGAATCAAGCACACTGTTGCTGTTGTGATTCTGAGCAAACTGTTATCTGTCAGGTCAATTAAGAATAAGAAAAATTGGAGTTGTTATTTTACCGTCAGTTACTCTGATGCTCTTCCTTCCTTTCTGGAGATCTGCGTTTCTGAACCCAATCATTTTCCTTCTCGCTGGAGAGCCTCTTGTAACGTTTCTTGCAAGGCAGGACTACTGGCAACAGAGTCCCTCAGTTTTTCCTCTTCACTTTCAAAGATTAATTTCACAGGGTGCAGAATTCTAGGTTGATGATTTTTTTTCTCTCAACACTTTAGATACTTCATTACATTCCCTTCTTCTTTGCATGGCTTCTGTTGGATGTAATTCATATGTTTGTTTCTCTAGAGATGTTTTTTCCCCTCCATCTTCTTTCAGGATATTTTTTTTTTCGTTATCATTAATTTTCTACAGTTTGAATGTGTTATGCTTGGGTGTAGTTTTTTATTCCTTATCCTACTTTGTGTTCTCTCAGCTTCCTGGGCCTGTGGTTTGGTGTCTGGCATTAATTTGAGGAAATTGTCAGTCATCGTCGCTTTTCAAATATTTCTTCTATTGTTTCCGCTTCTCCTTCTGGTATTCCCAGGTGTTATACCCTTTGTAGTTGTCCAGCAGTTCTTGGGTATTCTGTTCCACTTTGTTCTAGGGTTTTTTTCCCCTCAGTCTTTTTTTAATCTTTGCTTTTCATTTTGGAAGTTTCTCTTGTCATATCCTCAAGCCCTGAGATGTCCAGTCTCCTAATGAGCCCATCAAAGCCAGTCTTCATTTCTGTTAGTGCTTTGATCTCTGGCATTTTAAAAAACAATTCTTTCTTAGCATTTGCATCTCCCTGCTTACATTGTTCATTTACCCATATTGTCTACTTTTGTCATTAGAGCTTTTAACATATTAATCGTAGTTGTTTTAAATTCTGGCATCCTACCAGGTCTGAGTCTGGTTGTTGACGCTTTTTTTGTGTCTTCAAACTGTACTTTTTGCCTTTTAGTGTGCTTTGTAATTTTTTCTTCAAAGCCAGATACAATGTCTTGGATAAAAGAACTCCAGTAACCAGGCCTTTGGTGATGTGATAGGGTGTTGGGGAGGGGAAGCACGCTGTAGTTATGTGACAGGTCTGTCTTCCAGGGAGTCTGCGCCCTGGGCTGCCAGCGTCACAAATGCATCTCAGTTGTCCTCCCACTTGGTCGGACAGGATGGTTAGAGTCGATGGGAGCTGGGGATGTCCCTTCCTCCAGGTTGCTTAGGCTCTGCTAACAGCCAGTAGGTCAGGTGTCTGGAGGGCAGGCTTACTGACAACAGAGCTCTCTGGCTATTTCAAGGCGCCTCCTTTTCCCTCCCTCCCCTGCTGAAAACATGCAGGGATCTGTCTCCCGTAGTCGCTGTGGGAAACCTGGTTAGGCTCCCGGAGGTAAAGCTCACAGAAGTGTGGCGGCTCCTGTAACTGTTGCCCTGGAGTTTTTTGGGGTTTTTTTAATATGTATTTTTATTGAAGTGTAGTCAGTTTGCAATTTCTGGTGTGCAGCACGGTGCTCCAGTCATACGTGAACATACATGTATTCATTTTCATATTCTTTTTCACCATAAGTTACTACAAGATACTGAATACAGTTCCCTGTGCTGTACAGTGTGAACTTGCCACTTACCTGTTTCATATGTAGTAGTGGGTTTTTAATCTCCCAGGCTTGTGCTCAGTGAGCCTCCAGCCGTTCATCTGTTACAGCTTAGATCTCGTTTCTCAGCCGTGCTTCCCACAGCGGGCGCGGCTCCGGTTACTTATGATTCCCTGTATCCGCCTGCTGGTCTCCCCGGTTTGGGGGCGGCGGTCTGCCCTGTGACCCCCCTTCTCTGAGGAGCCGTCGGCTTTTCAGTTACTGAGATGGAGGAATGACGTCCAAACGCCATACATGCAGGACTGGACACAGGAAGTTGGATGGTGACGGAGAGTTTGATTACTAGCGTTTCTTACTGGGGTTGGACAGCGTCAGCCCAGGGGCTCCAGGCGCTCCTGTGTCCCCGCCCTCCACACTGTCCCAGGCGCACTAGACTTGGGACTCTGGGTGTGGGTGTGGGTGTGCGCGCGCGCACCCTAGACATCTCCCTTAGGTCTGCCCCTCCTTTCTGCCCTGACTCCTGGCTGAGTCACGAAGCCCCGCGCCGCAGTTCCTCCCTTCCTGTGTGAGACGGCATTACCCACGCAGTGGGGAGCATCTGAATAGAATAGTTAGCTAACAGGCATTTCTTTATTATAATAATAGATTGTGCTTCTACTGTGTGGATTAGTGAGAGGCTTCCTGTCGGTTGTCTTGTATTAGTGTTCCAGTGGATTTTAAGGCACATGTGGAGAGGAGGGAGAAGCCGTCTTCAAGGAGTGTGTTAGATGTGACTGTTAAGACACAACTCTATAGATCAAAATCAATGTGGCATTGACCCTGGCTTTCATATTCTTAACTGTGATGCGGTGGATTTGCTTTCCTTCAAAGAGATAGGAAGGTACTGACTTCCCTCTTCGTTGAGGTGTTACTAATAACTTTTGATGAATGCACCATGTCCTTTTATTTTGCCTTTAAAGGACTTAGTCTTCTTTCTTGGTTGAAATCGTTTTTCTTACTAAACCAACATAAACATGATTTTTTCTTTCTTTTAGAAGCTGTTTTGTTACAGTCAGGAGATATATTTTCCCCAAGAATGATGGGCATAGCCAGAATGCTGTGGTCCACAAGGAACCACAGGTCCCAGCACTTTCCACTGTGTACGTAGGCTGTTTGGAAGTCAGTGGCTCCCTATGTTCTAGGTGTTGGATGTCTGGCTCGTTGTAGACAGACAGGTGGGAGGTGGCGGCACTAAGCCGAATACAGGAGCCCCGGTGTCTTTCATCGTGGCCACAGGACCATGGAAGAGCCAGATCTGTGGTAGCAGTGATGCTCTCAGGCCATGGCCTCCACTGTTTTTTATCCACACACCCTGTCTAGGAACAGAAGTATTTGAGTGTAGATGACCCTCCCCCACATATGTTAAAATACTCAGATTACGCACACATCACATACTCATCTATTGATACATTCTGAAGCACGTTTTAAATAAAGATATGATAAAGCATTAGGAAAAATACTGGAAAACGTCTCCTGTTTCCCTCCTGTGCCCCCAGAATATGGTCCTCTGTGACCCCACTCTGGACACCACTGCTCGTTCGTTGGCCACGGCCACAAAAGCCCAGATGATCACTTTGACTCAGTGTTTTCTCCCAGCCCAGCCTACTTTTGGGGAGAGTCTGAAATCCCGATAAAGCACTTGAGCCAAGCGGCCGTCACAGACAGGAGGCCCGCGGCCTAGGTGTCTGCTGGAAGCTCAGGCTTCCGTGTTCAGCAGGAAGTTCACGGGCTGGAGGCGCACGGGCCGAGTTCTACTCAGGGCCTGAGCGAGGCTTTGAAGCTTAGAAGGGCTTCACAAGCAGGAGCAAGACTGGAAGTACGAGGGGAGGGACCAGCTCAGTGGTAGAGCGCATGCTTAGCATGCACGAGGTCCTGAGTTCAATCTCCGGTACCTCCATTAAAAAAAATAAAACTGCAAATGTGAGCACCAGCAAAGGAATTTCTAAACAACCCAGATCCACAGTGTTGGCCTTTTAGAGACCCATCATTTCTTCACCTGGTTCTTTGGTCGAAACTCCGTCATAAGGAAGGCTCACGACTGGGGCGAGCGACCTGGTCAGTTTCACCCATGTGGGTTCTGATGACGTCAGTTGAGACCAGCGTGGTGGCTGACTGGCTGTGATGCTGGCGTGGGGTGGGCGCTCCCTGCGCTCAGGGCTCTCCTGGCGAGTCCTGCCTTCCCCTTCGTCGCTGTGCCTCCTCTGGGTCTGGGTGGCAGCAGCTTACAGGTCAGATAGTTCTCAGCCGACTGACCAAAGAAAGGGGGGCGGCTTGCTGTCTTTCCCAGCTGGGCATCTCTGGCGCCTGCCAGGCCAGGTCATGGTCATGCCCGTGGGGAGAGTCCTGCAATCCCTCCCGGGAGACAGCAGCTCCGTGTTCGGGAGCTGGACACGTTCTAGGGCTCCTGCGTCGGGAACGTTGGGGAGAAGCCGGCAGATTCTTGAACTCCTGAACGTGTTGGACGGCTCGCCCACAGCCTCTCCCAGTGCCTTTCCCCTTCCTGCAGTCCTGGCAGCATCCGAGCTGGGATCTGAGAGCTAGCGTTGAGAAGCAGGGGGCTCAAGGATGAAGACAAGGAGCCGGGGTGGGGCTCCGGGCGCAGTGCTGCTCCTGTGATGCAGCCTGAGAGTTTACAGTTTCGTTTTCCTCATCTGTAAATCGAAGACACTTTCTAGCTTTGAGATCCTGGATCCTGTCGCTCTCACTCCCGCCTTTCTGGTGCATCCTGATGCACCAGAGCTTACTGTCTTTTAGAAGGGCCGAGGATTCCTCTTTGAGTTCTGCCAGCCTCACCCCAAATTTCAGGTCCAGCATGGAGGACTTCTGCCCTCAGATTCTGTGACCATTGCTCCTCCTGCAGCATGTTTTCCAGCTGGGACCACTGAATTTTTTTTCTCCAATGCCGTTTTTTCAGAGTGTTGTTGCATATGGAGTATTTATCAATTAATTTTTTGGTTTTTGAAAGTCTGTCTGATGGAGATGAGTTTTATCTTTTTTTCCTGAGTGTCCCTAGGGAAACATCTTCTTAAAAGCATGCAATGTGTTTATTGTAGGAAATTTAAGAAATTCAGATAAGCAAAAATAAGAATATGATATACATAATCCTGACACCTCAAAATAAATACTGTCGCTTGTTAGAAATAGCATGGTGCCCAGACTATGTCGGAAACACAAATACTTTTTTTTAATGGAAGCATAGTCAGTTACTGTGTGTCAGTTTCTGCTGATCAGCATGTTTCAGTCATAAATACACATACAT
The DNA here is from genome assembly GCF_048564905.1 of Vicugna pacos. Classification (NCBI taxonomy): domain Eukaryota; kingdom Metazoa; phylum Chordata; class Mammalia; order Artiodactyla; family Camelidae; genus Vicugna; species Vicugna pacos. Next base: position 27,433,424 of record NC_132997.1, on the reverse strand, counting down.
GTATTTGTTTTCATACTCTTTTTCATTATAGGTTACTGCAAGGTATTGAATATAGTTCCCTGTGCTCGACAGTAGAAACTTGTTGCTTATCTACTTTGTATATAGTAGTGTGTATCTGCAAATCTTGAACTCCCCGTTTATCCCTTCCCACCCCCTTTACCCCCGGTAACCATAAGATTGTTTACCATGTTTGTGAGTCTGTTTCTGTTTTGTAGATGAGTTCATTAGTGTCTTCTTTTTTCTTTTTTAAGATTCCACATATGAGCGATCTCATATGGTATTTTTCTTTCTCTTTCTGACTTCCTTTACTTAGAATGAAGGTCTCCAGGTCCATCGATGTTGCTGCAAATGGCATTTTTTATTCTTTCTTATGGCTGAGTAGTATTCCATTGTATAAATACACCACAATTTCTTTATCCAGTCATCTGTCGATGGACATTTGGGTTGTTTCCATGTCTTGGCTGTTGTGCTGCTGTGAGCACTGGGGTGCATGTATATTTTTGAATCGGATTCCCTCTGGAAGTACTTTGTTAAATAAATTGAATAAACATACAATTGACTCTAACATCAAAAATAAATAAATAACCACTATTACTCTCGCACTGTGTGTTCCCCCAGACTCGTCTGGGCGTGTATCTGGGCACGATTAACCTTGCGGCTGCGGTGAGCTATGCCTGCAGCCTCCCGGGTGCCCCGAGCCCAGGCATAGAGGGACTGGACCCCTGGACATAATCTCTGAGTCAGCTCCTGGGCCTTTGGGCCTCTCTGTCCACATTATCCCACATTTGAAGTTTGGACTTTTCATGAATTCTTACAAAAAAAAAAAGATCACCTAGTAAGTTGGTGACATTGCCAGAAATCTCGTGAATTAACTGCGAAGTCTGCCCACACGTGCCCCCCTCGCGGCCACAGCGCCTCGGGGCTCTCCTCAGATCTCTGACTGGGGCCTCCTGCTCCCTCTTCTGCTTGAGACAACAGCCCCTGAGAGCTGCTCTTATCAAGATTTTTCCAGAAATGACGCCACGCTATTCTTTACCTGTTTCTTCCTAGGATGATACATGAGAAACACCTTTTCATGTCCTTAAACATCTCCTACATTTTTAAGTGACAGCAAGGTATCCGTTTCCATAAGCTTGT